>NC_136464.1:1774938-2374938 GCF_902686455.1 Sciurus vulgaris
CTGATCAGCTGGGCTGATCAGCTGTCCCTAGGCTCAGAGCTGAGCCTCCCCTGTAAGTTCCATGTGGTGCTGTTCTGCTGGCTGAGAGGGAGAGGTGGAGCCCAGGCCACTGGCAGGCTCCCCAGGCCGGGAGCATGGACAGGCAGCCCAGGACGAGGCAGCTCTGTCCTCCAGAGCAGCCATGTCCAGCCACCAGGGCCTGGTTGGCAGGCCCTGGCACCCATGGGCTGAGGAGCGGAGCCCAGCTGTGCAGAAGTCCCCAGTGGGCACAGTGCCCTGGCCCCTCTGCCTACGTGGTGGTTCTCCCAGGGCACCCGTGTGCCTGCCCTGGGGTCTGGCGGTGGCAGTGCCAGCTCTGGGAAACCTCCCCGCATGGCTAGGCTTGCTCTTACGCTCACCTCCTGTGTCCTGACTCGATGGATTCGCCTGAGTGCACAGCTCACCCTCCACCCAACCTTGTGACCGGGCAGCCGGATTTGCCCTGCAAGCGGAGAACCAGGTGCTGCCAGCCTCTTGCTGCCCTAGTGACCCCAAAATGGCCGCAGGGAAGACTGCGGACTCCTGCGGGGATGATTCACTCAAGTCCACGAACTTCCTCCTGGTGCCCTGTAAGCGTTCACCTCTATGTGATGGTGGACAGAAAATGGCCTCTGCCCTGCAGCAACCGCGGAGCCACGGGGAAGACCAGGGAAAGAGCGCCGGAACCAGTCCCCGGTGCCCTCCTGTTCCATCAGCCTGACTGCCCGGGGCTCCAAGGCCAGGAACCCTAGTGTGTGCAGAGATCCACCAGAATGGGTGACGATGGGAAGCCAGGGAAGACATCACACAGGGACGCCAGGGGCCCGTGAGGGTGACGCTGCCAGGAACGCGAGTCCCCGAAGGTGCAGGCGCCCCTAGAGCAGGGCAGCGGGTGGCAGGCGCCCGAGGGCCCAGGGCAGTGAGCGCCCATGGAGGGAAGGACAGACTCTTGTCTTGCGGGCCTGTGGCCATCCAGTGATGGAGGTCAGGTGACAGGGTCTGCGGGACCAAGGAGACGGAGTCGGCCTCCTTCCTCTGCCCTGCCCCTCTGTGCACGTGGGACCTGCATGGGCAGAGCTGGGAACTTAAAAATCATTCACTTGAAACTTACAAGTCTGGTATTTGAATTCACTCCAGGAAGGACATAGTCAAGTGGGCTATCAGTCAGTTGGAAGTGGGCAGCAGAGAAGGCAGAAAGGAGAGGTGGAACCTTGGAGCCCCGCGGGCGCCAGGCATGTAGGTGGCTCTGGAAGTGCGGGAAGGTGAATGGTGGGGAGAAATGCTGGAGGGAAGGTGTCAGATTAAGGTCGCCATTTCTTATATTGCTGGGAGGAGAAATGCAGCCAGGTCACACTGGGCTGCATCCTGGTGAAATTTGATTAAAAAAGTGGAAGGTAAAGAGAAGACCCTAGAAGCTACATAACAGAGGCTGCAGACAGCAGGGCACCACAGAGAAAGGAGAATCAGACCCTGGCGGACTTCTGTCTCCAGCCGCTCAGCGGCTGTGGATGAGGAGGGGAGTGGGCCTGCACCCAGGGTGAAGATGGACTGGGGGGCGCCCCACCACATCCTTCCTGAGTAAAGGCCAGTGTCAGACACACAAGCTGTAAACACACACAGCATCCCAGACAAAAAGGGTCCACACCAGACACAGGGGACAATTTCAGTCATGCACATGAAAAGGGCTGAGAACCACAGATCCCACGGAAGAGCTGCTCACACGCACTTGAGGGAGAAAGAGACAGGCGGAAGGTGGAGAAGCGGAGGCAGAGAACAAAGACACGGTGAGCATGTGGACTTTAATCACAGGTGAAAACAACCGTGGAAATAGTTTTTTCTCTTTGCAAAAAAAATCATCCTAGATGAAAACGAGAAGACAGACTGTGGGCCACACAGAGAGACGGGGAGGGAGTGCAGGGGTGACTGGTACCTGGCTCAGGAGCAGAATGGAAACACTGAGCCGCTCTAGAGCTTGTTGGGAAAATCTGGATTCCGTTTTCATGTCAAAGGTACAACTACACTGTGGCCAAGTAAGTTTACAAAAACAGTTTCAATGAGAACCTAAGTTGATCTGTAAACTTTATCCAGTACACAGAACAGAACAGGCTCCTGGTTCATCTTACCAGGCTGACGTCCTAAGCCAAGACCAAACTGAGAAAAAGCAATTGATGGGAAGAGAAGGGCCTATCAATCACATTTGCACACGCTCACCTTAAAAGCCATAAAATGCCATTAAGGCTCATCCAGCAGTAGATGTGAATGTTAGGTCCAGGCAGGGTTCATAGATGGCTCCGCATCAGAGAATCTGTTCATCCTACTCGTGCATTGAAGAGGGAAAGAAAAGCACATGTTAATTCGATAGGTACAAAAGGCATTTGAAAAAAAATCATGACTCATTTATATCAAGAAATTTCAACAAATTGGGAAAAGGGGAATTTCCTTAACCTGATAAGCATAGAAAATATATTAGACATTGAAATTTCCAAAGTACTCTCATCAAAGTCGGGAATACAAAGAGAACAGCTCTGTCTGATCTGAGGTGGTCTTGTCCTGGGGATCCTGGCTGCTAGAGAGAGCCAAGGTCCATGGGGCCCAGCAGAGGCTGCTGTTGCTGGACAACAGGACTGAAAACACAGCAGTGTCCACGCACAGCCCCACTTATGAGACTGGCAGAAAAGCCAGACACAGAGCGACCTTGAAAGCTCAGTGACCTTGAAAGCTCAGTGACTTCCGTCCCACCGGTGATGAGCGACAGAGCAAGGAACAGAAGAGCTGCCACTGGCAATGTGCACAAGCCACAGCTCCTGCACACAGACCCGACGGAAGGTGAGCGGTCCTCATCGACGACCAAGAGGCGAATGACAACGTCACAGGAAGACTTAAGTGTTGCCGTCCAGGGTGTGGGTTCATTGTCTCTGCTCAGCCAAGACCTGAAGAACAGGACACAGAGACAGCAAGCAACAGGTTTATAACAAAAGGGCAGAGACAGAAAGCCCTGAGCCGGGAGACTGGTGGGGAGTCCTCTGTCCACGTGTCTGCTGTAGTTTTCCATTGGGTCCCCCGCTGAGGAGCAGGAGTATGAACGTGCCTAATTGGTCCCCACCTGAACCTTGTCCACGGGGAAGTTGGCCCCATTGGAAGACCCTCTCCACGCTCCTTTGGTCTGGACCCCCCCCCCCCGACCCCTCTCTCCAGCCTGCCCTGGCTGCTTTCCCCCTTCTGCATCTCCCTCCTAAAGACGCACTGCACGTGGACACACAGCACGCTGAAGATTCCGGGTGAAGACGGCCAGTCTTTGTCAGCGCAGTTCCTATCAAAATGACGAAGGTTCTCAGTGCGCTGGACAGCTGCCCTGCAGTTCATCTAATGACAAGGAGCCAAGAGCAGGCGGGGCAGCCGGGAGAAGTTTCCTCGGGGAAGCACAACAGGTCCCTGGTGCTCTCATCCCGCGGAGGTCCACCACATCGTAGACGATGGCCGGTGGACAGGGAGGACGCAGGCTGGTTCTGTTGTGTGGAACTGTGCTGTGACTTTGATTACAGGGGAGAAACAGGCCAAGGAGCAGCCCTTCCCAGAGACAGACGATGGCGTGGTAAAGTGAGGAGACGCCGCGGACGGCCAGAGGGTGCGGGAGTCTGTCCCCCACAGCAGCCAGCTGACCAGAAACCGAGACAGTCGGGGGCACAGGGTCAGTGCCCACCTGGGCCCTGAAGCAGAGGAGGGCAGCGAGGTGACCCTGCTGTGCGGGCGGAGGGCAAGCCTGGCGGTCACAGAGGGCCGGCTGTGTTTCGCCTGCCTCATCTGTGATCGCTACGCCCAGGCCGCACGTAGCCAGCGTGCACAGCGGTGGGCGGGTGTGCAGGAACCCACGGGACACCCCACAATCCAGCCGCGGGCCCGGCCAGCGCCCAGAGCTTTCCTCCTACGCCCCAGCCTGGTCCTTCTGCAGTGAGAACTTTGAGACTCACCCTCCCAAGTGACCAGGCCGAGGCCGTAGCTCTAACCTGCCCTGTACCTCCCCACTCCAGGGCAGGGGTGGCACCCAGAGTGCAGGGCAGCGGAGGCTCTGCCAGCCTGGCCCGCCAGCCCTGCTCAGCACAGAAGGGGGGCCTGCTGTCCTGCCTCCGCTGCCCAGGCTGAGGCCACCGGCAGGGGCGTCTTCTTTCTTTGGAAACCTGGTGCTGAGGCAGTGCCTGGTCTTGGTGAAGCCGAGCTTATGCTGCCCTTGGCCTCCTGGCATCTCCCTGTGTCTTCTTATGAAAAGGAAGCCACGGTCATCTGTAAACACAAGGACTCTGTAGTGACCTGGAGGGACCCTGTGGAGAGTAGACTGCCTGCGGAGAGGCTCCACCGAGGGGGTGTGGCAGAAGTTTCCCCCTGAGATGTCACCTCACATGACAGAGGGAACTTGTGGGTATGATGAAGGTCAGACCTTGAGATCAGAGGTCATTGTGTTGTCTGGGTGGCCTGATGCTATCAGAGTCCTTGGGAGGGACAGAGGGTGATAGGAGCAGAGGTCAGAGAGGAGCAGAGGGGAAGGGGGGAGAGAGAGGGAAAAGAGAGAGAGAAGAGGAAGGAGAGAGCAGAGGGAGGAGGGAGGAGGGGGAGGGGGAGGGGGAGGGGCCAGCGAAGGGTTGGGGAGACCCTGTAAGTGCTGGCTCTGCAAGTCCCAGGCGGAGCAGCCTCGGAGCAGCCTCGTGCTGGAGGTAACTTGTGGATAAAGCCCAGCCTACCTGCTGGGAGCCACCAGGAGGGAGCCTTAGGCCTGATTTAGGAGGACTGCTTACACGTGTCTTGGTGCTGATCTGTAAATCGAAATTCTCTGCTGTTTTATTCAGATCGGAATCTAATGAGAAAAAAGAGGTGAGGAGGAGACGAGCGACTCACAGGTCCCCGAGGCCTGCGTGAGTGCCACACGCCAGGGAGTTTATGTTCCATGGCGATCGATCTGCTGATGGCGTTTCAGTGCTGACTGCTGCTTCAGACCTCATGTATAAGGAGAGTGACCTCCGTGTCCCCAGGCTCCTCCCTGCCAGTGGGGAGGGGTGAGCGGCTGGCAGGCAGGAGCCCTGCAGGACAGGGCTGGGGCTGCCAGGACCTGCTGCCCAAAGCCTGCAGCAGGACTGTGCTCTGCTCTCTCCCTGTGGGAGGAGGTAAGATGGTGGAGTCCAGCAAGAAGGGCCACAGACGGGTCCTGCCGCTGGACAGGTGGGAGGTGAAGAGCAGCATCCTGGGCTGGGTGGGGCTCAGGGGCAGAGCCCTTGCCCATCACCTGGGCGGCCCTGGGTTTCATCCCAGCGGCCCCCAGTGGTGTCTCACACGGGGCGAGGTATGGGCATTGGTCAGATCTGGGTGGCCTCAGGAAGGGCGGGTCTGCCCCATGTGGGGAGACGTCCCTGGTGAGAAGCTGGCACGAGCTGTGGCAGCCCTAGGTCTCGGGCATGTGGGCCACAGGGCCGCAGCTCCTCAGCTCAGCGTGTTGCTGTCCTTGGTGGCCCTGAGCGGGACGTCTTCCCTGCGTCAGCTCCTCACCCCAGCTTCTCTGCAGGTCCTCAGCAACTTGCACTCGAACCTGCAGGGTGGGCTTGCCTCTGTCCGTCCCACCAGGTTGCAAAGGCTCCGAGCAGCACCCTGCCCTGTGTCTGCTCTGTTGGGAACTGTTCCCCTTCTGGACCAGAGGTCTGGGTCTTCCAGGAGGTGTGGGCTCAGGGTGGCGTCTCCAACGGTGGACCTCGTGGCCTCTCCAGGGCAGTGGGTGGGGAGGGGTGCGTCACACAGTGGAGAACGTCCAGGTGGGGGGAGTGGCCAGAGTGGAGGGGGAGAAGGTGTGGTCATAGGGACCGGCATCTGAGCCAGTTCCCCCGATGCTGGTAAGACAGCAGGTGCTGAGGTAGGTGGCTTGGGGATAGGCCTGCGGGTGCAGAGTGTCCTGATAGGCACGTGGGTCCCTGTCCACACAGGCCAGGGAGCCACGGGCAGGAGGTGGCCGAGGGCAGGTGCCACTCTTGCAGACGTGCAGGGCATGAGTGGGGCCTGGCTCTGGTGCCCTCCGGCCCTTCCTGTGGCGTTTCATGACTTAAAACCTGAGGCCTGTTCTAGGAGGGCTCATCCACATCCAGACCTGTCTTCTGGGTCCAGTGACTTTTGCCAACGTGTCTAAGACACAGTCTTGACTGCACAGAGGCGGTCTCAGACAGGCCTCGGGGCCACCAGCGGCAGGGGAGCCTGTCACCAGCCACGGCTCACACAGGGTGCCTTGTGGAAACCTGCACAGGCTGTGGCCTGGGCATTGCTCCAACACTGAAGTTTCTAGGTCCTTGGCCAGTTTCAGGCCTCACGTGACCCACCGTGGAGGTAGATCTGGGGGACCTGGAGTGGGTCAGTGGCCCTGGAAGACGTCCCTGGAGGCCGGGGTGGAGAGGCTCCTGGGTCTGCAGGCATGGGGTCTCTGTGAGGCTGAGTGGTCATGTCAGGGCTTGGGGTGATTCTCGGGCCTTGGGCCCCACTGACTCTTGGATTTAGATGTTTGGGGTCAGGTGTGTGGAAGTCAAGACAATATTCTGGTAACTCCCGCAATATATGCTTTTTACCCTGAAAGAATCCAAATTTAGATTTAAAATGTTCAATTTGTAAAAGCAAAATATAAACTACTTATAAGAAAAACAGAGTGAAACAGGTCATGCCAGCAGACCTGAGCGGGACTGAAGCAGGCGTGCAGGGTCAGAGGTGTTGATGGAGCGCCCTTGGTATTTCTGGGTTGCTGCCCTCGAGCCGGTCACTTCAGGCCTCAGGGGTCTTGGCAACGTTTGGCCATCTCACTCCCTGTGGTCTCTGCTGAGTGTTCTCTGGGTTCTCCCCCGCAGGGAAGTCCCCCTACTCCTGTAGGGCTAAGCTCTTGCTCACAGCCTCCAGGGGACCCTGCAGCCCGCAGAATTCAGAAGCAGCAGCGACCCCTGGTATTCTGTCCCTGCCTCCACCCCCAGCTCCCAGGTCTGCTGCACTCCACTGGGAGCTCCAGCAGGTGACCGGAGCTGGACCCGGTAGGCAGAAGGCCCTTGGGGGGACCCTGAACTTGAGACAGGCCCAGCCCCGCTGCACTGGGGGGGACGAAGGGGCCTTCATGAACCTGCACCACTGGGTCAACTGGCCACACAGGGGCTGGGGGTGGGGGAGTCCTCCCTCTAGCCGGGCAGCGTGTGTCTGAGTCCACTCTGGCCAGGTGGAGGGACCCCAGGCCCACCTGGCAAGTGAGGTGTGGACAAGTGGTTGGACAGAAGAGGTTGCCGTCGCAACCAGCAGTTGGGGAGCCCGAGGAAGCCTCAGCCTTCCCGGAGTGGGGAGCAAGGAAGAGCTGTGCGCAGGGTCAGGGACGTTCTGTGGTGGAGCCTGGCCCTGGGGACTGTCCCCCGTTCCCCGTGTGCGTGAGGAGCAGGGCCGCGCTGACCCCGGAGGGGCGCAGGGAAGCAGGCTTCGCTCCTGGAAAGGAAGGTGCCCAACAGGCCTGCTGCTCTCCTGGGTCTGTTCTCTACTGAAGCAGCAGGATGGCGCTTTCAACCAAGGCACCTGCCGGCAGGGCCCAGAGAAGTCTTGAGTCACGGCGCCTAACCAGACGCCTCTTTAGCTATTACTCGTTCTGTGCCAGGCATGGCGCTTACCCCGTGTGACCTACCAGTGCTCACGATGCCTGTGAGTGGGTATCGCCAGTGCCCCTGGAACTTAGTGGAGGGCCACTGTCCCTGCAGAAGCCTTAGGCCCCCAGGCTCCGCCTGTGCCTGTGTTTCCTGGGCCCTCGTGGCACCTTTCTTGCCCCACCCGGTGACACTGCTGTCCTTCTGTGTGGCCGCCCCACCCTCTCTGTCCTCCAGGGGAGCTGCTTCCTTCCTGCTGGCTGTCTTGAGTCTGTGGGGTCTGTCCTTTCCCCAGGTGTCCCCACATGTCGCTCTCCTGCTGGGGCTGACTTCTCCTTCTCCTGCCCTCTAGCGGTGTCCTAGGTACCAGGTGACAGAAGAGTGTGTGTCCAGGCCATGGGCGGAGAAGACGCTCAATCTGCTCTGTCTGCACTCGGGAAAGTATTCCCTCTGCCTAATTGAAGTGGGCTGGTGTACCGCTTCATCTGCCCCCGTCCGCAGCCCGTCGGCCCCCACGCGCAAGGATCAGAGCTGGACCTGCAGTTCTAGCCGAGGCAGACGCACTGTGGCCGACCCCTCCTCCACGTCGGCACTTTGACAGGCACACAGAGCTGCTGGGTTCAGGGAAGGCTTGCTCCCACGCTGGTCTGACGTCTCTAGCATTTGCATTTCTTTTTTCCTTTGCCAATGCTTTCTCTCATTTTTTTGGCTTATGAAACCACTTTTTATATTTTTATCTTTACCCTTGATTTTCAGGAAAAATAAAGTATAATGCTTTGAACTAATGTACATGCATTTCATTTGTCTGATTACTATTCAATTTACATAGAAAAATTCATCAATGTAAGATCAGCATAATAATATGTAGCCATTTCCCAATTCTGTTTCGCTAATGCGCAGAAGGCTGATTGGTCTTGCTCCCAGCTCTTAGGAGGGCAAGTCCTCCAGGACTTGGTAATAGGTCGACCTTCTCCCAGCACAGAGGTGACTGCCACTCTCAGATGCCCGTCTCTGTTGCTCAGCCCGAGTGAACCAGAGTGAGCTTTCCCAGCTGGACCCTAACAGGAGGCAGTTAACTTGGAGGCAAGTCTGGAATCCAGCTGGGGAAGGAATGAGTCACGCTAGCCCTGGGCACCTGAGACTCAGTGGGCTGGGTCCTTGGAAGGAGCAAGACCATGGCGCAGTTTCCCAGCTGAGGGTAAGGGAGCCGGGTGGTTGTCCCCATGGCCGACCTTCCCTGTTAGAGGGCTGGTCCCAGGCCTGTGAGCACCTGCTGTACCAGTTGTTCCAGTAGGACTTCAGATTTCAGAGGTGAAGAGAGACAATGGAGGGAGGGCACACCACTGAAGAGGAGCTCGTGGTCACGCATGGCTCCTAGACATGAGTCAGACAAGAGCTGCACATGGCGGCCCCAGGGCTGGCGAGGAGGCCAGGGCAGGCGTGAGGGAGAGTGGCCCGGCCTTGGCTGGCATCCCCACGGCATGGCATGGGAGCAGCCTAACGTTTGACCTGCCACTGGGTGAGGGAACCGGCCTTTAGTGTCTGGTCTGGTTTGACAGGACAGGGAGATGTTGGCTTGGGGTGCATCAGACTGGGGAGCTGGAGTGTGGGGGAATGGTCAGTTCACATGGGGAAGTTATGTCCACGGGCAAGTTCCGTGTTACCTCAGAAAGAAGCTAGCCTGGGGTCAGTCTCTCCCAGCCGCTGGCCCCTGAGGTGTGGAACCTCATAAACTCAAGGACAGACTCGTTCCCAAGCCTCCGCCTGCCCCGCTGCAGCCCAAGCAGGCTCTGCTGCTGGAGAAGAGCTGTGGTCTCAAGTGGGCGGCTGGCAGCGGTGCGGCCAGTGTTCTGGGAAAGGCGAGGCCGCGGGGTCGAAGTGCCAGACAGTGGGGGTCCTGATGGGTCCACATCTGCAGACCGTCCAGTGGGAGGAGCCGCTCAGGTGCCAGGTCGCGGGGCCTTGGTGGCCTTGCTGTCGAGGTTTCTCTCACTTTTCTAGAAGGAGCGTTCCCGGGCTGGAAAGTGGCAGGACCACCATGACCGCACAACGGGGGCTTCCTGGAGGACCTGCGGCTCTGGGCAGCAGCTCTCTGGCCAGCTCTCTGGCTCCAACCATCAGGAGGTCTGCGGGGCTTCCTGGGACAGGCTGAAGGGGGCGAGTGGCTTATAAAGGTGGTCCCTAAAACCACCAGGCACAGGGGCTTAGTGGTCCTGTGCCATCTGGAGAGCCCCCTGGGGCGAGGGTGCAGCCAAGCCTGTCACAGGCGTCTGCAGTGGTGGCAGGGCCCTGCCTGACCACGCCACGTCCGGCTTTGGTCGGTGCCTGTGAACACAGGGTGGCGACTCGAGGGCCAGTTTGTGTCTCCAGGCACCTGCTCCTCCCTCTGCCACTGGGCCTGGCACGTGACAGGTGGAGGCCTCTGTGTCCCCCTGGCCCTGGGGCAGGAGGCTGGCCATGTGCAGCAGGGCCCGGGGCCCTCCCAGGACAAGTCCAGTCCAACCTGCCTGGATTCCAGGTGGAGGCTGTGCCGGGACGCTCTCAGCAGAACTGGTGATGGCTCCTGCTGAAGCGCCTGCCTCCCAGTGAGCAGGCCAGCTCCTCCTGCAGGGGCAGGGCCCGCATGGGGTCTGCCCAGGTGGGCCGCCCGCCCAGGTGGGTCGCCTGCTGATCCTGTAGAATCAGGGGGCCCTGGGCTGCTCCGGGGAGGCCTGGGGACTTTGGTTTTAGGCTCTGCCTACCTCATCACCTGGGTCCCAGGCCCTGGGGGTCAGAGCGATTACTCAGGAAGGAGAGAAGGGAAGGTTCACAGCAAATCCTGCAGCCACACAAGCTCCTCCCAGAGGAGAGCAGGCAGGGAGCTGGCAGAGGTCCTGCACCCGGGCAGCAGGTCTGCACTGTGTGGGGTGTGGCTACGGCAGAGTTCCTGCACCCAGGCAGCAGGTCTGCACTGTGGGGTGTGGCTACAGCAGCAGGAGCTGCTTAGAGGGCTCAGCAGGACTGATGTCACCACCCCTGGGGAGATCAAGGGGTCTGCTGGGGAGTGCTGGGCAGGGTGGCCTCGGGGCCACACCCCACAGGGACGCCAGCGCTCCACCATGGAGCACATCCTGTTCCTCCAAGGGTGACAGAGCATGGAATCTGCAGATGAGCTCTCCAGGGAGCCGGAGGCCTGTCTGGCTGAGGAGTCTCTTTGAGGGACCCGCCTTTCACGGAGAGTTCTGGGAAGGGTGATGGCCTGTTTCTATGTCACCTAGAGCTCATGATCCAAGTCAGGGTTCTGGCGAGCCCCTGGCTCCAGAGGACTTCAGCGCTGGAGGGTTTCGAAGGCAGAAGTTTCCTGTGAAACGGCAGCCACTGGGGCCTTACAGGAGGCGGCTCCTTGCAGACCCTCCGTGGGTGAACCAGTCACCGGGAGCCCACTGGCCAGCAGCAGGAGAGCCGCAGGCCCCACACAGCCCCCTGCCAGTCCTGGGCACAGCGTGGAGGGCTCCTCCTCGCCCTGAGCCCCCCACAGAGGGATCATCTGGTCGCTCTGCCATGGGTGGTCTCTTCTTTGTCTTTGATCCCTGCTGAGTGGATTTCTCGACAGACTGGAAGCAGCTGCAGGACCAGCTTGCTCTGACCGCCAGCTGGTTGGTTGACCCTGTAGAGTCCTCTTGGCTCTGTCTATGCTAAGCTTCTTGCCTGTGGGGACAGGCTGTTCCACACAGGCACACGGCATGCAGAGGTGCACAGTCCTCTAGGTGGGTCAGACGGGCAGGCGGTTTGAGGCCCAGGTGCCAAAGCCCATGCAGGCCTGCCAAGGCCACGTCTTGGACTGAGCGTGCCTGGAGTGAGGTGCTTGGCAACCTGTGCAGAATGGTCCACGTCAGAGCCCTAGACCTGCATGGAGCAGAGCTTCCCGAACTTCGTGCGCACACCTGTCCCTGGAGGTCCTGATGAAAGTCAGATTCTGACTTGCCAGGTCTGGGTGGAGCCAGAGAGTCTGTTCATGGGAAGCCACGGTGGTGATGCAGATGTTGCTCCATGGCGACCGCAAGCAGGGAGATCCCAGGTCTGTGCAGCCACTGACCATCTGTGGCACTTAAATGTCGGTACTGAACTAGAGTAGGCCTTGGCTCCTCTGAGCTCTGGCCACAGAGGCACCCGACAGGCCACCTTGCTGGACTAGGCAGGACATCTCAGGCACACTGTGTGGATCCCGGGGCTCTGGCTAGGTGAGTTGCTAGTGCAGAGTTGCTATGTGAACTGCAATTCCATTGCATAATTCAATTATGATAAGAGAGTTTGGATGTAGTTTGATTAAGAGTCAGACCATGGAGGTATAGAAGAAAATTAAAACAGCTGTTAATTTAATTTGAGTCCATATTCTTAGAGAACTGATTGTAAGTGGGGAATCTTAATTAATCTCATTTCTCACATTTTTCACATGAGTAAGCTGACAATAGCTTAACAGTGATTGGAATGCGGTGCCACTTCCTGGCCAGTGGCAATTAGCTTCTGGGCTTCAGGTTTGGAGCCCCAGGGATTTGAGTCTCCTGTGCAGGCAGGACTCTGTCTAAGTCTGTCCCCTCTCCCCACTGCCTTGTTCACACCCAAATCTCCCAAACTCTGCAGGGTGTTGTGGCTGTCGAATCTGTTTCCAGTCTCTCTTCTCAAATCCAGCTTCCCTTAGCTGCTCAAAAATCAATATGGTTTTCATCAAACTAATGAACTGTAACAGTGTACATTCTGGCCAATGTGATAAGGCAGGAAACAGAAAACGCAGTCATCTTGGGTAGGAGGAAATGAGCGTATCTGTAAGGCATTATGACTGAGCCCCTAGAAACCTCGTGAGGATTACATGGAAATCTATTACTGCCACCAGAACCAAGTTCAGCAAGTCAGCCAGACTGTTTTAATATGCAGAATTTCCCTCCAGTAGCAATAGCCAATTAGAAAGCCCAGGGAGCTGTCCTGATGACCGCCTGGCCACAGGTCTCCTGGAACCCAGGGCCACGTTTGGGGCACCCTGTGTGTGCAGACTCACATTCAGTGGAAACTCTGTTGGATTCTGACTTCCTCCTGCCCCGTTGGGCTCCATCTTCGCCTGAAGGGCCAGCTGCCTCTCCCCTTGCTGGAGCCCCCTATGTGCACAACCCCAGTGTGGCCAGGCCATTCGCCAGCTGCCACCAGCACACACAGGCTCCAGCAGCAGGCAAGTAGGTTCTGCCAACAGGGTGGTGCGGGAGGGACGGTGCCTCCCCTCTGGCACGGCCCCTGTGTGCTCTCCCCTCCAAAGTCCTCCAGAGCCGGGGTTTAGACCGAGCCTCCAATAGGTTCAGTCGTGACCTGGCGCTCTGTCCTGGCACACCGTTCCCCAACCATGCCCAGCTGAGACTGTGGCTGCCTAGGGGCCAGCTCCACCTGTCATGGCATCTCAGTCAATGGTAGGAGGAAGCTGTGGGGCCAGGGAATTTACAGCCCAGGACCATCCTCATCAGAGGATGGGTTGTGGGTGAGCTCTCCCATCCCTCAGGACTCCCAGTGCATTGGAACCAGCTGACACAAGTGGCTACCTGCTCAGCTATCCCTGTCCATGGCCCCCCTCTCCTCCCTGTCTCACCTCCCCACTCCCCCTGGGCTTCCTAGGACCTCCTACCAGGTAACATACCTGTCCTCAAATCCCTGTCTCGGGTCTCTTCTGGGCGACCCAACCCTAGAGGCATCCTCCTCTGAGTGCCTCAGGCTCCAAAACCCACCCCACAGATGAGCCAGCTGGACCTCAGGAAAACCCTCAGCGCCTCCACATCCCCTTTCCTAGCTGGCACCAGCCCCAGGGAGCGACTCCTTTGTCATTTAAGTCAGCCTCTCACTGCTGTGATTAAAGGACCCAGCCAGCAGAATTGTAGGGGAGGAAATGTCACTAGAGGGCTCACAGTTCCAGAGGTCTTTAGTCCATAGAAGGTCAGGCTTAGGACAGGGAGAGAGAGAGAGGGGCGGGGGGAGAGACTACTCGCCAGATACAGATATGTACCCAGAGCCAGGCCCCAGTGCCACCTCCTCCAGCCACACCCACCACCTCAGTTACCCTGTTTCCCCATCAGGGATTGATGCACGACTCGGTTGAGGCTCTCACGACCCACTTATTTCTCCTCTGCGCCTTCCTACACTGTCTCACATGGAGCTTTTGGGGGACGCCTCACCTCCAAACGGTAGCACTTGTCAAGGCTAAGCCAGAACCCAAGGTCACACTGGGGGTGACTGGAGTGCCCGCATGTGACTCCAAAGCCCATGACTGATTCTGAACAGTGACGTCCTGGGCCACAGAGCCTCGGAGCTGGGAAGGGTGAGGGACTTTCTTGTTCTGCCACCTCCTTTTACTGATGGACACTTAGGAGCAGAGACAGACAAGAGATCTGAGGCCAGAGCCCACAGTTCCTGATTTCTGACATTTCTGGATTTATGTTTGTTTTGGACACCATGAAACAGAGTCAGTGCAGAGGGCGGGACATGTGAGACCAGGACCACTGTGGCCAGGAGCGCAGGCCGCCTCAGGTGCCATCTGCTCAGGAATAGCGGGTGTCTGTGCTCGGGTGGAAATAAGATCTGCCCTTGGGAAACTGCACTTGTGCCGTGGGTGTGAATGAACCTGCTGGGAGCCCACTCCGCCTGGCCACTGTCCCACACGTGGCTTCTCTGCGAGCTCCGGGGACACTGGCTGCGGAGCCCCGGCCAGTTCTCAGTGAAGTGGGGAATGATGGCAGGAGATCAGGTCCCTGCTTTATATTCTAACCTGGAAGCCCATTTGCAACCACTGTGAGTCAGCAGAGCCCGTGTTTCCAAGCAAAGAATGCAAAGGGAAGGCAGCAGATCCTTCTATTAACAGGTAGATGCCTGGGGCGGGGTAGGCGTCCCTAGGCCTGAGCATGGGGACAGTTCGGGGCGTGTTACATTTACATCACATAGTTCTTACTTTGGAGAGAAGTCATTTGAGACAGATTCCTTCCAAGTGGAACAGCCATAGCACATGAACGAGGGCCAGCCTCGGTGCCCCAGTGCAGTTTCTGACATTTGCAGCAACAGCTAGAAAATCAAGTAATATGTGCACCTAATTGCTTTGCTCTTTTAGAGCTGTTTCTGCTTTGGAGTCATTCGTCCGGCTTCCATGGTTGCTGGAGTCATTAATAAGTCCCCTGATTCACACACACCGTGATCCACGTCATCCTTCCAGTACGTCTTTTCTGTGTGTGTGGGGGTGGGTGTGGACACCACCAGCTGCCGAGCTCAGGTGACAGCAGCAGGGGTCCCTGGCTCTGCTTATGGTTGGCTCTGGTGATTGCCCATGAGCCCCTGAATCACAGAATTAGCTAAATCATTCTTGAAACCTGGTTATTGCATTTTAATAACTCTGTCCAGCAGAGTTCTGCAGGCAGGGCTGGCAGGGACATGAGGCTTGGCGAGATGGACAATCACACTGGTCCAGGGCCACTTACACAAAATTCAGGAGCTCCTGACTTCAGTGGCCTGGGATGAGCTGGAGGAGGGGTATGGTGGCTACATTGGAATACTAGGGCATCGTGAAATCATGGGATTTGAGAATACAATGTTGTCCCGTTGAGTACCCAGCCCCAGAGCTGCCTTTTGCCTGTCTTTAAAACACGTGATCTTAGCTGGGTGCAGTGGTGTACACCTGTGATCCTAGAGGTTTGGGAAGCTGGGGCAAAAGGATCACAAGTTCAAAGCCAGCCTCAGCAACTTAGCAAGGCCCTAAGCAACTTAGAGAAATCCTGTCTCAAAATTAAAGATAAAAATGGCCGGGGGAAGGGGCTCAATGGTAAAGTGCCCCTGGGTTCAGTCCCAAGTACCAAACCAAAACAAACTGTGTGTTAGTTTTAGTCCTTGTGGTCCTTGTTTTTTCACTCTGTTCAGGACTGTAGATGTTTTTCATACAACCAGGTACTACCAGGTGTCTCTGCTTTCCCAAAAAGCAGTTTCCGGAGAGTATCTGCAACACGCATGGTTTTAAACAGCAGGTAACTCTTGATTTTAAGCATGGTGTAAGTGCAGTGTTTGAAATGTCTTCTGATTTTTGGGGTGCCTCTCAGGGCTCGGAGGCTTTGCCCCTCTGTCCCTGCCATGGTTCTGCCCCTGCGTGGCACTGACCAGAGGGCTAGTAGTTTCCCCAGGGACTCTGGCACAGCCTCCCTGACTTTGATTGCAACGTGCCACCCATGACTACAAGCACAGCATTGTCTCCTTTCCCTTTAAGAAAAAAAAGAAAAAAATAGAAATCACCTCTTTCAGGAGGAGTTTTAAAAAATTTTCAATAGCTGCAGTCATTTTTATCAGAAATCACATAGATGATGTGGAATTTGTCAGCTGACGTGTAAGTGAATCTAGCAAGCCCAGGCACACTAAGGACAGGCCTGAGCTCTGTTGTGCTGCCCTCCCCGGCTCGCAGGGGCCAACCTGTGCCTGACCGGAGGCTGACACCCCAGGACCAGGGACACGGCCCCGGCCCCTGTCCCAGATGCTCCTGAGGACCTGCCTCCCAGCTGTGCCCACCCCCTCCTGCTCCACTGCTGCTTGCCTGGATGGAGGTGGCGAGGTGGGCAGCCCATCCTCTCAACATTGTCCTACTGCCTGAATTTATCCTGTGAAATAATCACTTTTGTGTCCATTTTGAAATGTCAAGGAATGAGAGACACCTTGAATATCCATACACGTTGGGACCCACTTATGGGGTATTGCGAAGAGGAGAAGCAGAGGGTGCAGGGATGGAGAGGGTGGCTGCCTTCAGCAGGAGCATGCGGGCAGCCAGCAGGCTGGCTTGTGGGGCTTCTGGCTCCACTCCCGGGTGTTTGCTGAGTGCTCCCAGGCATTTGCTGGGTGCTCCTGGGTGTTTGCTGAGTGCTCCTGGGCGTTTGCTGAGTGCTCCTGGTTGTTTGCTGAGTGCTCCCAGGCATTTTCTGAGTGCTCCTGGGTGTTTGCTCAGTGCTTCTGGGCGTTTGCTGAGTGCTCCTGGGGAGCTGGAGCCGGGCACCTATGTGAGGGCTGACTGTACTTCCTTAGCTTCTTTCAGCTTGCAGAGCTGGGAGGGTGAGAGGTGCCCTGAGAGGGCAGGAGGACACGGTTTTGGAGAACCTAGTTCTCAGAAGGTGCAGCTACAGACAAAGATGTCCTGGGCTCTGTCCTGAGTGATCCCTGCAGGGAAACAGCTGGAGCAGGTTCGCCAGACACTGTGCCTGCCGGGCAGCCTCAGAGGAAGAACCTTGTCAGCAGGCGCCCTTGGCCAAGGGTGTGCCTGTACCAGGTGCTGCTCCTCGGGCACTCAGTCAGTCTGTGGGGAGCAGGACTGGACGGGAGGCTGTGCTCAGACTGGCCGTGGCCTGTGGAGGTGCCGGCACAGGCCTGGTGCCATCCCAGGGTGGAGGGACTTGCAGTGGGCATCGTCCACGTGGCCACCTGTTCCTGGCGCTCTGCTCCCTGGGCACGTGGCAGAATGACGCTCCCTGCCGCTGCGTGGCCGCGTGACCTTCTGGGCTGGCGAGGCTGTGGAGAAGGATGTGTCCAGAGGTGGAAGGCTTGGTGGCCTGTGTGCAGAGCCACTCCAGGAGGGACGGCAGGGCTGGTTGTGATTTCCCACATCCCCCACACATCTCAGCAAGGCCGGGCGCCTGAGTGGGAGGGTGTGGCTCAGCCGGCGGCCCGCTGTTCCCTTGTTTGGTGCTGCAGGCGCCCCGTTTCTCCCAGCACCCTGCACTCGTGCCCGGCTCCGCTAATCAGAAAGTATCTCTGAGCCCGGAGGGGAGGGGTCATGGACTCCACCCCGATTCAGCCGCTGAGGAGGTAGCAGCTGCCAGAGCCCGGGCAGGCACCAGTGTGTGGTGGGAGCCTGTCCAGGTGTGGAGGCCCCCGCGTGGCCAGGCTGCCCATCTCAGCTTCCCTCCCCACCCTTCCTGTGCCCTGAGACCCCCACCGGCCCATCAGGTCCTCTTGCCCACCTGTCCCAGTGGCCCTCCTGCTCACTGGCCTCCTGGATCTTCAGTGCGTCTGCTGGGCTTCATGCCTGGCAGAGGCAGGGAGGCTGAAAGTCACTGACAGGGTAAAAACAGAGGTAGAACAGGGAAGGCCATGTCCTCGTCAGCCTGGGATTGTCCCCGAGAGCCATCCCACCTGGACCTCACCGTGGGGTTCCTGCCATGCTCTCACCTTTTGCTCGGACACACCAGCCGCTCACCCTTCCTACCGTTCTCTCTGTCCTTTGATTACGATGCAAAGGCCTCCCTTCTGGCTCATGGCGGCCACGCTCTCCACCACTGGTCTCCCCGCTGTCTGGCGTGGCTCTGCTGCAGACAGTAGTGCAGTCAGGCAGCAGGGCCTCCAGGGGCTGCTGGGCTCGAGTGAGGGAGCCGCCGCTGTGTCTAGCTGAGTGCCACTGCAATCAGACTCGCCGCGTGGTCACATGGTGACACCGTGGGGCAGGCTCCTGCTGGCTGGGTCCTTGAGGGTCTGACATTTGTGAACTTGTATTTTTGAATAATCTGGGAAAGCTTTGGCCACTGTTTCTGGCAGGACAGTGTGTCCTCCCATCCCTGCCTTGCCGGGGCTTCAGGTGTCTGTGTATGAGACACAGTGATGCTGTCCCTCACTCACCCAAGCTCCTCGATTCAAACATTTGATATCGGTTTTCTCTGTGATTCAGCTTGGATAATTTCAATTACTTTGCTTTCAATTTTACTGGTCATTTCCTCTGCAGTGTCCAGTTTCTCAGTCTTACCAGTGTATATTGTTTTCCGACATTGTGTTTTTGATCTCCATTTCCTGTGTCCTGTTGACCTCCTCATTGAGTTCATGCCTCCCTTCACATCCATGGACATATGGTAATGTCTGTGACAGCCCCTCTCACATCCCTGTTGGCCTGGTTCTCCTTCTCGTCATCCTGAGGTCTGTTTGGATTGCCGATTTCCTCCCGGTTGTGGGTCACTTACCTCTGCCTCGTGACTCGGTTGGAGCTTGAGTGTGGTGGATGGGGCATTTTGGAGTGTTGGATTCTGCCACATTCCTTTACAGAGTGCTGGACTTTGTTCTGGAATATAGTCATCGATGGGACAGTTTGGCCTCCTTGGGTCTGTAAGTGTGGCCTTACCCTAGGCCTGGGCCGGCCGCCACGGGGGCACGGGCCTGCCTCGGGTTCTGCCCCCCACTGGATGTAGGCCTGTCCTGACAGGAGCGCCAGGTGCTCCCACCCCCAAGTGAGCTCTGGGAGGTGCTGGGCCCCAGGCTTCTGGTGGGTCCTGCCCGGCCCTGGGAGCCTCACCCATGCCAGGGAGCCCCTGCAGCCATGGTCTCATGGCCCTGGTCCTCCAGTGCTCTCCCAGTTCCCTCCTCATGGGTCCCCCTGGCTGCTCCACTGCCCTGTTCCCTGGGAGCTGCCTCTGGGCTGCCCACTGGGGACGGTAGGGCCCAGCACTTGCCTTTCCTCCGGAAGCACAGTTGCCTGTTGCCTGTCGTCTGGTGCAGAAGCAGTTAATCCACAGATTTAGTTGGGCTTTCTGATTGTTGTCACAGCTGGTCAATTCCCACACCAGTTGATCCTTCAAGATCATAAAAGAAGTGGAGTGACTTTTGTTATTTACTTTATCCTTAAAAATGACCACCTCTCAGGCACATCTTGTTGGTCCCTTTTCTCATGCATGATCTCCAGGGCACCTGTCTCAGCCAGGCCGCTCTCCCAGCCCTGGACTGACCACACTGAACGTGTCCTTTTCCTATCTGCTTTGCTTGTCAGATGGGGAAGCTTTTGCAAGATGGGAGCCCGTGTTATCATCCTGGGCTGTCAGCTGACCAAGTACGGGTCCCCGAGTAGTGCAGTGCGTGAATCCTGTGCCAGTGTGTAGGAGTCATGACAAACACAGGGCTGCTTGTCGAGGTCAAGCCAGCCAAGGCAGGGGCTCACAGGAACAGGTTCTCCCACTTCCATGCAAAGTCTCTTCTGCCTGGTGGCCTCGTGGCTCAGCCCCCCACTGCCTTCTGAGCTGAAGGTGTGCATGAACTCTCTGCCTACTTGCTTTTCCAGAGCATAAGAGGCCTCTTAGAGGAGGAGGTTAGTGTCAACCCAGGGCCACAAAGGACTTTATTGGGAGATTTGCCCGGCCAGTAAGGGAAACCTCAGATTAGGTCTGACAGGTTGGAGCCGCCATCTGCACGGGGAAGGCCCTGCTCTGAGGCAGTGTGAGTGCTGCCCGTCAGGCTGTCGGCAATGCAGGGAGGATAAGAGGTGGGACCTGAGCTTGCAGGTGCCTCGCTGCAGTCACAGCGACTGCAGAGTGTAGGCTCTCCTGGCCCTTAACCACCTGTGAGAAGATCGCAAACCCATGGAGTCCTCCAGCAGTCCTCCACCTGTTCACTGAACAGGTGTGCTGGGAGAGTCAGGGCTGCAGGCTCAGCGGGAGATGCCAATCACCAGCACTTGGAGGGGATGTTTCCATGCCTCCTGGCTAACACAGGGTCAGAAGAACACAGCTGTCTCTTGCTTTTCTAAAAGCCAAGCAGCAAAAGGCCCGAGGTGAGCTTTAGGAGGCTCATAAAACAGTCATACCTTGTGCCACGAGCCTCTGAGAGACAGGGTCTGTGGGGATGGGCTTGCAAAGCAGAGGCACACAGGAGTGGCAGTGTGGTTTTGGAAGTCTTCTATTCCCTCGGGAAGCTGTCCAGCATCCACACTGGCAAGTGGAGTCCATGGCTGCTGGGCTGAACTGCTTCTGGCAGGCTCATAGACCAGAGTTCCAGGCAAGCCTGGAGCCTGCAAGGTCAGCTCCATGGCTCTGGTGACGAGAAAGAGCTTGAGGCCCAGAGGAGCCATGATTTGCTTAAGAGCCCCAGTATTTAGGGGAAACACCAAGTTCACAGCCATGTTCTGGGTTCTTGGGTGAAAGAAAAGGTGAAATTTTAGAGAAGCTGTCATGCTTTTCTGGGCATTAGGCAAGAAACTGCAATGGAATGGAGATGAGACTGTTTCTTTATCCATTAAACCACCCACCTATATCCCCATCCATCCATCCACCCATCATCCATCCATCTATCCATTCATCCATCCATACATACATCTACCCACCCACTTATCCACCTATCCATCCATCCATCCACCCCCCCACCTGCCTGCCCATCCATCCACCCATCCTCCATTCATCTATCCATCCATTCATCCATCCACCCATCCATCTACCCACCCACTTATCCACCTATCCATACACCCATCTGTCCACCCATCCGTGCACCCACTGATTTTCCTTTGCCATTCTTATTGAACCACTGCATATAGCAGGGACCACTCTAGGACCAGATAGTATCAAACAGGAAGGCTTAGTGTTCTAAGGAGAAGACACCAGAGAGTTCCCCTCTCTTTCTTGCTCCATCTCTTCCTCTTTCTCTCCTCTTCCTTTCTCTTCACCTCTCTTTCTTTGTAAGCATACACAAAGAAGAGGCCCACTATGAGCACATAGTGGGAAGGTAGATGCCTACAAGCCAAGAAGATGAAGACCCAGAATGGATCTACCTTGTAGGTGTCTTAACCTTGGACTCCCCAGATCCTGGACCTGTGAGAAACAGATGCCTGCTGCAGAAGCCTCCAGTCCATGGTTGGTGATGGCACTCCAGGCTGCTTACAACAAGCATCTGAACAGGACAAAACGTGAAGGATTTCCATTTCCTGGAGCCAAAAGTAGTGGTGCAGCCAAGCAAAGGCCTTTGCCGACAAGGATGAATACACATCTTGGTTTGAAATTAGATTTCAAAGAGCATCAAAGAGATGGATCCATAGCTTTTATCTAGTTAGCAAGCTTTTAAACAAGTAATTTGTGTTCACAGAAGCATGGCCTGTATCTTTTGTGGAACAGCATCCTGCCCCCGTGGTCCCCTGTGTCTGTGGCCACCAGTCCTGTTGGAAAAGTCCCTGAGCTTTGTTTCAGATCCTACCCGACTTCCCCTGACCTTTAGATGTGGTGCATGTTCCTGTTCGGCGGCTTCACAGAGGGATGATTTCCCAGTGAGGAGAAGCTGTGCTCTGATTCGCCTGTTTTGGTGAGTTCTGCAAGCTAATCATGATGACCTGCCTGGTTTTTGACACCGTGAACAGCTCCAGCAGAGGAATTTAGGGAACCCTATTGCTTCAGTATTTTGGGGTTGGGGACTAGAAGGGGTCCACAGAGGTCATCTGGCCCAACACCTTGATATAACGGTGAGGAGGTGGCTCAGGTTGGGCCTGGAGTGTTCCCCAAATCTCATGTGTTGGAGACTTGGCCCTAAATGCAGCAGTGTCCAGAGGTGGGCCTCTGGGGAGGGAGGTGTTTGGATTTTAAAGGTTCTGGCCCAGAAGTTCCTCACTTCAGTCCAGAAACAATGGAGTCAGCTGAGTGTGGACTGAAATCATGAGCTAGAATAAGCCTTTCCTCCTCTAGATGTATTTTTATGTGTTTTGTCACAGCGATCAGCACAGAGGTCATGGGTAAGGAAGAAGCTTCCCACGGATCCCGGTCCGTTCCTCCTGCCCGGAAGTTCACACCCCGCCTTGGACTCAGACCTCAGGGGAAGCTAGATCACTGCCTTATGCTGCTTCTAGGAGGGGAAGTTCCACATCCTGTCCAGATGCTCCAGGGTCAGTACCTGATGTTGAGGTCTTCTTGCTGAGGTTCTTTCTGAAAGACACTTGAGACTTTCCAGTGTCACCCACCATGAGGTGGGGCTGTGTTAAGGCAGCAGCTCCCTTGAGAGTCTGTGCTGAGGGGCAAATTCTGGCCTCGAGGATGAAGCATTGCCAAGGAATCCCAGTGTGGTGGGTCAAGGACTGACTGCTGGTCATGGAGGGGCAGGGGACTGTCTGCTCTCCACTCTTGACAGAGACCATTTTAAGAAGTTTTGCAAGACTCAAGTCCTGTATTTCGAGCTCCAAATAATGAACTCTTTTGACTTTTTTTTTTTTTCCTTCTAAGTTTGGACAATGATGTCGGAGCTGGATATTTAAACACGCCAGGTCTTTGCCACTGCTACACTCTAATGGCTACTGGAAGATGTCTTGGTTAAGGGAGAGTGACTATGTGGAACATAAAGTTAGAGGACTGAGTCCCCTGTCCATTCATATGTACATACAGTGGTCAAAAATCCAAGATGACCCCAGGATTCCTGCCCTCACAATGCAAACCCTGTGACCCTCTCCTCTCAATTGTGGGGACCTGTGATATGACAGAATGACATTCTCATAATTAGGTTATATTAAATGTTATACTAACCCAGGAGAATAGGTTTCGTGCATGTGATTAAGGTTCCTAATCAGTTGTCCTTGAGTTGATCAACAGGAGATCAACTCAGGTGAGCCCTCAGAACTATGATTTTCCTGCTGTCTTTGGGATCTGACAGTCATGTTGTAGACTGCTGGAGAGGGCCAAAGACTGAAAGTGACCCCTAAGAACCCAGAGTGTGATCTCAGGCTGATAGTCAGCAAGAAAGAGGGGACTCCAGCCCAGAGTTGCCAGGAACTTAATCATGTCAACAACTGGAATTATCTTGGAATAGCCCCTTAGCCTTAGATGGGATTGCAGTCTAGGAAGACACTTTGAATTCCACATGGAGAGGGAATTCTCACGAGGAGGACCTGGTGGCACATGACAGGACTCCTGACCATCAAAACCATCATGGTGCATCTGCATGTTTTATTCCTATCCGTGTCTTGGGAATTAGTTTCACTAATTACTTACTGTAATTTACTAATTACTTACTGTAATTCTCCGAAGATTCATTCAAGTATTTGGGGCTAGAAATTGTTCATTTCTTTTTATTGCCAGGTAGCATGCTATGAATACACCAAAGTTCACTGAACTCTTCACTCACTGGATGACATCTTGGCATATCTCAGTTTTTTCCACTACAAATAAAGCTGCTGTGAATGTTCAAGTGCAGGTTTTTGTGTGGACATAGTATTTTGTTTCTCTGGGATAATTGTTCAAAAGTTCAATTTCTGGGTCATAAGGTAATTGGAGTTTGGATTGAGAGAGCTTAGATGGAAAGAAATCGCCTGTTTCTGAGGGACTCTTTCCTACATTCCTACCAGCAGTGTGTGAGTGTTTCAGTTTCTCTGCACCCTTGCCAGGACTTGGTGTGTTATCGCATGTACTCTGGTCATTGACAGGTAAAACGCTGCTGTGTTTTAATGTGCATTTCTGTAATGGTTGCCCGTGTTGAATGCCTTTCCGTGTGCTTATTGGCTCTGTAATTTTGCTGTCATGTGCTCTGTCATCACTGGTAAAGTAACTGCTCATGTCTTCTGCCGCCTTCCGATTGAAGTCTCAGCTTTTTCAGTTTTCACACTTACACTGTCATTTGTTGTATATGCCATTTGTAAATATTTTCTCCCAATGTGTAGCTGGTTTTTTCATCCTCTTAGAATTTTTTCAGAGTAATAGTTATAAATTTTCATGCAAACAAATCAATTATTTCTTTCATCAATTTTACTTTTTGATGACAAACCTAAGAACTCTTTGCCTATCCCTAAATTTTTTTAGTTCCTTTGCTTTTTCACATACATTTTTTTATTAATATATTCATATCTACAAAAATATTTTTATTATTTTTTGATAGAAATTGCACTAAATTTGTCTATTGGCTTGAAGAGAATTGACATATTTACTCTGGGAGTACTTCAATCCATGAACATAGTTTGTCTCTCCACTCTCTTAGATCTCCTTTGAGATTTTTCTTATGTGTCTTATACTTTGCAAAGTATATAAGCATGTACATGTTTTTAGATTTACGCTTAAGAATTTCATTTTTTGAACAATTATCAATTGAATTGTAATTTTTACCTCAGGATCTATGTATTTATTGCTTATTAATAGAAATATAATTAATTTTTGTAAGTTTATTTTGTACCTTATTGAATTTACTAAGTAGTTCTAAGTTGTTTTCTTTTTCTGGTTTGTTTTGGTATATTCCTTCAGAATTTCTAAATAGACAATCATGCCATTTGTAAATGGAGATAGCTTTATCTCTTCCTTTTTAATCTGTATTTAACAATTTTTATTTTCTTCCTCATGCCTTCCTCCACCCCTTTTTGCCTTATTGCTGTGGCTAGAAACTCCAGTTCAATTTAATAAAGTGGTGAGAGTGTTACTTTGTTTTGTTCATGAACTTAGGGGAAAGCACTTAGTCTTTCTCCACTGACATGATGTTAGATGTAGATTTATTTTTACTTATTCATTGAGGTAATTATCCTTTATCCCTCTCTTCCTGAGAGCTTTTTAATCATGGATGAGTTTAGATGTGTTGAAACAGTTTTTGCATCAAATGACATGATCTTAGGATTTTTCTTCTTTGACTTATTGATATAGAGAATTACATTTACTATTTCAAAGTTGAGTTAACCTTCCCTGCCTGGAATAATCCCATTTAGTCAAGATGTATGATCCTTTTTACACATTGTTGGCTTCCTTTCAATAGTATTCGACAACAAATTTTATGTTTAAGTTGATGAATGCATGGTTTTTAAAGACTTCATTTTTAAAAACCAGTATAATATTGTTTAGAATGAATTGGAGGATTTTTTTTTTTTTTTTTTTTGGATAGGATTGAGTGGCATTTGTGTTAATTCTTCTTTAAAAAAAAAAAATGGTAGAATTATCCAGTGAAGTCATCTAGATCTGAAGGGTTTTTCTTTGTTTGTTTTTTGGAAGATTTCAAACTTCCAATGAATTTCCTTGATAGTTATCATCTTGAAATTCTCTAGTTCATATTAGACAAGTTGTGGGCATTTGTGCTTTTGTGAGAAGTTGGTCCGTTTCATCCAATTTGCCAGGTTTGTCTTGGTGTGCAGTTGTTGGTATTCCTAATTGCCTTTTGCTGTCTGTAGAAACCTTGGCTTCATTCCTGATATTGACAGTTTGTGGGCTTTTCCTTTTTATTTTCTTTGTCACTGTTGCTAATGGTTGGAACATTTTACTGATCTTTTCAAAGAACAAGCTCTTTATCTCATTTATTTTCTCAATGTTTTTGTTTTCACTTTTATCGATTTTTGTTCTTATCTCCTTTCTTCGTTTTGTTTTTGATTAATTTTGCTCTTCTTTTAATTTCATGAGCTTGGAACATAAGCACTTGGATTTTGAGATTTTTTTCCTTTTAGATTTATGCCTTTAGTGCTCTCAGGCTCCTTCTCACAACAGCTCTAGACGTTGTCTCAAGTTTTAATATTTAATTTTCATTTTGATTCCGTTAAATACATTTTGTGATCTCCCTTGAAATGTATTCTTGTGCCTGTAGATTAGAGATTTTCCTGTTTTTAAAAAATTGATTTCTAGTTTAGTTCCATGTGGTCAGAGAGCACACACTATGATATTTAATTTCTTTTAAATATGTTGAGGTTGGTCGCATAGCCCAGAGTGTGGTCCATCTTGCCGTATGTTCTGTGAGCACTAGAGCAGGGTGTGCATGCTGCAGTTGTTGGGTGGAGGGTGGTATAGA
This sequence comes from Sciurus vulgaris, assembly GCF_902686455.1. Taxonomy (NCBI): domain Eukaryota; kingdom Metazoa; phylum Chordata; class Mammalia; order Rodentia; family Sciuridae; genus Sciurus; species Sciurus vulgaris. The sequence continues at coordinate 1,801,077 of NC_136464.1, forward strand.
TTTTGACTGTAGGATGCTGGTTGATAATGCCACGGAGTTCTTCTATCTTCTTCTCCTTCTTCCTCTTCTTCTTCTCCTCCTCCTCCCCCTCCTCCTCCTCCTCCCCCCTCCTCCTCCTCCCCCTCCTCCCCCTCCTCCTCCTCCCCCTCCTCCTCCTCCCCCTCCTCCTCCCCCTCCTCCTCCCCCTCCTCCCCCCTCCTCCTCCTCCTCCTCCTCCTCCTCCTCCTCCTTCTTCCTCTTCTTCTTTGTCAGCAGTTCTATCAACTACTGAGAGAAAGGTGTTGAATTTTTCAGGGACCATCATGGATTTGTCTGTTTCTTCTTTCAATTACATCAGCTCTTTCACGTATCATGCAGTTCAGTTTTTGGTGCGTGCATGTTTAGAATTGCTCTATCTTCTTGGTGAACTAACCCACTTATCACTTGATAACCTTCTTTGCTCTGAAGTCTCCTTTATGTGATGTTAACACAGGCATTCCTGCTCTCCCTGGATCAATGTTTGCTAATGCATCTTTTTCCTTCCTTACTTCAAAACTCCCTATGTTGCTATGTATGTGTATAAATGAGAGGTACTGGATATTTTGTTATATTTGGAGTTAGTTTCTCATAGATAACACATAGTTGGGTTGTGTTTTTAAACCTTCTTTGCCAAGCTGTGTCTTTTAATTGGAATCTTTAGACCATTTTTAGTTATTGTGATTATTCATATATTAGAGCTCATATCTGTTATTTTATTACTTGTTTTCTATTTGTTATTTCAGTTTTCATTTATGGTTATTTGCCAGTTTTTAAAAGCATATCATTTGATTTATGTACGCTGTCTTTGAGTGTATTATTTTGTAAGGGTGATGAATGCTCCAGTTCTCCACACGCCACCTTCTGCCACCCCTGCATGAGGAAGGAAATGGGTCACCTTGTTGCAGCCTGGCACGGCTAGAATTCTAGGATTCCCAGCTGATTTTTGCTGGTGTGGGTTGGTGGATATGAGTCCATAGTCATTGTGTGCTGTTTGGCTGGGGCCAATGGTTGTTGCTCTAAAGCTCTCTGTCCTTCTAGGCTGATGCTTTCTGATTCTTTGGTGGAGCTATACAGGCTATAAGGGTGTGTTGTGCCATTTGGTGTTTCCAGTTGCTGGCTTCTTCATCTCCATGTCTGGGATTTATAAAGCAGGAAGAAATTCCAGGGAACACCATGGTGTCCTTTGAGTCCCAAGGCCCGGCTGATTTGCCATCTTCATTCAGAGGCTGTGTTTCTTGTGTTTTTGATACACAAAGGGCAGGGTTCCCAGTAGTGTTTAGTGGGAGAATTAGGGAAAAGTGCATCAATAATCTGCCCAACATGCTTGCTCCAACCAGGAAGTCAGCAGGCAGGGCTGTGGGCAGGGAACTGGGGCTCCGGGTGGGTATGGGCAGGGTACGGTAGTTAGGCCCCCAAGAGCTATTGTCAGGTTGTAATTGCTAATTGCATGTGGACAGACTCCACTGGGGTCTCAGGTGACCAGAGCACCTTGATGCGGGGTGTGGGGGAGGCCCTGTGACCATGGAGTGGGGATTGGAGCAATCAGACAAGAGCCAAGGACCGAGGAGAGTCCTCTGAGCCTCCGAGGGAGCCAGCCTGGCAGCACGGCGACTGGATCTCCGGCCTCTGGAGATGCGTGAATAAGCGTGCTCCTCTCGGCTGGGGCTGGCTTGCGGAAGCAGCCAGCAGTAGCGCGTGCGTGCACTTAGGACCTAGTGCGGCCAGTCCCAGTCCTCTGGCGGGTCTCCAGGGAGACCAGGAAGGGCAGGCGCATTTCCTGCCCTTTGCCTCCTTCACTTGGTTGTGCCTCTGTTTTGAGCTCGAACCGCAGGCTGACCGGGGGCCAGCTGTTGGGGTAGGTTGGCTGCAGTGGTAGAGGAGAGAGGAGAAGAGAGAGAGGGAGACAGTGGAGGAGGAGAGGAGAGAGAAGAGTGGGACCCGGCAGGGGAGGGGACAGATGGTGACAGGGGAACCAACATGGCTCCAACTTTCAAGCTGCAGGGCATCTGCTGCAGGCGACAGGGGGCCGACTCCTCCCGTGAGTGGCGGGAGAGACGGGGGTTGGTCCTCGGGCCGTTTAGGATGAGGCGAGCCTGGGTGTGTCCAGAGACCTCTGAAACTGTGAGCCCTCAGGTGGCCTTTCCTCCTCTGCGTTCTGCTGGCCGGGTCCTTCAGTCACAGCAGGGAAACTGCTGACAAGACAAGCGGTGTCCCCCTTGCCAAGTGAAGGCCACGTCACAGCCCTGCCTGGGCCCCGGCCACTAGCAGGCCACTTCCATGACCCAGCGACTTCAAAAAGCGCATCTCTGGAAGGATAAAAATGCACTTTTAAGACAACTAAAACTAAATGGGAAGTAAAATAACGTTCTTCTCTCTGCGTGGGGAAAGAGTCACAAATAAACAGAAGGAGTGAAGTGACCTTCTCTGAAGCCCAGGCTTGGAGATCTCCCTGGAGAGCTTTTGCAGCCAAGATAACAGTTCATAGAACCATTGGCTTAAAAATGATGGTTCTGATGCCAAAGTGCCACCTTGCCAAGGAGGGCCTGCAGCCGCAAAGACTGCTGGGTTCAGATGCGGCCTGGGCGCCCGCCTATGCTGGGGTCAGTGGGAGGCCCGTGGAGAGGGGTGCCACCCAGGGTGTTTCGCCAGCAGATGCTCCAGGCGAGCAGAAAACTCGTCCGTAGGATGTTGTGTGAAGTGGAATCATAGGAGCTCACGGGAGGAGACCCACGCAGGGAGGCTCGGCCCCTCCCCTCGGCCTTTCCCCAGGCAGCTGGCTGGCCAGGTCCCCACCTTTAGGATCCTAGGTAACCACCCAGGGGCCCGACGGCTGGCAGCAGAGCCTTCCTTCCTGTCTGCTTCTGGAGCGGCCTCCTGCTGGGGGCCCTGCGGAGGCCTTCAGCCATGAACGGCAGGAGTTTGTGAAAGAGGAAAAGGCCAGGGGCAGGATGGGACAGGTCGACGCCCACGACCTCCAGGTGCTGTGCAGGCTCAGGGCTTGGAGTGTGGCTCTGCTCTGGGCCTGGGGGACGCGCCGTTTGGAGCCCTCCTCCCAGTGCTGCTCGCGGCTCCACGTCTGCTTCCGCCACAGGAGGAGCGGGGACCTGGCTGCTTCCTGGGCTCCTTCACCCGCTGCATCGAGGAGCACCCACCGGCTCCAGCCCTCCCGCCTGCCCTCCCTGGGGGTGCTGCCCACTCCTCATTCCCCCTCCCTTCACCCAGGATAGCGGAGCACAGGGCTACTCCCTCCCTGAGCTGGACCACATCCAGCTCCTGCCCCAGGAGGACGGGGTCCCCCTAGGACACCTGCTCTGCTGTGTGACAGCAGAGGTGCCAGTGACCAGCCCCAGGGCCCTGCAAACAGGTGCTGGCCAGCCAAGCACAGAAGGGTGAAGCGTGTGGACAGCTGCCAAGGTGGGAGTCGTTGACCAGGTGGCCATACTCAGGTCCCTGGGTGCCTGAGTCACACGTGGCACCTCCCCTGCCCCTGGCACCCGGGGCCGTTTCTGCCTAAGGGCAGGCGGGGTCACAGAGAGGCCCACGGACATTGGTGGAGCTGCCACTAAGGCTTTGGCCGGGACCCCTCATGGGGACCCAGAGGGCAGCATGAGGCCTGTAGGTGGCCAGGAGCCCAGCGAGCCAGAGGCACAGCCAGGAGGGAGGCCCTGTCCCGGGTCCTGCCGTTGCCGTTGCCCTCAGATAACTGGCAGGTGAAGGACCCGCCCTGTGCTCCAGCTCTGGAGGAGCAGGGGACGCGCTGCTGAGCACGTCCTCTGAGAGAGCCGCGGGCTCCGTGTGTCCTGGTCAGAGGAAGGGGCCGCGTCCCCATGGCCTGGCGCTGTGTGAGCAGCTGTGAGCAGAGCCCTCTCTGGGTGGCAGGCGTTGGTGAGGAGGAGAGCGGGAGCTGCCGTGGGAGCGGTGGCTTCCCAGTCTGTCACCCCCTTCACTTTTGGGCATTGATTTCCACTGTGAGGAAGAGCGGTTCCCGTGAGTCCCTTCTGGGTGTGGGGTGTTTCCTCTGGAGGCCCCTCTGTCCTCCCTGAACCTGGCACCTCCAGGCGACCCCACAGAGAGGCTTTTCAAAGGAGCTTGTGAGACCTGAGTTTACAAAGGCCAAGTGGTTGAGCCCATGGAGCAGGAAGGAAAGAGCGGGCAGCGGGCCTTGTTCTCAAAGCTGAGGTTTGAATGAGGCTCAATTTGAAGGGCATCGCGAGCGACGTCATAACTCTAAATTAGCGCTACAGCAAGAGCGGGCTGCGGAGATGGATGCTCCGCTGCTTCAATCCGCTGCACGGATTGGCCCAGCCGAGAAGAATAGAGGTTTTATCTCCTCCTTACAGCAAACAGCCCATTAATAGAGCAGCGTTCACTGTCACTTCCTGAGGAATAAAGACATTAAAGATGTTTGATACTTAAAATTATGTTTATGTTGTCTGTGCAAATGTGATAAGTACACCCCATAAAAGCGGCCAAGTACTCGCCTTCTGCTAAGTTGCAAATTCTGAGCTGTGTCTGGAAAGAGCCCCTGATGTGCTGGGATGTGGCCTGGGAGGCTGCCCCAGCCAGTGGGCCCAGCCGCAGCCACACTGCATCCTGGGTCAGGGCTCCAGGGACACCACCTGGGCGACAATCGGCGTCTGGTCTTGCAGGGCCCTCTCTGTTCTACCTCTCTCAGCAGCAGGGATCCTGGCCCCCAAGGGGCAAGGAGGCTGTGGCCCCACCCTCCACCAGCTGCAGCCAGTCAACGGCTGGGTCTAATTTGGTGACAGGTGACTGCAGATTGATGTCAGGTAGCTGAGGGGCAGGAGATCCTTGTGCTGGCTGGAGAAAGCCCAGCAGCCCCTTTGCCATTTATATGCAGATTTCTGATGCAAACGAGGTGGAGGGAGGAGGGACCTTGGAGTGCTCTTTTTGTGTGTCCCCTTGAAGTCTTAAGTGATCAAAATGCAAATGCCTACAAACAAGGATGTAGGAGCAGCAATCGGACTCTTCTGCCTAGTCCCTGCGGGCTGCTTCTGGACACTACCCAGGGCACCCGCAAACAGGGCCTGGCAGGCTGGGGGAGCCAGAGAAGCCTGTGCCGTGGCCGGAGGGGTCCCCACAGGCTCCAGGACAGTCATGGCCCTCTGCGGCTCACTTCTCCACCCATTCATCCACCCATTCATGTGGGTTCCGGCTGGGCTGTTTTTAGGAGGGATAAGGAGGATGTGAGTGTTCCCTGTGTGGACGGCTCCCTGCCAGGAAAGCAGCAGAGGGTGGGGAAGTCATGCACGGCTGGAGACAAGAGCCCCATGGCGTAGGTTGCCGGGGGAGGCGGGTCCTCTCTGAGCACGAGGGTGGAGTATTGGGGTTCCTGGCAGCAGTGAATCACGCTTTACAGAACACCATGGCTGATCAGTCTGGTAATGCTGGGTGGCCTTCTCCAGTCCCCGCTTCCCATGCTCCTCTTGGAGGAGACTTGACGCTGCCTGTGCACCCTGACATGTCCCCAGGGCTGGGGTGCCCTGTTCCCAGAGACGCAGCACCATGGTCCTGGCTGGAGCAGAAGTTGCTCTGTGACTCTGAGGGCAGAGGAGGCCTGGGGCTCCCAGGGGCTGTGATGGGAAGTGGGACCAGCGCAGCCTGGTGCTGGGGCATGGCCCCTGGGGTGGCCATCTGGCCCTCCCTGCTGCTCTACTTCCCAGCTGTGTGTTTCCCTGCCCATGATCAGGGCTGCTCTGGCTGCTCCTGCACAGGTGGCGTCCAGTGCCGACACACCACACTGACCTGCCCAGGTGGCGTCCAGTGCTGACACACCACGCTGGCCTGCACAGGTGACTGACCTGCCCAGGTGGCGTCCAGTGCTGACACACCATGCTGACCAGAGCACACCCTCAAAACCCACTTGCTGCTTTCCTGGTTGCTGCTGGACTATGGGGCTGGAGCAGGAGCTGGCTCAATTGCCATCACTGATGGGCCCCAGGAGGTGCTGTGTCTGATGAGCCAGTAAGAAGCAGAGTCCTGCAATGGAGGCTGCTCATCTTGCTTTCAATACCCCTCTGTCCTCAGAATTCACTGGGAAGGGGAGGCCCAGGGCAGGAGCAGCCCAGGGAAGACCACCCATTGCCCGTCCATGGAAGCCCCCATGCCCTCGGCCAGGGAAGCAGGCCGACCAGAGACGCCCAGCTGGCCTCACGCTTCCTCGTTCTCTGTAGGCTCGCTAGGGTATGACTTGATCTTTTCCTTGAATTAATCCTCTCAGAGACAATATTTAAGTAATAATCCTAAATCCACAATGACAAGTAGTAAAGCTAATTGAGGGTAATCGGGAAACCCTTTATTAGCCACAAAGACATCATGGGTGACTCCTAAGATAGGAAAATAATGAGAGATCGATATTCCTAGTGGACAAAACTCAATGTGACTATATAAATCAACAGGGACTTGCCAGCAAGTAGAACATTTTACCCTTGTCGGTGAATTAATCTAAGTGTCAATAGGGAAAAACAATTATAAAATGGAAACTAGAGAATGTTCCCACAGGGCCTGTGAGCGATGCAGCCTGTGGGCGAAACCCTGGTGCAGGGACAAGCTCCCTGGACTGGCAGCCTGACCAGGGCCCAGCAGTGCGCCTGCCTGGATGGGCCGTTGCAAGTGGGTTGGTCGAGTGAGGGCCTAACTCTTGGTCACTGTCCCTAACAGGTACAGCCTGGGAGCCAGGTCCCCACGCGCTCTCGGTGAGTGACTCATGGTGAGTGTTCACTTGGAATTTCAAATGTATTTACCATGTGTTTTGTGACATGATATCAAGTGTGATTATTAGAGATTGGGTGACTTGACACATTGTTGCCAAAAGCTCGGTCCTCACCTGACGCCAACCTGGTAATAGGTGCACGTCTAGAGGAAAAGGAAGAAGCGTCATCGCCTTGGTAGCCAAGGAGAGACACGGACTCCAGTCCCAGAGCCTGTGACTCTGCGGGTCAGGGGACCCAGGGACTTTGGAGGATAAGGAGGCTGCATTCCAGCTCTGCCCTGCGGGTTAGGATTCGAATTCACATGTAGGCTTGGGATGGCCACCTGAGTTCTGCTGGCACGTCCCTGAAGGACGGGTGACTTAGTTCCTGTGGTGTGTGCTGAAGGACGGGAAGCTCAGCTGCGATGGGAGGTCGGCAATCTTTCTTCTCCCAAGGTGGGAAGAGGAGAGGGGAGAAGAGGAAGGAGCAAACAGGGTCAGTGCTGCAGTGAGCCACAGTGGCAGGCGGCCAGGGCCTCGTTCTGAGTGTGCGACGGGTGCTGCCGTGAGACGCCAGGCAGCTCAGCGCAGGAGTGCTCTGCCCATACCCCATACCTCATCTTATGTTCAGTTCCAGGTGCAGGCAAATCCCACTCGTAGGAGAAGAAAGAGTGACTCAAGGACCCGCTGACCTGGGGAAGACCCACTTGGGCAGGCTGGCCCAGGCCAGCAGCAGGTAACAGGCGTGCGGGCAAGCTGCCTCCGAGGGTCTGCCAGGGCTCCCGGGCTCTGGGAGGAGCCCTGGCAGAGAGGACGGCAGAGGGTCCACAGAGGCGTGGCCTGGAGAGCGGAGCCCGCGGGCAGCACTCGGGGCTTCCTCCAGGTGAGCACACAGACCAGAAGGTGGACGTGGAGCAGTCGAGGGCCAAAGAGCACGCTGTGCCCCGCCCCCAAACCCGGAGCCTGGGGGGAGACAGACGCGGACTGTGGAAGGGGCGGCTCTTCCTGGGTCACATCCGTGAGCTGAACGCCTGAGTGGCTGTCACAGGTGAGTCACAGCACACTGGGATGGCCCTCGGTCCCATTAAGAAGTGTTGGACCCAGAAGTGAACCGGACCCTGCCCAGGGGCTCCTCGGCAGGTGTGCAGGCCCCCGGCAACACACCTCGAGTCGGGGGGCTGACGGGGCAGGAGGCAGGCTGCTGGGGAGACTGCTGGGACTCCGACGACGAGAGGGCTGAGTGGGCAGCGTCCCAGGGAAGGGCTGAGAGGACTCACTGGACAGCTGTGCTGCTGGATGCTCTGTGAGGCCTGCTGGCTGCAGGGAACTGAGGGTGCTGGTGGTGGCCGGGCACCTCCTGGTCTGGGGTGAAGTCTCCTTCTGACAGGTGCTCATGGGACTCGCGTGCGTTTCTACAGGGCCACCTGAAACCCACCACCCCAGGAAGCAGGTGAGCCCCATCAGTTTAAAGCTGCGGCTTCTGTCTCTGCCCAGGCTGCAGGTGTGAGGCAGAGCCCCAGGGACAGCGTCTGAGCCTGTTGCCCCTGCTGCTGAGGAGACTGGCACGGGAGGCCTCCGGGAGCCCCCGTGCTGAGCCAAGGGCTCCTGGAGGCGAGACCTCGTCCTCCTGTGTCTCTGCCCACCAGGGAGATGTGGGCGGGAGTGGTGCAGACGGCCTGGCTGGCCCCAGCTGAAGTTGGGATGGGCTGGCTCTGTGCCTCAGCTCCTGGGCCCTCGAGGCACGTCCCGGGCATCTCCTCTGGAAGGAGGAGGCGTCTTAGGTTGGACCTGCTTGTTCAGAGGCCACTGTCCACCCAGCGCCACTGTTTGTCCTCTGTGCATGTGGGGCCTGGTCCAACCCTCAGGCTGTCGGGTGGAGGCAGGCGGGAAGTCTGTGCTCTGTAGAGCCAGAGCCCTGGATTAAACCTCACAAGAGGGAGGCTTCTCCCAGCTTGAAGGAGGAGGAGGAAAGGAGGAGGAGGAGGGAGGTGAGGAGGAGGAGGGGAGCAGGAAGGAAGGGAAGGGGGAGGAGGAGAGGAGGGAGAAGAGGAGGAGAAGGGAGGCCAGGAGGAGGAGGAGGGAGGTGAGGAGGAGGAGGGAGGTGAGGAGGAGGAGGGGAGCAGGGAGGATGGGAAGGGGGAAGAGGGGAGGAGGAAGAGGGAGGAGAGGAGGAGGAAAAGGGAAGACAGAAGGAGGAGGGAGGAGAGGAGGAGGAGGGTGGAGAGGAGGAGGAAAAGGGAGGAGAGGAGGGAGGAGGGGAGAAGGGAAGAAGGGAAGGAGGAGGGGGGAGCAGGGAGGATGGGAAGGGGGAAGAGGGGAGGAGGAGGAGGGAGGAGAGGAGGAGGAGGAGGGAGGAGAGGGTGGGAGAGAGCAGGGAGGGGTCTGAACAGCCCCTCAGGGACCTACGGTCTCCTGGCCTTCAGGTTGGCAGCAACCCTGGGACCCTCCTGAGGCCCCACCCACTTTCGGGCAGGCCTGGAAAGGGTGCTCACACCCTCGCCTGCCCTCGCCTGTCCTCCTTCTGGTCCAAATCGCACTGATGTCCTGCAGAGTGGTTTTGAGGACGAGCAACTTGGGAGGACTTGGGATCACTGTGCTCCTTCATCAACAAGAGACACAAATGGGTCGATGCAGAAGCCCATCTGACAGTGTCCTCTAGAGCAAGAGCCGGGGTCGGGGGTAAGGTCGGGGGAAGAGCCGCTTGCTGAGCTAAAATGGAGGGTCCTCCCTCTTCTCTTGGGTGAAGAGCTTTTCATCCTGGTACTGTTGGCCCAGCCAAGTCTTGCCAAAGACCACCAAGGGTCACTGCCTTCTGCGTGTGGCCTTGTGGGTGCTGGAGCCCAGGAGGCCATGTCCCCACCAGTGGGTGTGGGGCTCGCTGGGTGACCTTTGGCAGATGACGGCGGGCAGCTGCCACTCAGCAGAGGGCTGGGGTGTACTGGGTGGTGGGCCGGGCCTGGCTCTGGAGGCCTGCAGGGGTGGGCCGCCAACAAGACCTGGAGCCACCATGAGCTGCCCTGCTGGGCCTGTCCTGGGCGGCTGAGTCCCGGGGCCTGCAGAGCCACGAGAGGAGGGAGCGAGGAAGAAGCCAGCGCTGGACGTTGGGGGCTATCCCTGCGGCTCCTGGCCACAGCTGGTGGAGGCCGGATGGGCCCTGTGCTGCCGAGGAGAGCACACTGTGTGGCGGGAATCGGGCTGGCGCTCTGCTGTGGTGAAGTCACCCGCTGTTTCTACCTGCTCTCCCTCCCTCCCTCCTTTCTTTCTTTCTTTCTTTCTTTCTTTCTTTCTTTCTTTCTTTCTTTCTTTCTTTCTTTCTTTCTTTCTTTCTTTCTTTCTTTCTTTTTCTCTTTCTTTCTTTCTTCCTTCCTTCCTTCCTTCCTTCCTTCCTTCCTTCTTTTCTTTTGCTTTCCTACATTTGTGAACATGTGACTTGCACCCATATTTTTAAAAAAAATAGCACATTCCTTTCCTCAGTGAGACAGCATCTGCTCTCCTTTAGCTCTGGAAATGTCTCTGGAATCCTAATATTATAATTTATAGCCTCTGCGAGGAGGAACTTTCTAGAATCATCTCTAGGTAAGGTAGTGGCCCTATTTTCTTCCCCCACGATGTAGTCCGGGGAGTGTCTGACAAATGTTCACCGACTCGAATCGAAGTCTATTCAAGAATCACCACCAGCCTCCACTCCCCGCACACAATGTTCAAGAGTTACCCAGCCGACAGATTTCTGTGTGAAATGCACACATCACATTAGCTCTACCATCCCACAATGGCCCCGTCAGCAAACAGCGGTGGACTCTAATGTGCCAGACTAAAGTGTCTCTTCCCACGAGGGCTGGGGGCGGCTCTTCCTTCCTTGCTTGTTGGCTCTTCTCACTGGGGAGGGACTGGCAGCCGCGGTGACGGTGGGCAGCTCAGAGACAGGGCGAGAGCCCTGCTTGTCCAGGGAGGAGGGTGGGCGCTGGCAGGCACTGAGACCCAGGACCAAGCGGAGGCTTTCCGGGCACATCTGCAGAACGCTCCTGCTCCTGGGCTGGCCCCGAGTCGCTGTTCTCCTGAACTCAACACAGCAAACCTAATTTTTTAAGTTAATAGGTGGCAATGGGAAAATAAAATATTGCATGTATTTCCATTTCTGGGTCAATTCTACAGTTCTGTTTATTTTATTTTTGAGAGCGTATTTTTCCTCTGGGAAACAACACTTCTGGAAATTTACCACTCTTGTCTCCGCCGGGATGGGAGTCCTTGTGATGTAAACAGGTGCAGGCCTTTGGAGGAAATCTTTAAAAATATGTGGATTACTCCGTCTGGAGGTGGGACTAGGTTTTGATGGTCCTGGCAGCAGACCTGCTGGGCTGTGTCCCTCCAGCTCCCGTTGGCATGCCGTCTGGAGCCCTCGAGGGACCCTGGTGTCTCTTCGGGGACCCGGGCAGCGGGTGTACATGTGAACTGCTAACAGTGTACTTTAGCAAGTGACAGTTCAGCCATTTCAGTCTGACCCCAACAGATCCCCGGCAGGCAGGCACGAGGGCAGAGCAGGCTGCTTGTGGACATAAGAGGATCAGGGCGCGTTGCACAGGCTTAACCCTGGGTGACCTTCCGTCCACCTGCCGAGCACAGGGAACGCAGAGACCCTGACGGGTGGAGGCGGGTGGCAGGGAGGGCTCCTGCAGTTGCACCGTTCGTTGCACATCTCCTCGGGGCTTAGCCTGCCTGGTCCAGGGGGCCCTCCCGAGGCCTGTGCTGGTTTTGCTCCCTAGGTTCCAGGGAAATCGCCTTCTCTGTGCAGGGTGCCGTGCACAGCTCCAACTGTGGTGTGCTGCCGGGCTCACGCCCGGCCTTCGGCTGCTCTCCTCCTGGGCTCCGGGAAGTGGCCGCGAGCAATCGCTGCGAGGTCTCACACAGGCTGCGAGACAGGTTAACAGAGTCCTGGAGCCAGCTGGCCACTGCTCTGGGCCACTGAATGGCTCAGCTGTGACCACACCAAGGTCAGTTCCCAGCCAGTGTTGGCCAGACACGGACAGTCCAGCCTGCGTGCACACCCGTCAATAAGAACACCAGGTCTTGTATACCGACTGCCCAAGGGCTGCTTCCATCAGCTCCCATGTTAGACGGAGCGGCCCGGACGCCGCATGCCTCCTGGGCTGAGTGGACGGGAGTGCCCGCCGCACGGGCAGAGGGAGGGGAAGCTCCCAGGCCTGGGGCTGCGCCTCACTCCAGCCAGAGGGTGAGGGTCTGCACCTCCAGGTGGCTGGGTCCCAGATCTGCCAGTCCATGAGGACACCAGGGTGGGATGGCAGGGGTGACTCTGTCCACAGAGGACACAGAGGGCCTGGCCTAGGGCTGCCTACTATCCACTCTGACAGATCAGACATAAGTAGAATGTGAGCTCCCATTTTTCTGATCGTTCGTATTGCAGGATCACATGGGTCATACAGTCACGCATGTGATGGGGTAATAATGTGTTTCACTCTACTGTCCTTCCTACCCCGTACCCTTCCCCTCCCTTCACACCCCTCTACCTGATATGAAGTGCCTCTATTCTTCCCTAGCCCCAACCCCTTATTGTGAATTAGCTTCCACGTATCAGAGGAATATTCAGCCTTTGGTTTTTTGGGTTTAGCTTATTTCACTTAGGATGATATTCTCTAACTCTATCCATTTACCAGCAAATGCAGAATTTCATTCTTCTTTAAGGCTGAGTAATATTCCATCGTGTATACCACATTTTCTTTATCTGTTGAATTTTTACAGGATAATTGAGGGTTTGGAGTGGGTTCTGCTGGCTCACCTTGGGGATTAGCTAGTTTCTACCAATGAAGTGCCTCACAAAAATTGACCAAGACTTGTGCCTCGGTGAGGGTCCCGGCCTCCAGGAGGTGCTGCCTAGTGGAGGGCTGAGTACTCTGTCTCCCGTAGACAATGGCATCGCAAAGAGGGCTCGGTGTGGGGCCCCGTGCCAGGCTCCGCCAGCTCAGGTTCGATGGTCCATCCTAGGTGGATTTCAGGTTTCAAATTTTTATTTGGCTATTTACGTTTTTGTGAGGATAGGAAATCACAGGCTTAGACAAGTGCACGGGGCAGAGGGGCAGGGGTGCCTCTGGGTGGCTGGGCCTGCTCTGGAGAGGAAAGGCCAGCCCCTGTGCTGGGAGAGCCTGGGCCAGGGGAGTCCAGCACCAGGGGAAGGAGGGCCAGCAGATGGGTTCGACTTCTCCAGCTCAGGCTTTGCGTAAGTTCCTGAGCCCATTGTGACAGGGAAGCAGGGAGGTGCTGTGCACCCTGGACCACCGCGGAGCCAGCAGCCTGCTCCGCTCTGCAGGAAGGCAGAGGCCAGGCTGGTGGCCAACACTTTCAGGAGCCCCGCCACCTGCAGGCTGGCCAGCTTGGGCAGGACGGAGCTGCAAGGGTGACCATGTTCAGGTCCCATGGCTCTCTGGTGGCCATCTGGGGTGATGTGGCCCTTCTGCCCCTACAGTGGGGTGAGTGGGGTCATGGGCATGTAACGGGGAGGTCATGTGCCGGGGGGGCAGGCGGTAGCTGGGGCAGGGATCCGGTGACCGGGCTGGGACCGAGTCGTGAGCTGCTCTGGGCGAGCTGTGCCATGTGGCGTCAGCGTGTCCCAGGGGCGAGCCTTCTGCCGCCACCCGTGTGTGTCTTCCCAGGCGATGGCTGCTCTGTGGTCACTGCTGGAAACGCTGTGGCAGCCCAGCCCAGCCTGGCCAGGACGGGGTCAGGGGGCCCAGGAGATAGAGCAGGGCCCTTCCCGTCCTCTTCCTCTGGGTTCTGGGCTCTCCCCACCCATCCTGGGTCGGGAAGTGACACGGGGACAGAGTTGCTCCTCCTGTGAGACCCTTCACTCCTGGGGACGGAGCCCAGGAGTCTGCTCCAACGCGTCTCTCGGGCTTCCATGTGCAAGGCAGAAGCCTCCAGTGCTCCACGTGGCCACAGGCAGCACAGCAGCCACCGTAGTCTGAAGTCAGTGACTTCTGTGAGATCACGGGGCCCCCACGTGGTGCCGTACCAAAGAGGTTACCATCTGAGCAGCCCATGCTTCCAAAACCAGGAAGCTCCTCCAGCTGAAGCAAGTCTCTTCAGCATAAATTCAGTATGAATTCTGACCTGTGCTCTTACGGCGGAAGTGTCCCCGTGGCCTGAGGTTGAAACCTGGGGGGAGGGGAGGAGATGGGGCAGTGGAGCCATGCGCGTGCAGGGGACCTGTCTGTGGGGCTGGCTGAGTTGGTGGGGCCTGGCGTTTGGCTCCCTTTCTGGGAATCTGGGCGATGCTCAGCCTCAGGGCCCCGGTTGGTGGAGGCTAGTGTTCTCCCTTCTGGCCACCCCACCTTGGTGGTTCGATGTGTTTGAAAGAGATTCTGGAGCCTCCTTTGTCAAGTAGTACAAGCCAAAGTCCACGTTCACAGCTTCCTGCCTTTTATTATAGAAGGGGCCTCATCAGGTCGGCTCGCCAAGGCAGGCCGCAGAGCCGGAGGAGAGCCGCTCAGTCAGGAAGCTAGAGGCTCAGAACTGGAGGGACCAGCCACGCAGCCCCGGCAGAGGCTCAGGGCCTGGAAGCTCCTGGGAGGTGCTGTGGAGGCCCCTTTGGGAGGGTGAGGGGGCTGGATTCATGCCTCAGGCAGTCAGGTTCAGGAGGACAGAGCTTCCATCTGCCAGCCATCTGCCTTTATGAAATATGAGCTCCACGCTGCGACACGCACTGCCCGAATGAACTAAATAGGCCCGGCTCGCACGTCTGCCCCGCGACAGACTCACCAGGCGCTTCCTCTAAGCACGCCACCCATCCTTCCTCCAGGTCTGAGGTGAGGCTAGCGCACTCGCAGGGTCTGGGCAAGTGGGGCGTCTGTACACGATGCCTCAGCGCTGCACAGTGGAGGGGAAACGGGGTCCCCCACTTGCTGAAGCCCAGCACTGCAGAGGGGACACAGGCCTGGGACATGACTCTCCTGTCTTCTCTTGCTGCAGAGAACCTCTGGTTACTGGGAGGACACGGCCACTGTGTGCAGGTAGCGAGCGCCCTTGGTGCAGAGAAACCAGCCAGGTGGGAGTACCCAGGGAGCACTGTGACACCCACGGAGCCTTCCTCCCCAGGAGACCCTCCTCTGCCCAGTGGCCTTGGCTGGAGAGCTGCGGCCCCCTGCCTGCTGCTCACTTCCTGGAGGCCCCCGCCCCAAATCCCACCAGCACCTGTAGTGGGTGGGCTGAGAGGCTCCCTGTCTGTCACCTGTCTGATGCTGTCTGGCTGGAGGACGTGCTGGGGCTCTCCTTGTGGATTCTGCGATGGTGGCCAGGAGGAGCCCAGGTGGCAGGGACACCTGGCTGTATCTTCTGGGGTGACAATGGATGCTGGGGACTGAGAGTGGCTTTAGCCAACAGGGCAGACGGTCCCACACCGTGAGGAACTGCACTCTGCCCACGGCCTGGATGGAGCAGCACAGGCGCTGATCCCTCCCCACGCCTGACAGGCAGTGCACAACTGGGCTCTGGGTGTGAGACCTGGGCAGGGAGTGCTAAGCTGTGCCCAGGTTCCTGACCCACAAAGGCCAGGGTCACAAATGCGTCCTGCCAAGTCCCTGCAACCCACCACATGCCCAGGAGGCCAACATGCCACCCAGGAGGTTAACAAGGTGGGCACAGGGCCTTTCTGCTAGCAGGTGCCGCCAGCTGTGAGTGAGGCCCAGCTGGGCACATCCTGTCCACCAGGCAGAGCAGTAGCATGTACATGCAGGGAGGCTGGGCCTCATGGGCGCCAACCCACAGGGCAGGGAGGTTGCCTCTCCTCTCTCAGGGCTCCCCCTGAGACCGCGTGTCCTCAGAACCGTTCTCCCTGCTTGGAGCCCGCACGACGGCCCAGTGTCTCCTGCGGACAGACAGCCACCCCGCCTCCCCTCAGATCCCTCCTTGGGCTGAGCCCCGAGGACCCCAAACGCGCGGCCTTGACAGCATTCCCACTGCAGCTCCGAATGCCAGGGTCAGGCTTGAGCGTCCACTCAGTGATGGGCTTAACTCAGCAGAAGTTTCATGATCTTTTTGTTTTGGCAGCTGAAGGAAGAACAGACGGGACTTGGTCCTGGGCTGTTTGCCTGGGTTGCGAGGGAGGTGCCAGGCGTGTGGACTTGGCTGCAATCGCCTGGCATTCTGGGGACAAAGGGACAGGGTCAGTGTGCAAACACTGGCTTGCATGGTCAGGGCCAGAGGTTCCAGAATCTGGCCTTTGTCAACCCACTAGCTTAGCAGCTCCTGGTGTGTCTGGCCGGCAGAGGGGTGGATGCACTGGTATTGGCCAGGCGTCCCTGCCCGGGGAAGTGCCAGCGGCAGGGTGGCTGTGACCACAAGCAGGTCGCTCCTTCCAGTGTTCTTTCCTGAGGACAGTGACTGTTGCTCTTGGGCCCTGGGAATGTGAGTCTCCATGTGCTGGAGGATGGGCCTCAGGATGGCCATAGGCCTCCACCCCACAGGGCCACCTCTCCCCCTGCCCAGCGTCCCTTCGGTCCAGCCTCTGCTGGTCAGGGACTTGGCGGCACCTGCATTACAGCCGCAGGATGCTGCCCCTGAGCCTTGTGGACAGGCCCCTGGATCATCCTCACGCTCCTCCCGACAGGGGAAGGTCCAGCCAGGAGCCCGCTGGGTGAGCTTCCCGGCAGGTCCCTGCGAGTGCGCCTGCGCTGCCTCTGAAGACTCTCAGCCTGGCTGGGTCGGCCGCACTGGGAGGCCAGGGCAGTGCTGGGTCTCCAGCAGGCAGTGAGGGCTGGACAGAGCAGTTCTGACTAAGAAGGTGGCCATGGTCCAGACCGTGTCCCCAAGAACCCTGCAACCAAATCCCTCTCACGCAGGAGGGCAGCCTGGCTGTGGCGGAGCCCATGTGGGATGCCCTCCGCGGACAGCGTGGAGCTCAGCGCAGGCCAGGACCAGCTTCCCCAGGGACACCGGTTCAGTGCGGCCCCCAGTGCACCAACGGGAGTCCTGGGACGCGGGGTCCTGGTGGTGAGGGGCTGGCACGGGTCCTCGAGCATGTCGCTCTCACGGAGGAGGGCAGGAGGGAGCGGCACCCTCCGGAGCCACCCTCAGGCCTGGCCTCCCGAGCTCTTCGGCCTTCCACCCTCCGGGTGGCTTCAGGGAGAGCTGATGTCAGCCAGTGGCTACGTCAGCGCCCGAGAAGCAGCACTGGAGAGAGCAGGGTGCGAGAGTGGGCAGCCCTCAAGGCCCTCTGTGGCCACCTGAGGGGCACCGCACTCAGCTGTTGGCGGGCAGCAAGAAGGGGGACTGTGCGGGCTGGGTGCCACCCCAGGCTGAAAGGGACCACAGTGTCACCAGGCTCAGCAACAGCGGGCTGTTGGGATTCGAAGTTTGGTCCCCAACAGGGGCTTGTGTCCAGCAGACGCTGCCCCTCAGGCGTTGTTCATGGACCTCTGCCTCTGCCTTCCTCCTGCCTGTGGCCCTCCAGTCAGAGGGGGCCACTGGCCTCTTCCCTCCCTGCCCACTGGCCTGACTCTCTGGGATGACGGTTGACTCCACTACAACTTTTGAAAAATAACCAACTAAAAAAGCCCTTTGTTCTTTACTTCTTTCCTCACTCAGGAAATTCACAAAGATCCAGCAACTCTGGAGGCTGAGGCAGGAGTTTTACAAGTTCAAGATCAATGTCAGCAAGTCGGCAAGACCAGCAGCTTACAGAGGTCCTGTCTCAAAAAACACTAAAGGACCAAATTAAAATAAAAAGGCCGGGGACGAGGCTCAGTGGTAAAGCACCCCTGGGTTCAGTCCCCAGTACAGAGAGAAAGAGAGCAAGAGAGAGAGGGAGAGACAGAGAGAGGGAGAGAGAGAGAAAGAGAGAGGTAGAGGGGTGGGGGAGGGGATGGTAGAGAACCTGAAATCTGGGTCACAGTGTCTGCCAGGCGGGGGTGGCAGGCAGAGGCCGCCCCCCTTCCGCCGTCCCTTCCCTCCGTTCTAGGACTGTGCGCCGGCGTCAGGAGGGGCTCTCATGAGGCCATCAGGCAGGTGTGGCTGGGGACTCTGAGGAGGTCACGGGCCGACACTTGACCCGTGTGAAGTGTGGAGAGGAGGAAGGTGCTCCGACTTACTGTGGGGATAGAGGTGGGGACTGGGAGGTGTTGGGGATTACATACGGCCATCGAGGTGGACACTGCCCTGCCCTGTCCATCAGGTGGGAACAGGATTGAATCCTGGTGGCTTTGCAGGAAAAGGTTAGAGACCAAACGAGACACATGTGCACGTGCGCTTCTCTCAGTCACAGGGTGCCCTGAACGGCCTTGGGACGCTGCCAGCAAGATGCAGCCCCTCAGCCTTGGACCCCCATGAGCCAAACCTCTTTTCTCTATGAAGTAGCCTGCCTCAGGTATTTCATTATAGTAATAAAATGGACTAAGGCGGGTTCTGCCTCCTCCTCCTCTTCCTCTTCCTCCTCCTCCTCCTCCTCCTTCTTCATACTGGGGATTAAACCCAGAGGTGTTTTACCACTGAACCACATCCCCAGCCCTTTTTATTTAATCTTATATCTTATTTTGAGACAGGAAGTCACTGAATTGCTCAGAGACTCCGTGAATTGCTGACGCTGGCTTTGAACTTGTGAACCTCCTGCCTCAGCCTCCTGAGTTGCTGGAATCGTAGGTGTGTGCCACTGCACCTGGCTCAGGTACATATCACTTTCCAACTCTTCCCTGTTGATAATACATTGATAATACATCGCAAACACTCCCCAAACATCAAATACTCTCCATCAATGTCATTTTACGACTGCTCGGATTCCATTGCCCGAGGCTCCTGGTCCATCCTCTGCTATTGGACGCAGGGCCTGTCCGTGGGTCAACCTGAAGCTGCAGCTGGCTCTCAGTGAGCGTCCTCAGAGCAGAGCTTTGGTGACATTGGCACACTCTCCGGAGACGCGCACTCCCCCGCCCCAGCCCCCTCACTGGCCCCCATGGCCACCGTCACTCTGCCTGCTCCTCAGCTTCTCCCAGGCTCCCCAGCAGCTCCTGCCTGTGCACCCTGCCGAGCCTGGAGCCTGGCCCGAACTCCTCTCCTGCCTGTCAGGGTCCTCCAGGGCCAGGGCCTGTGGGCTCTGGTGGAAATCGGGAGGGAAGCGCCTCCCCACCTCCTGGTGAGGGGCACTGCCGGGGCCCCGTGGTGTGGCCAGGAGGGAGCTGCTTCTGGGCGGCTCGGAGGCCTCGTGCCTGGCACAGATCCGCATGGGGGACGCAGACCGGCCATTCCCCGTCCTCCCTCCCAAAAGCAGACTCACCTTCACAGCCCAGGGACAGTGGGAGGAGGAAGACCTGGGAGCCTGGGACTCCTGCCTCCTCCGAGCCACCCCTCAGGTCCCCGGGTCCCCACCCACGCTGCTGCTGCAGCCTGGGACTTATTTCTCCCGCCTCCCAGAAAGAGCTGGGCAAGGGATTCCTTCAAAACAGGCTGCTGCAGAGTCACGGTGCAGGTCACTGGGCGACAGGCTCTGGCTCTCCTGTGATGTCACGCTAGAGGGGACATCCTTGCACTAGTGTCTCACCAGCTCACACCTGAACACTGAAGGCCACAGGCTGTTGAGGCGGGGCTGTCAGCAATGCCCCAAAGGACACTTTATGAGGGACTCAGCGTCAGGGACACCGGATCAATACCAAGAAGCAGGACACCATGTCCCCTGCCTCCGGGATGACTGTGTCCCTCCCTCCTGGGTGACTGTGTCCCTACCTCCTGGATGACTGTGACCCTCCCTCCTGGGGGTACTGTGACCCTCCCTCCTGGGAGACTGTGACCCTCCCTCCTGGGAGACTGTGTCCCTCCCTCCTGGATGACTGTGACCCTCCCTCCTGGATGACTGTGTCCCTCCCTCCTGGATGACTGTGTCCCTCCCTCCTGGGTGACTGTGACCCTCCCTCCTGGATGACTGTGACCCTCCCTCCTGGATGACTGTGTCCCTCCCTCCTGGATGACTGTGTCCCTCCCTCCTGGATGACTGTGTCCCTCCCTCCTGGGTGACTGTGACCCTCCCTCCTGGATGAGTCCTTCCCTCCTGGATGACTGTGACCCTCCCTCCTGGATGACTGTGACCCTCCCTCCTGGATGACTGTGTCCCTCCCTCCTGGATGACTGTGTCCCTCCCTCCTGGGTGACTGTGACCCTCCCTCCTGGATGACTGTGACCCTCCCTCCTGGATGACTGTGTCCCTCCCTCCTGGATGACTGTGTCCCTCCCTCCTGGATGACTGTGTCCCTCCCTCCTGGGTGACTGTGACCCTCCCTCCTGGATGACTGTGTCCCTCCCTCCTGGGAGACTGTATCCCTCCCTCCTGGGTGACTGTGACCCTCCCTCCTGGATGACTGTGTCCCTCCCTCCTGGATGACTGTGTCCCTCCCTCCTGGGAGACTGTATCCCTCCCTCCTGGGTGACTGTGACCCTCCCTCCTGGATGACTGTGTCCCTCCCTCCTGGATGACTGTGATCCTCCCTCCTGGATGACTGTGACCCTCCCTCCTGGAAGACTGTGACCCTCCCTCCTGGATGACTGTGTCCCTCCCTCCTGGATGACTGTGACCCTCCCTCCTGGGGATACTGTGACCCTCCCTCCTGGATGACTTGTCCCTCCCTCCTGGATGACTGTGACCCTCCCTCCTGGATGACTGTATCCCTCCCTCCTGGGTGACTGTGACCCTCCCTCCTGGATGACTGTATCCCTCCCTCCTGGATGACTGTGTCCCTCCCTCCTGGATGACTGTGACCCTCCCTCCTGGATGACTGTGACCCTCCCTCCTGGATGACTGTGTCCCTCCCTCCTGGGATGACTGTGACCCTCCCTCCTGGATGACTGTGTCCCTCCCTCCTGGATGACTGTGTCCCTCCCTCCTGGGGAGACTGTGACCCTCCCTCCTGGATGACTGTGTCCCTCCCTCCTGGATGACTGTGACCCTCCCTCCTGGATGACTGTGACCCTCCCTCCTGGATGACTGTGTCCCTCCCTCCTGGATGACTGTGACCCTCCCTCCTGGATGACTGTGTCCCTCCCTCCTGGATGACTGTGTCCCTCCCTCCTGGGGAGACTGTGACCCTCCCTCCTGGATGACTGTGTCCCTCCCTCCTGGATGACTGTGTCCCTCCCTCCTGGGAGACTGTATCCCTCCCTCCTGGGTGACTGTGACCCTCCCTCCTGGATGACTGTGTCCCTCCCTCCTGGATGACTGTGTCCCTCCCTCCTGGGAGACTGTATCCCTCCCTCCTGGGTGACTGTGACCCTCCCTCCTGGATGACTGTGTCCCTCCCTCCTGGATGACTGTGATCCTCCCTCCTGGATGACTGTGACCCTCCCTCCTGGAAGACTGTGACCCTCCCTCCTGGATGACTGTGTCCCTCCCTCCTGGATGACTGTGACCCTCCCTCCTGGGGATACTGTGACCCTCCCTCCTGGATGACTTGTCCCTCCCTCCTGGATGACTGTGACCCTCCCTCCTGGATGACTGTGTCCCTCCCTCCTGGGATGACTGTGACCCTCCCTCCTGGATGACTGTGTCCCTCCCTCCTGGATGACTGTGTCCCTCCCTCCTGGGGAGACTGTGACCCTCCCTCCTGGATGACTGTGTCCCTCCCTCCTGGATGACTGTGACCCTCCCTCCTGGATGACTGTGTCCCTCCCTCCTGGATGACTGTGACCCTCCCTCCTGGATGACTGTGTCCCTCCCTCCTGGATGACTGTGTCCCTCCCTCCTGGGGAGACTGTGACCCTCCCTCCTGGATGACTGTGTCCCTCCCTCCTGGATGACTGTGACCCTCCCTCCTGGATGACTGTGACCCTCCCTCCTGGGATGACTGTGACCCTCCCTCCTGGGATGACTGTGTCCCTCCCTCCTGGATGACTGTGTCCCTCCCTCCTGGATGACAGCGAGTTCGTCACATGTCCAAAGAAACCGTGTACAAACCAGGCCCAAGGGAGGATCAGCGTTCACCCCCCATAGGTCTGTGCACGCTACTTGGTCTGATTCGTTGGACATACAAACCTTGAAACAGCCCACAAAGTAGAGCCCAGTCAGAGCCGGCAGTCCACTGGCGGCACCTCATCTGAGAGGAGGAAAGATTAAACGGTAGGGCGGACCCGGGACAAGTGGAGACTCCATAGAGAGAGGCTCACTTGAACCCAGCAAGCCCCACGCCACCATGTGACCCAGTGGAAAGAGAAGGTGCCATGTGCCTTCAACGAGCGTCCACAGCCAGAGGCTGCCAGTTGTAAAGACCAGGGTGTCAATGGAGGAGACACGCATATGGCTGACCCAGCCCACCCACGCACAGCTGGGGCCCTGTCCCGTCAGAGAGGGGCAGGCCACCAACGCCACCAGGGCACAGCAGCTCAAAGGGCCCAGGAGCCCCGCGCAAGGCTCCTGAGGGCAGCTCCCTGGCCCAGGGAAGAAGCATGTGATCACCAAGACAGCCTGGTTGCACAGAGGCAGCTCCCAGGCCCAGGGAAGAAGTGCTGATCACCAAGACAGCATGGCTGCACAGAGGCAGCTCCCAGGCCCAGGGAAGAAGCACGTGATCACCAAGACAGCATGGCTACACAGAGGCAGCTCCCAGGCCCAGGGAAGAAGCACTGATCACCAAGACAGCATGGCTGCACAGAGGCAGCTCCCAGGCCCAGGGAAGAGTACTGATCACCAAGACAGCATGGCTGCACAGAGGCAGCTCCCAGGCCCAGGGAAGAGTACTGATCACCAAGACAGCATGGCTGCACAGAGGCAGCTCCCAGGCCCAGGGAAGAAGTGCTGATCACCAAGACAGCATGGCTGCACAGAGGCAGCTCCCACGCCCAGGGAAGAGTACTGATCACCAAGACAGCATGGCTGCACAGAGGCAGCTCCCAGGCCCTGGGAAGAAGCACTGATCACCAAGACAGCATGGCTGCACAGAGGCAGCTCCCAGGACCAGGGAAGAAGCGCTGATCACCAAGACAGCATGGCTGCACAGAGGTGGCTGACGGGAACCAGACCCAAACGCAAAGCTGAAGGAAGGAAATGCAGAGATGATCTTTGTCCGCTTGGGCTAGTCGAATGCTTCTTAGGAATGACAATAAAGTCATGTTTCATAGAGGAAGGAAAATGATAGCGCTAGGTCGTCAAACTCAAGAACGTCTAGTTTTTGAAAGACACTGTCAGAATAACTAAAGGGCAAACCACAGATGAAGGGAAAGTATTTATGAGCTACATCTCTGACAACGGACTTGGATCTAAGCTACAGAAAGAACTCCAGAAGCCCAAGGAAGGGAGCAGTGTGCTGAGAGAGGGCGGTTTGGACGATGCCTGGAGACCATCTGCAGAAGCCCAGCTCCGCCAGCCACCGAGGGGCAGATCAAAGCCGCAAGGTGCCCCGTGCCCTGTTCAGGATGCTAAGCTGAAGGACGGGCCAGCCAAGTCCTGATGAGGATGTGGAGGAACTGGACACTCACCCAGTGCTGCTGGGATGTCCAAGGGTATGATTTTGAAAAGCACTTTGACAATTTCTTAAAAAGCTAAAGGTACATACACCTACTGTCTGATTTAGCTGCTGTGTTGTTAGGTGTTTACCTGGAGAAAATACAGTATGTATCACAGAAGTTCTGCTCAGCAGGCTCCAGGCTGGGAGCAGCTGGAGTTCAACAGGCAGGAGCAAACCAGGGTGCCCACCTACCCACCCAGGGCGCAGGACGCGGGGAAAAGGATCTGTTACAATACGGCAGCAGCACGGAGCAGACGCAAAGCCATCGAGTGAAAGAAGCCCGTCCAGAACCTGTGCACACCAAGGTCTGCCGGGAGAAAGCGCTGCAGTGGAAAGTGCCTTGTGGTGACGGACACAGGCTGAGACGGGGTGGCTGGGGATGAGGGGGGCACTGACGGAGGCAGGCTGCTGAGACGGGGAGGCTGGGGATGAGGAGGACACTGATGGAGGCTGAGACGGGGTGGCTGGGGATGAGGAGGACACTGACGGAGGCAGGCTGCTGAGACGGGGAGGCTGGGGATGAGGAGGACACTGATGGAGGCTGAGACGGGGTGGCTGGGGATGAGGAGGACACTGACGGAGGCAGGCTGCTGAGACGGGGTGGCTGGGGATGAGGGGGGACACTGGTTTGCGGTAGGACAGGGCAGGACCTTGGTCAAGGTCAAGTTATGGGCACATGCATATTTCAGCACTTGTCCAGTAGAGCCTGTGGACATGAGCAATTTGTGGAATGCCAGTGACCCCTCAGTAGGGGAGCATCCGGGAGCCGCCTGTCAGGTGTGGGAATATCAGCACGTGGTCAGTTCCTGCTGACAGCCTTCCCCTGAAGCCGTCCTGTTGCTCCAGGAGTGAACTACCGGAGAGCGGGGTCCCCCAACTTGGCAGGTGCAGAGGGCTGGAGGGGGAGGGAGGTGTGTCTGTGAGTGGCAGCCCCAGGAGGGGAGCCTGCTGGGGACAGTGACCAGTTGTGACACCGCTTGGTCCTTGGTGCTGAGGACCGACCTTGTGGACAAGCTGCCCGCACCTGCAGGTCACCCCGCAGGGCCGAGGAGGGCTGGCGGCACCCCGAGGGAGGCTGCTGCCTGTGATTCATGGTTTTAATTAAGAGCTTTTTAGGCTTTAATTAAAAAGGTACGCGAGCATTCAGTATTTAAGAAAAATGCCTTTGTGTTTGGGTCAATTGAATAGCATAAAATAAAATGAGATACATATTTCTAGTCAGAAGCTTCACGCAAGAAGCCAAGCACATAATTAAGAGGTAAATTTAAGCTGATTTGGGCACGAGGGCTGTCCAGAGGGGATGTCTTGTCCTTTGTTGCCCTCTAACTGGGTATCAGTCCCATGCATTAGTGAGGCCTCTTCCTGGAGGTGACCGTCCGGGGGCAGACAAGCACCTGGGGATGCTGCTGACCGCAGGCCAGCATGGCCTTCCTCCTGCTCCCAGCCCAGGGGCGTCCTCACTGGCCACCTCTGCCCTGCTGGCCCTCTACCTTTGGCTGCTTGCTTCTCTCGGGAACTCCAGCAGGTCCTACCTGGTGACATGTGACTCTGCTGTACAGAGGAGCAGGGACAGGTCCTACCTGGTGACATGTGACTCTGCTGTACAGAGGAGCAGGGACAGGTCCTATCTGGTGACATGTGACTCTGCTGTACAGAGGAGCAGGGACAGGTCCTATCTGGTGACATGTGACTCTGCTGTACAGAGGAGTGGGGACGTGGAGCTGGAGGGAGCACAGAAGCCCAGAGAACGTGGCTCTTGTGTCCCTGGCCATGGAGACTTGGCAGCTTTGGGCCTCAGGGGGCCACAGGTTTGCTGGGAGGAGGGGTTGGCAGTGCCCACATGTCGTGTGGCAGGCCTGCAGGGGCTCCTCAGAATGCCCGCACTCTGGACCTGCAGGCCAGCACAGCCGGGGGAGGCCGGCAAACCACCTAGCTCAGGGGGAAGCTGGCTGTCCCTGACGGTGGTGAGCCCGCGGGCAACAAGGTCGGAGGTCACACACGAGTGACCGACCATGCTCTGTAGGCTTCCCCAGCTGGGCCTGCGCTCAGCGTCCTCTCGAGTGCATCTCTTGGCTGGGCTGGGAAGGTCTCCCCGAGCAACCCTGCAGTCCCATGGCTGGGCTCTTGTCAGCAGGGGCACCTGGTCCTTGGTGGTGGGCTGACCCCAGGCTCCTCCGAGCCGACCTGGCCCGAGGAATCACAGTGAGGCAGGAGCCCACGTGTGTGTGAGTCTGCAGGCCGTCCCGCTGGTCCTCCCGGTGCCCCAGATGCTCCCCTCTAGGGCTATAGTCCCTCAGCCCCCTTCCTAATCCCACCTCAGGGCCTTGTCCCCACTTGACTTATGGTCTGGATGCTGTCTGCACTGGAGTTCCAGGAGCTGGGCCTCCTGAGGCAGATGGTCAGCTCCACTGCCCCCTGAGCTGCCGAGTTGGTCAAGGAGGCTGAGTGGTGGTCCTCGCTGTGAGGAATTATGACTTAGAAACGGATTTCACTCATTATGGGAACTGCTCGCTTCATAAATGAGCAATAAAAGGACTTAATCAGGCGATACCTCCAGATAACAAGCTTGAATCTGACATTTAAGGGACAATTTTGCCTGTAAAATGAATGTCCCGGCACCTGTCCATGGCCGGTCACTGTGTCTCTGCCACACACCTGCACTTCCTTGTCTTGAAGGATTTGATCCCGGCTCACCTTCCATCAGCCATCTTCTACTTTATGACACTTGGTGATTCTATAGCGACAACACCACCAAAGAGCAGAAGAGCAGAGACAAGTCGCTCGTGTCCTCGAGGCCTGTCGAGGCAAACGTGCCTGGGACCTCGGCCGGCCCGACGCGGGACAGGGCATCGTGCTCTCCGGCAGGCCTTGCCTCCTAACTCGGCCTCACAGTTACGTGGCTGAAGGAGGTTGCAGCGAGCCTGAGAGCTGTCTTCCAGGCCCACCTCAAATTGTCCGTAGACGGCTGCGCCGTCTCCTGAGCAGCCCCAGGACATGGCTCAGAAAGGACGTATTTATTGTATTTCTCACGTCCTGGGCCACAAATCAAACATGAAGACGAAATTGTCAAACATTTTAATCACTGAGCAGCTGGAAAATCAGTTTGTCTTTCAAATCACACTTGCAATAAGTGATGTAAGATAAACACCAACTGTTTGATTCCTTAAGAGAAACATAATGTTTTCATAACTAAGTGAAAAGAAAACCCTGCGAGGAGTTGACGCATCAGCCTGTTAAATGATTCTTCATTTGGAGTTGCTGCCCACAGAGTCCCTGGGCCTCAGGTCTGCAAAACCAGGGCAGGAGACCTTGTCCACTCTGACCTGATCAAAACCGGGGCGCTCTTCTCCTCCCGCCCTGGTCGCAGGGCATGCTGTACCCTCAGCTTTCAAACAGGAGGACCCGGAGGTCGGAAGGAGAGGAGGGAGGGGAGGACATAAGCCCGCAGGGTCACTCGACCCTGGCTTTTTAAGACTGGGGTGGATGGGGGTGAGGACTTGGGGTCTAGAGCCAGGCACTTGATCTGACTTCAGTCCTCTCTCTGATGCTCAGTAGCTCTGTAACCTGGGGTCATGGTGACCCTGCCATGCCTCACATTCATGGTTCATAGAATCAGAGAAGTCAGAGTCCCCGCCCCGTCAGCTGGGTGAGGAGGGATGGGCGTGTGTGTGTGCGGTTGTGTTTGGCACTCCTGCCTGCAGAAGGTGGCATAAAAGGTGACCACACCTCCTTCCTCTTCCTATTACTGGAAAAGGAGTTTGAGGGGCAACTTGTAGCCAAGGAGAAAATGGAGATGTGGGCCAGCAAAAACAGTGGTGTGGGGAGCTCCAAGGACTGTCCTCCACAGAAAGGCCAACAGCAGCCCCCAAATAACGCTTCCCCAAAAGAAGAGAAAGGAGGAAAACCTGTGGTGATCAATATGCTCAAAACTTTGAAAAATGGTCAAATGTTTACTGAACCTAAACAAATGCTCAATCAAGAAAAAGGTGACTAACTATACTACAGAGCTATAGTAATAAAAACAGCATGGCATTGGCACCCACAGAGACACTTAGACCAATGGTACCGAAAAGAAGACACAGAGACAAACCCACATTAACACAGTATCTCATACTGGGCAAAGGCACCAAAAACTGTAGAAAAGTAAGTCTATTCAACAAATGGTGCTGGGGAAAATGGAAAGTCACATGTGACAGAATGAATTAGACCCTTATCTCTCACCCTGCATGAAACTCAACTCACAGTGGATCAAAGACTTTGGCACCAGAACACAGACCCAGTGACTACTAGAAGAAAAAGTAGGCCCAGATCTCCACCATGTCAGCCTAGGATCTGACTTCCTTAACAAGAAGTTAAATCAAGAATCAATAAATGGGATGAATTCAAACTAAAAAGTTCTCAGCAAAAGAAACAACCAATAATGTGAAGAGAGTACCTACAGAGTAGGAGAAAATCTTTTCCACACGCACCTCAGATAGAGCATTAATCTCTAGGATATATACAGAACTCAAAAAACTTAACAATAAAAACACAACCCAATCAATAAATGGGCTAAGGAACAGAACAGATACTTCATAGAAGAAGAACTACAATCAACTAACATGAAAAAATGTTCAACATCTCTAGCAATTAGAGAAATGCAAATCAAAACCACTCTAAGATTTCATCTCACTCCAGTCAGAATGGCAATTATCAAGAATACAAGCAACAATAAGTGTCGGTGAGGATGTGGTAGAAAAGGTGCACTCATCCATTGCTGTGGGAATGCAAAATGGTGCAAGCACTCTGGAAAGCAGTGTGGAGATTCCTGAGAAAACTGGAAAGGACCCACCATTTGACCCAGCTATTCCACTCCTCAGTTTATACCCAAAGGACTTAAAATCAGCACACTACAGTGATGAAGCCACATCAATGATTATAGCAGCTCAATTCACAGTAGCTACACTATGGAACAAACCTAGATGTCCTTTAACAGACGAATGGATAAAGAAAATGTGATACACACACACACACACACATCATGGAATATTACTCAGCTTTATAGAGGAATGAAATCATGGCATTTGCTGGTAAGTGGATGGAGTTGGAGAATATCATGCTAAGCAAAATAATATAATCCCCCAAAACAAAGGCTGAATGTTTTCTCTGATTTGTGGATGCTAATTCACAATAAGGAGGAGCGCTAGGGAAGAATAGAGTCACTTTATATCAGGCAGAGGGGAGTGAAGGGAGGGAAGGGGTATGGGGAAGGACGGATAGTACAGTGAAACAGTCATTATCACCTCATGTACAAGTCTGACTGCATGACTGATGTGATCCTACAATATGTATAATCAGAAAAATGGGAGATTACACTCCATTTATATATGCTTTATCAAAATGCATACATGCATTCTACTGTCATGAACAACTAACTAGAACAAATAAAAAATTAATACAAATGGGAAGTATTTATATTAATAAAATTTGGGGTATATTTTAGAAAATGAAAATGGTGACTTACACCTGGGGAGAGTTGTGGCATTTGAGCTTGGTGTTCGCTCACCTCTCCCTGGCAGAGAGCTGGTCTTGGAGATGGTGGCCAGGTTCCCTGTGTGGGTCCCTGGCTTTGGAGGGAGAAGAGCGGGTCACGCTCCCAAGGAATTATGTTCGCTTTGACATGCCTGGAGCTTTTTGGAAGGACCGACACCAGGCCTTGATTTTATCTAACTTGGAGCTAATGATGTTAGCACGGAAATGTGGCTGGCAGCGAACGTGCCTTGAAAATGTTGAGAAGCAACAGAACCATTTGCTGACATCTGATCTAACCACAGATCAGCTAAAGGCCTGGGGGAAGTCTGGAGAGTTGCTTTGGGGATTAGAGGGTTTGAGAAGCTCCTGGGTACGGTGAAAACTCTAGAATGCAGATGTTCAGGGCAGGATGCAGGCTCAGCCAAGACCCGACAACTTAGGCTCCCACTGAGGTTCAGTGCCAGCAGGAAGCAAGTGCGAAGGCAGAGTTGTAAATGGACTAAGTAGTGAAGTGCAGAGCAGGTCTGCAAATAATAGCAACTTGTTCATTTCCTTTTTTTGTGGGGGGTGAGGGAAGGTAAGGGATGTGCTCCAGGATTAAGAAAATATTGTCAAACCAAAAAAACAAATGAACCAATCAACAAATGGGCTAAGATACTGAAAGATACTTCAGAAGAAGAAGTACAATCAATCAACAAATAAATTAAAAAATGTTCAACACGGCTAGCAATTAGAGGAATGCAAATCAAACTACACTGACATTCCATCTCACTCCAGTCAGA
Source organism: Sciurus vulgaris (assembly GCF_902686455.1). Classification (NCBI taxonomy): domain Eukaryota; kingdom Metazoa; phylum Chordata; class Mammalia; order Rodentia; family Sciuridae; genus Sciurus; species Sciurus vulgaris. The sequence continues at coordinate 1,830,581 of NC_136464.1, forward strand.
ATGGCAATTATCAAGAATACAAGCAACAATAAGTGCTGGTGAGGATGGGGGAAAAGGTACACTCATCCATTGCTGGTGGGGCTGCAAATTGGTGCAACTACTCTGGAAATCAGTATGGAGATTCCTCAGAAAATTGGGAATGGAATCACCCCTTGACCCATGTTATGGTTTGAATATTAGGCGTACCCCAAAACTCACATGTGAGACAATGCCAGAGGTTTAGAGGATAAATGATTGGGTTATGAGTCTTAATACAATCAGGGATTAACTGAGTGGTAACCCAAGTGGTAGGGTGTGGCTGGAGGAGGTGGGAATCGGGGCGTGGCTTTGGGTGTATGTTTGTGTCTGTTGGATGAAATATCTCTCCACTTCCTGATGACATGAGCTGCTTCCCTCTGCCGCACTGTTCCGCTGTGATGTTCAGCCTCACCTCCAGTCCTGAGGAATGGAGCCAGCTGTCTATGGATTGAGACCTCTGAAACCGTGAACCCTAAAATAAACTTTTCCTTCTTTAAAATTGTTCTGGTCAGACCTTTTAGTCACAACAGCAAAAAAGTTGACTAAAACAACCCAGTTATCCCATTTCTTGGTTTATACCCAAAGGACTTAAAAACAGCATACTACAGTGATGCAGCCACATCAATATTTATAGTAGCTCAATTCACAATAGCTGAACTATAGAACCACCCTAGAAGTTCTTCAACAGATTAATGGATAAAGAAAATGTATATATACACAATGGAACATTACTAAGTCTTAGAGCAGAATGAAATGATGGTATTTGCTGGTAAATAGATGAAACTGGAGACTATTATGCTAAGTGAAATAAGCCAATCCCAAAGAACTAAAGACCAAATGTTTTCTCAGATATGCAGATGCTAATTCACAATAAGGGGGGGGTGAGCTAGGGAAGAACAGAGTTATTTTGGATTAGCAAAAGGAAGTAATGGTGGGGAGGAGGTACGGAGACAGGAAGGTAATAGATCATTATTACATAATCAGACATTATTACCCTATGCGCATATATAATTATATGACCAGTGTGACTCTACATCATGTACAACCAGAAGAATGAGAAGCTATACTCCATTTAAGTCAGATGTGTCAAAATACATTCTACTGTCATGTTTAACTAATTAGAACAAACAAACAAAAAAGAAAATATTTGCCAAAATATTATCAACCAAAAGCAAAATAAAGCATTTCCAATATCACACATAACAAAAAATTATCTTCAAAAACTAATTCAGAAGAGTCATTAAACAAATAATTGTAACTTCCAGCAAGGAACAACAATAAACCCTGCGAAAAGGAATAATCTAATTTCCAGAGTTACCATATAATAGTATTCAAAATGTTTCATTTTTAACAAAAGAATTGCAAGAATGCAAAACCAAAAACTATCAGTCACTTGGTAGAAAAAATAAATTAACATAAATTAATCCTGAGTGAGCAAATGTTATTGAGCATATTCATAAATATGCTGCAAGATTTATAGGAAACCATTGGCAAAAAACTAGAAGAAAATAATATACCAACAAATAGAGAAATTACAAAAAAAGAACAAAATAGAAATTCTAGAGCTAAAAAGCACAATGACTGAAATGAAAAATTAACTAGAGAGGTCAATCAGTAGATACGAGCAAGCAACAGAAATAACTGGAGAACTCTAAGACAGGACAATTGTATTAGTTTTCCGTCAATATAACAAAATACCTGAAGCATTAGCTTCACAGTTTTGGAGATTGCAGTTGATGATCAAGCGGGCCCTTTGCTTTGGGCTTCCGGTGAAGCATGGTGGGAGGCGTTGAGCAACAAAATTTCTCAACCTGTGAGCCAGGAAACATAGACAAGGAAGGCCAGGGTCTCACAGTCACCTTTGAGGACATGCTGCCAACAACCTAAGAACCTCCTACCAGGAGCGCTTCCCAGGATCCTGCGGACTGGGACTTGAACACATGGCTGTTGAGGGTACGTTCATGGAAACCACAGCAGCTGACAGTATCAAGTCTGAGGAGCAAAAGGAACAAAGAATGAAGAACGCAGCAGAATGTAAAGAATCGAGGAACACCACCATACCCACAGATGCTGTGTCATAGGAGTTCTGGAAGGTTCCAGAGGGGAGGAGTGACATGAAGGTGCAGGACTATCTGAAGAAACTGTGGCCTCAACTCCTAAATACGATGAAGTAAACAAGCGTACGTATCTAAGAAGCTAAACACACCCTGCGTGGTAAGCCCAGAGACCCACTTAGAGACACTGTAATCAATTAGGATGAAAAGCAATTTTAAAATAATTCCATTTGCTGAAATAAACTAAAGAAGACTTACACATGTGGAAAGACATGCGGTGCTCATGGACTGGACGGCAATTTGTTTTGGAGGCCATATGACCTACTGCTTTCTACACATTCTGCACAATCCCCCTCAGTCATGCAAGGACTCTTCTACAGAACTAGAAGAACCAGTCCTAAAACTCACGAGGAATTTTGTAAGGGGCCCCAAACCCCTACTGCCAAGGAGGACAAGGAGGGGCAAAGTTGGAGAGAGCACACTTGCAGGTTTTGGACCTTGACTGCAAAGCCATAGTGAGGAAAGCACCCCGGCACTACCTTGATTGTCAAGTCCGCAGACCAATAGAATAAAGACGGGAGTCCAGAAACAAGCCCGTTCTTCTGGAGAAAATGGGTTTTAAGAAGGCACCAAAGCCATTCCATGGGGAAAGCCGTTAAAAGGATCGAATATGATAGGGCCGAGCCTGGAGCGCATCATGCCAAGCTACCGCGGCCTCAGGAGAGGCCACATCCTCATAGATGTCCAGAACGGGTGGGTCCAGGGGGAAAGGTAGAAAGGGAGAGGTTGTCCAGCATGGCAGAACTGACCCTGGACCGTGACAGCGCACAGGCAATGCTGGTGGGTTGACCCGGATAGAGGGGTCGCCCAACATCGATACGGTACTGAGTGCTCCAGGGTGCTTAATTCCATGTCATATGACTTTCAGCTCAGTCGGTAAGTAAACGCATCAATAAAGACTGAGACGTTGATTCTGGAAGTTGGAATCTGATCCTGACCTCACCCTTTCCTGCCTGCAGGGCGTCTAGAGGTTATTTCAAAGCCCTTTTCTCTGCTCGGAACCCCAAGGACCTGGACAGGTCATTGACCTCCGTCAGCTTCCTTGTCTGGGACAAACGCCATGGTACACACTGTGGTAGACTGAACGAAGCCATCAGACGTGCTTCCTGTAGGGCAACACGGTGTGGGTGCTGCCGAAGAGTCCCGGCAAGGGCTATGATGTGTGAGAGAGGTGCTCCGTGCCGTCTGACGCGCGTCCAGGTCGAGAGGGCCAGAGCCCAGCAGCCCACCTGTCTACCTGCCAATCAGCAGGAGAACACCAGAGCCAGGGGGCTGGGGACCCCGTGGTCCAGATTAAGGTCTCCAGAGAGAAACCAGCCCAGAGAGCTCCCGCCCCAGGCTCAAGCCCGAGGCCACGTCCCGGCAAGCGCAGGCGAGTGCAGGCGAGCGCAGGCCTGGGCCAGGCCCCTCTCCTCACGCTGGCTCGGTTGCTGGGGTCTTTCTCCAGGTCTCTGATTTGGCCGGTTGTTTTCCTTTCCTGTTTTTTTTTTTTTTTTTCCTGAACCAATCCTTGGGGTCGCCCATGCACTAGGGGTGTGTTGAAGTGGTCCTGAGATCACGGTAAAGCCTTTCTCTCTGCTCGGAGCCAAGGACAGATGGGTTTCCACACCCCCCGCCGTCACCCCCAGCCCAGGACAGAGGAAGGGGCCTTTCCTGGCACTGCCTCGTGCCCAAGGCAACTCTGCTTCCGGATTTCGACTGGTCACGGGTGTGGCTCTGGGGTGCCGAGGGCAGCTGGGGCGGGGTCAGCGGGGAGCCTGGCTCCTCCCCAGCCTTCCTTGCTGGGAAGGGCAGGGGGTCTGTGGCTGCTGGTGAGACCCTCACCCTGAGAGGAGCCCATCCCTGGCCACCTTCGACTCCTTTGCCTTTCAGTTCTCTGTTCCCCACTTCTGTCCTGGACCTCTGGGTGCCAGGTGCCATTCCTGCCCTCCTCACCTGCATCCCACCTGTGTCCCTGCTGTCACCAGGACACAGGACTCCACGGCCTCATCCACCGTCCCCTTGTCCTCGAGTCCCCTTGTCCCCTTGCTGTCAGCCACGCAGGTCAGGTGTTCTGTTGCGGCAGCCCAACAGATAAAGGCCGCTGCGGGGCCCTTGGGGCTGGGGCAAGCGCAGCAGGGCGCTCCGGGCAGCCGGCCAAGCCGTGAGCAGGACTGGCCCTGAGGCTGTGGCTGGGGGGGAAGAGGAGCACTGGGTGGGTCCCCTAGGGCTCCTCTGCACAGTGTTAGGCCCAGCCCAGGCTGCATGGCTGCCCCCTAGCTCCCCATAGGCGAGCTGCCCCAGGTGTGCCAACGCCCAGCAGATTCTGCGGGAACTGGCCCACAGAAGCAGACTTGCTGCAGCCTGTGGACCCCGCCCACCTCCAAGCGCCAGGTTTAGGTGGGTTTCCTTGGCTGGGTGACACTGTCTGGGGTGGGGCTTGGCAGCGTCTCCCAGGACTTGCTCTGTACTCACAGCTGTGCCCCGATCGGATCACTGGTCAGGGAATGGGCTGGGACAGCGTCCACCCTGCAGCCAGGAGCCATTGACACAGTCACAGGGACATTTGTAGGGGACTGTCTTTCTGAATGGCGCACTCCTGACACGTCTCTCCGGAGGCAGATCTGAGAACGAATCTGTGGGTGGGCGGCGGCTGGAGACCTGGCCTGAAGCCAGAGCATGGAGCCCAGCCAGGCGGTGCCCAGGGTGCAGCTGGCACAACTGAAAACCAGAGTCGGGCGGGAGGGTGGCCAGGCTCGGGCCCTTGGGTGGATGGGCCCTGCTGGCTGTGATCTCTGCTGCCCACACACTTGCTGGCCACGAGACCAGGCCAGGGGCAGGGGGCAGGGCGTCCTCTTCTGCAGTGAGTGTAGCGATGCCCTGAGCTTGCTGAGTGCTCACCTTCCCTGCACACGGAGCAGCCAGCAGCGGCCCTTCCGAGGGCCCGCTGCCCTCCCAGGCCAGAGGCCGTAGTGTCCTGCTGCCCTCTGCCCTCATCTCCCTGGCTCCTGACCCTGCCTTCCTGGTCGCCTTCCCTGCACACGGAGCAGCCAGCAGCCAGCAGCCGCCCTTCCGAGGGCCTGCTGCCCTCATCTCCTGGCTCCTGCACTTGCAAGTGCTTAGGAGCCACCTTAGCCCAGGGGCTGGAGTCCGTGCTCTTGCCCCTCCAGCCCTTCGTTCCTGCTGGCTGGGTCCCTGGTGTCAGCTACTCTAGGAGTGAGTGTGGGCTGAGGGGCCAGTGTCGCCTTCCCACGCAGCGCCTGGCAGACCAAGAGTCGGGGATGTGCTGGTGAGCTGTGTCCCAGCAGCCCTGTCCCCTGCTCCTGTGGGGTTTGCAGGGCAGCCCACACAGGAAAGGAGGATGTCAGTGAGTGAGGAGCTCCAGAGCCCGGGCCTGAAGGACTTGACCAGTTTGTTGTTAATCCAGCCAAACTCAATTCTGTATTCTTTGCTTCAAGAGTTGAAAATTTTAGAAATGTTGTTTTGTGCCTATAGAGGGCATTGACTGAGCAAGTGTCTCAGCTCTGGTTTTATCTTGTTCATACGCATGCCTGCACATGGGTGCACAACCACACACATGCACACAGACATACACAGGTGCACACATCCCGAGGCCCAGGCCCAGGCCTGGAAAAGGCAAGCCTGTGCACACGGGCACAAATGTGCCGAGGGCTCATCACAGCACAGCTGCATCCTGCGCGTCACCCTGCGCGTCACTTCTATGCCATGCCCTTGAGGGGTGGAAGGCGCAGGCAGGATTCCTGGGCCCTTTTTCCCTGGGTCCCCAGCCCTTTGGCAGCTCTGCCTTGGTGACTTCTTGGCCTCCGAATTCCCGCCTCCTCACACAATCACACTGGGGTGTGAGTTGGGGGCCACAAATGGCCCAACCACAGCAGCATCCAAACTAGGAGTTTCTGTCCTCCGGGTACCCGTTGGAGTGTGAGGCGAGGTGGTAAGAGGGAGCGGGCGTGAGGAGGCCTGCAGCTGCACCCAGCGGGCTCCTCTGCAGGACGCGCAGAATTCCACGCCAGCAGCATGGAGTGCAGGCACCCGGGCAGAGAAACGTGCCCTCCGAGCTCCACACAGGGCTCTTCACGGAGTGACAAAGCCACCCTGGCTCCACTGAATCCAAAAGGCGGTGGCATCTGGGTAGAGAGGAGCCAAGGCAGGCGCTCTGCCGGCTCCAGTGCTCAGGGGGAGGGAGGGTGGGTGGTGCACAGCGGCAGGATGGCCGTGCCGGGCTGGAGGGCCACAGGCTGGACACGCCTGGGTGGGTTCCTGCTGTGCTCTTCTGCTAGGAGGTCAGGAGAGGGCAGGCACCTCTCTGGGCCCAGAGAAGAGGGGCTTCTTGACTCTTGCTGGGGACGCTCCTGGGCAGTGTTCAGAGGCAGTGGGCAGTGCTCTGTGTCGCTAGTACAGTCAAGGCCCAGGGAGTCAGGGGGCTTTGGTCCTGTGAGGTGCACGTGGCCTTGTGATCATCTTCTGGGCAGAACCCAGCACCCACACCTGGGTCAGGTGCTGCCCCCGCCACCTCCCGGGCTCGATGGAGCCATTGATGTCCACCCCCAGCCCACAGGCCAGTTGCTATGGAAGCAGGCGTCTGCTAGTCAGGGAGGACCAAGGACTTGGCATGTCTCCATGGCCAAGGTGGGGTTCTCTGGAGGTGGAAACAGACGTGGATTCAGACCCAGATAGCAAAATGAGAAAGAAAGAGCCCCCAGGCTTCTGCCATTGCTGCACCCGTTCCCATGGTGACTGCTGGGGAGAGGCAGCCATGGTGCCCGGGCTCTGTCTGTCCACCTCAGGGGCAAACACCGCGCAGGTGACTCCCGGGAGTCTCACCTCTAACAGAGAATAAATGCAAACTTATTCACAAATTAAAGAACTTGCCGGTTCTCACCGCCCATGTGGGGCCGCCGCTGGGCGGCAGGGAAGGAGTCTGGAAAGCAGAGCTGAATAGCTCCTGGAACCAAGGCCGGGCCACGTGTCCAGTCAGCCTGGACCCGTGCACCTTGCAGCCTCTGCAGGCATCCCAGCAGCGTCAAAAACTGTGTGGAAACGTGTTACTTAGTGAAGTCAGAAATTTACGAAAAAGAACAAATTCAACGAGTTACAGTGGCTGAAATAAAACTTTCTGTGAAATCTATCAATCGATGTAGGTGGTATTAACATGAGAATAGACGTACAGAGCAGTGGAACGGGACAGAGAGGCCAGAAATAGAATCACACACGTATGGCTTTGTGGCTTTCCTCAGTGGTACCAAGGTAATTCAACTGAAAAGAACATTCTTTTCAACAAGCACTTTTGAAAAATTAAATGTCTTTATAAAAATTGAATCTCAATGCTAACCTTATACTACATACAAAATTTAACTCAAATTGGATTATAGCTCTAAATTAAAACTCCTCAAAGAAAGTATAGAAAAAATATTTTTCATATTTGAGTTAGGGAAAATTTCTTTTATTAGATACAAAAGAAAAATCAGAAATTAAAAAAAAAGACAAATTGGGCTTCATTGAAAATTAAACTTTGGCTATTCAAAAGATTCTAGTAAGGACAGGGATAAGGTGAGATGGGGAGAAAGTTATTTCAAAACATGAGTCTGGGCAGTACACAGAAGGCAGAGCCTACGGGGAACTCTCAACTCAACAGCAAGAGCAGAAGCACCTGAGTGAGTTGTCACAGGACTGAGCAGATGTGTTGTGTGACCAGAGGCAGGTGAGTGGTGTCCTGGTCCTGAGTCCCAGGCAGCTACGAATCAAGGCAAATCATGGATCAAGACCATGGGTGGTACCAGGACTCGCCCCCCCCCGCACACTGGACAATGGGCCTGCATACCCCAACTAAACAGCACAACAGCATCGGAGAGGGCTCGTCCCCAGGGACTCCTGAGCAGTGTTCTGACTTCACACCCTCAGACTAGAACCAAGGAGAACTGTAAAGAAATACACAGTGGTGCTCATTAGCAAAATTCTGAAAGAAGGAAAGTGTTTACGGAACTGAACAAACACACACTCACATACACACTGTGGACCGAGGTGGTGAAGCTTCCTACTGCCAGAAGCCAGGGCCAGGGAGGAGGACTCTGGAGTGAGCTGGGCAGCGTGGTGGGGACTGGAGGTGTCACCGTGAGCTCCCGGTGGTGCACAAACAGCAGCAATCGCAGGTGGGTCGCCTGTGTGTGCTCGACACCTCTGCAGCTGATCGCTAGAAGGAGCTCGAAAGTCGGCCTCTGGGGATGATCTTGGTTGGAGCTGGTCTGGGCAAGCCCAGGATGATCCTGGGATACCTTTCTGTGACAGAAAGCAAGAATGGAAGGAGCTGTCAGGAGTCAGCTCGGAAGGATTTCCACTGGCCATGTGGAAGATTCTGAACGTCAAAATAGTGGTGGAAACAGCGTTCAGCAACAGAGAAGAGTCTGCGAGATCATACTCCACACATTGACTCCAAGGGCAGGAGGAAGTCCAAGGCCACTCCGTCAGGTGGGATAGGTGCGGTGGGGGTAGAGGGAGCATGTGCTGCAAGTGGACATCATCGTTCATCTGCCTTCACGTTGCTGATTGCCTCCGGGTGCTCACCAGGAGCTGCCGTGACTGTTGGGCAGGAGTTTGGTGACGAAGCAGGCATCGATATGTTTTCTCCAAGTACCTTCTGCAGCGCAGTCCGTGGTAGCAAAGCCCAGTGTTTAATGTGTGGCCTGCAAGGTGGATGGAGTCACATGAGCTGCGGACACACAGTGGACTTCTGTGCACAGCAGGAAGAGTGAAAATCCGAGCTTCTCTGGGAGGGTCTACGGGAATGCAGGAGGCAGAGCTCGGGCCCCAGGGCTCCTGGTGCGCGCTACGGGGTGTCCTGGCACAGTCTGGGGCTGAGGTTTGCTCTCTACCTTTGGGATACTGCTGATGATGGGGTGCCAAGGGCCCCTGGGTGCCGTGTCTTGTCTGTGGGGGTGAGAACCCTGTTCGCTACCCATTGTTAGGAGTGATGTCTTTCACGCGGCATGCAGCTTGCCCAGGTGGATTTGGGCATGCTTCATTACAAAGGATAGCAATTGCAGCTTGAGAAATGTCATGAAAACCTCTCACTAAAGTGCAGTAAATATTTCTATTCCAAGCATTTCATTTGTCTGAGAGTGCCTTATATTCATTTATGACCCAGGGAGCCCATATTTCAATTTTATCAGGTTTAATAGGTTGTAAACTAAGAACAGCAAATCTAATGCTACATAAAATTACCAGAAGTGAGCCAAACAGGTGCGTAATTGGCATTGGAATGATTTTGAACTATCAACTTTTACATGGAATAATGCATTTTGGCTATTTTTATGTGAGGTTAGCCACAGGTAATAGAGTTGGATTTGCTTAAAAGACATCTACTTTATAGTGTCATTTCCTTAATTAGGGTAGGCAGCTAGAAACCCATTTTCATATAATGAAATACAAGAAGTTCAAAATAAATTTATTAAAACACCTGTGATGTCTTAAGTTCAGCCTGTAGGAAATAAAAGAAGGAAACCGCAAAAGCGATTTTAAGGGAGAAACTTTGTTTCTCAAAGCTGTGGTTTTGACAGACGTGCTGTAATGAGCCCTGACATGAACACACATGAAACATGACGTGACTGTCGTTGAAACCTATTCATAGCTGCCAGGCTCTCAGCTGGGCAGAAGATCTTAATGGGATTAGAAACTTAGCGAGTCGTGAACTAACTTGCTTGCTAGGTGTGGCTGTTGCCTGGAGATGCCAACTGCAGTGCCCACTCACAGAGGCAGAGCTGCTTCCACGCCTCGGGGTCTCTGAGGAGGGCCAGTGGCCTGGTGGCAGGGTGGTCAGCATGAGCGTCTTCTGCTGACTGAGGGGTCCGCATGAGTTCTGACTTCTTATATTCCTTTGCCCGTGCTATCGATTTTATGTGGGTAAGCGTTAAGAGCTCCCGGTCTCAACTATGATTGTGACCCATTCAAAGGGCATTCAGATGGCAAGATGGCAGGTAGGAGCTCCAGGCTCTTGTTCCCCAACAGGAACACCAAGTGAACAACTGAGGGCTGACAAACAGCTTCGTGGGGGCTGCGGAAACCAGCCAAGGATCTACAACAACCAAGTAAAGGCCCAATCAAGAAAAAGCCACATGCAAAGTTGGTAGGGAATTTGTGACTTTTTGCTTGCCGTGGCCCCACCCCATGCGTGCTTGGTGCAGTGCAATAGAACGTCTGCCCTGGTGGGTTTCCTGGAGGACCGGGTTCTGCATTTCCTGACTGGAAGCTAGGGAGGGCATGGCCACTCTTTGGATCTCAGAGTGGACATCACAGTGGGAGGTGTGTGTGCAGCGACATGTAAAAACTGCACAGGGGCCATGACCCACAGTCGGGAGCAAGAAACCACAGGTAGGGGAAGGCTGAAGCTCTAAAGCCCTGAAAGGAAGCAGGTGGAGACGCTGGTGGGAGTCCAGCACCTAGAAACAGGCGTGTATGCAGAACCAAGACAAAGACCACAGCCAGACCAAGAAACCAACAAGAGCGATGGTACAAGTCTGGAGAAGACACCTGGCCAGGGAGAGGCCCCAGAAGACCTTGATCCTTCCACCCAGGATGACTAGTGGAGCCCGCCTTTACCCTCCCTGAGCCAGGTTCCAAAGATGGGGGGGAGACTGGCCTTTCCAAATGCAGACTTCCAGCTTCCTTGTTAATGGCTTGGGGTGTTGGGAGAGAAGCTGACAGTTTAACCTCAGCATGCCCATCTGTAAACTGGGAAGAGTGGTGTTATTTCAGAGCTCTTACAAAGGCAAAACGGCGCCACACATGGAAGGACTTAGCTATTCCTGCTGTCAGGATGATACTGACAACAGGGACAAGCATTTCTTGAAACACTACTGCTAGGGTTATCTTTGTGACCAACATGCACGGTCCACTTTACTCTGCTGCTTTCCTGTGCCCTAAGCACATCACTCGACAAAGTCCTTCTGGGAGAGTGAGCTGCACCCTCTGGGCAGGGCAGGACGGTACCTGGGTGTCCAGTGAGCGGGGCGGAAGACACCACAGATCCAGGGCATCTTTCCTGCTGAGCCTGGATCTGGACCAGTCACAGAACCCTCTCTGGAATCCAGGCAGCATTTTGTCAAGTGAAACCGTGAAGCCAACCTGCCCCTCCCGTCCGCCTCCTGGAGGGGAAGCACTGAAACTCAAGTGCGGCGTTACAGTTCGGATCTCGAATGTTGCCCAAGGCGCATGTGTGGAAAGCTTGGTCCCCATGGAGCAAGGTTCAAGGTGGGGCTTTGGAAGTGCCTGGGTCGTGAGAGGCCTGACCTCATCCATGGATTCTTCCATCCGTGGATTCATCCAATGGTGGACTCATAACTGGATAGGCCATGGGGAGGTGGGACCTAGCTGAAGTGGGTGGGTCCTTGGGGCAGTGCCCTTGGGGACTGTATCCAGTCCACCTCTCTGTGCTTCCTGGCTATCACAGGGTGAGCAGCTTCTCTCTGTCACACCCCCTTACCATGACGTTCTGCCTTGCCAGAGGCCTAAAAGCAGTGGACAGCCAACCACAGACTGACCTCTGAAACGGAACCAACACGGACATGTCCTCATTTTAAGTTGTTACACCAGGTATTTTCTCACAGCACAGAAAGCTGACTCACCCTGGCAGGCTTCATGCACTTTTGCAGAAGGAAGTGAGGTTAGGCATGTTCTTTGAGTCTAGACTGAAGGCTAAGCCGTTCCTGAGCACAGCAAGAAGACAGGTGACCCAGTGCAGAGGGGGCCAGTGGCTGTGGCTGAAGCCCTGGCCAGAGCAGCACTGGAAGATGGCAGAGAGATGGGATGAACGGGTAGGGGAGTGAGAACCCAGTGCCAAGGCCTTTCCACAGGGTGTGTGTGTGCACTTGGGGGAGGATGATCAAGATGAGGATCTGTCAGCAGAGAGGGAGGTGGCCAGGCTCAGGTCACAGGGTCAAGGGCAGAGGGTGACGGCAGGATAGCTTGGCCCATTGGCCAATACTGCACCCAAGCCAGAGGGTGAAGGCCGGGGAGAGCGCTGTCCTCCTCTGTCCACAGCAAGCATGGCTCTGACCTGGGCTTTGGGTAACAGAGGAACTGAGCAGATCAAGGAGGGGAGATGGCCTCTGTCCACCTGCTCAGCATGGCATCCTGCATACCCGTGCATGGCCGACTGGCCTTCCTAGGACAGAGTCCCTGAGCCTGGTTGGAGGCACTGTCAGTATGGCAGAGCTGACCGGGGAAGTCACCTCATCCCTGGAACTGGGCTCTCTGGGGAGCCCTTCTGGATCAACTGTATTGAGCTGTCCCACGCCCTGGCCCACAGCGGGGTCAGAGGCAGGCGCTAAGCACAAATGTGCCACTCCTACGCAGCTGCAGAACTCACCGGGCTGTGGGCGCGAGAGGGAAGAGGAGACTATCTAAACGAAACCAAGCCACGGCCAGTACCAGCTTCACCTTGCTGGGAGAACTCCGGGCTTGAAATCCCCCAGGGAGTAGAGGGGCCGTTGCTCTGGTTCTCCTTGGGGTCAGGGCGGGCAGATGAGAAGACTGATTCCAGGAAGGACCCCTGCCCGCCCACCCGCCTCCAGAGGACCCCTGCTTCAACCTCCTCAGCTCACAGGGATTCGCTTGTCAGGAACAGGAGAGGAATGTGGGCCTCCCCTGGGGATTACGGGATTCGAGAATCAAGTCAGAGCAGGAGAGAAGGGGCCAGTGTGGCCAGATGACCCGAGGGGATTTGGAAACAGTGTTCCAGCAATGCAGAGGAAAGTAGAAGCTGTCAATGCTGCCACAGCCCAGTCAGAACACAACAGAAACACACGCGCTAATGAATGCTCTGGGAGAAGCGGCGAGGGGTTTCCAGCTGCGGAACGGCCAAGCTCCAGAGTCGCCTTCTCCAGTGCTGAGGGAAGGAGCCTGAAGACGCCCGAGAAGCAGAGTCTGCCCACAGGCAGGGCGCCCCACCGCTGTCCAAACCAGATTACACCTGCTGCCTCAGCGGTGCCAGGCCGCGTGCTCACCTGGGCGCAGCCTGGAGCCCCACCTGTGCCTCGGGACGGGGTAGGAGGAGCCTGAGGAGGGCAAGGAGAAGCCGCAGGCGGGAGAGGCCTGGCCCCCCGGCTGCAGCAGCAGGGCCTCGAAGGAGGGACGAGCACCCAGGCCCAGTGCGTCACAGGCGGCTTCCAGAGCTGAGCTCTGGGACCCCCGGCCCCATGCAGAGCACAGGAGGCTGAACGGGAGGAGCAGCACCAGCTCCCTGCACCTGGCCCCTGGCGTCCACCCACATCCCCGTGCCCAGGCTGTCACGGGCACTGCCCCGGGCCACCCTCCCTGGTCGGGGGTGCAGACCCCTCCCAGTGCGCCAGACTCCCGGCGCTCTCAGCCTGGCTTCAGGCCACCTGCTCCCTGGCCCTAAGTGTCCCTTCACCTGCCGGCCTGCTCTGACACCTGGCTGGCTGTGGCAGTCACCAGGTCCTCTGTGGCTCACAGTCCACAGGCGAGGGAGACTTGGCCTTCCTGCCTCTCAGTGGGCCTTCCAGAACGTGCTCCTCCCACGAATACCGGGGCTGTTTTGTGGTTTCTGCCTCCTGCAGATGTGTCTGTCACACTGCCCTGTCCCCAGGTCTGTCACTTCTTGTCACTGGGAAGGCCCGTGCCCAGTGCACACTGTGTGAGCCTCGTTCTGCGGCCATACACGACCTGACACCTCAGCTCCTTGTTTCCGGGGCCTGCGACTTCTAATGAGGTGCATCCTGCCCCTGTATCAGTCAGGGTTCCTAGAGAAACAGGACCAGCGGGGGTGTGTGCATGTGCATGCCCCCATCCACACACACACGTTTAAGAGTTGGCTCATGTGACTATGGAGGCTGGCAGGTCCCCAGGCCTGCAGTTGGCCCCCTAGAGACCCAGGAGAGCCCACAACGCGAGCTCCAGTCCAAAAGCCAGCAGGCTTAAGAGGCAGGAAGAGCGGAGGTTTCAGCTCAATCCAAAGCTGGGCAAGACCCACGTCAGCTCACAAGGGAGGCAGGAGTGGGCAGCCCCTCTGGCTCTCCTCAGGTCTGCTCTGTTTGGAGGCCATCTCCCTGGCCACAGACTCGAGTGGCAGTCTCACTAGAAACCCCCTCCCAGCTACAGCCCAGCCGAGCTGACCGGTGGAATTCATCCTCCACCAACACCCTGACCTTGGGGCTGCGATCCCCTCCCCCTCAGGTCCTCGTCCTGCCCTGGACCCCACTGACTCCCATTCCCCTGACCCCACTGCTCAGGGCCACCAGGGCCCCTCCGCGTCTGCGCCTCACTGAGTCCCCGGCACCATGGGACTTGGCCTTTTCCAGGAACCCCATGCCTGCGCCCGTCTCCCCAGCCCTCACCTGGAAGCCCCGTGGGCTTTGCACACCCAGCCTGCCCCTCCTGCTCCTGGAAACCAGTGGTCTATTCCGAGCACTCCTGAGCAGCCGGTGGGCTCACCACACAGCCCCCCACGCTGCTCTGGCCTCTCTTCCTGTTTTACCCGGGGAGCAGGGCAGCCAGGGCCTGGGTCAGCCAGGGACACGTGCTCCAAGGGGCTGGCTCACGTGACTGCCGGGGCTGGCAGGTCCCCCTCTGCTGTGGGGAGCTGGGCCCAGAGAGCACCAGTCGGCTCTGACCCGAGGGAGGAGATGAGGTCCCTGCTCAGCCGCAGGCAGGACGCAGGTGCCCATCCTCTGCCTTTCTGTCCCGCTCAGGCCCTCAACGGATGGCTGAGGCCTCCTGCCCTGGGGAGGCCACTTGCTTGACCCCGTCCACAGAGAGAGCTGATCTCCCCAGACACCACTCTGCCTGGGTCTGTGAGTGTGTCATGATCCCTGCAGAATTCACCTCTGGGATACTGGTGAACTGGGGGCACTGGGGCTCAGTAGCTGTGGGGTCCTGTGAGAACCTGGCCACTCTCTGTGCTGCTGACGGAGGCAGGTGCTGGGGCACCTTCAGCACCCCCAGTGCTGAGGGCTGCCTGGGATGCTGGCCTCTTCCCACCTCCAGGGGAGCTGACGGGGCAGAGCTGTTCTCCCGTATGGCCGCTGAGCCGTGGCGATGTAGGAGGCTATCCTCCGCAGAGGTCCTGACCCCGGGTGGTGCCTCTGCTGGAGTGGCTGAGACAGGAGGCAGAGGGGCGGAGCTCCCGGTGGGGCGGGAGCACAAGGGCCTGTGTAGAAGCGGAGTGGACAAGATGGACAGCTCTAGCATGTTAATTAAGATAATGCTGGTGGCCTGCGATGGATGTAGAGGACGGAGCTTTGTGATCAGAACAAGACCACGAGAGTGCAGGCAGGCTGCTGAACAGGGCTCTCAGCTTCCTCGACAAGGTCAGCGTCTAGAGGAGGTGTCCCCAGACGCGCATGTGCAAGAGCATGGTGAAATCCCGGGCCCAGAGAGCCGTACCCTTCTCCTGGGCTGATCCCCTGGCAGGGCTTGGCTGGGCGGTGACTGCAGGTGGCAGGTGTGGCTGGGGGACGCAGGTGACTGGGGTGTGCCTTTGGGGCTTAGGGCTGGTGAGCTGACTTAGACTCTGCTTCCTGCAGCCACATCCTCAGACGCTTCCCCCTCTTCTCTGCCATGATTTCTGCCTCACCCCGGTCGCGAGCCTTGGAGTGGCTGTCTCTGCACTGAGACCTCTGGAACCCTGAGCACCGAGTGAGCTCTCCTCCTCTGGTGGTTCTGTCAGGTCTTTTGGTCACAGTGACGAACAGGAGGACGAGCACAGAAACCCCCAGCTCCACGTGGCAGATGCAGGTTCACTCCCTGAGAAAACCCAGGCCAGCCACCGCAAATGCTGGAGCTTCCCATGTCACTGGGAGACAGAAACAGGGACCTCTCCTTACAGGACAGCAGAGACCTTGCGTTTACCAACCACAGCTGGTCCTTCCTTTCAATATTCCCTGAAGTTTTAAAAAACTGTGGCTACTTTGGAACCAAACAAGCACAGTTACAATAAAAAAGAATCACACTGTGAGATTCTTCATTCTCACACTGTGGAAAGCACCAAGAGAAAACACCACCAAAGCTGATAAAGTTCTGATTTTCAAGGTGAATTTTATTCCGAGGACTGCTTTGATAGCATCAAGTGTTTCCACTTGTTACGCTGAATTTTAATTTTATAGATACCTCATGAGTAGATATTTGATTTGCACTTTGATCCAGGTACCTCACTCAAGAAGTTGATGAGAAAATAGCTAGAAATATGAATCAAGAAGTTGGGAGAAGAGAAAGAAACGTGTTCATTTAAAAATCAGTTGCAGTGGCAGAGCAGCAAGGGCTGTGCATAAAGTGGACACCGTTACAGTGGAGCTGGTGCTTAGCAAGCTAGAGGCCATGGTTTGATCTCCAGCAAAGAACCACCCCCCTCTCAAGAAAAAGCAAGCAGTTAAGCTAATTTTTCGTCCACCCACGAGTAGAAAATACTAAAAACATGGTTACAGCCAACTGCAGGATTTGGGGGAAGCGCGGGGCATGGACACCTCGTTCTCCATCTGTGGTGAGAGTGACTGACTTCTGAACGATCGGAGGCACTAGCCAGGTGACTGCCTTAGGTGTTTCCTCACGGAATGGAAAGCTGGCCCAGACAGCCTCCTCCCGCTTCCTACCTGCTCTCCGAGGGCATCTTTACTCACAGGTTTGATCTCGCCAGACACGCAGGCTGCATGCACTCCCCACTCCAACGGAGCCCCGACAATGTGCTGCGGGGTGGGGGAGCACGTGTGTAAGGGGCCTGTCCTGAACCCGGTCCGACCCGTGATGGGAACTTCAGTGCCCAGCCTGGACTTGCAATGATGGTGTGGCTACTCTATTGAAAAGAGTTAAGTGTTCACTGTGATGTAGGATGAATGTTATGAAATCTTGGATTTAAGAGGCGTTCCTGTATGAAGATATAGCTCATCTCGCTGTCTGTCCCTTAAGGTGATAATGGAACTCAGAAGCAAGTTAGGAAGGAAAAAGGACAACTGGACTTGTCAAGCCCTGAGAGATTTTACTATCAAAACAAAGAAAGATCCAGACATTATGCCCAGTAAATGCTCCAGGAGGCTAAAAAGAGACAACCACCTCAACAGATAAACACAGTTCCTGTGGAAGCTGTTCACATCAGACACACTCTGACCTTCATCTGAGTTCTCACTGCTTAATCCCTTCATGGATGTTATGTGCACTAGAGGGGACAAGAGCTGGAAGAAGGTAAGTCAGAGTTTCAGAGAGGATAAGGTACAGAAATTCAGAGGAAAGGTGGAGGAGAGATTTTATTTTGTGTTATTTTATTTTGCTTTATTTTTTAAAGAGCAGGATGTGACCAAGAAGTTGGGGAACAGGAATGGAGATGGGAATGAAATGAGAAACCTGCATATCCAGGGAGGAAATGGGAATAAATGCTACACTTAACAGATGGCATAAGCAGAGGTCAGCTCTGAAAACAAGAAATCAAAGGGCAAAGAAAAAAATCTGAGGATGCATGGGAAAGTAGCTGGAAAGAGCTAACAGGAGTGAATCTGGAAAGAAAGAAAAGACCTTTAAGTTCACAGTGTTTGAGAGAAGGAAGAAAACTTTTCTGACTTTTCAAGATTCCTCTCCCCTCTGGCAACATGGTCACGAAGGGGCCGCCATCTTTGTGATGTTCGCTCCTCCAACCCATTTCCCCCTCTTCAGACATTCATTTTTATTCAAGTAGGCTACAAGTCATGCCTACTAGACAGGCTCCAAATCATATCTCAAAAGTTTGTAAAAGACTTGCTGCTCTTGGAATGGTTTGGAGGTGTTGGTTGGCTGTTTCCTGGGTCACCCAGTGGTTGGAGGGGTTGGTTGGCTGTTTCTTGGGTCACCCAACATTGGACTGTCCCTGCAAAGCTACCGCAGCAGCAGGCAAGTTGAAATTGGACTTGCAGGTTGCTCTCAGGGTTCAGGTTACTTCCTCATGTGACCCAGTTGGCTTTGCCTTCTTCTGTGGCAGCAAGCTGAGTCTCCGGCCAGGCCAGCTGTCACAGAGCTGCCAGCAGGCAAGGATGTCCAGGCTCCTAATATAGCCTGAGGATCCTACAGGGCTCCCCTCAGCCAGGAGAGCCTCTGTGACTTCCCTCGGGGGTGTGGGGGGCAGGGTAAGAGGCCAGGCCCTGACTCAGAGGCACCTCACTACCGCCTGGATGTGGGGGTTCTAAGCAGACCAGACCAGGCGCTGGAAGGAGCTTCTGTTTACCAGCAGACTATGAGGACAACTTCTTTCTTCCTTCTTTCTTGCCAGCAATTAGGTTCATAGTTTTCTGGTTTTTTCCCTTGCCTTCTCTGTCCTCCCTCCATCTAGTTTGGAAGCTAGGATACTTTTCCTGCAGTGGTTTTCATTGATGAAACCAAAATTCTATGGAATTTCTCAAACGTGTACAAATAGAGATAAGTATAAATCTCTCAATGAACCAATTGCCAAGTTTTACAAGGGATCAATAAAGAGCCAATTCTGTTTCATCTGTAAAAAAAAAAAAAAAGAAGTTGGGAGGAAAGGATTAATAAAGAGAAAGGCAGAAATCAGTCATTTAGAAACATTGCAGACTTGGAATAGTTGAGTGAATCCAACAGTATTTTCATTGGCTTAAAAGCACGTTTCATCCTCGGGAAACGAGAGCAGACAAAATTAGAAACGAAGAAGGAAAGCGTAATGGAGTTTGACAGCGTTCTCTCCCAGAAAGGGAGTGCCATGCAGAGGAAGGCGGCTGCGTTCGGAAAGCTGGTGGCTTTTCTGAAAAAGAGGAGTTTTTTCACAGTTATCCTAACGATGCAAAATGAGCTATTGATGAAGTCTACTGTATAAGTTTTATTGCACAATCACCCCTAAAAATGCCCCAAGTCCAGGTGATAAACAAGAAAAACTCTCAGGATCTCAGGGAGCTGGTAATTCGTGTGATGCAGTCTGTCCCTGAGCACGCTGCCAAGTCATCAGAGGAGACGCGTGCAGACACGAAGCCAGGATCTGAGGGCAGACCAGAGCGGGCGTTGGCCACCCAGCCGGAGCTCGGCTGCTTTAGGACCCTGCTCTGGTGCCCACATATGTGTCCCTTCGGAGCCCACGTGCAGGAACTGAAACCCCAGGCTGTGGTCTCAGCCCTCGGGAGGCGGGTTGGCCACCAGGGCTTCACCTGGGAAGAGGGTTGGTGCCCAGGAGTGAGGCTGAAGGGACCTATCTCCCCTGCCGTCTGCCTGGGAGGAGCGATGACGAGTGGGCCTTGCCAGGCACTGAAGCCACCAGCACCTGGGGCTTGGACTTCAGCACTGTGAGAAGACGCCCAGCACCGTGAGGGACAAACGTCCACTGTTGGCAGATTGCCCCATCTGTGGCGTCTCGACCAGCACGAAGGCTGAGAGAAGAGGAACAGGAAGGGCAGTGACCCTGGCTAACAGGAGCACGCTGCCCACCACAGTGCTGAGCCACTGGCCCCGCCACAGGAAGCCAGAGCCCGCCTCACGCTGTGCACCTGGTAAGCTCCCGTCCACCAGGTGGAGGAGATGGGGATCCATTCTTTGTCTCAGAGACACTGGAACGGTATTCATGGGAATGAGGCTATGTCATCTCTGTGTTAAAGAGTACATGCCACCTCAGAAACGGCCGCTGTCACCTGCACAACCCCAGTGCACTTGACTTCCCATCCGAGGAGGACATGCTTCCGTTAGTTGTGACAATATGAATCTATGTAGGACCGTAGTTTTTTCTGCTTAACAAAGGCTCTTGCAACATGGGACCAAGTGCAATTTCAGCTACACACATTCCTAAACGTTTTCCCTGGCAGAGTTCCATAGCATTTAGAATTTAAAAAGAAGGTTCCACAGTCTCTGCTTCTGGCTAATTTGGAGTAGTAGCAGTTTCCAGGTTTAAGCTCTTGATTAACAATTAAAAAACCAGGTAATATAGGAAACAGTGATTGTTGGGACACTGGATATCAATCTGCAGTGGACAGTGGGCCCCGAGAGACGGGAGGTGAACCTGGAGCTGCATTAGCACTGCCTGCTGCCTGGGGACTTCATCGGCCGATGCAGAGCCTGGGTCTCCTCGACTGGAGTTTGGGCCGGTCAGCCTGCCTGGAATCTCAGGGCAGTTTCCTGGAGGGAAAGGCAGAGAGTGTGACTTGAAGTCTGCAGGCATTCCTGAGGTCTGCGGACACTGGTCAACGTGGAGGGGTGAGAAACCCACGGAGGCGAAGGACAGAGCCCAGCAACAGGCTTAGAGGGAGCAATTGCTGAGCCCGTTCAGGGCTGGGAATGACCCCTTCCCCAGACGGAGCTGGCGGTGCAGTACATGGGGGCGGGGGGGGGGCTTCACCTCACCCTCCTGCTGCCGCTCCGCTTCTCCTGAACAAAGTCAAAAAGCAAACCCAAAGAACCAGACTGTGTCTAAGTCACCCTGACACCCCAGAACACACTCACGAGTATTTGGAGGAATACAAAGCTAGGGAGCTCCGCACCAGGTGTCTGGCATCCAGCAGGAAGCAAGCAGGCACGCAAGGAAGCAGACGCGCCAGTCGAGCAAAACAAAGAGCTGCAGAGAGGAGCGACGGCTGAACAGGACTGTGCTTACGTGTTCATCTCTTTATCTACATATTTATTTATTTTGGCACCAGGGATTGAACCCAGGGGTGCTTAACCCCTGAGTCACATCCCCAGCTCTTTTTATTTTTTTATTTTGGAAACTGGGTCTTACTAACTTTCTTAGGGCCTCTCTAAGTTGCTGAGGCTGGCTTTGGACTTGCAATCCTCCTGCTTCAGCCTCCTGAGCCACTAGGATTACAGGCATGTGCCACCGTGCCTAGCTAGACCAGGATTTAAAAAGTTATTATGACTACATTCGATATGTATTAAAAACTAGAGGGGAGATTGAATTGAACATACTGAGTAAAGACATGGAGGTCATAACAAGAGTTAAATTGAACTCCTAGAGACAGAACCCACAATATCTGCAATGGATTAGCAGTAGATCAGAAAGTTTGCAATAAGTGACTATTGAATTTAAATACATGACAATATAAATTGACTGGAAAAAAATACAGAAAATATAAAAGACTAAAAAATAAATTTAACAGAGCATTGGTTAGGTATTTTATACTACATAGAGAAGAAAGTAAATAAGAACAAAAGTGGATTTCTGGTTGGAAATAATACTCGCTACCTTACAGTGGAGAAGCATCTCTATTGTACTGAAAGCAAAAAAAAAAAAAAAAAAATCAACCTAGAATTCTATTGTAAGCAAAATTACCTTTCAAAAATGAGGTCAAAATAAAGACTTACCCAGACACACAAAAACTGGAAAACATCGATTACCAGAAGATCTACACAAAAGAAATGTTAAGTTCTTCAGGCAGAAGAGATGTGTCCACACGGGATGTGGACACAGGTTCCAGAAAGTACCAAGAGCACCAGAATAGGCGGACACGGGAGTTGCTTTTGTTGTTTAAAAATACATTGTAACACAATTGCTACTTAAGAACAGATGATTACGATGTATTCTGCGCTTTATGTTCATACCCTAGACAGACACCAGGAGGGCAGATTGGAAGGTCCGCTGCGAGGACAAACACGGTGATGTCACTCAAAGACAAACTGCAACAGCGGACCATGTCCTCGACAGCCCCAGGGAATTGCCTAAGTGACTCAGGAGACAGTGCCCTAATAAGTCAGCAGAGGAGACAAAGGACTAGTAAAAATGTGAAAACCTCAACACACACTCCTAATTAAAAGTCTCAGCCAACTAGAGATAAACGTGAACTTCCTTGACCTGGTAATGACATCTACTAAAACCTACAAGTAACATCATCCCTAACGTGACGACGAGGTGCATTTCACCAAGATCAGGAATCAGACAAGAATGTCCCTCTTGTCTCTTATCCAATCTGCAGGAGAGGTTCTGGCCAATGTGACAAGGCAAGAACAGGAAATCGAGGCCTCCAGCTTGGAAAGAATGATCTCATGGTGCCTGTCCTCGGAGGGCATGACTTCTGAAGCAGAGACCCAAGGGATCCACCAAAGAGCTTCTATCACTAAGAGTGGCTTCAGCAGCAGTGCAGCTGACAGTATCGATGTACGAAGGTCAACTGCACTTCTGTACACTGGTGACAACCAGAAATGGATATTTTTAAAAATTTCCATTTATAATAATATGAAAAATAAAACCAGAATGAGTCTGATTAAAGATGCACAGTACCTATACTCTTTTCCAAGGAAAATTAAAGAACTAAATAAATTGAGAGATAGATTGTGTTCACGAATCAGAAGACTCAACATGTTAAGACACCAATTTTCTCCACATAGATTTGGTGATTAGTGTAATCCTAATAAACACTTTAGGCTTTTTAAAAATGTCTGTTTAAATTGAGATATTAATTTAAAAATTCATGTAGCAACAGTTAGAACAAATAAAAAAATTAATTAAAGGAATTCATGTAGCAATTCTAAGGAGTTAGAATAAGACAGCTTTGGAAAAGATTTGAAGAACTAACACACAAATGTAGTTGGTTGATTTTGGACGATTATCCAAAGGCAACCTGGAGGAAAAGAGCAGTCTTTTCTACAGAAGGTGCTGGAATAACTTAGTGTTCATATGCACACAGAAAAACAGCTTCAGTCCACATCAGCATCATACACAACAAGAAGCTCAAAACAGGCCACAGGCCTAGATGCAGACCTAAAACTACAGATCTTCCAGGAAGGGAACGTGGAAGGATGTCCGTCTAACCTTGAGTTATGTTGAGCATCTAACGTGTGCCATCAAAGAGACACTCCCAAAAGAAAAGAAGATGAGCCAGACCAACAGACTTGGTGACTCTGCCGAGATCAATACATCAGGAAAGGGGAAAGACGAGCTAAGACAGTGAGAAAGTATTTTCAAAATCACACATTTGAAAAGGGATTTGTAGAGAATGTATAAAATGAGATAATCAGAAACCACAAGTGAGCCAAGAAAGACATGGACGCTGTAGGAGGATGACGCGTGGGTCGAAAACCCTCGAGGAAGGTGCTGAGCACCTTCGCTTAGTGCTGAGGACCCCATGTGTGCACCCGTCACACACACCAGGATGCCTAAGACTGGACCCTGCTCAGTGCTGGTGAGGATGTGGAGCAGCTGGGTTCCTAGGCTCAGCTGGTGGGCACAGTGGAAGCCGCTCTAGAAAGCAGAGGATCTGATTCTTAAGAGCAAGTGTACACCTACCCTATGACTCAGTCATTCCAGGCCCAGATATTTACCCAAGAGGCACGAAGGATTGTGTCCCTACAGATGCGTGTACGAATATTCACAGTATCTTAGTGACCCAAAATGGAGGTGATGCAAGTGTCTTTCAACAGGGAATGGATGAGCATACCTCAGTACATCTGTAAAATGGAATACTACTCTGCCATAAAAAGGAATGAGTCAGGATTGCAGCATCTTGGCTGAATCTCAAAATTATTATATGGAGCAGAAGAACCAGACTCCCCCTACACACCCCCAAATGATTCATTGTGTATGGTTGCATTTATATGGCAAACCAATAAGCAGCTGTCTGTGCTGAGGGAAGCAGGGGTGGGGTGGGTAAGATCACCAAGGAGCACAAGAAATCATGGGAATGACGCTTCCTGTTCATGGTCTTGATCGACTGCGGCCTTCACAGCATGTGCACATGTTAAAAACTCACTCAGGTGTAAACTTTAACATGTGCAGTTTATGGTATGTTGATCACACCCAAATAGAGCCATTTGATAGTTTTTAAAAAGTCATGTACTGTGATTTTTCCATTCAAAACAATGGTCACTGGTCTTTAATCTAACAAAGAAACTGAAAGGTATCACCGTTTCTTATCAGTGTTTTACACACATTAGTTTAATATAAAAGTTTAAAATGAGGCAATTACAGATGCTATTGTAATTCGTTCTGACCTATAACAATTTTGGTGAAATTAGATGGTTGACAGAAGAATTTAATGTAATTATATAATACGCCCCTGATTAGAGCTGTCTGCCTGAGAAGCTGGACCCTGCAGCGTAATTTGGAGTGTGGGGGCAGCAGCCCAAGGCAGCGGCATTTGGTGCCCTTGAACAACGGAGCTCCCGTGGACCTCAGCTCCACCTTCCTA
Organism: Sciurus vulgaris; assembly: GCF_902686455.1. Classification (NCBI taxonomy): domain Eukaryota; kingdom Metazoa; phylum Chordata; class Mammalia; order Rodentia; family Sciuridae; genus Sciurus; species Sciurus vulgaris. Next base: position 1,854,792 of record NC_136464.1, read on the forward strand.
GCTCCCCAATCTCCGCCTCCAGCTGTGACGATGCAGGTTCAGCCATGCTGGGGATGTGAATCTGAGCTAGCAGCTGGTGGAGGGAGGTCACCGGCTGAGCAGGGGGTGTTGGGGTTCGCCCCGCGCACTGTGGCTCTGGCCAAGAGCCAGTTCCTGAGTCCTCCCTCGCTGCAGCTTGGCTCAGTTGTGGGCAGCAGTCCACACGTTCCCCGGGCCTGGGCACAGTGCCGAGTCTCCAGGACCCAGCCTCACAGGTCTGCAAAGAGGAAGGCAATACTCACACTGACACTGAGCCTTGCTTTAGAAGGGATGTTCCCCGATGGAAAAGTCTTCGAGTGTTTTCTGGTGGGAGGGGGAGAAAGGAAGGAGGAAGGGGACAGGCCTGGACACCTGGCTGCATGAGGACCCTGTCCAGGACCCTCTTCTCTGCCCAGAAGTGTTGCAGCCTCTGACCGCTGGACGGGGCTCCCTTCTGTGCCAGGGATTTCAGCATCTAAGCGGGAGGCACGGGGCACCCTGGTTGTCTCTGCCCTGACCCCGTTGGACCTGGGCGACCCTGTCTTCTAGAATAGCAGGGAATGAGCTCCCTGCTCCTCTGGAGACGTCCACTCTGCAGGTCCGTCCCCAGCTCTCCTGCCTTCCTCACCCCACGCCTCCTTCTGTGCCTCCCTGTCCTGGTGGCCGCGGATCAGACCAGCCACGCCAGGTGCTGCTCTTCCGTGGCCCCTGGTTGTGTGGGTGACTGTCGTCTCTGGGGTCTCAAATGTCTGCAGATCTGCCAGCTTGCCCGCCGGCCCTTGCCCAGTGCCCGAGGGAGCAGCAGGGCTTGCTGGGTCTCTGTCTCCCGTGGAGTTGGGGCTCCGGGAGGTGGGCACACTGTGTGATGGACAGCCATCCTTCCCAGGTAGGCCTGCCAGGGGGCACAGCAGCGCTGCCGGGCTAGTGAGGAGCTGCACCCGCAGCTAGCGCGTCACCCTCCGTCTGTGGCCTGCGGGCCACTAGAGTCGTGGGCATGTTGGTGGAGCACCCTCCTGAGGTGGGTGCCACCCAGGTGCACGGGGGCAGGTTGGGAGGGGCGGCCATCTCTGAAACAGAAGGCACAACACCAGTTGGTCATTTTCGTTCCCACCCGTGGCTGAGTCTTGCCAGGACTCCAATAGGAATGGGTCCACTTTGGCACTTTGTCCATGAAAACTGGCCCTTGGGGGTTGCTGTGCAGGGCTCACAGTCCTGCCCACTGTTCTCCCCCAGACACAGAGGAGGGACCCAGGAGGCTGCATCAGTCATGGTCCCTGGGGGTTTTGGTCTTCCACAAAGGGGGAACACGGAAAGATGGCTTCCCGGGGCCTGGGGCGATCTTAACGGTACTCTTTTTTAATTACGAGCACTTTAAATCCTTCATTTCTTTGTTCCCTGCTCCGGATCCTCTGAGCTGCCCGTTTGCATTTTAATTGAGATTTTATCAGAGCTGTCCGTGGCTCTGCCTTTCCTACAGGATCTCTGGCCCTCTCTCCATGCTGGTGTGAAGCCGCAGCCCCCCGGGGCAGCTTCTCTCCAGAGAGGGGCTCACCTGGGCGGAGCTCCCTGGGCCCTGGCTCTCTGATCTGTGCCCGTTCCTTGGAGAGCAGCAGCCTGCCTCTGGTGGGATGCACAAGTGTCCCCCAAGACTCCCCAGAAGAGGGGCTCAGGGAAGTGCGGGCGTGGTGAGGTCTCCTCTGTGACAGCTTGTGCCACATGGCACATTTGCTGGATGACGCAGGTGATCCAGGGCCTCCCGGGCTTCTGAGAACACAGCTGGTCACTCCCTCAAATTGTTAAGCTGCTAAGCGAGAAAGGTATCGCCTGCAGCATTTTATATGGAATTTGGCTTCTGATCTGAGGTCTCTAGAGGCATTCTGTGCGTTTTGATGCTGTGCTCAGCAGGCTGGTGAATGTGAGACCGCTAATGTCTCCTGGCCTAGACCACAAGCATGGAGGATGGGGACCCTCCCTGCATCCTGGGCCTGTGGCAGAGGACACCTTGGGCGGTTGGGCAGCAGAGGCGGCCGCCTGGAGCCTCTCACCCTCTTAGGCACCCTTTGTAGGGGGTCATGGGAGTCTCCCTCAGAAGGAGTCCAGCCCGGGGCAGACAGTGCCCCACCCATGGCGTGTGTCCAGGAGAGGCCAGCAGCTTGGGTGCACGTGGCAGAGCACCTCCATCTTTGCTGCTCTAGTGGAGAAACTCCTGGGTTTGAAGATCTGCTGGTCTCACGCCGGCCGCACAATTCCAGCCGTCGCCCCTCCCCTGCCCTATGCACAGATTCTCTGTGGCTCTGCCTGGTGTGGCCAGGAAGCTGGGGCCTACCCTCCTGGCAGGTCACAAGGACTAGGCTGTCAGCTTGCCCTTTCCCCAGGGTCCCTGGCTCTGGCACCCTGCCCTTCTCTCACCACCCCTGAGGGGCAGAAGCAGCCTAAAGAATGCCCCCTGGGAAGTGCAAGCCAAGGCAGTCACCTGAAATTGCAGCCTCCTGCCTCTGGGGCGGAAGGCTCTCCCTGAGGAACGGCAGGACGGTCCCTTGCCATTTCATTTCTTACTGGACACGGAGAGTATTACAGCCCTGGTCCCTCTGCAGGGAGCAGGTTGGGATTTGAGAGTGCCAGAGGGCCTGGGGACGGGTGGCTCCCATAGACCAGGAGATGCCCCATGCTGGTGCTGCTGGGCCAGCGGAGGTGGGAAGCAGACTCCCTCCCTGGGGCCACTGGGTGCAGGGGGCAGAGCACACCCCTCCTCCTCATCCGAATCCAGGGAATCACTAGCACCCCAAGGCAGGGTCAGGCCAACCCCAGGCCAAATTAAAAAACCCTTCACTGAAAGCATGGTCAGCTCCAGTTGCCTACAGCCAGGTCGTCTAGGACCACGGTGGTGAGGCCTTGCTGGCCCTGCTCTGCCTCTGGCCCTCACACACAGCCAAACATCACCTCCAGGGCCAGAGGATGTGAGCGTCATGTCCGTCCTCCAAAGCGAGGCTTGGTGGCGTCTGATCCAGACGCGCAGACAAGGCTGCTAGCAGCCAGGCCTGGGCGGACGTGTGAGCAGAGGGATTAGCCAGTGGCTGGGGCCTGCGCTGCCCTGAGGCCGCCTCCCGACAGCTTCACTTCCAGGGTGACGACAGGTGAGGACAGGAGAACTTGTCTGTTGGCGGAGGAGAGGACCAAGCCTAGGGCATGATGGCGGCCACTGTGGCCCCCGCTCCTCCGTGAGGGTAGCGTCCCCGCCTGTAGGACCACGCCCGCCCTGCGGCTCCTTGGCCGGATGGGCTTTGGCACCATGCGGCTCTGGTCACAGAGGCCCTGGCCGGCAGGGGCTGGTCCGCCTGAGCCTCTGTGGGTGAAGCGACAGTGAGACTCAGCCGTCACCGAGGGGCAAGCTGTTATAGCCTGGCCACCACGGTTTCCCTAAGTGACATAAATGGCCGTGTGCGTTTCCAGTCTCCGTTTTGGAAATGTGCCTTATTTACATAAGAAATGGCATCTGGGTTGTATCTGGACATCACGTTGACCAAGTGCCGTATCCGGTGTTGAATTCAGCGGTGCGGGCGCCCGGCACACCAGAATAGAAGCCAGCCGTGAGGCCACTCAGAGACCTGGTCACATCCTGACTCACGCTGAGGTGGCCACGCTTAACTGCTCAGGTGGCATCCCAGGCCCTGGCGTCCACTCCTCCCTGGGCATGAACGGTTTCCTGGGTTCAAGTCTGTGGAAGATAAGCCTGTGTGGCTGTTCCTACAATTGGTGTTTGGGTCATGGTTTGTTTTGGGGGTGCAGGTGAGGAGGCCAAGTCCCCTGGCCTTGGTCCAGGTCCTGACCATGGCCAGAGAGCTCTCTGAGGTCTGGGCCTGTGCTCCCCTGGGTGTGGCTCCTGAAACACGTGGCTCAGGGGCAAGGGCAGGCCCAGAGTGGACACCTAGGGTTCCTTCCCTGGCCCTGTGCCTGCCAGTGAGGCTGGTGGCCTCCCTCCCCTCAGAGGGCAAGCAGGGGCCTGCCCCTTTCTCTCTGAATCCTGCACCTTCTGCCTCAAGCCCCCACCCAGGGAAGTCATGGGCAGGGGCACCTCAGATGGCTGTCCACAGTGCAAGAGAAAGATAGGAGACAGAGCCAGAGCCACTGGCCTTCTCCAGGGGAGATTTGTCAACCTGGAGGTTGCTCCTGGAGGATCCCTGGGTCCAGCACTGTCCATGGCTCCGTGGTCTGTCCAGCAGGGCAGGGCCCAGCCAGGCATGGGGTGTTGGGACCCCGGAACCCAAGCATAGCAGGCCTGCCATGTTCAGGCTGTCCACACCCACCCACCTGGGGCCAGGCTGTGGTGGGCAGGGCAGAGCAGGACAGGGACCAAATGTGACGGTGTCCATCAGGCACAGGGCAGGAAGGAGCCCAGAGCACAGCAGAGGACCTGGCCCTGCAGAGGCGGCAGGGAGGGTTCCGCCCTCAGTGCGTGGTCTCTGCCCCTCAAGGAATGGCTAGCGTCCTGCTCATGTGTGCCCACTTCTGAAATGGACAGGGCTAGCAGGGGGAGGCAGGGCGGGTTCCATTTCTTCTTTTCTGAGAATCACTTAATTGAATCTTAAAACTGACCAGTGAAAATCACCTGTACTTTGGGCTGAGCATGGTGCTTGGGACACTGCACGTGTCGCGGTTCGGCTGGACAAAGCTCACCAATACGGTCACCTGGCGTTGCTTTGTGGTGCAAACTCCACACCCGCTCCTTGAGCTGTGCGGCCACACGGCCTTGCTGTGGACCAGACACCTGCTGGGCCACTAGCCACCACACTGAGCTCCTCCCTTGTGGTGGGCTTCCGCCCGCTGACCAGCACCCCGCCCCTACGGTGCTCGCTGCCCTCCTCGGTCCCCTTGTGCTGCTGGTCATTCAGGGACAGCCTCTTCTGGGCTCCCAGGGCCACAGGCCTCCTGTGTGGTGCCCCTTCCTTCCCTGCTCCTTCCCTGCTGTGCTGCGTGCGCCTGGGAGCAGGTGCGTCCCCGTGCTGATCCACCCTGCCCAGGGCCTGGGCGTCAAGGTGGAGGTCTGAGGATGAGCGAGCGGGGGCCGGCCGGCTGCCTGTGCCCTTGCCGGTGTTGCTGGCAGTTCCACCCCAGCCAGTCCTCACTTCCTAGGTCCCCGTCCTGCAGCTGAGGCTCGGAACTGCCCCTGGCCACCCAGCCTGTCTGTGCCCTCGACCACCCTTGCCCACACTGGACACCAGCAGTGCCTGCTTGCTGGTTTATGTCTCCTGGGCTGGACTATGGGCACACTGGGGACAGAGGCGTGACCTCACAAGAACACCCTTGGCCCAGTCAGGGGCTCCACCTGCAGGTGACCACAGGTGTGTGCAGAACTCAGGAAGAGCAGAAGGTGGGTTGGTGCTTGACAGGGGCTCAGGTGGCACAGTCCCACAGACACAAGGACACACGTCCATTCCTGACGTCCCCCAGGCCCCTTGGTGCCAGGGCAGGCAGGCAGGGTGCCCCTGCAGAGCTGGCAGAGCTGGCAGAGCACACCTGCAGGCCGGTGGGTGGGCACCATCGCCTCCCCTCCAGTCTGCAGCAGCCTGGAATCCGGCTGACCCCTGGCCTCTGGCCTGTGCTAACCCACACCCTGTCACGGCCTGTGTCATGGTGACCGGCACAACCACTGTCCTGGCCCTGGGCCACTACACAGCTTCTCCGCTTTCAGCTGCTACAAAATCAGGTAACTGGTGAAACGTTGTCCCAGAAAACCTAATAACCAGCGATTTTTATAAATGACCAGGCTTGGCAGGAAACAAGATTGAACTTTCTGGTTGATAAATCCCTTTTTTGATTGGTGTGAATTCTTACCTTTGGGACTCTGAGTAGGAACTGAGGTTCAGGAAAATAAAGCCTTCATTTCTCTGTGCCCTGCTGCTCTCGGTGTTTAACCGCAGTCAGAAACCTCTCTGTCTCCTGCAAACCCAGGGGCCTATCTGGCACTGCCCTGCAGCAGACTCTCCCTGGGCTGCGCTCCTTCTGGGGAAGGTGCCAATTAGAGCCACCCCTGCTGCTCCCGGCCTTGGCCCGGTCCGAGGGGTGCTGCCCCGGGGAGCTCAGTGGTGCTTGGTGCCCTGGACAATCGCCCCCAGGGTTTCCATGGGCCTCCCAGTTGCCCCTCTGTCCCAGGGGTCTGCAGTGTCTCCTCTCCACTCCGTGCCCAGCTAAGACTCACCCCAGGCTGGCTCGAGCCTGCTCCCGCCTTCTTCTCGGTCTCTGGACCTCACCTGCTGGGCCCCCTCTGCTCCTCCACTATCACCCACTGGCTCTGGTGGCAGGCAGCCTGTCCTGCCGTGGACATCCCTCCTTCACAGGGGCCAGGCCATCACCACTCACTGCTGGCTTCTGCCCCTGCTTCCTCCCTGCAGCTGCTCACCACCCAGTGATGGCCCCAGACCATGCCCCCTCCTCTGGGTGGAAGTGACCACTGCCACAGGCTTGAGGGGCCCAGGACATTCTCCTATGGCCATCGGAGTCTGCCACCCAGGCAGCCCGTCCACCACCCACACGTAGCACTGCTTCTCTGCCTCAAGGGTCCAGGACCCTCATTCTGGTGTCTCCTGAAAACCAAGGACTCTCCGTTCAACACCCTCCAGTCAGCTCTCCCATCTGCCGTGTGGCAAGCTCTGGGGCAGCACTTCCCACGGGCTCTTGCTCACTCTGCACAACACCTGCGTAGATAGGTTGTGACTTCATATTCCACTTCAGGATGCAGAGACCCAGAGAGGTTAAGGCAGGCATGCAGAGTCACAGAGCCTCTGAGCGTGAACCCGGACCCGTGCCTGTCACCAGCAAGGAGGGGCAGCTCTTGGGACAGCACTGTGTCTCAGGCAGGATCATCTGTCCCTGCTGAAGCAGGAGGAGAATGTGGGGGGCTTGTGGGAGGTGGGTGTAAACTGGCTGACTAGAATCCTCCCGTCCCTGCAGCCATGAGCGTGATAGGAGGCTCCCCTCTTCCGCCGTGCACCCTGGGCCGCCTGCTGCCCCTGCTGCCCTTTCCACGGGGATTCCTCTCCTCTCCTTCAGGACCCTGCCTTCACACGACCCTCTTGGCCTTATCCAAGACCTCTTCCCCCTCCCTGAGTCAGCCAGCTTTCCGTCACTGTGGCCAAAACCGCTGACAAGGACAACTGGAGGAGGGCGGGGGGCATTCTGGCTCGCGTCTCAGAGGTTCCGTCCTCGGCTGGCTGCCTCCACTGCTCTGGGCCTGAGGGAGGCCGAGCGTCATGGTGGAAGCGTGTGGAGGAGGAAAGCTGCTCCGCTCCTGGCAGCAGGAAGCAGAGAACCACGGGGTCCAGGCCTGGCCCCAGGCGCCCCTCCCAGAAGTGATCAGCCCACTGACCAGGCCAGAGCCTTCAGGTCCAGTCACTGTCCCGAGCCCCACCTTATTCAGCACGGTGCCCACAGGCTGGCAGGTGGGGGCTGGTAAGCACCCCTACAAGGAAGACAGACGGATCCAAAGTCGGCACTTACGGAACTGGATTCCTGGCGCCTGCCCCGGGATCAGAGGTGGGATCTCCGTGGCGCCTCCTCCCACCGACAGGGACGCTGCAGGATGGTGTGGGGTTCCTGCTGTCCTGCAAGGCTGCAGCGCTCCAGTTCCTCCTTTCCTGGGCTGGTGTCAGCCACAGCTTGACGACTCTGCTCCCACAAGTCTCCATCAGCGGCGGAGCAGTGGACCCTGCCCAGAGGACAGCAGCTTCTCCCACTCGACTCCACAGCCTCCCAGTTCCCTTGGGCTCTTGCGGCTAGACTTCAGTTGCTGACTGAAGGACCAAGACGCAGAGCTGGGCTATTTGCTTTTCAGTTGGCGTTTTTCAGAACTGAGGGTGAGCTCCACCTGTGGCTCTCCATTTGTGGTCCTTCCCTCAAATCTGCAGGCCAAGGGCCTTTTAAGGAAGCATGTGCCCGGGGAGTCAGGTGGCTCCAGGGCCAGCTCCTCATGGACCTCACGGTGACTTCTCCCCCACGGATGTGGAGCCAATGCCCAAGCCTCCTGTCCCTGGCCCCTGCAGTCCCTGTCCTCAGCGTGCGGCTGCAGGAGGCGGCTGCCCAGAGGGAGCTCGCGACCTGGAGACTCGCAGGACTGGGCATGCCCCCACCAGGGCCTGGGAAGGTGACAGTGGGCACCTGGGGAGGTGGGAGAGGTGACCCACTGAGAAGTCCTGGCTGCTGATCCAGAGAAGGGGGGAGACCTGTCTTGCTGACGTCTCTCTCCCAGTGGCTTTGGCTCCTCCTGTGGCGGAAGTAGACGTGGAGCCGCAAGCAGCACTGGGAGGAGGGCCCCCAACCACGTGTCCCCCAGGCCCAGGGCAGAGCCACACTCCAAGCCCTGAGCCCGCTCGTTCTGCGGAGCACCTGGAGGTCGCGGGCATCAACCTGTCCCATCCTGCCCCTAGCCTTCTTTCCTCTTTCACCAACTCCTGCTCCGTGGCTGAAGGCCTCCGCAGGGCCCCCAGCAGGAGGCCGCTCCAGAAGTAGACAGGAAGGACGGCTCTGCTGCCAGTGTCCACCGTATCTCAAAGGGAGCCGTCGGGCCCCTGGGCGGTTACCTAGGATCCTGAAGGTGGGGACCTGGCCAAACAGCTGCCTGGGGAAAGGCCAAGGGGAGGGGCCGAGCCTCCCTGCGTGGGTCTCCTCCCGTGAGCTCCTATGATTCCACTTCACAGCCAGGCCTGGTTCCCTGTCAGCAGCGCATGTCAATCGCTTCTCCCAATTTTGTCCCAATTTTGAATTAGATCAAAGCGGCAGCAACAGAGCCAGACCCCTCCGGGGCTGCTCAGCCTCTCCCTGCTCACCTCTGGAGTTCCAGAGGGTCCTCCCCCGAGGCTGCTGCTGGGCTGGGGACAGGGCCAGATGGAGCCAGGAGGGGAGCCTGCCCCTGTCTTTGCCCTGGGTTGTGGGAACAGTGGTTTTGAAATGGACTAGAAGGTGTGTTCGCTAAACAAGAAACGCGGAGGGCCCCGCAGGGGACCCGTGAGCCCCCTTGCTCTGCTTCCCCTGCGTCTCCTGCTGCTGGGTGGGGTGCTGCGTCCTCATGTCCTGGGTCAAGGCAGGGTGAACGGAGGCCCCTGGTAAGGTGGCCTCTGGAGAACCTCCGACTGGTCACTTGGCAGCACAGCTCTTCCTGAGATGCCACCCGAGAGGAAATCGGCGTTTTGGAAATCCTGAAAAAATGTATGCAGAGATGATTTTCTACTTGTGGTTTAAAAAAAGAAAACAGAGAAAAAAAAAGTACTGAGCAGCCTGGTGCTTACTGCGCCGTGAAGGATTTAAACTCCAGAGCCAGGGAGCTAATGCTGCTTCAACCACCAGAACTTTAAGACCTGTTACCCATTAAGCTGTGGATTACGTCCTAAAGAATCCAGATTCATAAATAGTTTGCTGATGTAGGGCTATTTTTTCATCAAAATGGAGATATTCAAATGTGAGCATTAGCAGTTTATTGAAAGACAGACACAATGGGGCATTTCAATCCTATCGTGAAATTAAAAATAAATCCTCACTCGCGAGTCCTCTAATCCCAGCTTTCTGGGGCTGGGTGGGGTTTCTCCAGCAGGGAAAGAGGACTGGAGCCAGGAAGTGCCCAGCCCTCCCCAGTGTCCCTGGACTGGTTCCCTGCCAACCTGTCCCTGGGTCCAACGCACACATGAAGGTCCCACCAGCCCCAGGGAGATACCAGCATCCCACTGCCCTGCCCGTGCCACAGAGGAGTGCCACAGAGGAGTGGGGGAGCTTTGCAGGGTTGAGTGCTGGCACGCATACCCCGCCTCACTCAGGGTTCTCCAGAAGGCAGGGCTCCCAGCAGGGACCCGGCCCTGAGGAGCACATCCTTCTCTGTGTCTGGCACCGAGAGCAGACTCACAAGAGCACATGGGCTCACAGTCCTCCTGGCCTCTTTGCTCCCCAGTGTCCATCTGGAAACACCAGAGCTGCTTTTGAATTGGAGACTGAGCCCAGAACTGCTTTACCCAAGCTATATCCAGGCCTTCTTTTTATTTTTTATTTCGAGACAGGGTCTTCTAAGTTGCTCAGGCCCTCACCATGCTGCTGAGGCTGGCCCTGAACTTGTGTCCTCCTGCCTCGGCCTCCCGAGCTGCTGGGATGATGGGCGTGGTCGCTGAGCCCACTGCTACACCAGAGTGTGCTGAGCCTCCTGCCAGCCTCTAGGAGGCCCACGGGAGGACTCTGCCCCCTTTCCTTTCGGGTTTCCCTCCCTGGGCCCGCAGGAGCGCCCTGCTTACCCACTTCCTTCCGGGTTTCTTTCTTGTGCTTATCATCTCCCAGGGATGCGTGGTGATTTTGAGGGGTCCTCACCAGGACTTTGCGACATGGACAGCTGCTGTGGTGGGCAGCCTGTCCCCCAGTACAGGGACACTGGTGCATGGTACACCCCTCCACGGAACCAACCACAGACCCAGAGCCTCGGGCGGTGGTGGACATGGTGTCGGTGGATACCTGGGCAGTCTGCCAGCCCCTCGTCACCTGTGGTCTTGCACAGGCTACTGCGCCCCCTGCCCCCAGGATCTCCAGGAGTTTGACCCAGGAGTCACCTCTACACGGGGACATTTCAGAAGCCAGGTGGGAGCTGGCAGCTCCTGAGTGCAGGTTCAGCTTCCAGCTTCTGCATGGACTCTGGTCATTACCCATATGGGAGCCATTGCCCATTCTTCCCACTTGGTGATGACCACCCAGAATGTTGGCATCCAGTGCAACCCAGAACTGGGCTCCCATTTGATCTTAGGGGAGGCACCTCACCTCTCTCCTCTCTGTAAGCATCTGAGAGAGTGCTGGACGTCCAAGAGGTGACCAGCGGTGCTGGCTGTCCACAGGACCAGCTGGCACAGCAGTGCCTGGGTAGTTCTAGCCTCCTCTCCTCACGTGGTCCTGGGCAGTCAGGTGGGGCTGACCAGGTAAAGGACCCCAAGCCTCAGAATTCCTGTGGCAGAACCCTTCACCCAGGAAGGCCTGGTCTGGGTCCCCCTCAGGGGCTCCTCAGCTATTTTTGACCTCGTTATGAGCGCCCCCTCCTGCCCAGCCATAGGCACTGCGGCCCCTCGGCCTGGCTCAGTCTGTTTCTGTTGCTGTAACTTAACACCCTGCACTGGGTGATTTATAAAGAAGAGTTTCCTTGGCTCACGGTTCTGAGGACTGGGCAGGCCAAGGTGCCCCTCTGCTCAGCATCTGGCAAGCACCTACCTGCAGCATCATAATGTAGCTGAGGGCATTGCATGGCACCAAGGAGCCAGCCCTCCAGGGAGAGGGGCTGTGTGGACAGAGCGGCTCCCTGGATAGCCCATTGGTCCATTGGCTCGTGGACAGAGGGCAGGGCCCTCATGGCCAGTCACCCCTGAAGTCCCCCTTCCACGTGCCCTTAACACAGGAACTGGGGGGTTACGTTTCCAGCACATTAAATCTGGGGGCACATTGAAACAGTAGCAGGGCCTTAAGAATCCCGCCCAGTCCCTTCCTCCAATGCCCTTTGGAGTGGGGGCACCTCCACCCTTTCCCGCTGCCCGCTGGCATACCCGCTCTGAAACAAGGAGATAGGCCAGCGGCAGCCCCAGATGCCGGCGGCAGCCTGGGAGGCGGGCACCAGCCTGCGGACCCCTTCCTGGTCCCGGGATGTGGACTGCTTCCCGCGCAGTGGGGAGCTCCTTAAGCGAACTCCTGCTCCGCGTTGGCACTCGCCGCCAACAGCACACTCATGTCTTCACTGCTGCGCCTGCCATCGACGGGTCATCCCAGAGTGCCCGCCTGGCCAGACCCCACTGGGCCCCGACAACCAAAGGTCAGTGCTGTCCTTCCGTTTTTGTCTGTCCACCCCATGGGAGCAACTGTTTCGCAGCCATTGTGGAAACAGTGACGGAACAGGGCGCGGCGTTGGTCTTAGGACACTACTCCATCACTCGTTTCTGCGGACGGTCCCAACAAGGGAAGAGTCGCTCTTCCAAGCATGAGGGGAAGTTTCCGGCTGAGATCTGTTTCATTCTAGGCCCTGCAATGGCAACCTTTGCTGTTCTAAAATAATACTGAAAAACCCCTCCCCCAAATCCGGGTTCTATGTGCTTTTCCCACAAGCAAATGCAACCAAGCGAGTCTGGCCCTCCAGTGTGCTTTCCAAGGTCCTGGGGACAGCAGCTGAGGACACATGGTACCTGTGCCATGGACGGTCTCGTTGGAGATAAACACAGTGCTCCCCCATGGAGAGGTGCTCCTGAGCACTGGTGGGTGAAGCCCAGGGACCCGGGCTGCACACAGGTCACGAACAACGTGCACTGGCATTTACTGTGTGCCCGTCTCTTTCCAGGACGGTCACTGTGGGCGCCTGCAGCGGTGCAGGGCTGGTCCAAGCGGAGGCTTGGCTAGGTGACCATCCTCACAGGGTGATCGCATGGCCAGCATGCGGCTGGTACTGTTGGCTCATGGCCAAGAAAAGTCCACAGCTCTGCGGGGGCACCCGGGTGAGTGCCGTCGCCAGGAGGCATCGGGAAGCGGCTCTGGCCTCCAGGGCTCTGCTGTGCCTGCAGGGCCTATGCACAGGGTGCACCTGAACGCCGCCCCGGCAAGGTTGTGACTCTCCTTGTCACCCACGTAGTTTAGAAGGACACCTGCCTCCTTGGGCAGATGCTGCAGTCTGTCTGTCCATGATGGTCCATTACCTGGAGTGTAGCAGAGGAGCGACACACACCTACAGGGGGGCGGGCAAAGGAATCGAGAGGCCTTGCTCGTGCTTCAGGGCTGGACTCCGCCGACGGTGTCCCGGGGACACACCCACGGGCATGGGCTTTGTGAGTTTTATTGGCAGGCGGGCAGCATGGGCAGGCCCACGTTACTGACTGCCCAAGGCTGCTCTTGAGCCACAGTGGCAGAGTAAATCCTTCAAGGAGACCATGTGGCCTGCCTTCGTGGTATCAGCCGGCCCTTCCTTGATGGAAAATGTTTGCCATCCTCTGTTCTAAGATGTCCAGTTCAGATCCATGGCAAGAGGCTGGGCACAGTGACTCCCTTGTAATCCAGTGATTTGGGAGGCTGAGGAAGGAGGATCTCAAGGTGGAAGCTAGTCTGGGCAACTTAGTGAGAGTCTGTCTGAAAATAATTTTTTTTAAAAGACGAGCCGGGACTACAGTTCAGTGGTGGCGCACTCCTGGCTTTAATCCCCAGTATGGAAAAAAGGTCAAGATCAAACGGTGCTGAGGGCAGGTGTCAGGGTCAGTGTGGGACAGTGGCCAGCGTGCACCCAGCCGGCCAGGGCGGTGGGGTTGCTCTGCTGGAAGGCTTCCCCGGCGCGTCCCTGTGGCTGCCGTCTGGCTCACAGAGGAGCCGCTGGGCAGATGCTGGCTTCTCTTTATCATTTCCAAGAAAATGAATCAGGACCCTGCCGTTCCCTGAACTTAATTTTCTCTGCATCTTCTTTTAATTTGTGGATCAGTTATTTAATAGGTTTCCATCAAGCGGAATCAGCTCACATTATCCCGTCTTGCACTAACAGCGCCTCTTCTCCGAGGGGCGCTGGGCTGAGGCGCCAGCCCGGGTGCTGCCGGCTGTGGCCCGCCCTGCGAGCTCACTGCACAGCGCCCCCGAGCAGCCGCTGCCCACAGGGGCCCTGCGTCTCCAGGTGGGAAGGGCCTTCAGAGCTCCAGGGGCTGGAGGGCTCACGGTGGCGGGCAGACCCGGCTCCGGCTGCCCGCGTCAGAACGCAGGACCTGCAGGGGTCAGCGAAGCACTCATCCAGCACCTTCGCCTTCTCTGTTCAGCACCAGGAGGCCTCGCACTCGGGACACGTGCATGGTGGGCCAGGGGTCATCACACCCCAGGGCACCCACAGGACCTCCTGTGGAGGCCAATGTGCCTGCGGCCTGACACACCAGCAGGTGCCCACCCCGCCCAAGATCTTGGCCCACTGGTGCTTCCTGTTTCCACCCTCCGCCGTCCTTAGCCGGGGCACAGCGTCTGTAGAGTCAACTGTCCACGGCACAACATTCCCGGATTGCTGAACGCTGTGACTTTTATACTTGAAAGTCAGTTTTGCTGGTTGGAAAATACTTGGTTTGCGGTTTTTTAATCTATGAAATATAGTCTTCCTGGTATAAAGTTTTGCTGTAAAAAAGAAACTATGATGATGATCTATTTTAATTTCTTTGTAACATCTTTTTGGGTTCATCTAGCTACCTGAAATGTTCATTTTATTGTAAAGTTTAGTAATTTTAGTAACCTGGTTTTGGTGTTAATATTCTGGGTTTATGTTTTCAAGAGCAAGGGGTGTGCTTTCAACATAGTAGAGTAAAACATATTTTTTAAATAGGAAAGTTTACTGGGGCAGGGTGGCACGTGCTTGTAATCCCAGTGACTCAGGAGGCTGAGGCAGGAGGATCAAGCTTGAGGCCAGCTTCAGCTTTAGTGGCAGAGCACCCCTGGGCTATTCTGAGCAGGTAAGTCTGTGTTTGAACCCTTACCTGCAGGATCTAGTTCACCTGTGTGCGCTGAGAATTCACAGCTCAGAAGAGGGAAGTGGTGGTACTGGGTAGCGGGGGAAGGACCAAGGGTGACCCTGTGCTTGGGATCCGGGTGGCTCCATAGGTTCGGGCTGTGGCAGAGATTCTGCCACCACACTGGTCTCTCTGCCCCTGTTCACGGGTGTGGCTTGTTGGCACACCTTCAGAACGCTGGAATCCCCACCACAGGCGCCAGGAGGGAAGCCACTGAACAGCTGTCCTCGGAGATGGAGCACCGAGGACAGGCAGGCGGCGGGGGCTGCACAGCCACAGACCCCACACCGAGAGCGCGACGCTCGCCACAGAGTCGGGAGATGACAGCCACGTGATTGTGGAGCAGCTTTGAGGCCCCAGACCACGTGGTGAAGTCCAACCACAGAAGTAAGGAGTGGAGACGGAGCCCGTGGGTCCAGTGCCGCCTCCGGGTGCTGGGCGTGCCCATGACTGGCGGGTTCCCGGAGAGTCCACTCTGCCAGAGGCAGACCTGGCACCGACCCGCCTTTGCCGCAACACCTGATGTGTACTGTAAATGTACGGACTGTTCACAGAGCTGTGAGCACAGACCAGAAACATACCACACGCTTGCTGGTTTCCAACTTCCACTTGGCCCACCCGGAGCAGTGAAATGGGAACCGTCAGGGGGAAGAGGGCGCGGCACCCCGGCCCGCTGCCGCCCACAGGGCAAGATCTGCCCCGAGCAGCCCTGCCGAGCAGTGAGGTCAAGACAAGCCTCGCAGAGTGAGGTCAGCAGCACGTGACGTGACTGGCCCTCGGCTGAAGTCTTGGCTCTCTCCACCCAAACTGATTGCTGGAAGGTGATGAAAGTCGCTCCTGTGTCGAGCGTGAGGCATGAGGGAAATCACAAGTGCCCGACGCCCTATCCCTCGGACGCTCACGTAGGTCAGAGATGCCACATCCCGTGTCCTAGTTACAGGGCCGTCTGGGTTTCCTTCTCAGTGATGGTAAGGGACATGCAAGCTCTAGACTGACTTCCAACCTATTTTAGTGCAACCATGTGGATGTAGTTGAAATATCTGCTGAATTGCAAGCTCGGAACTTACGTGGGCTGAGCCTCTGGGGGTGTAGCCCTTGGTTCCAGCAGCCTAGGGAAACCACGTGACCCCGCCAGCGTCCTTACAGCATGGACTGATTCGCACAGGAGGACTTACTTCAGGAACGGAGCGTTGACGTGTGTTAGGAAGTGCAGAAACGTGGCTCCTCACACAGGTGGGAGAAGGAGGGTCATGAACGCACCTTGACGTGAGGTTGGTTGAAGCCGTGGCTCGGGCCCGGAAAACAGGTCTGGTCTTGAGACCCAGCGGGGTCCCGCGGTGTCTGTCTGAAAGCTGAGAGGCCCACTGGGAAGCCACTAGCGTGAAAGCGAGAGAGGAGGAGTGGCGATAAGAAGAGCACCCGGTCAATGCCTCTGTGAACGCCCAGCGTAGGAGTCCTCAGAAAGCTCATGAATAAAACGCTCCCCACGGCAGCCAAACACGAGTCCTGGAACTAACTTAAGCAATATGCAATTCCATAAGAAGCCATCTATAAAACTTCACTGAAAGAAGTAAAACAAGACAAATGGATGGAAGGATTATTAACTCGATATCATAAAGACGCCATTTCCCTCCTGATTAGTCTGAATCTGGAGAGGCAAGATGCTCCCGCGTCAGGGAATGAATGAATGGAACGCTTCAAAGGGTCCTCACCCATCAAGGGCAACCGGTTCCACCAGCCACAGAGATGCTTCCAGAGGCAGATGGGCCTGGAGAGTGGCTTAGGCCAGAGAGGTCGTGCAGCCTGGGCTACTGGACCCAGATCCGTGCACTGCAGGCTGGGGTAGTGCACACTGCAGGGGCCTGGGAGCCACAGGAGGGCTGGGCAACTGTGCGGGGGGAGGGGGGGTGCACAGCAGGTCATGCCCGCAGGGAGAAGGGCAGACTTGACCCTCTGCTCGAGCTACAAGATTCAACAAGGCTTGGATGGATTCCATATTTGAATAGAGAAAGCACAATGGATTGGAGCAGGAGAAAGAGCAGCCGGTGACTGAGATGAGTCCTTCTGGAGTCCTGGGTGAAGCTCCTCTGGCTGAAGTCCTGAGGAAAGCATGGTGTGCACATCCAGGGCCAGCCTCACCTGCCGGAAGTCTCAGGCAAGGGACTCATCTCTCAGGTTTCCAATTTTCTCCTTTCTGAAGTGGGAAAGATGCATCCCTCCCTAGTGGGATTATTGCAAAGAGGAAATGGAATGACATGTAACTCGCCAAGAACAGATCATTTGAGAGACATTAGCTGCACTATTGTTTTTATAACAGTAAAATTTCTGCATAGCCAAAACCACCCCAACACAGCAGACAAATACCAGAGAGAGATTTGCCTGGCAGTGAGGTGGGAGCCAGCAGGAAGGGGCCAGCCGCAGCAGGGATGTGGAGGTGCTGGAGCCCCCCAGTCAGCCTGCCTCCTTCAGCTTGGCAGGACAGGAAGGAGTGGGCTGCAGAGCAGAAGAGGTGTGGGCCCAGCTGGGGCCAGCTTGCAGGCTGCTGCACACCAATGGGGCAGGAAGTGACGCTGCGTCCCAAGGTTGGGAAGAGGGAGGCCTGAGGCTGGACTCCCAGGTGCCCTGGGTCCTGCCTGTGCAGCCCCGGCTGCAGCAGCTGAGGGTCTTTCAGTGGAGTCCATGAGGTGGCTCTGCACAGTAGGAAGCAGAGCTGGGACCACCGGGTCATGCTCCAGCTCAGGGACTCCTGGCTCTGGCAGGAGCCAGAAGAGGCCATGCTGGTCCCTGGGGTCTAAGTGCACAGAAAGACTGGGTCACAATTCACACTGTCCTCAAGTTCAGCATTAGCCTAGACCTCAGACCTCGGCAGGACAAGAAGTTGCCCCTCAGGCCAGGGGAATGTGACCAGTGACCCCTGCCCCCACCACAGCATACCTGGGGGTGGCCGGGTTCCAGGGCTGAGTTCTGACTTAAACAGGTGGGCCTCAGCCTACCTCTTACCCCCTACCCAGCCGGGAAGTATTTCGGAGGAAAGTCAGATTAGACATTGTCAAAGTAGGTGAGTCTCTGCCTTCTCTGAAATTCCTATTCAATGAGAAATTCATCAACCCTGTTTTGCAAGGGTTGATGTATTCACGTAAAGATCACTCAGCTATTCATAGGAGAGCAGGGCCAAGTCCCCAGAGAAAAACAGATGGAACAGCAGAAGCTGAACATGCAGTCAGAGTACCGGTTATCAGCGCTCCTCGCAGGACGGGCGGTGCATAGCTGAGCGTCCTCGGGGGAGCCGCCCACCGTGAACGCCAGCGCGGGCGAGCCACACGCAGCCCTGGCCTTTCCTGGGACCTGCTGCCTTCAGTTGATCTGCACAGGGTCTGGATGAGGAATAGAGAGAAGCTGCATGTCGGGATTCTCCTACCTCAATATCTGACCAGGAGGAGTGTTCTGCTCGGGTTTCCCGCTGCCGTGACCAAAACCTCTGTCAAGAGCAATCGGAGGAGGAAGAGTTGATCCAGGGCTCATGATCTGAGGTCTCAGTCCAGGGGCAGAGGGTTCCCTTCCTCCAGGCTGGAGGTGAGGCAGAACATCACGGCGGAGGGAAGCAGCTGGGAGCCGGGCACCCGGAAGCAGGGCGGCTGAGCGCAGCTCCCCAGACGCACACCCAGAGGAGCCCCCATGGCCCACGTCCTCCTACACACCCCCGACCTGCGGTCCCCACCCCATGGGTCCCTGTCAGCGGGTCAGTGCACTGGTCAGGTTCAGGCCCCGTGGCCCAGCCACTTCAGCTCTGAGGGTCCTGCCCCGTCTCACACACGAGTTGGGGGAAACCGCGTCTGCACCTCACAGATGAAAACAACAGTAAACGCCATCAAGAGAGGAGAGAGCAGTCACCAACGGCAAGCAATCAGGAAAGGGAAATCACCAAGTGCAGGGAATCACAGCGGCAGGCCGCTGGAGAAGCCCAGCCTGGTGGGGAGGGCCCGGAAGGTGGCCCAGTCACTCTGCTTCCACCCAATCTCTGTCCCTGAGGCCCAGCAGGCACAGCTCCAGGGCAGGGCCTCTGAGGCCGGGGAGGCCTGCCGGGGGCCACTGTCCTCTGGGGTGCTGGCTCCAGCGCAGGGCTGCCCGCTCTCAGGAACAGCTTCTATGGTCTTTCGGGATGGTACCTTTTAACTCCTTGTACAATAAAACTCTGGTAAAATAAATAAATGAAGCAGCAGAAGGAGACGTGTGGTGTGAGGCAAAGGGTGAGCGGGACAGGGATTGCTGACCGGCTGCCGGAGACGCCTCCCATGGCAGAGGAAGGGCCCTGTGCAGGGAAGGTCCCCTTCTCTCCAAGTCCGTCTGGAGGAGTCGTAGCTCTGCCTGGGGACGCTCCATCTACCACTGTTCACTCTTTGCCCTTTGCTCTCTCAGGGTCTCTCTGCCCCTAAGTGTGTGTGCATGTTCTCTGACTCAGGCCTCCACCGGCACGTCCCTGGCCCTGCACACCCTTCCAGAGGCAGGTGGGCTTGGCCCCCGGGGAGAGCCACCTCCCTGGGAAGCCCAGCCACTGGTTTCCACACTGACTGCGTCACTGAGTCTGCACAGTAAATCCTGAAACGGGACACGTTTTAATATGTGGAATCATGACTCCGCTTTCTTTACTCAAAGAACTTGGCTTTGCAAGACCAGGACTTCTCCAACCCTTTGATGAGTCACTCACTCTCATATGGTGTTGGGGGACTTTCCTGATGACAGAGTGCCTGCCTTTCTTTGTTTCTTGTACCTGATCCGGTGTCACTGAACATCCCTGTGCTGAGGGGACACTTCAGGAAGCCTTCTGGGAATCGCACGCAAGCTGAGTGTCAGTATAAACTGCAGGAGAGAGAGGAGGGGCGTTGCCCTATTAGGGGTCTTCACCAGCACAGTAGCAGAGCAAAGAGACCTGGAGCCTCGACTCTGCAGCTGTTTGCAATTCACTCAGTCACAGGGCGTCCTGGCGCCAGCTGCCTCTAGAGGAGGGTGGTGCTCGTTGGAAAAGCAGCCTCCCCATCCAGCCCGATTCCGGGTTTCCTTTAAAGATTTCTGAATGACTTCCATGGCGTATGGCACTGGAGTCTTCTTACTTTAAGACGCCTAGCGAGCCTGCGATCCAAGCAACCAACTCCAGCCGAAGGACAACGCAGCTTCACAGCCTAATTATAAACAGCCATCTCGCAGGGAGTTGGCAGAGGAAGGCACTTTGCAGCAGAACGCTGGGCCAGGAGAGTAATTGAGGCAGAGCATCCACCCTGGCCCACTGTGCTGAAGAAGGCTGCCATCGCACCTTAAGAAACAAACGTGTTTGGATTCCTGAACTCTTGGAGCAGGCGAGGACCTGAGAAGAGACCCAGTTGCTGACATCAGGAGCCAGCCACCTCTGCTGGGCCTTGGTGTTGACCAGAGAGTCACAGAACAGCCCTGTCATACGCAGTGCTCTGTGGCCAGGAAGACGAGAGCCAGCATGGCCCTCTGAACAGACAAAGCACACACCCTGTTCACCCAAGGAGCAGCCATGGGCGGCCGCCTCGCTCTACTGCCCTTGAAGACTCCCCACCCAGACAGGCTCCCCGTGAGCAAGTCCCTAGGGTCAGTCCTCCCAGCCACCCCTCAGGGATCCAGCCCTATGCCGACTCTCCCCAGCCCCCGCTTGCTAAGAAGCCCCTCACTCCCGCCATGGGCTCTCCTCACTGTGGCAGGAACAAACCGCTCCCCAGGCTCAGGGCTGCCTGGATCTTTCCCTGGGGGGATCCCGAAGACCAGGAAGAAGCCACCAGGTTTAGAGAGTGCACATCCCCAGCAAGCGCCAAGCCCTCTGGTTGCCTCCCTCTGTCTTGCTGTGCAGGATTCCTCTCTCCTGCCCAAGGCGGCCCTCCACCACCCTGCCAGCCCTGTGGGTCACTGCTGCCACCCATGTGGGCCACCCTGCTTCTTCATGACACTTCCCACCACACAGATTAGTTTGGGTCCTCGTCCTTTGTCTCCTTCGCCAAGACAGAGGTTCCGTGCTGTGGCACTAGGCCCGCATCACCCACTGCTGCGTCACGTGCCTGCAGCAGCTCCCCACGCCCGCCTGGGCCAGGAGGGTCTCGGGTGCAGAGCTCCCAACAGCCAGCTGCTCCTGCCTGGAAGTCCTCTGCCCTCAGTTTCCTCCCTTTCACAGCTGTGCTGTCTACCTGGCCTTCCCTTGGGGCTTGTGCCCAGTGTGAGCCAGGGCTCTGAGCAGAACCCTGGAGGAAGCAGGGCCACGGGAGCCTGTGGCCACCTCCTCGCCCAACCAACTCCCGTGGTGCTGGACACGCACTGGGACACCCTAGTTCCCCACAGCCAAGCACAGGAGCAGCCTGGGCCTGGTGGCACCTGTGGCAAGTGCACGCCATTTTCTTCTGGTGGCTTCTGGGCTCCCCCCACCCCGTGTGCTCCAGTGAGTGCACTGATCATGCCGAGGTCTCACATCAGCAGGGGTCAGGCCAGCCCTCGGCTGGAGGGGAAGGAGACATGGTGTGCATGAGAGGGCGGCAGATCCAGAGGGACCTGCTTCTGGGACGGCTTGCAGGCCAGAAGCTGACCTGGAGGGCATATCACATGAACCATGGGTGCCCCGCTCCAGCATGCACCCCTGTTCCCCGGGTGGGTGGACTCTCTCCTGAAGCGCCTGACGGCCGCTCTGTTCACCTTTAGGTGCTGGGGATGGACCCCAGGGCCTCGTGCGTGGCAGGCAGGCCTCTACCTGGTGGCAGTCCTGGCCTCTGCGGGTGTGTGTCTATGCTTTCCCATCTGACGTGCACTGCGACCACAGACCCCTCGTGTCTCTGCCCTGCACCTGCCCAGCGCTGCTGTGGCCCTGCCTGTCCTCGGATCCCGGCACAGGCCAGACTCTGTTTCCTCCCTGCAGAGCTGCAACGTCAGCTCCATCAGCATCATTTGGGGCAGTGGGGACGAAGTCTGCCTGAAGGGTCCGCAGTCGTGGTGGGACGAGCCATTCATGGGACAGCTGGTTAACTCCCTTTGATGCTGTGCAGGGCGCAGGGCCCTCTGGAGACCATGCTCCCGTCCTCACTGCAGAAGCTGAGACCAGTGACCACTCCTGGCCTCTGAGATGGGAGCAGCCTGGTTCAGGTGGAGGCCCTGTGTGGCGAAGCACAGGAAGTGGCGGGGAGGGTGGCTCTCTCTCTTCTGTGAGAGGGCGAGAGCCCCAACCAGCACTTGTGTAAGATTTCTGTGGCCTCCCCCACGAGGAGCTGGGATGGGACCAGCTCCACCCAGGTGAAGAGGAATATAATCCAACATCTGGGGCATCTCCAGGGTCCCTGAACCAAGCCTGTCCTGAAGCTGCTGTGTCTCTGGATTCCTTGGTTAGTAGAACAGCAAGCTCCCACACAGCCTGTGCAGGGGACCTGCTCTTCTGAAGCCCTGGAGCTTTGCCTCCATCAGCTAGGCTTCTCCAGGCTGAGCCCTGCCTCCTGTGAGGGGCTGCCCTGGCCGTGTCCCCACCAGGCATGAACCTCCCCGGCTCCCCGGATTGAGGGTGGGGAAGGACAGAGGAGGATCAGTCTGTGCCTTTAGTGGACCAGGGCAGGGACCAGAGGCACAGGGAGCAGAGAGCACCCCGCTTGAACCTCTGTCCTGGTCCCCGTGTGGAGGTGGGACACAAATGGTGGGCAGTGGCCTCTGACCAGACACCCCTGGGTCTCAGAGAGCTGGGCGTTGCTGCCCCTCCACCCTCTGCTCCCGGGTTCCCCGCCCTGGCCTCCCTGAGCCATCTGTCCTTCCCAGGTCCCTTGGGCAGGCGCCATCTTGCTTTGAGCAGGAAGTGTGGTAGATACAAGATGAAGTGCAAAGTTAAGCCACACCGTTCGCTGCAAGCCTCTGAGCAGAGTGGTCAATGGTGCGCTGGCATTCATAAGTGAATGTTAACCACTTACTCCTGCTGATTATGCCAATGACATGGCGTCACGATGGGAGGCCGTTTGGAAACAGGCTATGGATCATTGAGGACGCAGTGACGACAGGCTCCAAGACCCTCCTCTTTGCCCTGGAGAGCTCTGTGCAGTGTGGTTGCTGCCCCTCTGCCACTGTGCAAAGGGAAAAGAGCGCTCTGTCCCTTCCAGGGAGAAAGGAAGGGCAGCTGCCCCGGGAGGGGCTCCACTCAGGGCTGACGCTGCTGCTGCCGCCAGGTGGGCAGGGGCCTCCTCTCTACAAGCCTAGGGCCCCCCAGAAGTGCTGACGTGCAGCAAGGGCTGGCTGCCCTCCGCAACCCCAGGGAGGGCAGCAGTGGATCTGCAAAGGGCCCCCTCACGGAACCAGAGGACGCAGAGAAGCACCGTCCTGCCGAAGTGGGAGAGAGCCAGGGACAGGAGACCTGTTCTTGTAGAACCTCAGAAGGTTGGATGGTCTCATGCTGCTATTTTAATGGAAACTCCTGAAGCCAGCACGTGATATTCTTCTGTAGTTTTCCTTTGGAAACCTAAGAAAGGAAGGGTGGGGCCTGGTCTCAGCTCCTCCTGGATCTCCTTCCTCCATCCCCACCCGCACTCCATTCTCCCCGCATCCCAGCCAGGGCCCAGCCAGGAGCTGCCCGCAGGACAGCCCACTGGACTGAGCCCTGGCTGCCTCTGCTGGCCTCTCCCCACTGCCCTCCTGCACACTGCATGACAGACTGGACTCAAGACCCCCTGGGCTGGCTGTGCTGCCGGGCTGCACTGATTCATCTCCAGCACACCAGGAGTAGGGACTTCTGGAGGCATTCGCCAACTGCCTGACCTCTGGTCCTGAAGACGTGTTCTCAAGCCAAGGTGCACAGTGGAATAACTGCCCCCACTTCACGGGCAAGCAAACCGAGGCTTACGGTTGTTAAACAGTTTGCCCAAGCTCACTCTTCGGGGGCAGTGAAGCCACAGTTAGCAGCCACGGATCCCAGCTCTCTGGGGTACCATGCTGCAGCCCCTGCTTGGATTCTGCACATGAGTTTCTGAGAGGCTCCTCAGGCCTGGTGCCCTGGACAGCTGAGGCCTCTGCCTCCGAAACAGGGAAGTCACCTTGGCTGTTGAGTGATGGCTGTCAGGTTGTGCTGGGT
Organism: Sciurus vulgaris; assembly: GCF_902686455.1. NCBI lineage: Eukaryota > Metazoa > Chordata > Mammalia > Rodentia > Sciuridae > Sciurus > Sciurus vulgaris. The sequence goes on from NC_136464.1 coordinate 1,878,417, forward strand.
TTCAAGCCTGGGTTCTGCGGCCCACAGGTGTTTCCATAGTTCCTGTACAGCTGTGTGGGTGCACAAACACACCTGAACACACACCGATGCGCACACCCCCATGCACACATGGACTCTCACACACGCCTGTACTGTAGACCTCAGAGCTGCCTGTTACTTACTTTGTCAAGCAGTATGACCAAGCTGTTAAAAATTCATGCTTACTCCAAGCCTCTGAAATACAGGAATTTATGATGAAAACAAAATTAAGGTCATCTGCAGTGTCTCTAGCTAAATTCTCTGCTATTTGCATATTTGTAGAATCCGCTTGAAGTTTTTAATGCGGACGTTTTATTTGCAGTGGTAACTTCTGAGCCCCTCTCTCCAAGTGAGGATCTCAGTGTAGGTGCCATAACTCACTTGCATCAGGCCCTTCGGGTGAGGGTTCAAATAGACTTCCTGTGTCACAATATCCCAGGGAGACCCAGGAGTCTCGCTCTACGTGCCCTGAGGCCCGTGGTCACCCTGGCTTCGCCTGCAGAACCTGTCTCTGGACTAAGGATCTTTTTATTCAACTCTCAGGAAATGCACACACATTGGACCAAGCCCTCAGTGCCGAGCAGTGCGTAGCTTGCTGTGGTCAGGGGTGAGCGGGGCTGACCCAAAAGGACAGTGCTGCCATCCCCCAGGTGGGGGCAGGATGCTCCAGGGCGTGGACTTCAGCATGTTCCTCTGCTCCGGCTCTCAGAGCCTTACCCAAGATGGTGTAGCATGGAGAAGGACTGGCACCAGCCTGCAGCCACCGTGGGAAAGCTGCAGGGGTGCCTCCAGGCTGGCAGCTCCTCTGTGCACAGCTGGCCTGCCTCCCGGCGAGAGTGGCACTGGGCTGCGGCCCTCAGTCCCAGCCTCTGCGACCAATGGCACGTAGTTACCACTTAGATCGTGATTCTTTACACTGAGAGGGAAAATTCAACATACCCACCTTATTTTGAGGCACAAAATAATAATCAGGGGTAATGTGAGGGGACAGCATGTCAGTAAGAATGTCACGTAGCTCTTTTGGGGAACTTTCTAGGGCCTTGTAGGGTTCTCCCTTTCTTGAATTCTGGACTTCTAACCCACCCACGCTACAGAAGTGTCATTTGTGTGTAAACTGAGAGTGGGGTAGCTGGATCATACTCCTGGGTTTATACCCAAAGGACTTAAAAATCAGCGCACTACAGTGACATGGTCACGTGAATGTTTATAGCAGCTCAACTCACAGTAGCTAAACTATGGAGCCAACCTACATGCCGTTCAACAGATGAATGGACAAAGAGATGTGGTGTATACATACATATATATATATTACTCAGTTTTAAAGAAGAATGAAATTCTGGCATTTGCTGATAAATGGATGGAGTTGGAGAATATCATGATAAATGAAATAAGTCAATCCAATAAAAACAAAGACCAAGATCAAATGTTTTCTGATATGCAGCTGCTAATTCACAGTAAGTTGGGGCACTAGGGAAAAACAGAGTTACTTTAGGTAGAAGGGAGTGAAGGGAGGGGAGGGGACATGGGGATATGAAGTAAAACAAATGTAAAGTGAAACAGACATTCTTGCCTCATGTACATATATGACTTCATGACCCATGTGATTCTACAACATGTACAATCAGAAGAATAAAAAATCATACCTATTTACATATGATATGTCAAAGAACATAAATGCATTCTACTGTCATGTAGTTAATTAGAACAAATAAAAAATTTAAAAAAAGATAAAGACATCATTTAGAAATCAAAGAAGTGTCATTGGTGGACACCAGCTTCCTGGGCTCTGGAGCAGTACACTAAACACTCATGGTCACCTGGGACCCTCCCTGAAGTCAGATGCACATAGGACTGGGAGTTTGGCCAACCAGACACACCACACGGTGCTCAGAGACTCTGGGGCTCTACTGGCCCTTGATGGCTCCCTGTCATGGCTGGAGGTGGGCTGTCCCCCAAAAGCTCACGTGTGAGACAGTGCAGGAAGGTTCAGAGGAGAAGTGACTGGGTTGTGAGAGTCTCAGCGCCAGTGAGTTCATCCTGGATGGGATAATTGAAGTGGCTGGAGGAGGTGGGAATTGGGCGTGGCTTTGGGGTATATATTTTGTATTTGAAGGGTGGAGTCGCTCTCTCTGCTTCCTGATGATGTGAGCTGCTTCCCTCTGCCACACTCTTCCACCATGATGTCCTGCCTCACCTTAAACCCCAAGGAATGGAGCCGGCCTTCTATGGCTAGGACCTCTGAAACCGTGAGCCCTCAAATAAACCTTTCCTCCTCTATAATTGTGCTGGTCAGGTCATTTAGTCACAGCAGTGAAACAGCCGACTAAAACACTCCCTGAAGCAGCCGTGAAAGAGGTTCCAGCCTGGAGTCCCCAGACCAGGTCTTGGGGGGCAGCAATAGCAGGGTGCCTGCAAGAAAGCCCATGGCTGCTCCCTGGGGGCTCCTGGCTGCAGGTCTTCCAAGCTGGCCACCTTCTCGCAGCCTTGTGTGAACTTCTGCTCTCCAGCAGGACCTGCTGCTTGAGCTAAGAGCCGCCTGATCCTGTGGCTGCCTGGGTCCTCACGGTCCTTCCTTCGCCATACCATGAGATTTCTGGCATCTCAGCTTTACGTAGTACAAGCTACCATAGAGTCCAGCTTGGAGCCACCAGGTAACTAACCAGCTGATCAATCTGGCAAGTCAGATCCTGAACCTCTGCCAAGTTCCTGGAGTTCATAAGCCAAACTGTACCTGGAGGTATGGCCCTGGCTTGCTTTCAGGCCCGATGTCTGTAAATCCGCACTCGATGGTTCTCCAAGGCTTATTTCTGGTATGAATTAGTAAGTCTTGCAGTTCTTTCAATGGACATGTTCTCTTCTCTTGGGTTTGATGTGACATCGTCTTCCTAGGGTGTGAAGAGGATCTGCTTCTAATTCCAGGTCCAAAGAAAGAGGTGGGTATTAGTGATGGAAAGTTGTCCTCCTCTTGCACCCCAATGGCCCCTGGTGAGGGGCAGGGTGAAGGACACCCCTGTGTGGGTGGCTTGGAGTCCTTGGTATCATCTCCATCCTCCCCAAATCCCAAATCCAATTTCCAGTTTCCTCATACTCTTTATTTAAGAGATCTGTAAAGGCCATGATAAAGTTCTCAACTACGCTGAAATTCAGCAGCCCAAGGAATCAGACTGTATGCTTCATTTCCAGCTGTAAAAGCGTTTTTGCGGCGATCCCAGCATTTTGCTCCTGATCATCTTCAGGTAGGAATTTTCAGCTTTGAAGCGTCCTAGTTCCTGCCGTCTGATGGTCTATGAATGCAGCCACTTGGCCTGCCAGTGCCTTGGCCCCTGCAGGCCCCTTGCCCTCACAGGAGAGTGCTCAGTAACTGCTTCCTCACTTTGTGCTGGCCACCCCTGCATCCCTTCCTCAAATACAAGCCACCAGCTCATGTCAACTTTCTGTGGGTTTCTTACATGCCACCACTTCTGGTGACAGCCACACTCAGCTCACAGAGAGCCAGACAACCAGGCAGGAATGATTCTCACTTTGGGGCAAGACCAAGGGGCATCTGGCCATCAGGGACTAGACTAGTGGAGACCCCACCGCCCATCACCACTAGCATGTGTCTCTGGGGCCAAAGAACTAGAACCCTCCATGCATTTGCCCAAAGGTCAAAAGGTGGCTTTCTTCTGCTTTGGGAGCAGGCTGGATCCATTTCATAGCAGCTGGAGGTGGGGGTGGTGTGGGATGGAGGTGGGGGTGGGGTGGAGGTGGAGGTGGGGGTGGAGGTGGAGGTGGAGGTGGAGGTGGGGGTGGGGTGGAGGTGGAGGTGGGGGAGGAGAAAGAGGTGGAGGCTGGTGGAGTGGGACAATGCAGGATTCAGGCAGTGCCTCCAGAGAAGGAGAAGTGGTAATTGGGGTTCCAGGGAATCTTGTTCCTTCGATTTTTCCGGAGAAAAGAGATTTTATCTGGAGGTGTCAGGCTCCTGCTTCTGACTGGCACTGCGCTTCTCGAAAGGTGTCTGTCTGTGGAAACTTCAGCTCTTGCCTCTGCAGGGCCCTTTCCGTGCTCTGGCACTCTCCCTGTCACTCTGTCAGCTCCAAGGCCACGTTCATTGCAGGCTTACTAGTTCCAAGTGCCTGACTCACTGTTTGCATCTTGCACATGCTGTCTTCGAGGTTTGGAGTTTTCTCCTTCTGTCCCCAGCTGGGGATTCCTACAAGCCAGACAGTCAGACTCACACCTCCAGGAAGCAGCTTTCCTCACGTGCTCTGCGCCTTTAAGCCCTGTGAGAACCTCCACACTCCTACAGTGCAGCCAGCCTGCAGCAAGCCTGGGCAGAGTTCCTAGCTGGTTGGCCAAGCCTGCACGGGCCTTGGTCTGGCTCTGTCACCCTCCTGGGAATTTAGGTGATGCCAAGGTGATGCCACTCATCCCCACACTGAAGTTGGTGCCCACCACAGGGCCTCAAAGGCATGGCCCCAAACCACACCTGCCCACCCGAGTGCATGGCCACCCTGAGACACCTGAGCTGCAGGCCTTGATCTTGCAGTCCAACTGCACACTCACTTGTGGAAACCACCTGGGAGATTGTCAGTGCTCTTCTCGACTGACACAGCTGAAAAAGAAAGGATCGAGCACTGAACAGACAGCTGTCACCAGCGGGTCACAGGGCCAGGGTGGCTCCACTCCTGCCCGGGGCTGGAGACACACAGCGCCCTCCCAGAGTCTCAGCTCTCCAGACCCTCTGCACCCAGCAGCCAGCTGCCTGGAGCGCTGCTTCTTCCTGCCTCTCCTGCTTCAGGAAGCCCGCCAAGGGGCACCAGCAGAGGACAGCACCATACTCTTGCCCAAGGCCTGCAGAATGGATGTGGCTGGAGCTCACACACTTGGGCCTCTGGGAAGCGTCTCCTCTCCGCCTTCTAGGCTCCAAAAGCGTCTCATCTGTGGGCTCCTCAGCTTTCAGGGCGATTCCCAGCCTTGCTGCACAGGCCTGGTTCTCTGCTGCTACACAGAATGAAAGACAAGAAAAATATATATATTTTTTAATTTGAAGAAGTGAAAATCATATTCAGCTCTAATTTATGTGTTTTGCGATAAATGCTGCAGTTACAAAAGTGGGAATGTTTAGTCTGCTCGCACTTCAGTAAGACACAGGCAGCCGGCAGCCAGGCAGGAACACTGGGAGTCTCCATCTGCACGGAGGTCTGAAGCCCAGCTGACGAGTGGGCCCTGTTCCCGGGCGCCTAGCTGTCCCTTCCCCGCTTCGTGAGCTTCAGAGACTGCCCGTGCGGGCCCCCGTCCCTTGCCCTTCAACACAGGCTTTGCTCAGAGGGTGGATTTGGATTGCATGCTATTTTGGGGTGGGTGGCTATAATTGTTAAGAACCATCATAAAGCAATTACTGGAAGCAGGAATATTTTATCATCTTAATCGCAAGGAAAAGCAACATTCATTTGTTGTCTTTTTTAAGAAAAATAAAACCATTATGTTCTTTCCCAGAGACCTGCACTGCAGTCTGCAGTTCATCCCAGGCCCCTTGCAGACACGGCTCGTCTGACTTCATCAACCCATGATTTGTTTGCGCATTATTTTGGAAGTTTGTTCAGGATAAGTTAAAGTTTAAAGAACTAATCGATGCGAGCTTGTTTCTAAGTTAAGTTATTAGGCAGTTGAGTTATAAATGGCTTCTCAAATATTCATCCTTAAAGAAAATAAAGCGTATGGGCCCTGCCAGGGAGTAAAACTCGATTTGGTTTCACTTGGAGCAAAATATATCTTCAGATAAAGCCGCATGAGCCGGAACATTCTATCTAGCTCCTGGCACCGAGCAGCCATCAGATCTTCACTGAATAAATGTATGAATATATTTGCTGGTGTTTTCCATCTTATTATGACCACAACTTAGTATTTTTAAAATAACCCAAACATTAGCCAATATATTGTAACAGCACAGGAGCAGTTGGCCACACTGCTTCTGTGAATGTCTCATTTTCTGGAAGTGAAAGGGCTGTTTCTATTTTTACTTTTCTGTTCTGTAAAATGTGCCCCGGTCTGGGTGCTTTCCCTGTCTGCCTTGCCGGGAGGAGAAGCAAAGCCCTTTGAACCCTTCCCTCAGTGTCCACGCCACCTGTTTACAGCCATCAAAGACGGAGGAAAGGGCTCTCCCTCGATGGGCTTCAAGCACTTCCCTAGCCCGAGCCAGGGCTGAGACCGGCCGACCCAGCCCCTCCGGGGCCTCAGAGCCTCCTCTCAGCACACGGGCTTGGCGGGTGTGGCACAGGCTGTCGGGAGAGTCCGAGGAGATCCCATGACAGCCCGACCTCTGCAGGTGGATCTCACCGCATGCTGGGTGAGCTGTGGTTTAGGTGGTGGTCAGCGAGCCCCAGGACTCACCACTGACGGGCTGCAGAGGTCACCTGCTTCCTGGAGAGACGGGTGTGCTGGGCAGCGCAGGCAGCACCCCCTGGGGAGAAGGCCGTGTGGAGGGGCGCTGAGGCGAGGGCACTGGGCACAGGACGTCACAGCAGGGGACATGCAGATGCGCAGTCCCCGAGGCTAAGTAGTAGTAGACACTAGTTTAGGTGAACGTTTTCCAAACTGGCGTATACGATCTTTAAGGTGTTGGACAAAAAAGATGAAGTGTGTTCCCCCTCGCGGGGCATCCGAGTCCTCTAATAGTTGGCCTTGCGCGACGTTCCAGTGAGGTGTGCGTTTGGAATGTGACCTGGCGCAGGAGCTGCAGCCTACAGCGGCCCTCCTGCAGGTCCCTGTCGGGTGGCCAGCTCTCCCTCACTGTGGAGTCCAGGGGTCCACTCGTTCCTGGGACTGAAAACATAAACGGGCTGATTCCCTTCACTCGGCTGACCACGGCAGTGGCCCAGGCACAGCGGCAGGGGTGAGGCGGCCCTGCCGAGCTGGCACCTGGCTTCTCCTCCAGGCCTGGCTCCTCTGCCGGTAAAAAGCGTACGCGTAGTTAGGTGCGAAGGCGACCCCCCAACTCAACACCAGTGCTGCCGACACCCTGCCCGGGCCTCAGGTTCTCCTGCATCTGTGCATCTGGACGGCTGACAGACCCTCACCCACGGGATGCCCCTCCAGCTGCCCGGCCCATGCATCCTGAGGGCCCCACAACCCCGGCTGCCCTGCACCACGTGGTGGGGCCAGCTGGGTGTTTGCTGAATGATGGGCACTTTCCTTAGGAAAAGATGTGGCAGAAGGAGAGCAAGGGTCAGTGGCCAGGCGCCAGGAGGTGGACAGCCACATGGGGCGGCTGCTGGGGGAGAAGAGCCTCGGTCCCTGTGGAAGGAGAGGGCGAGAGGACCGGGTGGTTTCCTCCTGCCTCCTCCAGGAAATGTGCACCAGCTAGCGGGAAAGAGGCACACTTAGGGATCCACGCACCCTGGAAGCCATTTACACAGACTTCACACAGCCTGAAAATGGGATCCATTGCCCCACAGGGGTTCCACACCCCCGGGGTCCTCTGGGGCCCGCACGCAGTGCACCTCCTGTACAAGTAGCACAGCCAGGACGGGGCTGATCGGGGCCTTGCCGTTCTGAACCCAGGGCCTCATCTGCACTAGGCAAGCCCTACACCCCTGGGCGACACCCCAGCCCCTCTTATGTTTTACTGTGAGACAAGATCTTGCTAAATTGCTGAGACTTGCCTCGAACTCCCAATCCTCCTGACTCAGCCTCCCAGGTAGCTGGGGTACCAGTGTGCACCATGGTGCCCGTCTTCCTCAGACCCCAGGGACACAGGATGCTTCTGTTTGCAAATACTTCAGTCTCAAAGTGAGGGAAGAGTGAGGATGATGTGAACTGAAATAAATAGAAAGAAAATTTAACGATCCTCTCGGCTTTGTGACGTGTCCATCTCCAACTCTCACGAAAAAGGCACCCACATGCCGGTCACTTCAACACAAATGGCAAGGTCTCTAAGTGAGGACCTGACACGGAGAAGCGAGAGGCAGGAGAAGCTTCTGCAGTGGACCACCCTGCCTGCAGAGGTGAGCTCCACAGGGGCCACCGCAGGACCATCTGCGTCTAGGGGCAGGCGGGCAAGCACTGGGTTGGCAGCTCCCCAGAGAACAAGGGGGAAGAGGGAATAGTGAGCACCATCATCCGCACGTTTTTCAAAACAAACGTCTCTTCTCTTAAGAGCAAACCCATAATAAAGCGAGACAAGAAGAAACAAGAGGGAGGAGACAGCAGCCTGCGAGCCCACCTGACCTGGCCTGGCCTGCACAGGGGTCTTGGGCCACGGTGGTCCGCTATCCACAGCACCAGGGCCACTTGGTTTGGCCATGAGATGCGGCTGTGGGCTCAGTCCTGCAAGTTCCCTGGCTGGGCGGGTCAGTTCTCTACTTATTTCTGTCTCCTTTAGTAGAGGGTCCGAGGGAAGTAAGGCCACTTGGAACAGACATTCTGCACATTATATTGAGGGCTGCTATACATAATTCAAAAACTAGATAAAATTTTAACTGCAACTCACCTACAATCTTTCTTTAGTGCTTCCTATGTAGACTTTACAGACTGAGTGGATGCATCATGTTTGTCTAAAACTATTTTTAATTACAAAAGAAATACATGTTTTTTGTCTGGATAATGTAAATTTATTATTATTATTTTTTATGGTGCTTCCTTTGAAAACTTGGAATGGAACCACCATTTGACCCAGCTGTCCCACTCCTTATCTTATACTCAAATAACTTAAAATCAGCATACTACAGTGACGCAGCTACATCAATGTATATAGCAACTCAATTCACAATAGCTAAATTATGGAACCAACCTAGATTCAACAGATGAATAGATAAAAAAACAGTGGTAAATATACACAATGGAATATTATTCAGTCATAAAGAAGAATAAAATCACGGCATTTGCAGGTAAATGGATGGAGTTGGAGAATATCATGATGAGTGAAATAAGCCAATCCCAAAACACCAAAGGCCAAATGATTTCTCTGAAATACATGTTTAATGTTGAAATTTATAGGTACGTGGGGAGAAGAAGGACCCCCCCAACATCACTGTTAATATGTGCTTTATATCCTTCCAAGCATTACAGAATAGACAGAGGAAAACATCATAGTCTTAAACATTCTTTTTTCATTTAACGTAAAATGACGGTCTAGAATTTTGGATCTGAAATCACAACAATTAGAAAATAGCATTCTTCTCGGCACTTTGTTAGGTTCTGCAGGTTTCTTTCTTGTCCCTCCCTGGACAGTGAACCCAGGCAAGCTCTACCACCGAGCCACATCACAGCACCTTTTGTCTTTTATTTATTTTGAGACAGGGTCTTGCTAAATCACGGCGGCTGACCTCACACTTGCGATCCTCATCCTCAGCCTTCCAAGCTGCTGGGTCATCAGGTGTGGCCACAGCACCTGGCTCTTAACCAGTTTCCACCTTGTTGTTGGTCATGACCGTGAGCCGTTCCTTCGGTTATCGCTCCTCACGCTGAAGTGCGGTGCTGGAGCCTCTGGGCCCTGCGTCACCAGCCAGCCAGCTTCCATACTGTCCTGGCGTAGTGGCCCCCCTAGGTGAGCGTCAGGGGCCACGTTGATGTTTTGCTGGGAAATCCAGCTTTTCAGCAAGACTGCTGAGCTTATAGACACGTGCGAGTTTTTATGTGCAACTGGGGCTCCTTGTTTTTGTCACATTCTTCTTTATATTTTCTCACTTTCTAATTATTAACTTTGGGAAACATTTTTATTACTTGATTATAGCATTTTTCACATATTCTTATGTTCTGTTACTTTAATTCTGTCTTTACCATTTTATGCCATTTGGAGTGTATTTTATTTCTCTTTTTCTAGATTTTTTGAGATAAATACCTAATTTATTTTTATTCATATTTTATATAATAGGAAGATCAAAAGCTATGAATCTTCTCTGAGTTCAATGTCAATTAAGTTCTATGCATTTTGACACATGCTTTGTGCTTTTTCTCATCAGCAATCCAGTTTCAAGTGTTTACCTCTTTGGCACAAAAAACACTTTCAGAGACATTTTTCTGTTGCATTTTAAACAAGAGATATTAATTATGCCACATAATGATAAGTGCAGCTGTAAAAATAAAAATAATTTAAGAAAGAAATAAAAAATATAAAACTATGATATTTAGAGCCAGTAGCCTTATGTTCTGAGAAGCAACAAAAATTTATAGAGCTATAAGAAGACAGTCAAAAGATAGATAATTTATTTAGAGAAAGGGGGCAAATTCTAGATCTATCTTTGAGCATGAAAATAAGTTATTCTAACTTCTATTAAAGTAATTTCAATTTTAAAAAATGATAAGTGCTATGTGGAATAAATGCATGACCGAGCACGGGGCGGCCAGGAGGGGCCCTGGGCTGGAGCAGGCGCCTGGCACACCCCGGGGAGGCCTCACTGGGACAGCCACCTTGCCAGACCTCCAGGGTGTCCCCGGAGAGCGAGGGGCCATCACGAGCGGGGGGTGGTCTCCTGGCTGGAGGGAGGTCTAGCTGGGTCCAGAGCTTGCCAGACTTACTGCGTGCAGATGGTCTGACTGTGCGAGGCACACAGGCTGCTGGTCTTCCCTGCACCCTGACAAGCCGTTGGGTCACCACCACCTCCACTTTCAGATGGGGAAACGGAGGCCCAGGAGGGAAGCAGCTGGCCCAGGTCAGATGTGGGGGAGCTGCAGTCAGGGCTCAAGCCTGAAGGAAGCCTGGCCCAGTGCTTCGCTCTGCTGCCCAACATCGCCTCAAAGCTGGTGCAGTTGTCACTGGATCTGCAGGAGCCCTGAGTTCTGACCTCCCCGCCTGCTCTCCTTGTCACGTGGAGAAGGGAAGGTGGGCGGAGGCTGGCTGGGGGCTCTCTCGGCCTCTCCCTCCTGCCTATGGTCTGAGGTTTTCTGTAGAAAGTTCTGCTGACCAGACCCCATTAACTGAACGCCCCTGACTGGAAGCCACGCCTGTTCTAATGGTGGACTGGGAGGGGTCTGCCCCGCTGCCCAGGTGAGACCCTGGGAGAAGCTCCCTGGGGTGCGGCTGGCACCTGTGCTGCAGGCAGGACTTGTGGCCCAGCTCCGTGCTGTCAGAGGACCAGCTAGGAAGCGAGGGGAGGAGGGCTGCCAGCCAGATGGAGAACAGACAGCATCCGACAGAGGCAACTTAGTGCAGAGCACGCACTCAGCGAGCGCGGTCGGTGTCTCCCACACTGGTAAGCTCCTCATTAGATCGTTTAAAAGGCAACAGAGCCTGTCATTAGCCTTGCCACGAATCACTTGACTAATGCACATGACGCCTGAGCTAAGATTCAACCTTAAGGCGGGTCGGGATACACTTCTGCAATAAAGACACCCAGTTCACTCCAAGGATGACGTCCTAAAGCGCCGTCTCCTGGCGTCCTCCCTGATGGGATGTGGAAGGCCAGCGCTGTCCTGCCGGCCTCCCTGAACTCTGGATGCAGGCAGATGCGGTGACCCTCCCTGGCAGCCTCACACTCACCAGTCCCAACTGGTTAACCACTGCGTGTCCTGTAAAGCTGCCCCGGGAAGATCGCAGTCAGAAGGAGCAGCAAGGAGAGGCTGCATTCAGGGTTTAACCCTTTCATATGGCTCTCGGGGAGCGAGTCCTCAGAGCAAGCCGAGCTATTGTCCTCAGATGCCGAGCTGGCCACTCCTGGATTCTAACCACCACGTTCCCTGTGCCCGCGACAAGCTGAGGCCAAGGTCTGTCACGGACGGAGTCCCTGACTCTCAGCGGTGGCGGACTCCCCTCCAGGCCTCGAGCATGGCCCGATGCGTGGCCGCCACTGGCTCTCCGGCCCAGAGCAGCTGCCAGCTGAACTCTGACCTTACAGGCCGAGCATGTCAGCCTTCTCTTCCTACAGCCTCTATCCCGTGTCGGGGAAAGGCACAGCGGGTCCAGGGAAGAATGCTCTGAAATTGTGGAAGTGACCAAGCGAATGGAGGTCTCTTCTGGACGTGGCCTTGCTCTCCCTGATGGCTTTCGACAGGCACCACTGGGGGTGGGGGTGGGGCCCTGTTAGACCCCCAGCTGGCCAGGCACAGACACAACCACAGTGCCCTCATGAGAGGGAGACGGGCGGTGGGGGTTCACCGTTGTGGCGGCACATCTCGGAGGGAGGGAAGGGCTCCACGGCCCTGTTCCGAGACCTGGGCCTGCACTGTCTGTGTGCCCTTGGCCTCAGGCTGCCCTGGGCGGGGCATGAGGCTCGGCTGCCTGGACAGAGGGCCACAGGCTGGGTGGAGCAGAAGAGCGAGACGCTTCCTCTCCCTGGCGTGCGGGCCGCATCTGAAGTGAGGGGCAGCAGGCTGGTGGCCCCGAGGGCTCTGTGGGAGGGTCCTACCGGCCTCTCCTGGCCTCTGGTGGCTCTGGGTGTTCCGACCTCTGCCTTCACTTGGCCTCCTGCCCGTTTTTGAGTCTCGGGCCTGTGTCTTGTCTTCAGGCCTAGGGCCACTACGGATGCTCCGGGATGATCCGTCTCACCTGGGGGTCTTATCTTCATCGTCTTGTGCTTCTGGTCATAATGTGGTGCCCTGTGATTGATTTTCCTGCTCAAAGTGTCCCGGCTTTGTGGCCGGGGCTCTCCCCACTGACTCCTGAGTCCCTCGGCCCTCCCGGCACGAGGCACTTCCTCTCTCCAGGCTGGTCCTGTGTTTCCTGCCCCTGTCCAGGCACACGACTGTCGCGGCTTCTGTTCGTGACCGTCATGTCCGCGCCAAGCCCCACACCGGCCCCCAGGGCTGCCCTCTGTATCTCCTTCACGCGCAACAGGTTTCCTCTCTTCAGCTTTGATGTCTTCTGCTGACACTTTTCAGATTCACCGATTAGGGCTCAGGGTCCGCCCAGTTACCGTCAGCCGCCGCCGCCTCCTGTTCTGCCGGTTCCTTGCCCTACCAGCCCCACGTGCCTCCTGATCTGGGGAGTCCTGCTGCTTGCTCCCGGGTCTTGGGGATTTCCCCCTGTGGACTGGGCACCGTTCATGAAGGAAGGGAGAGATGGGGGCCGGCTATGCTTTGGGCCCTGCGCAGGCGGCTGCAGGCTGATGGAACCCGCTTGCTCTGAGTGCAGAGCTCACCCTGGTCCACCCAGTCGCCATGCACTTTCCTAGTGCTGCTGCTATTGATCTGGGAGGGAGGTGGGCTGAAGCTTCAGATTTGTCTAACTCAGCTTAAGGTTCAGCCCCAGAAGCTGCAAGAAATCCAAGCCCAACAAGAAAAGCAGCCTTGCGTTCTGCAGTGTTTGGGGGAACCTGAGGCGATGGCGATTGGAGACATCCCGGGGCCGACGCTCTGTCTTTGCCTCTAGGTATTGCAGACGGCTCCAGGTGGCAAACCTCTCCCACAAGCCCTTGTGGTGCCCAGCGACCCCACAAGTGTGCACAGCTTCTCTACCTGAGCACCTCCCCAGGCGTGGCACCTGGCACGGGTCTGCTGTCCACCGTGAAGCCTCTTTAATTGCCGAATTCAGTCCATCGAGCTCCCTTGCACCTGCTACTCTTTGTCAGCTGCATCACATCTATGGTCTTGAATTTTTCTGATTTGAATTTCTATTGCTTATTAGTGAAAGCCAAAGGGTGATGCTTGCCTCTGATTTTAAGACTACTTTGCACTAGGGGGTCTGTATTCTGGTATCTAGTGTCACTGACCGATCGACAAGGGAGTACTGAAGAAGGAGGTCCTCCAAACTTTCCCGCACTGTGGTGCTTGTCTCAAACATGACCGAGCCCACCAGGGAGCCCCAGGCAACAATGAAAAATGACTCTACAAAAAAATCTTTATTTTTTAGCATATGCAGATTTAAATATGTTTTAAATGGCACAGTGACCTTGATAGGAAACTGAGAAGGAAGGAAACAGAAACCCGCCACTTGGTCGAGAGCCTAGGATGGTTGTGCTCAAGTTCTTTAGTTTTAAATTTTTATTCTAATCAGCAAAACTTATGGGATGCAATGATGTAATTAAACCTGTGCAGTCAGCGATGCTCAGGCAGGGCCACCTGCAGGTCCATGTCCTCAAGCACCACGTCCATGTGTGTAAGGACCTGCAAAGATGCCGTTGCCCTCCTGGGCTATGGGACAACAGAATCACTTCTCCATCTAGCTGGACTTTGGTGCCCGTTATTCCCCTCTATCCTTCCCACCCTCCTGGGCCCTCTGGTCATCTCTATTTTACTTTCTTCTTCAACAAAACCAACATTTTTAGCTTCCACAAATTAATAAGAATCTTACAAATTGAGTGTAATTTGGACACTTAAAATATGGTAGTTAATTTAGATCCATCACTACATAATGAGTTTTGTTTCCGGACTTTGTAACTCCCAGTTTTGTGAGAGGGATCTCAGTGGAATACCAAGAACCGTTTCTAAAAGTCCTTTGGAGCTTTCTAGAATGCTTGAGTGACCTTTTACATTGGTCAGTGGTGGTCAAGAGAGGACCCTTGGCCTCTCAGTCTCTCCTTGATTTGGCTAAGACAGACGGTGGTACCGAAAGGTCCCCAGACGACCTGGATCTGCAGCTGGGTAGGCATTTTCCAAGGAAACAGAGGGATGGGGATATCCCTCTGAGGGTCAGCTACCGGCTGGCTGCCTTGAGAGGGAAGTCCCTGTGTCATGTGTGTGTCTGCATTTCCTGTCTCTGCATTTGAGGAACCACGCGCCTAGGACACAGTGATGGACCCCAGGTACAGAAGCGGTTCACTGCCCAGGTCTGCTGCACGGACGCCTTCCTAGTGAGCGGAAGGGAACTGAGCTGGTATTCTTTCCTTACTCCGAGGTGCCCAGGCCAGTGTGTGTGCCTGACTCAGTGCTGAGGCCCACAGCCTGTGCAGTGAGATCACAGCCTCTCCAGAGCCTGTGGGTTGGCAAGAAGGATCAGACCTGCCAGGGTCGTGGGAAGGCTGCCCCAGAACAGAGCGTCCGTCGTCCGGGCCCTGTCTGGGCATGCGAGAACCTCACACCCTCACTGGGAAGGGCTGCATGGAGTATCCTCAGGCTTAGTGCGAGCCGCCATGATCTCAGGCTGCCGTTCTCTTCACAGAGATGTTCCATCAAATGCTCAGAACACTCGCAAAGGCACATTTGCTGCCACGAGTATGTTGATAAAAATGGTAAGACGTTGTTTTTGCTTATTTTAAAACTACATGGCCACTTTATATTTAGGCCTGTAATAGATCCTCAAAAAAAATCTAGAATTGATGAGCCATGCCTGCTGGGTGGTCTGCTGGGACGGACACTTTGAGGATCCCTGGCCTAGGAGTAGAACTCAGTCACTAGCAGCAAGGTCCTTGCAGAAGCCGGTGGAGACCTGGACCAGGAGGTGTCAGGCGCAGTCCCCGTCACAGGGCTGAGCTGTTAATCTGCACATCCCCATTCGCTGGCCGTGCCCGGGTGTGCTGGGGAGTGGACGGTGCACTGGGAATTCCAGGAGTTGTGGACTAGGCCACCTCGGGGCTTCGTCCTAGAGCAGGGTCACAAAAGATAAAGCCACCCAGATAGGGTTCAGTGCAACCTCGTACTTTATTAACCAGAGTTGGTTCCACAAGTTAGAATCTTCATGAAGGCCATCCTAGCCTTGGCTCAGAATGGAATAAATAGTGGTATGTAGACAAAACACAAACATTTTCTTTCACTGTACCAGATCTTAAAAGTCTCAAGTCGTATCTCTCATTCTCACAAAAAAAGGTTGCAACTTCATATCTTGATGTGGTAAAAGAACAGTTTCAGAACAGAGAGCGCAGCCTGGTTTCAGGTAAATCGGAGTTTTGCTCCTTCCGTCTCTTGCCTGGGATTCACCTCCCTGGTCCCGGGTCCGCCCTCAGGAGTTCCAGATCTCGGGGGAGGCTGTTGAAGGTGAAGGTCTGACTGCAGTGTGCACCAAGTGGCCCAGGGGTCTGCGAGGGGAGAACTGGCTCGTCTGGGACAGTGGAACCCGAGGCCACACGCCCACTGCCGTCTGTCCTCGCCACCCGAGGAGTTTGGGGACTCCTGAGTAGGGCCTCCAAACGCCTCCCACCAGCCTGTTCCTGGTGACTTGGCTCCTCCTTCCTGACTCTGGCAACGAAGGCCGTCTGTTTACTTCATCCTAAGGACGCCCCAGGGTGCAGGCTGGGCTCTGGCCACAGTTCTGTGGTGCCCATGGCAACCAGTTGGCTCACACCCAGGGCCTGCCTGCCTCCTGCTGCCTGTGGGTGTGGTGCTGCTGCCCGTTCCGCTACAAGCAGACCCTCAGAGGGGTCACCCTGCACCAGGTGCTGCCCCAGGAGCAGCCCGCCCCTTCGTCACTCGGCTGGCCGTCTTCTTCCACTTGCTGCCCTGTCCACTTGCTGCCCTGTCCACAGTGGGCCCCACCTCTGGCCCCTCCCTGTCTGAGGAGGCCTCCCGTGGGAGGTGTCCGTGGCGAAGGCTTCCAGGCAACCTCTTTGAAGTGCTCGAATTCCCCTCTGTCGTCATGCCGAGGAACAGGAGTGGGTCAGGGAGGCGCTGGTCACTTTCCTTCTAGAAAGCACGTTTCTATGGTCACTGTACTTGTTCCTTGAAATGCAGGTTTTTATGGAAACTTTTAGAAACATAAAATAAATAACAGGTGCCTGGGGATTCGCAGCAGAAATTTGTGGTTATAGGCTGCCATTCACCTGCAAATTTACACGGTATGCGAGGTCAGAGATTTCACCAGGTATTTACTACACTGTGAACTTTCAGGACAACCAAGTAAGTGAAAGGAGAGAAATAAACCTAACTCTTCAGGGTGACTGCCTGCCTCTTACTGACGGAGATGCCTGCCTGGACAAGCGCCTGGTCATGGCGAAAGGCGTGCGTTTGCCCTTGCGGGGTGTCCAGGCATTCTGTTCCCTACTGGTGGGTCACATGACCCTCAGCCTCGCATCTGAGGCCCAACGTAATAGGGCCTCAGTGGTGGCATCTACCCAGTGTCTGGGCAAGGATTCATTTGGGCGACCCAAAGAAAGTTTTCCCCAATGCCCAGAACCCAACAGGGCTTCCACGAAGGTGGCCCTTTTTGCTGCTAAGGCAGGCACTAGCCTCCGTGAACCATGCATGGCCACCAAGCCTGCAAGGTTGATGTGCAGGCCAGCACACTTTCCTCCTGCAAAGAGCTCTGTCTGCCAAGAGCACTTCCTTTGGGACCACTGCTGGGCTACCACCGTCGGGTCCACAGACCTGATTGATCCCGTTACCTGTATTTGCACAACCGAGGGATTGTATGTCATTAGGCCCAGTGCCAGAGCAGTCTCCTGCCAGCATCCTCATGGCCTCCAGTCCCCGAGGAGGAAAGGCTACTAGTGGTTTCAAGTCAGAGCTTGGTACATCTGAGTGTGTCCTGCTGAGTAGGGCTCAGCGTCCTGGTAAGGAACACACTCCTTGGGAAAAACACCATTTAGAGGCCGTCAGTCCTGGAGAAGTGGCTCAGCTTCCAGGGAGTTGCCTTCAGGCTCCAGGCTGCGTTCTGCTGTGGGAGGCCCCACACACGTGTCGGTGGTGACCAGGGTGCTATGGAAGAGCTCAGGTGGCCCTACCTGAGATGCAAGAGCAATGGGGCAGCCAGCAGATGGCAGGGGAACATTCCAGGCAGAGCCTGGGGCAGGCAAGGCCCAGCTGCTATGAGGGGGAGTCAAGTGGCTGTGGCAGAGGGTGGGAGGGTGAGATGGTGGGCGTGGGTTTTATTCAAAGGCCCTGAGGTCCCTTAGCGCTTCCCGTGGGACACAGAACCAGTTGCCTTTGGAGGGTTTCTTTGATGACTGTAGAGGTGGGAGGGGAGGCAGCGAGACAGGTGAAGAAGGTGGCCGGCCCCAGGTGGCAGGTGAGGGTCGGGGAGTGCAACGGGGAGCGGTCAGGGGAGCCGAGGTGGAGAGCCCCCAGAGACAAGCTGCAGCCTGGTCGGGCAGGGTGTGCCAAGGAGGAGAGGTGCGGGGCAATGGCGATGCTTCTGCCCCGCGCAGCTGCGTCCCTCGGTCAGTCCTGGGTCAGTCCTGGTCCCACCCAGCCAGAGCAGACAGGTGGGCACCCCGAGCTCATCCCACGAATGTTAAAAGAGGCAGGTAAGGAGGAGTGTTCTGGAAGGAGTCCTGGTTACCTCTAGCACTTCAGTGGCTCACGTCCAGGCGTTTCAAAGTGGAGCGTGAGAATGCGTGTCGGACTCAGGAAGAGGGGAGTGAAAGGGCAGGGCTGGGCTGCCTGCCTGTAGTGGAGTCGGTGGGCCGGAAGGATCATGTAGAATCGAAGGAGCCTCATCTGGAGGGGGAAGCGGTGGCAGGGGCCTGAGCAGGGGGCGAGAGGTGGGAGGTGCACTGCAGGGCCAGGACTCCTGAAGGCAACCTGAGAGGTAGCTAGGCGGGTGCCACCGCACGCAGGAGAGGTCACGGTGCACTGAGACCAACCTGGACCCAGAGAGTGGGCAGGCAGAGCCTGGAGGGTCACCGGAGCCAGTGGGAGGGGCTGTGTCACCAGATCAACTACCAGGGTGGGCGTGGGGCAAGATAACAGCAGGGGAGTGCCAGTCCAGTCAAGAAACTTCCTGACAGTCCCTTGGCTGGCTGCTCACCCCTGGGTCTGCTTTCTCATCTGTGAACTGAGCAGGTGGACCAGAAAGATCAGCATTCTCTTCCAACACCTTCTGGCACATTTGTGGTGCATCTCTGAGATCTGTTCCTTTTCCTCTGCTTTTGTGAAATCTATAACCAAGTTCTGGAGACCCACCCCCAAACCCACAAGGGAAATATTTATCAGACACTTTTGTGGAAGCCACGGTCACAAAGAGCTGCCCAGCCGCTTCCACACTGGCCTGGCCATGTGCCACCAGGCTGGTATTTCGAGAAGGGGATGGAGCTCTGTAGCGGCAGAAGAGCAACCACATCTGATTCTCAGGTCTGCAGAGGTAACAAAGCCCCACACTTTCCCAGTGAAAATATGAAAATGAATTCAGTGAGTGCTCAGTCTGGGGAGTTATTAGTTATGCAGTCAACAGAAATTAGTTCTGTGTACTGAGTGTTGTGGAGTTAGCTTACTAAATGGGAGCATTTTTCCCTGCTTGGGTCACATCTGTCCCTGACCTCTCCCACCCCAGAGAGCATCCTTGCAGACTCGTCCTCCTGTTAGGAGACGCTCTGTCCTGGGAGCCAGGGGCTCTTTCTCAGTGCACGGCCTTCCTGGGCACCGATGTAGTCTCCTACCTGCTTTATGCCCATTGGCAGTTTCTGCGTGGAATTTTTGCAGTAGAAAGTGCTGATCATAGGAAGAAAATGTGCTGAGAATAGACAGAAGCGTACCAGTGGCCAGGGAACACGGCTGGGCCGGACCTGGAGCCTGGGTTTGCAGCTCCCGCCTGATTCCTCTCTGTTCACGACCTCAGCCCGACCTCGGGGCACGTGACTGCTCTGCTGAGCAGTGTCCTGAGCTCTGGGCCCCGCAGAGTGGAAGTGCAGAGGCTGGAGTCCTGTGAGCCCCAGACCTTCCAAGGTACCGCAGAGGGCCAGGAGCCTTTGCCTGGGAAGAAGGGAGGTCTCTGCAGCAGCGAAGCTGAGGTTTGGGCTGAGTCTTGGCCTCCCGCAGGGTGGGGCTGTGGCTGAGGGCTGATTGGCTGAGATTAGTTCTCTACCATCGAGAGAGCAGGCACCTGAAACAAGGGTTCACTGCTTTCTGGGGCACTCCTTCCTCTTCCAGGGTCTCCAGCCTGCATCCAGACCCGTCCAGAGAGTGGCCTGGTGGATGCTGGTCTCAGCCTCCACATGCTGTTTGAGTGATGGAAAGTGAGCAGCTGTCCAGCTGCCTCCCGGAAGGCCTCTAAAGGCCTCTAAAGGCCGCAGTGCTTGTTACCGCAACTCGAGGCTATGTGGGTTCACGCTTTGTATGCTTAGGTACCTGCATGAGGACGGGCTGGAGCGTCTGAAGGTGAAGTGCCTGGCCTCAGGTGACTTCTCTCACACAGTGACCTAGACCCTGGGCATTTGGCCCATGGCAGGGTGTGTCCGAGGAGTGTGGACGGCAGCAGTGGATCTTCCTCAGCTGCCTGGGTCCTGTGTCACCCACAGTTCACGTGAGGACAAGGGCAAGGCTGGCGCTGGGCCCTGTCCGCTGGGCCCGCCCTGTGTGCAGCTTCTCTGCTCCCTCACACTCTTTGGGAATTGCTGGCTAAATGGGCTCCTCTAAGGGGCAGCCTTTCCTCTGCTCTCCCCTGCTCGAGAAGGACCTGCCTGCTGCTGGACACTTGCTCTACTCAACCTCTGTTGCTCACAGCTGGGCTGCAGGCTCTGGGCTCTGCAGGGCGTTGGGTTCCGGCCCAGAGGGGAATGCCCTGCAGTCCAGGGCTTGGAGCTCACGGGTCCGGGATGTGCAGCCTGGCTGCACTACTTGGTCTTTCATTGGTTCATTCAGAAAATAGTCCTTGGTCCCTCAAGTGACAAGAATCCCACAGATCCTTCCATGCAGGCTGTCATGGCACCAGGACAATCCGGAGGTCCTTCTAGCCCCCTGAGAGCCTCTTCCTGTTGGACTGAGGAGCCCTGCGGCCAACAGGAAGGTGACTGCATGACCCCCAGGGCTTATGAGGCTCCCATGTCTTCAGGGCTCTGATGGAGATGGAAGGTTGATTGACAGGTTCCAGCCACTGGGGTTGCCACACAGCCAAGGAAGCTCGCAGCTGGGCCAGGCAGGGTGGCCAAGAGAGCACCCCAGTCCAGCATCTTCACAACCTTCCAGGTGGATCTGGGCCCAGACGACTGGACGTGCCTGTCGGCTGCATCTACCTGCAGAACCAGAAGCCCTCACGTCCTAGTATGAGGACCCGAAGGAAAGGTGGCCTCAGCCCCTTCCTGCCTCTGCAGTCTCAGGGCTCTGACGCCCCTTCTAAGGGGTCGTTCACAGCTCTCTGACCCGGAGCAGCCTGAGAGCAGGCCCCTCATCACCAAGCACGGCTTTGTCCCCGATTAGGGGAGAGAGATGGCCCCAAATGCACACAGCTGGAGGCAGAAACCCGTCTTATTCTTCTTTAGAAACACCCGTCAGAGCCTGGGGCTGCCAGACACCTGCCCGTGAGACAGGACTGGGACAGACACGGGTAGATGGCTCTCCTGAGTTTCCGGCACACCCACGTGCACAGTGAGAAAGGGAGAAGTGGAAGGTGAGACCCTGCCCACGCTGGCCCTATGGCTCCCCAGAGCTCCCCCACAGGACCTCCTCATCCTTTCCCTCCCTCCTGGCCTGGCGCGGAGGCAGGGACGGAGACATCCCACACCGAGGCTGGCTTGCAGCAGGTGTGCACACGCACACACGGAACACCACACGTGTCCCCAGGTACACACGCACCATGTACGCACGCACACGGAGGGCTAGCTCCTGTTCCCTCCCTTTGTCCTTGTAGGACAACTGTCAAAGCAGAACGAGGTGGCTGTTCCCAGAGGGAGGAACAGGAACAGAGGCAGAGGGAAAGGTGCAAGGCAGTGTGGCCCCAGCAGGGAGCCCAGACCTGCTCTTGGGCCAGTGCCTGACCTGTCCTGTGTGTCCATGTCACACATGGGCCATGAAGGATGGTGGGTCCTGGTGACCGTGGTTCTTTTCAGCCCTGCTCCCATTTCCTCCCACTTCCTTAAATGTCTGTCACATTTAAGGAAGAACCTCAGAGTGTCACTTCTGGGACCATATTCCCAGGATCCCAGGGGACCCAGACGTAGGCAAAGGCGTGGTAAAAATAAGCTGTTAATGATCTTTTGGAAAATTCTCTTTATTAGTATTTTGAAAATAGCAGTAATAAAGTCAAAACTGGTTTAAAGAGATAGAAAACATAGGTGGGATTATTAACTACAAGTTACATATTTAAAATGGGGATATTATGTGCTTCTTAATTAAGTTTAGGGAATTTTCTCTTTTCTGGTACCAGGAATTGAACCCAGGAGCATTCAACCACTGAGCCTCAATCCCAACCCTTTTAATTTTTTTATTTTGGGACAGGGTCTCACTAAGTTGCTTAGAGCCTTGCTTAGTTGCTGAGGCTGGTTTTGAACTTGTGATCCTTCTGCCTCAGCTGCTGGGACTTCAGGTATGTTCCACCATGCCCAGCAGGCTGAGGAAAAACTTTAAACATCTCCAAATATTTATGGTTTCTCTGGAAAAGATAAAAATTAGGAATTGCCTTATTATTTGTTCTAATTTCAAACTATCAAAGAGAAACTCCTTTGTTGAATTTGATGAGACTCTTGAATGCTAGAATAATATTTCTACATTATGTGTGTTAGTCAAAATGTAATAGCAACTTATCTTTATGTATAATCTGCACTATTAGTATTTTTCACTACTCTTTCATCTAAACCTTTCACAAAATAACATATCAAGCCCTGACTGGTGGCACTTGCTGGTGTCTAACCTGTAAATACTTCACCATGGCAGATTTCTGACAAGCTGCCCACCTAACCTCACTAAACACAGAGGTGGGGAAATGCAGAACAGCATGTCGTTCCTGGTTCCTACCCCACAAACACAACAGGTGCAGAGGCATCGAGAACACAGATAAGCATAAATTACAAAAACACAACTGGAAAGTGATGGGTTTTAAACACTTACAAGTTTTGTTTTTAATAGAAGTTATGCAAGTTAATTTTTCTTCATGATCCTGTTTAACAAATGGACTGCAAAACTCCTGGGAGGTTAATGTGTAGGAACACGTTGCTACAAGGATTTAGACCAAAGGAGAACCCATTTCTTGGAGGTTGCTCTTCTCAAGGTGCATCGTCATTCTTAATGAGGATGAGCAGAGAGGCACAATGTTTCTTGGCAGCCTTTGCTCAGAAGTGGCACACCCTCAATTTGCCTCCAGTTTCCATTGATCAAAACAAACCACAGGACCAGGCCTAATGTTAATGGAATAGGGACAGAAGGCTCAGCCACAGTGAAGTCAGGGATAGGTGTTGTATTAAGGAAAAGTTTGAACAATTAACAATACATTAAAATTTCAACAACAGTTTAGCTGGGTATAAAATTCTAAGTTGACAATCATTTTACAATAGCATTTTGAAATTTGCGCTCCATTGTTTTCTAATACCTATGGTTAGTGATAAGTGAGAAAATCATCATCATTCTAAGTATTCTGCAGTTCATAACCCTTTCTTCCCAGTGATTTTATATACATTTCTTTATTCTACATCTGCATTTTTACTATGATTAGTTTAAGTATAGATTTATTTTTCCCTGCTCAGTACTTGAAAAAGCACATTTTTAGTCAAATCTGGAGACTTCTCAGATATTAGATCTTAATATGTGTTTATCCATCATTTCCTCCACTTGTTTTCTTCTGAAATTCTTATAAATTTAAGGTTTGAGCCTTGCCAGGCACAGTGGCACATGCCTATCATTCCAGACTTGTGAGGCTGAGGCAGGAAGATTGCAAGTCCAAAGCCAGCCTTAACAACCTAGTGAAACCCTGTCTCAAAATAAAAAACAAAAAATAAATTGGGCTGAGGATATGGCTCAGTGGTTAAGTGCGCCTGAGTTCGCTCCCTGGTTACAAACTTTTTGAGTTAATTATCTAATTTTCTATGTTGGAATTCATTTGAATGACATAGCCCTGCCTTATATTCCTCTCTGATTGCATTTAGCACAAGATTGATAAATATATTGAGATTTAAATTTAATTGACCATAATACTTATTTCTAAGATATATTATTGGTTCCTTTTTGCACCTATTTGTTCTTATTTCATTTCTTCCTGCTTTGCTTAATTTTCAATGAACATTAATTGCACTCATTAACTTTTTGAACATCTACATGTAATTACTTTAAAGTACTTTTGGTCTCTTTTATAGAATTATTTTCATCTAGAGTAAATCATTGTTGTAATT
The DNA here is from genome assembly GCF_902686455.1 of Sciurus vulgaris. Classification (NCBI taxonomy): domain Eukaryota; kingdom Metazoa; phylum Chordata; class Mammalia; order Rodentia; family Sciuridae; genus Sciurus; species Sciurus vulgaris. The sequence continues at coordinate 1,902,251 of NC_136464.1, forward strand.
ATGAATTTTGTTGGCTGCATTTGTAAGATTGATATTCCTTACATGTTCTGGATTTTGGCTTGGGAGAGAACGATCTTGCTTGACTGGTTCTGCTGTGTTTGTTGCTCTGCTGTGCATTTTTCTTTCCTTCTGGATTCACCCTTCTAGAAGCATTGTAATTGCTATGGATCCTCAATCCAGAGCCAGATCTCAGAGGGTGGTCCAGGGTCTCATCCCCGAGAGGAGGCTAAGCTTAAGCCAGGCGCAGTCACGAGCAGTGAGTGGCTTTGTTTGGCTCCTGGTTGTCCAGCTTCCCTGTCTTCCTGCCTCCTTGACATTTGCTCGCCATGCTCCAAGGTTTCGGGAGGCAACCAGCAGGGTCCTGCTCAGCCTTGGCATCAAACAGCGGGAGTCCCCTCCTGCCCCTGGCTTGAACCCTTGGCCTGAATCTGTTGAACTTCTCTCATGGGTGTAGATGGTGCCCTGTGGCTGTGTGAACCGAATCCTGGTTGCTGTCCACTGCCCTGGCCTGGGGGCTACTCTGACCCTGGTTTCAGTCTTGCCTATAGTTATTTCTGATTCTCAAAGTTCGTCTTGCTTCTGAGCCCTGGACTGTCTTTTTTACTTTCTCTGTTTTATATCTTATCTATTATTGCCACGGTTTTAGAGCAGAGGGATTCAGCAAAGCCTAAATTGCTACGCCAGCTTGACCAAAATTAAGGTCATTTGATTCATACTGCCAACGGCACCAAATGATTCCTGTGCCTGGAGATTAGCCTTTGTTACGACGTGAGAACAAAGCAAACGTTCGACATCGATTCAGGTGCAGTCGAGTCAGGGACGGATACCTCGCAGCAGGTCAGGGAGGCTGTGCCAAACTGTGCTTTGGAGACAAAGGACAGAGTTGCTGTTTGTTTAGCAGCCACGGGGAACTTCAAGGACTGGCGGTCCATTTTGTAGTCTCTTGGAAAGAGAGCAGATGAGAGCTGTAAGGTTTAGAACATTGCCTGATGCTCGGCTGCCCTGCTCACGTGCATAAGCCAAGGAGCAGCACCTGCTGCGGAGCACGAGCTGGGGGCAGGGGTTCGGCTACATTTCTGAACTGTTCTGTTCAATCATGGCTTTAGATTTCTCTTCTGGTAATTTCATCTCCCAAGGAGCATAGGATCAAACAGAAAGTGCCACCAGGCAAGAGGCGCAGTGACTGAAATAGGCCCTGAGGACCTGGAGGCGTCACCTTGTCACTGAGAACCGAGCCCATCATCGGCAGCACCCGTGCCAGAGATCTCAAGCACTCCCGAGGAGGACAGGAGGGCCCGCTCCACGGCAGGCAGCAGCAAGGGCAGCTCCAGGGAGCCATCAGCAGCCTGTGCCAGAGGCCCGGGGCTTTCTGCCGAGGTCGGCTGTGAAGGCGGCATACAGCACTGTGGGGAGGTTGCCACCGAGACACTGGGTGTCAGGAGGAGAGTGTCAGCGGAAGGGCAGCTGGAAAGGAACCTAGGGAAGAGCATGCCATTCCCATGCTCCAGGCAAGAGGCTGTCTCAGCGCCTTGAGGCTCCTGTTCCCGGCCACGGATGAGCCCGGAAAGCGGGAAGAGCCTGCCACTCTGTGGTGCCTTGTTGCCTGTGGAGGGAGCAGACTCCAGGCGGGAAGGGCAGCTGTCACTGAGAGGGCAGTGGCAAGTGCGGGACCCAGACGACAGCCCAGGGAGCTGCCAGGAGCCTGCACCCGCGCCTGAGCTGTTAGGGGGGGTGCGGAGATCGAGGGCCACGCAGCTGGAAGGTGGCGTGCATGGTATGCCATCAGGGGCCAGGTGGGGAAGGGGCTGTGACATGGCTGGGTAGGTTGTAGGTGGGGGAAGCAGACGCCAGGAGAAGGCGCCCGAGCCCAGGCAGTCTTCATGGCGAGTCCTCTCTGCCTTCAGCAGGTGTCAGGGGACAGCAGGAGCAAGGGGAGACAGCTTCTGAGCGAGCTTGGAGCTGGCACGTGTGCCCCTGGTGTGTTTCCTGGTCACCGGGCAGGGTCAAGGTTTGACAGGACGGCTTTAGAAGCAGGCGCGGGCCACCCAAGCCGTTTCCTTTCTGTCCGAGCAACCTAGGTCCTGCAGCGCCTCTGCGTGGGCGCGATTCAGTCCTGCACATGGCGGCCGGGAGGCCTGCCTCTCCCCAGTGCCAGGCTGGGCCTGCGAGCTGCCGGGACACGCCCACTCAGGAGATGTGCCTTTCCGACCCCATTCCTCAAGTGAAGCTGAGACCCAGGAGCCGTGACGGCCGCCTCAGGCTGCTTCACACGGTCGTTGCCTGCAGTCCAGCGACGCTCCGGCAGGTCCCTGCTCTCGGGATGGCCCACCCTAGTGGCTGGTTCTCTGGGGTCAGTGCCGTTGCTCTGGGTGCACTCAGACAAGGAAAGGCTGAGTCTGATGGCCTTTGTCCATGTGCACGCTACTGGCCTCACAGTGGGACTCGAGGGCCCGACGTTCTGCAAGAGGCTTTGGAATGCTCTGCCACTGGTCGTGCGAAAGCCCATGGAGTTCAGAGAAGGGAGACCGGGTGTGCGCGACCACAGAGGGCTTCAACACAGAGGACGACGGGAAGAAAAGTCAGCGGGCCATTCAGGGTGGGACTCTGTGTTTACGGAGCTGTCTGCGTGCTCTGCTCATCACGGTGCGGAGGAGTTCTGACGTTGTCAGTGGGAGGAAGGCAGCGCACACTGACGTGCCCCAGCCGGCACGGAAGGAATCCAGCGGTGACCCCTTTCCTGCACCCACGGGTGACCCCAGGGTCTCTGCCAAGGAGCTGCTGAGTAGAGGAGTGTGGTGTGGTTAGGGTCTGGGCCTGCGGACCCTTTTCCTCACACTCCAGGGGACTAAACAAGATGAAGCCCTCACTCCCAGGACTTCCCACCTCCAGGGAGTTGGGCACAAGGAAGGCCTCGGGGCCAGGTAGGCTCTAGCACGGCCACAGTGGGCTGTGTCAGGCCATGGGGGCCCTGGGCTGTGGCAGACCCTGAAGCACACACCTGGCACGGGGCGAAGGCTGGATGCAGAGTTGCTGTGCATGAGGAACATGTGTGTGCCACCCAGACCCGGTGACCTCCTGGGGAGGCTGGGTCTGGGCAGGGTCTGGTATCCCAGGTCTCCCAGAGGCATACTTAGTTGGCATCTGAGGGAAGATTCCAGAGTCAAGGGCCTACACACAGGAGCAAGCAACACTTTGAGTGGAGCAGAACAGTGAGCTGGCCAGGAGTAGGGGACTGGAGTGCTAGGGGGAAAGGGACGTGGTACACCGTGCTCAGCCCAGAGCTGTCCTCTTGATGGGGAGGTTGCTGGGTGTTTGCACCCGACGCCTGTGAGCACTTATCTGCAGCAGAGCCCAGGGATGGTGGTGGCCTGGAACTTCAATCCTGAGGTCCAAGGTCCAGAGCAAGTGGGCAAGGACCGATGGAGTCTGCGACTCCAGGGAGGTCTTGGGTCCCCTGCTCCGAGCCTGTGTGCCCTGCAGGGACCCGCTGCCCCTGTTGCCTCTGAGAGCCCTACGCTGGCATTTCTCCATCAGGGGACCCACAGGGCCACAGACCACACCAGCAGTCCACAGTTACTGTGCTGGTGGACTCTGAGCATCTGCCCCATAGGACACAGAGCGCCTACTGTCTGCAGTGGCCACATGGGCTGCAGTGAGCTCCAGCTGTCAGCAGGCTTCACAGCACCAGAAAGCTCAGCCCCAATAAGGATGTGCCAAGCAGGATTGGGGCGCCCTGCTGAGGTGACCAAGGGCAACACACGTGTCCAGCAGAACACAGCCACAAACTCACTGTGCTCAGGTGTGCCGTGCCTGGGGAGGCAGAAATGGGCAGGCTGACGGGCGACTCACGGTGCTCAGAGGGAGAGCAGAGGGAGCACAGGGCTTCCGAGAGGAAGCATCCTGAAGCTGTGTCCAGGGAGAGCCAACCCTCGGGCTTCCTGGAAACATGACTTCTTAAGGTGGCATTGCTAACCAAGACTGCTGACTACTCCACAATGTCGGTGACGGGGAGAGGCGTGACCTCACCCCGACAGTCGCGCGCCCAGGCTGAACACCCTTCCGTCCTCACTGGACCACCCAGTTGTAAGCACCATCAGTTCTGCTCTTAAGTATCTGCCAAGCTGGTCCAGTTGCCTTATTCCTGACTCTTCCTACCCTGGCCTGGCGACCACTGTCCCCGGGGTGGTGCTGCCTCCAGGTGGTCTCTTCGATCTCGGTGTTGCCCCTCCTGTGGGCATTGTCCTCTTTCTAAATGTGTGGCCAGTGGGGAACTTCATGGGGCTCCAGCCTCCAGGGTCAAAGCACCACAGCCTCCACGAGCCTCAGACCATTTTCTGTCCAGCTTCAGTGAGAGCTGAGCACAAACACCTGCCCTATGATTCATGAGTCACACACACACACACACACACACACATACCCCACATGCACACACACATGCACACCAAACTTCTTGAAATTCCAAGAACCTACCCCTTTTGTCAGATGTTACAAAGTGAAATTGCAAAATCACACTGGCTTCCTGAAGGCGGATGCTGACAGACTTGTAGGATAGGCTTTGGGGTAAGATTTGCTTCCTATTTCCAGTAGAATCGTGAGGCCACCACATTGGTTTGTAAGACATTATTTCTGTATTTCGAACTTTGACCAGAACCAATGAATGCAGATGTACCTTAAATGAAAAATAATTGAAGACATAATTGGACTGCTTTAAAATCTTAACCTGAATTTGAACTCAATCGTTTTTAGTTCAAGAGGAAGGCAGACTCAGCAGGGGATGAGCCTCTCCATGAAGTCATCTCCGAACTTCTATTCCAGGCAATTACTTTAGTTCTTGTTGATAATCTATTTCCTCTTAGTAACAGATAGTAATCAAAAGTTAAGGGCTTTCAATTTGCAGTTTCATTTGAAAGTTAGACGCACGGGGTCTGTTCCGACTCACCACTGTGATATTGCTGTTGCGAGGGATCTGTAAGTGCATGCAGGACTTCAGGAGAGGCACTGGCAAGAGAGAGATGGGAGGGGCAGAGCCGATGTCCTACGGGGGTGGACACTGCTGAGGATGCCTTGTGAAGGAGCCGGCCCAGGGCACATTTGTGCAAAGGCACTTGTGCATGTGTGAACATCTGTGCTTATGGAGAATGATTCGCACACAGCACAAGGAGGCGGGGGGTAGGTAACTGGCCAGAGAGGTGCAGCACAGGGAGATCAACCAGCAAGCAAGGGCCAGCACAGCACACACCTGAGTCACAGCCCCATACACCCAGCTCGGGGTCTCTGGAGAAACAGACACGTCCCCTCCTCAAGGGGGATGTCTTTAGCAAGAGCTCTGGACGTATTGAAGGAAATCCCCACCGAGGCTCAGGTTGTCCTGGAAGCCGGCTGTCTGAAGAAGGATATTCCCCCGCCTCGGAGACACCAGCCCTCCCTGGCCCGTGCTGGAAATGCCGTGAGAACAGCCCTTCGCCTCCGTGACTCCATACTTCTTTTGTGCATGACCCTGGGAGCTGATGCTGTTTCTTGATGGATGTGAGCTTTTTGTTGCCGAGTTTTCAGGCCATAGATCAGCTCTGCTTTAGCACCAGATTTAAGACTATGTCCTCAATGCCTGGCCTCCACTGAATATTGCAGAAAATTGTCCAAACACACAGGTCTCGGCAGCTGACGCCTCTGGCCCAGTCTCAGGATGATGTGTAGGTCTCATGCTGGCCTCCGGGACCAGGCCACTTGGGGCAGGATCTGGGTCCTGAGACATACAGTGTCATTGCCGTCCTTCCTGGTTTTAGGGCTCTCATTTCATGGAAGGAACTGGCCTTCCCACCAGGTCCCCTGTAGACACCACAGTTCTCTGTACGTCAGGGCTCTGGTTCCAAACACACGAATGCAGCAAAAGCCATTTTGGACTCACTAACTTGAACATCCCAGTTCTTCGAGCAGGCATTGCAAGTCCTCGGTGGTCACCAGTGCACTCTGGAGGGAGCCAAGGGCAGTTCTCAGCAGCGAGGAGGAAGGCCTCCTACCCGTGCCTCCTGCCCTCTGCAGACTCAGCTCCCAGGGACAGCTGCTTGGGGTCTGCCACCACCCCTGGCCTCGCTGGACCCAGAGGCACTTGCCACACCCTGTATCTGCAGCAGTGGAGCCCAGTGACAGTATCCGGGAGTCCCCAGAGAACAAAGGACCTTCAGAAGTGAGGCCCAGGCATTGGCTGTGCCTCCTGGCCACCTGCTGCCTGCCTGTGCTGCAGGAACCTGCCCAGGCTGCCTCTCCAGGTCTTGGACCATCCTTTCCTGGTCCCTGTGCCCACCCTGTATCCCTGCCCCAGGACTGCACACCACGAGCCTTTCCCAGAGCAGGTGACATGATGCTGCAACTATGTCCCCTTGTCAGGTGAAACCTGGCTTCTGGTCCCACACCTGTGACTGCCTTAGGCATTGCCAAACCAATCACCCAGGTGAGCCCAGGTGTCTGGGCTCTGACACCTTCTGCTGGACCAGGTTGAGTGGCTTCTCCCCCTGACCCTCTGTCTCCTTGTCTGTGTGGGGGTGGACCGAGAACATAGGTTGCCTACAGTCTCTGCAGGGATGAGTGAGCCTGTGACCACGGCCAGGGGACCCACGCGTGCCTGACATCGGTGACTGAGCCCTACTTGGACATCTACCGAACTCGTAGGTTTGTCGTGACAATCATGTGGAACACTGCCCCCGGCGTGGGTCAGCTCCGGGCACCTTGAGAGCTGGGCAGGTGCCATGTCTGCCCGCGTTCCCGAGTACCAGCTCTTCACTACACTGCCAAGGGAACCGACCAGCTGATTCATAAGACCTGTTTAAACCACTGACAGAATCTTGACTGTCATTCCGACTAATCACGGACCGGACGGGCGGACGTGCTTTAGTCCTACCTCAGGGACAGGCTTGCTCGCCAGTCAGGAAGAAAAGCTGGACGCCATCAGCAGAGGCATGCGGACCACACAGCCTTGGGTGCAAATAGTGGATTCTGGCAGAAAGCGAGGCCCTTTTCTCCACGCTGCACTCCCTCAGTGGCCGTCTTCCTGCGAGCCCATGTTACCCAGAAATTACCAGAAGGCTGAGCGGAAACGGGCTAAGATCTGTCCCTCAGAGTCCCGCCCTGCAGTTCCTCACGTCCAGGCCCTGTGCTCACGCTGCGTCGGGGACCATCAGTCTCCCTGAAGGGCAGGAGAGAGGAACCCTCTAGATGACAGCCCTGAAACTCCAAGTGTTGGGTCTGGATGCTTGCTAGGAGTGCTGCGAGGCAGGCCCCGGGGAGCGTGGACCAGATGAGGTGAGTGGCTGCTCTCCCCTGACCCTCTGTCTCCTTCTCTGTGCTGTCCCCGCCCTCCCCATGGTCCTGAGTGAGTGGTCAGCCTGGACGGCCGCCAGATGACAAGGGGGAGGATCTGGTTTGCAGGTCTCAACGCCGGAGGGTGTTTGTTCTTTCTCCCAGTAATCACATTTTTTCCTGTTGCCCAGTTCCTGTTTCCTAAATCAGTAAAAACAAATCGAATATGACTTGGGGGTTGCAGAAAGCTAATTGAAATGATGTGTTATGCGATGGCAACATTTTGGGAAAGCCGTAACATAAAAAGTCACGGACCGGAGGCCCGGCTCGCGCACCCACCTCCTGCCTTCTATTTTTAAATTGTTAATCAGAGCCGCCGACTCGTTGCTTATGGGGAGATAGGATAAATCTTTCTGTCCCCAAAGCTTTTTAAATTATTCACTGTGCTCACTGCTTCGCTTCTGAAGGGAGATTATCTCTTTTAATTGGAAACCTCTATTATTTGTGCCTGAGATGTTTGCGGAAGAAAGTCGAGGCGCGACCACTGTTCCCGGCCCCCTGCCGGCTGCTAGGCGACGCTGCTGCGGCGAGGTCGCACTCCAGACCCGCGGCAGGGCGGCCAGGCCCCTGGCTCTCTCTCAGGTGCTTCATGGTTCGACCTGCGTCCTAGCTAAGGCTCCACGGTCGTCTCTCCAGTCATGTTGCCAGAAGATGGAAGACCAGTTCCCTGGGTTCCCGGCGCCGAGCACGGGCAGCACAGCCCGTGATCCCAGGGTTGGGTGCTGGGACCACTCTTGCTTCCCTTCTGGAAGTCAGATTGGAGACTCGGCCGACACAAAGGCAGCAACAGAGACGGGGAAGACCCCAGGCTGGGGCCCAACAGTGTCACACCATCCCCCACGGCTTTTCTGCTGGGCCACCTAGCTTTGGGTCTCACCTGCAGCTGACTGTGGGCACGGGCACAGTTACCTAACTGACACAGCAAAGGGAGCTCCCTTTGCTGCAGAGAAGAGATTCAGGAGGCCCTGGGACTCAGGAGCAGGCTTCTAAGAAAGGCAGAGACCGTCCAACCACATCCACTCAGAATCACAGAGAAGGCCACCTCTGGGGAGTCTGAGATGGGCCCTTGGGTTTCACCTGGCAGAGCCGGGGGCTGCTTTCCAGAGAGGCTACCGCACTTCTCACGCAGGGGGCTGCGAGGCATCCCCCTGCCCACATGCTTACCCACGTTCCTGTGGACCCTTAATTATGTTGTGTAGGTCTTGGGCTCGTGGACCCAGGTCCCGTGATTTCGATCTGAGTTTCTCCATGGCTGACCTCACAGGATCTTTGCACGTGCTACTTGCTACTCTCTTGTCTTCTTTGGAGAAAGGTCTGCTCATCTTCTTTTCCAAATTTTTAACTGAGTTGCTTGTTGTTTGCAGGTTTTAATTGCAGGTCATTGGCGTGCTGAGTCAGGTTCTGCATGTTGGAGGTGGGTTCTGACTTCGTATTTTCCCTGTGAGCTTCGGCTGCTCCAGCACCATTTGTTTAAAATGCCCTTCTCTCCTCACACCCTTGTCTGGCCACATTTGCCAAAGAGTATCTTATTCCTGGACTTCTCATTCCAGTTCCATGCTACTTCTGTCCATGAAGCTCAGCAGCAGGTTTTTAAAATTGCAAGTTGTGAGTCTTCCAACGTTCTTCTTTTATTTTGAGTATTTGGGTCCCTTGAAACTGCACTTGAATTTTAGAGACAGCTCATCGACTTTTGCAAAGGCCAGCTGGGGTTTCACAGGGATTGCTTTGACTCTGTAGACCAATTTGGGGGTGCTGTGTTCTTAGCAATGTCATCTGCAAGCGTGGCTTCCTTCTTTCAAATCTGATGGCTATTATTTCTTTTTCTAGCCTAATTGCCCTGACTAGAACTGCCAGTGCTGTGCTGAATGGAAGTGGCCAGAACAGACAGCCTGTGCTGCTCCTACAGCTCAGTTTCCGGTCCTGTGGTCAGGTAGGTGCTGGCTGTGGGGTTTCTAGAGACTCCTTCTCAGACGAAGGTACGTATTTTTCTATAGTCCGCCCCAACTTCTTTTGATAGCAGGCTGCATGTCAATTAGGAAACACACTAAGACCAAGCAGCACCGACACATTCATGAGAGGTTCCACTGTGGAGCAGCCTCACCTCCGTGAAGTCAGAGGAGCATGCCTTTTAGGATGATTTGGCTACTGTCTGCCCGTGCTGTCCTGCGATGGGGGTTCTTTGGCTTGGCTCCTGTCTGCCCGTGCTGTCCTGCGTTGGGGATTCTTCGGCACTCCCTGGAGACCTGGTGGGCACTTTACAGGGATGCGTCACGGGGAAGCCCTAGAAGGCCACGAGAGGAGCGAGTCTGCAGGAGGCTGCCCAGAGCCTCAGTTCTTGAACATCACTTCCTCCCAATTTTCCAGATGAAAGGCGAGATACCTTAGAAACATCTTAAAAACCTGAGAAAAATGATAATGCCATCTCTTTATGGTGATGGTCTTAATTCTTCATCTGAACTCTCTGAACTTTGAGCATGGTGGGGGTCTGGATGTGGGGACTGCTGGTGGTTTTCTGGGTGGGCCATAGCTTCATTTGGCACTTGAAGGAAGGCGTGGGTTGTCTTGCCCCTCCATGGGCCTGCGGACTGGCAGCAGGCCTGGAGCTGCTGGTGAGGGGGATGATGGGCTCTCACCAGGCCACTGCTGGTGGCAAGCCAGGGGGCCAGGAAGGGCCATCCAGCCTGTGCCCCTTTCTGTGGGCGGCGGCTGCTCAAGGCCCAGCAGGAGACAGGCAAGCCCTAGGATGTAGCCCCCTGGGTGGCCGAGCCCAGGGAGTAGGAGGGCGGGTTCGGACGTCTGGACCTCCAGAGCTCTTCACCAAGCTGCCGTGGGTTTGGAGGCTTGTCTCTGTCTTCACTCGACCACAGGTGGCTTTAATGAAAGCATCTGGCTGAATGCAGGGATCCTGGGCCATATTGGACTTTGGCCTCACATGGGGGCAGGCAAGAGGACACAGGCAGCCTGGAGGTATACTCAAAGGGACACTGGGACAGAGAAGGTGCCCGGGGGCGGGCATCGTGAAACAAGCCGCTGGGTTAGTTTAGTGACTGAGCCTGGGCCCGGTGGTGCCCTCCTGTGCCGGTTGCCACCCCAGCTTCGTGCTCAGCTCTGAAATGTGCCCTTGCTTTCCTCGCACGTCAGCAGCGTGTGGATCGGAGATGCTCACAGCTTCCTTCCGAGGGTCTTATTTTGAACACAGCTTTGTTCTGCCGACGTTTTCCTCGGAAGTGCTGGACCCTGCCACGGCAGTGATGCGTGCAGCCTGTCCTCACGGTCACCGAGGGCCCAACCCAGCTATCTTCCCTCCAGGGCCACGTTTTAATAAAAATTTGGCAGGAAATTTATTTTACTTTTTGAACACATTTTGTCCAAATCTAGGTCAGCCCTTGATAGCAGTATTTATGTGCTGGTCTTCTGTGGGACAGACCTGGGGGACGTCTCCGGGGTGTGGCTGGCCAGGAGGCATTGGGCGGCTGGTCACTCAGGGCGCTCCTCATTGAGGCCTGTGGACGCCTGCATCCCACTCGAGGTCTGGAATTTGTGGAAGAAATCATTCTAAATGCTCTTTCTCTCCTTCTCTCTGTCTCTGAATATAGCTTTAGGTTTGAATGTGTTGTGCTAAAGATTTTATTGTATGTCCAAGTGTGATCTCTATTAATCTTCATAAAGAAAGCATTTAGACTTTCTATACATAGCATTTGTTATGAATTACTCAACTTCTTTAATTTTGGAGAAAAAGAAAAGTTTATTGGCAAATAGCTTTAAAATGAGATTTTGCTCTTACAACAGCCCACATGCACACCCACATGCACACCTGTCCCCTACCGCCCTTGGCTTGCGGCTATTCCTTGCTATCTGTGGGCACTGGTCTGGACACCCAAACCCTCAGAAGCTCAGGTCCCTCATATAAAGGGGGCAGCATTAGCCTGCGACCTGAGCCCTTCCCCGTGGACATGAGTCATCGCTCGATGACTTTCAGCACTCACAAAGCGTCAAAGCCCTGTGAACAGCTGCTGCACCGATTGTTCAGGGAGTGACGAGAGAGCTATCCACACACATTCAGCACAGACGCTCTCTCTGCAGATGTTCCCAGCTGTGACTGGTTGGACCAAGGAGGCCAGACCCTGGCACGTGGAGGGCTGTGCTTGAGTGTGCCCACACCAAGCAAGGTCACCCACTGTCATAGCACCAAAGGCTACCTGTGTGGTGATTCCTCAGGGAGATGCTTGTGGCTCTTCCTGCAGATGGAGTATCTTCATAAAGCGAGGCAGGATTCCACGTTTCCACTTTGTACACTGTCTACATGCAACTCCTCCCTTCTGGGCTGATTATTTTGTATATAAATAAAAAGCCAAATTGGCAAATCCTATCTATTTCAAATTTTTTGTCACTATTTTCTAAGTATGGACACATTGCAATGTGTCAGAGGATTTTTACTGAATGAGTATAATTTGAGAATCTTGCAAATTATTGTTAGTCAAATTTGTCAAATCATTGTAATTTATTTCTATTTCAATATTAGTATTTCATAGTTTACTGGCTTTAACCAATGGTTCATTACAGTTGTAAATTTGACAATATAATATAAGAAAAACTAATTTAAAACTCAAACCTGCCATGGCAGGTGGGATTGGTAGAGGCATGTTCTCAGGACCACGTTACCTTGCTCAACAGCCCCCCAGCACTGAGGAGCTGATTTCAAAGGGGGGAAATCAAACAATAGGTGCCTTTGGCAACGTACAAAACAGCAATCAAGATGCACCTTGATGTCGTTAAAGACGAAAGCCCATGCTTCCATGGGTTGTGTAAGGCTGCCCTGGTGGATGCAGAGCCACCTCCAGGCAGCGTGAATACCCACACGCAGGGCCAGAGTGGTGTTCTTGCCAGTGCTGCTTTTCAGTGATTAGATGGACAGGTGCTCACAACAGGCACAACTTGGTCCTTCCATCTCACTTCATCTGTATCTCCACCGATCCATCCTGCCATCTTTCCTCAGCTACCTATCCATCCATCCTTCCTTCCACCTACCCATCCATTCCTCCACCCATCCATCCATGCTTCCTTCCACCTACACATCCACCCCTCCACCCATCCCTCCATCCAACCATCCATGCATCTACCTATCATCCTTTATCCCTCCATTGATTCATCCATCCATCCATCTATCCACTCACCCACTCATATACTCACCCATTTATTTCCACATCTTTTCAAACACTGATCCAGCACACTAATGCCAGTCTTTGGAATGCATGTTGAAGACTGTCTTTTAGACACGGGTGACCTTATATCTGAAAGACTGGACCATTTTCTCTTGATTGGATGGTGTGGTGGGCGTTTTCCATCTGTCCTGTCAGCTGCACTCTCCCCATGTCTCCACATCCCCCTGTGCCCCAGGAGGCTGACTTGTGTGGATGGCATCATGGCCTCTGTGCTCTGCCTTCCGTGTTCAACCAAGGAGAGCACAGCAGCAGATCCAAGGTAAGGAGCCCTCCAATCAGGATATCTGTTCCCTTGGCCCTGTCCCCTGGGGGTCTCCCCCACACTCCACCTACATAGAACACAGGCGGCGAGGACCCTCCTCCTGCTTTCTGGTTTACGTGTCTTCTCCCAGCCTCTTCTCTCTGATGTCATAGAATATGGACTCTCAGTGTGGTGCTGTCTCTGTCTTTGCCCACCTCACCTTTGGTCCTTCTGCAGAGCTAGACCAGTCAGTTGATGGCTTCATCTGGCAGTCCTCTCCCTGACAATTCACTCAGGCTAAGTGACCCTGGATCAAACTTCCATTTCCAGGAAGATTGGTTTATCAGGTTTCTTCCTTTTACTTAGAAGTGCACATTTGTAGTTGGCTCACTGCATCTCAACGAAATGCCAAGAGATCGTGGAAAAACCACCCGATGTCCTCGCTTCTTTGTGACTGAGCCTCAGTCACTGCCCACGTGCTCTGCTAGCTGTTCTGCAGAGCCTCTGTTTCCTGAGATTAGTGGAGTCGTTTTAGCCTTCTTTACCTATTTTCTTATATCCAAAATAGGTCTTCCAATACCATATTTCTCAGCACACTTTCTCCATGTGGTCAAGCATGCCATGGGCTAAGGATTTTTGTCCATGAACAAACATATTCATGGCTAACTTCATTTTTGAGGATTTCTTTATCATAATAATACTGTAACCACAGAATAAGTGCTTGTCCCCAAGGCCTTAGAACTAAGCTGAAGACAAAACCCAGTGAAGCTGGGTTCCAAGACCTGAGTCTCAACTTCAGCGCTGTCATAGCTTAAAAATTGCAGACTGGCATCCGAAATGGGACCCCAGAAAATGTTTTCCTTGCTTTTCTTAAACACTGGAGGGTTGCCTTCCTGTCCCACTCGCTCCTATGTGAATCATTCTGACTCCGCCATTTAAATGAAGTCTGCTGCAAAACTGCTTGGCAAATCAGCTCAGTGACTCACATACACTAGTGACAGTAGAACCCCACTGCCCGTCTGGGGGCAGCTCCGAAGGCCCTGCTTCTCCTAGGCCTGAGGCCCGGCTCCCACGAAGGGGTTGACCACAGCTCCTCTCCCTCAGGATTGTGAGGCTGACCCGCTGGCCTTGGCCTCTGAAGTTCCCTTCAAGGGTGACGCCCTGAATCAGCAGCAAGCAGGTGGCACAGCGTCCTCTGCTGCAGAGCGAATGCGTGGCACGCTCCCTACGCCCCCCTGCCTGTATCGGAGCGCTGCCTGCAGAGCCAGCTCATGGGCGGGCGATGCCCAGTAATGAGTATTTAGACGGCAGCCTCTGGGCTGTCAGTACAGGGGCAGCTCATTGCCAGACAGCAAGGAACCACATCAATCAGCGAGACGGGCCCTGGGCCACCTAGGACTGTCCTTGTTCCCCTTAAATGATGTAAATCAAATACAAAACCCAGCTCATTGTGAGGTGAAATTTGAGAAACATGCAAATGAGCTCTCCCTAAACAAGGGAGATGACAGCGCCTTTCTCATCAGCCCAATTTAGAGGGAATAACGCTCCCTCCCTCCCACAGCCCTGGCATTTCACAGCTTCCAGCAGGGCCAGCCTCCTCCACCTCAGCCTGGCATTGAGAGGGGGCAGCAGAGCCCAGTGCCAGGAAGGACAGCTCACCGGGGCACAGAGTTAAAGGCACAGTAACGCGTTGGCCAGGACGGGAGGCTGAGCGGCCGTCCTCCCCTCCTTGGGCTCCCTGGGCTGCTGACAGTAGTCTCTGGCCTTGCTCTTCTTCCTGTGCCTGGCCACTTTCCTCCGCGGCCTCTCACCCCACAGGAAGCCCCACCATCCCCCCACCTCTTGGTGGGTTGGTTCTCAATGTTCCTGCCTAAATTTTTACAGGGTTCCTCATTTCAGGCCCTGGACTGGACGGGCATGGTCCATGGAGGACGAATCTTCCCACCCCAGGTTTACAGATAATGTTGAACGTGAAGCTCAAGAAGAGCCGGCGGTGGCAGTAGACCACCTGGGACAGAGCCACCCTGGGCGTGCACTTGGGTCTGTCCATCTAGCTGTGAGCCGCTGTTCGGCTGGAAGCTGCTGGCCAACTCATCCAACTGCTGCATTAAGTTCCTGAAGGACTCGGGTGGCCTCTGTGAGCGACATGGACCAGGGAGACATGGTGATAAATTTAAAAAAATAAAGTTCTGAGAGCCAGGATGTCTAAATTTCTAACTTTAAAATATTTTGAGGTCAAAAGTAGCCACCAAAACCCTTCACAGGGGATGGCATGATCTGCAATAGCATAAAAATGTCACTGAGAACCCTCTACAAATGCCGAAAGTTCTCATCATCGTCATTGACTTTTTGGGAATTAATCTGGCTTCTAACTAAACTTGGAGAGCATTTGAAGACATGAGGAGCTGCCTGGTGGTGCTGGCCTCCCTTGCAGGGCCAGCTCCTGGTTCCGGGGTCCCAGAGGGAGGCAGGAGCAGCATAGGAAGGCCGAGGCAGGAGAGCAGCTCCAGAGGTCCAGCCTCTGGAGGGCTGAGAGGGCAGGAGAGGCCCCCAGGCTGGGTGGTGCAGGTGCCCTGCAGCAGGCCGCCCCTGGAGAAGCAGGAGTGGCTCGCTCTCAGAGCGGTGCCTGGGATGCTGGAGCCTCCCTAGTTCCAGGAGGAAACAGACAGGAAAGCTCACGTGGAAGGGTTCTCTCCTCTCTTCCCCTCCCTTCCCTTTTTCCCCTCCTCTCCCTTCCCCTGTTCTTCTCTCCCCTCCTCTCTTCTCCTGTCCCCTTCTGTCCCCGTCCCCTCCCCTCCCCTCCCCTCCCTTCCTCTTTCCCTCCCCAGGGTCACTGGTAGCATTAGCCTCACCCCTCAGATGTCCCAGACCATGGCAGCCCCTGCCCATTGCTGAGGACTCCGTGGAGGTGCACTGTGCAAGGGGTAAGGCTGCCACTGTCCCCACTTTCCACCTGGCTCCAGGGACTCTCCCCAAGGTGGCTGGCTGAGGAGGGGTTTGGCTGAGCATGATTGTCCATCACTGAGTGACTTCGCTGGACGCTGGACTCCTGTCAGCTGCTGTGGCACAGGCCAGCTGATGGAAGGGGGGACAGGAGACAGAGTTCACAAGGCAGCTGCGCTGGTGGGGCTTTGACCCTGCCGTCGTGGCCCTTGGTCTAGACGGCAGAGAGGAGGTTAGGAACTCCGTGTGTACAGCCATCAGCTTGGATGCTCTAGTAAGTTCTGGGATCTCTGGCCAACGTGGAGGGTGGCTGGGGTGTGCGAAACATCACCAATCCACGCCAGAAAGGGGTTTTGGACTCACCAGCAAGGGCAGCTTTTATCCTACTAAATGTGCAATTTATTCTAATTGGTGTCATTTAACTGTCGTGTCACTATTGGCAAAACAGATCTCTGGTAAATGTTCTGTAAGCTTCTGGTGATCACAGACGGACATCTTGCAGGAGGGAATCGTGTTTGTTAGGGAAGAGCCGCTGGGTCTTCTCTCTCACATCACGTGGAGGCGACAGGGACGCCATAGTGTGGGCTCAGGAGTTGGGCCTTTCAACTGGTTAGGGTGGGCCACGTTGATTTGTGCCTTACAGGGCTGTAATTGCATTTGAATGAGAGCGTCCTTCCTCCTTCGCAGCCCAGCCATTGGAGGCCGGGTGAGCAGGGTGTGTGACAAGCAGTTTAAATGAAGCGTGAGCCTCGGATTTATTTAGGCCACGGTGGGTTAATAATTGATGTGCGGGGCTCCGCCGCTGCGCACTTTTCTGAAGGCTCCTTCACTTTGCTTCAGTCACTTGCTATTCAGGGCGGCCTCTGGATTCCCGCCGCTAATGAGCTGCACTTTCCAGAGCGTTCATCACGTTACCTTGTGAAGGCAGCAAGGATGGGGAAAACCACATCAAAAACAAGTCCCAGGAGCACTCACCATCAGGAGCTGCCTCTGCGCACTGCAGACCAGACCGTGCCGGGCGAGCCCGGTAGCCGGAAAGTCAGCCCCGTCGGGCTTCCGGGGAAGGCTCTGTCACTGAGTGTCCAGGAGCGGCTTCAGTCCTGAGCTCAGGAAAGCCACGTTATTGAAAGGCAAAGAAGCCCCAGGGCAGGAAACCAGACAGGCCCATGATCAAACCCAGCCTGCCAATCCGGGGCCTGTGACCACGGTCACACGGCTTGATCCCATCTGTTAAAATAAGTGACATGCAACAATGCCACCCGTCCCTCAGGGCTCGCTCACGGAAGTCTCAGACACTGTGGGGTCCGTCCGTGTTGCCTGGTGCCTTTGGGATCTGTCATAGGGCCACAGGCCAGGTGGTGTGCGGCAGACGTGACTGCTCACAGTTCTGGCGGTGGAGGTCAGAGGTCCCGGGGTGTCAGTGGGGGCCCTCCCTGGTTACCGACAGCCGTCCACTCCCGTGCTCACATGGCCCTCCCTGAGTTCAGTGCATGGAGGGATCTCAGTCCTCTTCCTCTGGAGAGCACTGCGTCTGTGCAAGGCGTCCCCTCTCCCTAGGCACTTCCAAAGGCCCCACCTCCAGGTGCCATCTCACTGAGTCAGGGCTTAACCAGCCTGGCTCCCTTCCCATTTGGTGAGGAGGAAAACGAGGCACAGAGGCCATGTCACCTGTGTGAGTCATGTGACCGCACTGCTCACTGTAAATACCGTCCAGGCTCAAGCTGCTGTTCACAGACCAAGAACTAAGGAGGCGTGTGCACCAAGAGAAACAGAGCTCTGATGCCGCACGCGCACTGCCGGGGATCCGGGCCAGATCTGCAGCGTTACTCACGCACACTCTAGAGGAGGGTCAGCAGGGCTGTTCCCCGAGTTTGGGAGATGCACAGGCAGGTCTGTCTGTTGTGGGGTCATCTGCAAGCACTGTTGGCAACTGCAGTGTGAGCCATGAACATTCACTCGCTGCCCATCGTATACAGCATATCGAGAGGTAGCCATTGAAGGAAACCTTCACCGAGTTGTGGTAGGTGCCAAATACACACCAAGGTGTGATGCAGGGGCTTGGGGCCCAGCATGCCCAGAAGGCCCTGGCCGCCAAAGGGGCTGAACCAGGGGGACTTTTCTGCAGCCCTGGGCTCCTTCAGGGCCCAACGGCTCTTCAGTGTTAATGGCTGGCCAGTGAAATGGCTCACCTGACAGCAATCCATGAGGTTGAACGGAAACGGCGCTGATGGAGAGAGGCCACCAGCCAGCAGGCCCTCCATCACGCCCGCCCAGGCCCTCTGTGGAGACTTGAGGAGAACAGTCACTGAGAAGGGGCCAGGTCTCAGCCTCCCCACCTGCTCCGCAGGACCAAGGGGCAGGGAGCCGTGCACACGGGTGTGGGGCTACGTGCTGGCCTTTGGTTCCACCACTCACCGTATCTGTGCAGGCAAAGCACGTCTCACGGAACAGAAACAGCTAAAATCCTGCTGGACTCTGAGGTGAGTGGGTTCTCGGATCCTTAGGAACCCAGCGTTTAGGACGAGCCAGGGCAGAGGAAGGAGCTCGGCCTCTGCTGCTGGGGATCAGCTCTGTGTCTCCGGAGGATCAACGCGGATTAACGTGGGGCACACACGGGCCTCGGACCACGGTCTACACACCAGCAGTGGAATCACAATGACATCAATGCCGTTGCCTCTCCATGAGCGCAAGTGAGAGGACACCGTTCGGAAGGGTGATTGGCATGTTGGAGGGAAGTTCCCGTTTCAGATGTCTGGCCAGCACTTCTGTGTGGTTTCAATGTCACTCGGCGTATACTTTGGAAGCAATTAATCAGTGCTTTAATAACGGGCGCACGACTCATGCGGAGGTAATTATCTGTTTAACTTCTCCAGCTGGCCGCTACAGATGCTGCTGCCAGCGCCTGGGCAGAGAGACATTCTTCACTGAGGGTGGGGACCAGCAATGGTCAGGGAAGAATCCGGCTGGGCTGGGGAGAACTGGGGCTGCAGCCGCTTGCACCAAGCAGCAAGGTAGGGGGGCGTGAGCGTGCCCCCACTGCGTGTGTGCCCTCCTGCGCAAGCTGTGTCACTTTGGAGCCCAAATCCCCCAGGATGCTGGTCTTTGCCCTACAGCCGCCTCTTAAACACCTGGTCCACAAGCCAGGCACCCCTCCTGGCTGCCTGGTTGTTTCTGATTCCAGAACTTCCTGCAGGGGAACCTCAGTGCTGAGCCCCTCCCCCTGTGCCTCTGAGGGAAACCATAACCTGAGTATCTGGGAGGGAGAGGATGCATGTGCAGTTGGGTCAGGGGTCTGGATGGTCACTGCAGATATGGCTTGGATGAGGTTTGTCCCCACAGGGCCACGTGTGGTAGTGTGAGTTGGTGGGACCTTCAATAGGCCAGGCTTAGTGATGTCCCTCAGTCACTGTGGACATGGCCCTCAGAAGGGATTTTGGTGATTCTCATGGGACCTGATTAGTGTGCAGAGGTTGTCAGAGGAGGATGTCACGGAACTTTAAGAGATGGTAGAGGAGCTCTTGGAACCAGCCGGAATCTCGGTCTGCTTCAGGTGGCAGGCAGGGATGCTCTCTCAGGGGAAGAGCAAGCCCTCTGATGCCCCCTGCGCTCTTCCCTGTTCCTCAGCACTCACACATCTGATGTGGGAAGGACTGGACCAAAGTCTGAAGCCTCATGGCACAGGGGCTGCCAGTGCCCCACCCTGCTGTCCTTCCTGCTCAGTGCTACGTCAGCATGCTGAACCTCGTACTCAGAAGGCAGGGCGATGGAGGACCTGCAGGGACAGACCACAGTCCTGCTGCCCTTCAGCTCTGCAAATGCTCCAATGGTTTTATTTGTTTGCTTGTGAAGTGGCCTAAATAGAGTCCTAACAAAAGCCCTATGATATAGGGAAATAGGAAACAATGTATGCAAATTGCCGTTCACTCTCGACCTCAGGAAATGTTGTTTTTGCTCTGCCACGAAAGACAGTCCTTTGGGAAAGGCAGGAAGTCATGTAGTACTATTTTCATTTTTATTTATTTGTGGACACAATTTAGAGTTGGCCACACACTCCTCTGAAATGCTCAGCGGGACACCGTGCAATAACAGAGGCCTTGAGGGAAGGCTGCAGAGGCCCAGGCCTCTCCCCTCGCCCGCCACGCGGTCTAGAACCATTACAGCCGACGGGGCCAGTCCCAGGTCAGAGGGCTGTGGCTCTCCCTGGCACGCGGCCATGGCCGAGCTGGGGGCCAGCTCTTTCCTGAGGCTGAGCAGACGTGCCTGCCTCCCCTCCTCTGGGAGGAGAGGGACCTCTGATGGCGGCGGGCCCGTCTGTCACTGACCATGGCAGGCTCCCTCGTGCTTCCTTGTAAACCTCGGGCAGTGTGTTCGTCCAGGTGAGGTGAGCTGCCCTGACCAGGGGAGGGCTGGCGTGTAGGCGGCTATCTAAGCTCAGCAGCTGTCCAGCACAGGGCTCCTCCTCACATGAGCCTGGGCCCAGGTCGCCTGTCTGCGTGCCTCCCCTGTGGACTGTGGTGATGGGGAGGGAGGAGCGTCTGCTTCCTGACCACTCAGACACACGGCACCTGGCTAACCGCATCTGCTGCTGGGCCACCTCCACGCAGGGCTCCAAGAAATGCTCTCCCTGGCTGGACAGAAGCTCCCCGAGGTGGCTCCAGCTGATGGCAAAGGAGCAGCTGTTCCCGTGGACAAGGAGCAACTTCCATCCCCCAGCTGGGGAGAGTGGGGCTCAGGTAAATGGAGGACAGGTCCTGGAAGGTGTTGGACTGGAGTGGGCAGTCCACCTGAAGTCCACCCTGGGGCCTCTGTGGTGGGGCAGGGCCAGGACTGCAGAAATCCCAGCAACAGGAAGCACAGACGGAGGCAGCGACAAGGCAACCCTGATTGTTTAAGAGACCAAGGAAGCCTGGGAACTGCACCCAAGACCCACGAGGGGCCTCCCAGACCCCGGGGCAAGGGCCCATGATGGCCATAGCAGTGTCCTGCAAGTGCCCATCGGGGCTGTGGTGAGTGCATCGTGCTCTCTCCCGCTCCCAGGGACCGTCACACTTGCCTGAAAGGACCCTGTAGGAGGCTGTTCACTGAAGCAGGGTTTCCAGAGCTGCGGCAGTCAGACAGTCGCCCCTCCAGGGACAGTCGTGCTGAAACGCCAACTGCATGAGGCTAGAGAGCAGTACACAAAGCAGAGCCCCCAGGAACCCCAAGTCAGCACAGACAGACGTCAAAACAGGAGCTGAGCTTGGAAAGCAAGGTCACTCCACCGAGAACACAGGGGCCTGAAGCCCCAACTCCACACACAAGCTGCTTGAGTCAGAGCTTCATCCAGCCAGTGAGATCCAGGAGAGATGGACAGACCACAGCTCTCGGATCCAGAAGGGAGAGGGACACACAGCAAGCCCCTGCCCCTCAGGATGGAGGCAGACAGGTGGATACAAGAGCCCACCTGGTACCAGAGTGGAATCCACCGCAGGCCCAGTGCTGGCAGGAACACTGGAACTGCAGAGAGGAGTTCCTGGAGCTCAGGACGGGCAAGTCTGCAAGGGAAGGCCCCAGTAGGAAGGGCACCCGCTGGCCCTGGCGCTGGCTGGAGCGGGGATGTGAAGCAGGGGCTCTGGTGGGGACTTGCTCTGGTGGGTGGATTTCCACAGGTACTGGGAAGAGTTTAGAGAAGCCATGGTGCCAGGCAGGGCGGTAGGCTGTGAGGACAGAGAGTGTCAGGTGGGCCTGGCACACCTTGCAGACCATGGGAGGAGCCTGACTTTTAAGGGAGTCCACAAACTGTTGCTTTGATTTATGGTTAAAGAAAATGGTGAGCAGAGAAGAGAAGGAAGGAGTTGGGAAGGTCCAGTGACAGCCCTGAAGATCCTTCCACCAACTCAGGGCGCGGGGAGCAGGCCTTGGGCAAGGGACCCGGTGCAGCTCCGGGGTTAGAATCACAGGACTCTCTGAGGGATTAAGAGAGGAGGGCAAGGTGGAAGCCCAGGAGCTCACAGGAGGAGAGTGCATTGCTGAGCAAGATGGAAGCCCATTCCCTGGGACCACTACCGCAGAAGTCCAGGAGCGCTTGTCTCCTGAATGCAGGCGCAGCGTGAAAGAGCATGCAGAGCCACAGTGCAACGTGAAGAGCAACAGTGCAACCCAGCTAAGAGCACACAGAGCAACAGTGTAATGCGCAGAGCACACAGAGCAACAGTGCAATGCAGTTAAGAGCTCTCAGAGCAACAGTGTAATGCAGCTAAGAGATTGCAGAGCAACAATGCAACGCAGCTAAGAGCTCACAGAGCAACAGTGCAATGCAGCTAAGAGCTCTCAGCAACAGTGTAATGCAGCTAAGAGCTCACAGAGCAACAGTGCAATGCACTAAGAGCACACAGAGCAACAGTGTAACCCGCAGAGCAACAGCGTAATGCAGCTAAGAGCTCACAGAGCAACAGTGCAATGCAGCTAAAGCTCCCAGAGCAACAGTGCAACACAGCTAAGAGCTCCCAGAGCAACAGTGTAATGCAGCTAAGAGCTCTCAGAGCAACAGTGCAACACAGCTAAGAGTTCTCAGAGCAAGAGTGTAACCCGCAGAGCAACAATGTAACACAGCTAAGAGCTCACAGAGCAACAGTGCAACGCAGCTAAGAGCCCTCAGAGCAACAGTGCAGAGCAACAGTGCAACACAGCTCACACTCAGTCCTTCAGGGAGGAGACCTGGTTCCTGCACAGCCAGAGGTGAAATGGCCGGTTCTCCTCCTCAGCTTTCAGAAAGTCTGGCCTCCCGGGAGCATCTCTACCTTCATTGTCCTAAGAGAGGGAACAGGAAGACAGTTACAGAGCAGGAACCATCAACAATTTTCAGCTGTGGATGTCAGAGTTGGAAATTGCCCCTGGGTCCGGGACCCTCAACAACACACCAGCTGTCCTTGTCCTCACCGTCTGGGACACCATTCTACCTCTGTGCATCTGTGTCAGCCCTGCATGTCCTTCAGGAACTGCGTGACCTCCTTGAGATGCCTGGCTGCACCTGGACAGCTCCGTCCCTGTCCAGATACTTGGGTAATGAGAGATGGGCCTGGCCTGGTGCGAGAGCTGGGGACAGGAAAATATCCTTGAAGCAGAGGAGGTTAACAGCACTCCTAGCACCTAGCACCAGCAGAGCAGGCGCATTAGAGCTGAGGAGGGTTAACATCCAACATACGTAAGGAATTCATGCAGTTCAATGGCAAAACATGAATAAATGACCCTATAAAGAGAACAGAAAAGAAGCTGTATGGACAGGTTTCCAGAAAAGACATACGGACGTTCAATACGCCTGTGCCAAGGCGCCCCACATGGCTAATCGTCAGGGATTACAACCCCAAACCACAAGGACGTGCTTCAAACCTGCGAGGATGGCTGCTATAGAAAGCCTTCACGTGAGGGAAGGGGCTCTGCACGCTGTCGGGGGGATGCAGATGGGGACAGGCAGGTGGGGTCCTGGGAGAGCCACCCAACAGCCCCACGGTCCTTGTGTGGGCGCCAGCCTAAGGAACACACCAGACCCCAAGAGATGCCTGAGCTCTGTGTTCCACGCAGCCAAGGCGCGGGTCCGTACACCCCACGGTGGCTCCACTCAGCCCTGAGGAGGAGAAAAGACTGTCTCCGTGACACTGGGGGTGAACCTGGGGGACAGCGTATTGAGTGGAACAGGATCTCACCTGAGAGCCCAAGCTGGTGGGGCTCATGGGAACAGAGCAGAGGTGGCTCTGGGGCTGGAACCAGGCTGGTCAGGGGACGAGATTCCTGTGACAAGATGCACAGCCCTGGAGATCCAGGGGCAAAGCAGTGGCTTCGCCATCATAGTGAAATTGGCAAGCGTGCACGTCTCTGTGTTCTCGGGGTATGTGCACACGCATGCAGGCCTGCTGGCATGCACGCTTGCACAGGCAGAGTGTGAGGTGTCACCTGTCCGTCCCCTGGAGGGTGGTGACCTTTTCACAGTGTGGAGACATATATCAGCCGTCATGTCCTGCCCCTTAAATGGATCCAATTTTTATTTGTTAATCATACTTCCACAAAGCTGGAAGGAAGGAACGAAAATCAGGAAGAAAGGAAAGTAAAAATTCCTACAGAAAGAGCTCTGTTTCCGGGGTGACCTGAAGCCCTCCCACAGCTGCCGCAGTGAAAGCCAATTAATCCTGCGGCAGATAACGAACTCAGGGTGACTTCCCAGGGCTCCAGCAGATCCACTTGATGTAAAATGCAGCACAAATTAGAATCAGATTCAAAACAGAGTGACACCTCGCCCGAAAGACAGACGCAGATGGACCCACGAAGGCCGAGAGTGCCAGCACTCGGGGTGGCCTGGACACTCGACAGGCTGTGCGGGACAGTCAGGCTGCTGCTCAGTCGTTCCTGCAGGTCGTGAGGGTTCTGCAGTGAAGTCTCTGGTGGCGAACACGGACTTTTCTTTTTTAGATACATTGGAAGCATCAGATTTATTATTGGGTACATTCTTTTTTCTTTTTTCTTTTTTTCCTTTTGTTTTGCGGTGCTGGGGGTTGAACCCAGGGCCTTGTGCTTGTGAGGCAAGCACTCTACCAACTGAGCTATATTCCCAATCCTTTTTTAAACATATTTTTAATGGTTCTTTTTGGTTATATGTCATTAAAATCAAGGAATATAGTTTGCCTGAAGTCAGTCCCAGTGCCTCCCCTCTCCCGGCTCTCCTTCCTCCCCCGTTCCCTCCCTTCCTCTACGGCTCATTCTGCCATGACTTATGTTTTAGACAGTGTTTTGTGGGTACACATGAAGGTGAGACTCACTGTGGTCGATTCATATATGCATGCAGGAAAGGCCAAGGTGAGCTTCTCATGAGAGGCGTTAAAATGTTCTTAGAGTGGAGCTAAGGGTGCTGCTTAGTCGGAGGGCGGGGATCTTGCTAAGTATCAGACCATGGCCTCTTAGTGTTCCAACCACTGACACAGACTCCACCAAATCCACATGGTGGCTCCGCATGACCATTCAATGTCCATCACTACGAGGGGGCTGTGGAGGTAGGAGCTAGGGGGGGAGCGACAGCTGCCAGCAAGGAGTGGCTTGAACAGGAGGGGAAGAGAGAGGGAAAGAGAGGGGGGAAATAAAGAAGAGAGGAGAGAGGAGAAGAAAAAGAGAGGGGAGGAGAGAGAGAGAGGAGGAGAGAGCACAGTGGTGACAGCCGACGTGAACTCTGTGCTCCAAGGGACCCTGGGCTCGCTCCCTGACGTCATGGATCAATCATGTTCTCACCACGACTTCCTCTGAGGCCACCAGGAAAAGCTGAGCATGTTCAGAGGACTTCAGTCTGCACTGGAAAGGTGCCTCCACATCCAGGGAGCAGACAGGGTTCCCGGGAGCCTGGAGGGGCAGGGCTACTCCACCTGATTGCTGGTTAGTCACGCACAGCCGGGAAGGGGCTGCCCACCCCATGGAGACCCGTGACTGTTTTGAGCCAGAAGCGCAGAGGAACACGTGAGCTTTCGTCCCGAAGAAAGACTCGTGCTTCCACATGAGCAAGAACTGTGTGATTCTGAGATGTTTCCCAGAGTTGAACATTTTTGATTAATGTCATGCATTTTTGTTCTTGGAGTTAATAAAATGTTCGAGCTGGCTGGACGTGGAGATTCCTTTATTAGACTTTCTCTCTGCGCATCAGCAGAAAGACTCAGAGGGAAGAACGAGCACAAGGTGCCCAGTTGCTTAGAGCTGGACTCAGCCAGAGGAACGCGGGTCAACCCTGGAAGTGAGTGTCCGGCAGGAGCCTTCTGGGGTGGCAGAGGGAGGAGGGCTCCACAGCCACTGCCCAGGGAAGAGACACAAGCTGGACAAATGACCAGAGCAACCACCCGGATCCCTGGGAGCAAACACAGCCTCCAGTGGCTGGACGGTCCCGTCATGGGGAAGATGGGCTCAGAGCCAGAGGATGGGGGTGGTGCTGCTCCAGCTCAGGGCTGTCTGTCACCCACCCCACTCCCCATCGGTGACAGTGTCTGGACCAGCAGGTGTCCTGGTGTGAGCCTGTGGTCCTTCGCTGCCCGCCAGCCTGAGAAGACACACAAGAGACTGGCCAGAAACTCAACAGGCACCGGAAAAGAAGCAGTCCACCTCTGCGTGCGTCCATGGCCTGCCAGGAGCCGTGTGCCGGCAGTGAAGAGGCTGCAGGGGCGGCAGAGGGGGCGGGCCTGGGAGCTGCCTGCATGAGCCCTCTGCGGAAGTCCTCATCAGCCGGGAGGCAGGTGCTCCCCTGAGGGAACGGGACACCCACTCTTCCACCTCTTCAGCAAGAGCTCCCTCCAGCACAGCCGCGGCACAGAGTGGGAGGAAGCAAGGCTAGAGAAGAAGGAAAGCTGCCTTTATTTGCAGATGACATAAGCCTGTACAAAGAAAGTACCAAAGAATTCAGGAAAAGCTATTGGGAAGAGTGACTTCAGCAAGTCACACGGTATGTGGCCAATATAAAATAAACTGCATCTCTATGTGTGAGCAACGAAAGACCTAAAAATAAAATAGGACAATCATCCGAGTCACAGGACACCGCAGGAACGGAACTCTTAGGAGTTAGTGCACAAAGGGAGTGCAAGATCTGTCCAGAGACCTGCAGGGTGTGGCTGAGGACGTTAAAGCCCAAACAAGCAGAGAGGCTCAGAGGTCCTTCTGGGAAGACCTCACGGCCATGACCATTCTCCCCACGCCACCGGAGCAGCCGGACGCTCAGGAGCAGACGGCTGCACCAGAGGCCAACCAGCATGTCCAGCTCCGAGGAGGAAATGAAGGGGCACAAAAAACCAGGAGAGCTTTGAGAATAAGAAATGTGGAAGGCTTCCCCCAAGGTGGGACTTACTGTAGAGCTCTAGCAATTGAGCCCGTGTGGTGTGGGCGTGAGCAGAGGCCTGCGGATCAATGGAAAGGCTAGGAAGGGGGATGTGAACCTGGCGTACGCAGTTGACAAGTTCCCACAAAGGTGCCAGTGGGGAAGAGAGCGTTGCCCAGGAATGGTGGAAGAGCTCCACGCGCGTGTGCAAAAGTGTATTGCACACCACTCAGAAGGGACGCTAAGAGACAGAACCTCGAAGAAATTCTAGAAGAAAATACAGGATGTTCTTCACAGCCTTGGGCTAAGCAGAGTTTTATTTAACTACGAAAATAAAGGTAGGATCTGTAAGAGAAAAAGTGGACGATTTTGACTTTATGAAATTTTAAATTTTTTTGTGCTCCAACGGCATGGTTAAGAAAATGAAGATACCCAACGCAGGCCAGAAGGATATATTTTAAAAATCTTTTTTGATACAAGACTTGCCTCTAAAATACATAAGGAAACCTTAAAATTCAACGAGACAACTCAATTTAAAAATGGGCAGAAAATCTGAATTGTCATTTCATGAAAGAAAATAATACGAATAGCCAAAAAAGTGCTCAGAAAGGAGCTTGGAGTCTCTAGTCATCGGGGAAATGCAAGTTAAACTCAAGGCACAGCAGCACAGACCCAGAGAAAGGGCTGTGAGGATGGAGAGCTTCGTCCACACGGTGGCCTCCGTTCCATCCGTTTTGCCACCAGCCACAGGGTCCCCTCCTATGCTGGTGGGGACATTGCTGCTGTGGGCAGATGCCACCGTTCTGTCTCATTTGCATGTGCACCAGGGCCGGGATCAGGGGTAGTTTTATTTTGGGGGCAACCTCCACGCTGTTCTCCCAGCCACCAGCGCCGCTCATGCCCCTTTCTCCACATCTTGGCTGTTCTCGACCTTTGGTTTGAGACACTCAGGGTTTGGACTTGATTTCTATGAAGGTCAATGAAGTTGAGGGTTTTCATGTGTGTGTCTTGACCTCTTGAATTTCTTCTTTTGAGAAGTGCCCGTTCATAGCCTTTGCCCATTTCAAAACTAGATTGCTTGCTTTTGTCACCGAGTATTTAAATTCCTGAAATACATGTGGCATTGACCCTTGTTGGGTGAAGAGTCGAGAGAAGCTCCCCCACCCCAGACCGTGTCCTCTGCTGTGCAGAAGCTGCTTAGCTTGATTGGTTCCATTTTTCTATTTTCCCTTTTGTTTCCCATGCCTTGGAGTTTTATCCAAGATATCATGGCCCGTGCTAACGTCTTGAAACATCTCCCTTTCACTTTCTTCTGCTAGTTTTAGCTTCAGGTCTTACTGATGTAGGACAGAAGAGGCTGGGCACTCGAGGAATTTTCAGGAAGCAGGTTTATTGACTGCAGCATCCAGAGGGGTTATTGCCTAAAAGACTCTCTGGACACCGAGTCTGGAAATTCTTTGAACTTCATACCCAGTGTGGGAGGGGTTTGAAGGTTTACGGACAAGTGCTTTTTGTCCTGTTTCTTTTAGACTAGACAGAGGTTTTGCAAGTTGTTTTTTTTTTTTTTTTTCCCCCTACAAACCTGGCTTTTCAAAAAAGAGGCAGCTACACACCACAATGCCCTCTGCAGAAGTTCTTGCTGGTATCCTGTGCAAAAAACTTTCTGACAAGAAGGGGAACGTACATGTTACACATATTACGGGGGCATCTGTTTAATTGTGGTTAAGAGTCCCCCAGGTGGGGTCTCTGGTCTGCTTCATTACATTTGAGTCATTGATCTATTTGGAGTTGACTTTTGAGCAGGGTGAGAGGTGGGCTGTGTTTCACTCTCCTGCACATGGAATTCCAGTTCCCCCAGACAGTTCATTGAAAGGCTGTCCTTCTCCAATGGGTGCTTTGGGCACCGTGTCAAGAAGCAGTTGGTTATAAAGACATGAGGTTATTTCTGGGCCCTCTGACTCTTCCTTTGGTCTGTGTGTCTGTTTTTACGCAATAACATGCTGTTTTGATCACTAGAGTTTTGTAATGTATTTTGAAGTCAGGTGGTGTGATGACTCTGGTTTTGTTCTTTGGGCTGAAAGTTTCTTTGTCTATTTGGGATCTTTTGTTCTTCCGTATGAATTTCAGGATTTTCCCCTAGTTCTGCAAGGAGGAATGCCATTGGTATTTTGGTGGGGTCTGAGCAGCCCCCTGGACGGAGCCTCCTTGGACCTGGACTGCCTCTTTCCTGCAAAAATTCTGAGTATCCCATCAAAGAAAGAAGTAAAATTACTTGAAAAGAGAGGTAGAGGGGGAAGGAGGAAGGGAACGGGAGCCCTCCCATCGCCGGTGGAGCACCTGAACACTGTTCGGTGGCTTCTGAGAAAGCTGAAGGCGTGCTGACCACTGCACTCAGCAATGCAACTGCAGGAACCAGTCAAAACGGACTCGAATGTTTGTAGCAGCGCTGTTCACAATTCCCGAAATCTGGAAAGTATCTGAAGGCTCATGAACTGATAAAACAAATACCACGCAAGAGAGCTCAGCAGTAAGAAGGAGGAAAGTACTTACACGTGCTGGACTTCAACCCAGCACATCCCGTGCTGCAGGCGGGAGCACAAGCCGCAGAGAGGAGCCTGATGCCAAAGACGCACGCTGTGCGAGTCCTGTTCTGTAACATAGAGGAGCCTGATGCCAAAGACGCACGCTGTGCGAGTCCTGTTCTGTAACATAGCCAGATTTATAGAGGCTGGAACTGGAGGCGGGAGCAGGACGGCCTGAGTCTGGGGAGGGAGCTGGGCTGATGGGAATGTTCTAAGCCTGGTTGGTGGTGATAGTCACACAAATCCATAGCTTAGTAAAAATAAACTATGTTATGTGCATGTTGGAACATGCCACAGTGAACCTACTGCTCTATGCAATTATCATGCACCATGAAAAAGAATCCTTTGCACAATACAGTGAGTCCAAAGGTGTCCAGACATGGGTCAGGAGAGCTTTGAGGGCAGCTCCGTGGCTTCTACACCTGTGGTGTGGGCACAGAGCCCTCTGGCAGTGTCTCAGTGCACTCCCAGATTCTGAGCAGTTCCCAGGAGCTGTCACCCCGCCTGCTGGTGTCCCTTCTCCTGACCCAGCCACACCTTTCTCATGACCTCTCCCTCTAGGGGCTCCTCGATGGCCACTTGCCTCCCTGGCCTTTGCCACCAGAACCGCCCGTCACTGTGCCTTTCTGACCTGGCCTGAGAAGCAGATGTTCAGCTTTACCAGTGTCCCTCCTGTCCCTTCTCCTTTCTCTTTTCTATATCTGATGTCCGCTCTCATCTCCCACGGGTTCTCAGGTGTTCTCTGTAAGGGACACATGGTGGCATTCTACCACACTGGGGGGACAAGGGTCCTTCTGGCTGGAGGCCACCAGCTGGGACTTTGGTTCCCAGGCCCAGCTCCCTCCAACCTCAGGAAACCATGACTGCCACCGGGCAGTCTCCCCTTGCCCATCCTCAGGATGTCCCTCCCTGTCCGGCAGATGACCTGGAGCCAAAAGTGACTTTTCAAGAGTCGTGGGTCATGGTGAGCCAACCTGTGGTCCTGCAGCGTCCCAGGTGGAGTCCAGGTGCCATGGGTCTGTCTCAGGTAGGAGGCTCCCGCAAAGCTGTGAGACGAGCAGGTGTGAGAGGTAGGACATCAGCACAGCCACCTGCTGTCCCCAGGGGCACGAGCTGCGCCCAGCTGGTAATGGGCTCTGTGCATGCTCTTGGACACACACGCAACCAGTCGACCCCCAGGGCCGCCGTGAGCTCAGTCTGTGCCCTTGTTGCAAGGCTCCCTGGTGGCTAACATCCTCCTGGAAAAAAGAAGCCTCTAGAAGAGAGTGACTTTTTTTGCTGTTGTTTTTAAATATTAAAAACTCATTTTAAAGAGACTCCACAAGAGCTGAGCTGCTTGCTCCACCTGGATCCCCTGGGACTGCTCTTGACCACTTTAAGTATTTAAATCGAATCTTCAAACATTGCAATTATTGGCTTCCCCCTTCGACTCCAACATATTCTGTAACAGCTGCATTTATGGAATACAGATTCAGCCGAGATGAGTTTTCAAAGCCCGAGATGCAGCTGAGTCTAGACAGTGCGATATTTTGATAGGAGAGCATTAACATGCAGGGGTGTGTTCAGAGAGTTCACTCATTTTTCTTTCTTAAGCACATTTTAGAGGAAGTCACCTGACTGGGGGTGCAGAGACCAGGTCTCCCCAGCACAGTGGATCTCAGCCCATGGTGATCATCTGCCCACCTGCTGGCCTGTGTGGGTGAGCTCAGCCCCCGTGGCCTGCTCTGGGCCCGCCTGGGTGCTGACCGGGGCACAGGAGCATGTCGCCTCTGACTGTGTGGATTTGCGGCCGTGTCCCCAGCTGAGGGACGGCCAGTGAGTGGTCTCTAGTGACACTCTCCTGGACCCATCCTTCGAGAGCAGGGACCTCACAGCGGGAACACGAATGACCTCATCTGTGAAGGTTTCTGGCACGTTCCTCTGAAACGCTGCTGCCAGGCACGGGGGGGGGGGGGGGGTAGGGGGCAAGCCAGCAGCTGCAAATGGACCCCCGGACAGCAGAACAGCTGCCAGGGAGTCCCCTCTCACAGGAGGGGCTCCATTCTCAAGCCCATGCCTGGCTGAGGCCCAGCTGTTTCTACATGTTCAGGATAGAGTGAGCAAAAGGATCTAAATATATTTTGTTAGGATTTTTAAAAAAAATTAAAATCTAAATGTATAAAAATATATGTCCTAATTTAGGAAAGCTTAATATTTGGGGATCCAAATGCACAACTAGAAAGAGTTACATGTTGCTTCACATACAGATTCTGCGTTTAATTGGGAGGCACCTGTAGAAACAGCCTTCACAGAACAAGGTGTGCTTAGGAACATCAACTCGGACATGAGGGTGGGAGGGACGCCACAATGGAGGGGCCTCTCTGGATTATAAAACAGCTGTGCAGGATGTAGCCCTGAAGTTACAGGGCTCCCCTCTGCTCTCGGAAGGTTCGGCTACCTGGGTCAACTCTACTCCAAAAAAGTTGAAGGGAAACCTCAGGAATGAGCAGTGTGTGAGTCCCCACCTGTCCCCTCGTTCTGCCCATTGGTCCCTGCCCGTCAGTCCCTCACAGCCATCTTGGCCTTCAGATCATCTGGTGGCTTGCGTGATGCATTAGTGACCCCAAAGCATAGGAGCAGGGGTGCTGGCAATTCAGAGATGCCAAAGGAAGCTGTGAATTACTTCCTTTAAATGAAAAGGTGGAAGTTCTTGACTTACGGAAAGAAAAACTTCATATGCTGGAGTTGCTAAGGTCTGCCGTGCACTGTAGTTGGTCTCTCACTGGATAACTTACAACGAGGACAGAATCGTAGGCATGGCGTGCAGCAAAACAGCACTCCAAGCCTCCAGCCCTGGTATTCCCAATGCTGAAACCGCGCCTGACACAGGTGGTTGCCCCAAGCTATTACCCAGGGACTGAATTGTCGAGTCTGTCTTGAGCCAGTGTCTTGCTGTCCACACTTTACGGCTTCTGAGCAAGTCCGGGACACATGCCTCTGACCAATGACCCCCATTACACCAGGCGAAGATGTCTCTTGTTCACTGGACTCTGCTTGTCCACATCTCCCGGTGGACCTGGAGAGAGCTGCCCACAGGGAATACCATGGAATCTGCTTGGAACCCCATCCTTTTTCATAAGGGATCACAGCGCCCTGCATGTGCCGAGAGTGGGGTACAAGCTCTGGCACTGCGCCCCGTTGTCCTGGAGTCCCTTGAGAGTTCGCTCTGCAAACACATGAAGAGAGGTGGTGCCAGGCTGCCCAGGGTCAGGTGGGTGGATCAAGCTTGGATCAGGGGTGCTCTCTGAAGGCTGCACAGTCGCCATGACTGAGAGCTCCTGGCCCCAGCCACGGCCTTGCCTGCGAACTGTGTCGCTCCCACCAACAGGAAGCACCTTTTGCCTCTGACGCATGCTCACACATAACACACATGAACACACCCGTCTGCATGCACACACACACCCATTCACAGACACCCATCCACACAGCCATCTACACACACACACCCATCCACACACATCCATCTATGCATATACTTCAAACCCCCACACCCATCCACACCCATCCACACACCCATCCACACACCAACACCCATCCACACACATACCCATTCACACATACACCCTAACACCCATCCACACCCATCTACACACCCATCCACACACATCAACACCCATCCACACACACACCCATCCACACACACACATCTATTCCTATACCCCCAAACCCCACACCCATCCACACCCATCCACACCCATACACACACACACACACACACACACGCGTGCGCGCGCGAGCACACACTAAACTACTCTCCCCTGCCGGCACGCTGGCTTTCCTGGTCACTGCCGACCTGCCAGCTGGCTGGGGTGCTGAGCTATCCATCTTGCTGGTGTCGTGGCTGCCAGCCAACTCGCTGCAGCTACAGGTGGCGGGACGCTTCTCAGAGACCTGGGCCAGGCAAACTACACCCTGCTCAGCTTTTTAATGGTCTTTCCTTATATGGTTTTGAAAATGGTAAAATATCAACCAATGTGTTTTATAATTCCAAAGACTAACAATGCAAAGAGGTTTTGTTTTCTCATTAAAGACGAATGGCCCAGGCATTTAAATAGGTCACCTCCAACAGGCCTCAGGACCCCACCCAGATAATCATAGCGTCTCCCAGCCCACTGTGCCCGGCCACGGCTGTCTGGATCTGTCGCTCAGGCCGGGCCATGCTGGCTAGGTGAGGCCCACCTTGCTGGCAGTGCCACGGAAGGCCCTCTGTGCAGCGGGACCTGCACCTGCAGAAAGGCAGTGCACAGTGCAGCTGCACGCTTGGAGCCACCGGGTCCCAGGACCCCTCTGTCCCCACCCGTCCCCGCCCTCCCCAGCCCAGCAGCGAGGAAGCTGGAGTGGCCTATGGCCTGCCCCGGGGCTCTCCTCAGGCCATCCACTGCCAGTGTGATGGCTCTGCCCTCTTGGGGCAGCTCTCCCCGGGCAGACGCACTCTGGCTTTGCTATTCGCTCCCTGGTCGGCTCAGCAGGCAACCCCCGTCCTCTCTCTGCTGGGTCCCAGACCCAGGTGGGAAGTCCACAGCCTCAGAGCCTGGCTTTCTGTCGTGTGCCTCACCCACTTTAGAGTCCGCGTCTGCCGGCATCTCCAGGGGCCCTGCCTGTGCCTCTGGTCCCCGCCCCAGCTCCCCATGCCTGTCCTGGAGCCTGCTCCGCTTTTCCATTCCCTTTTGCAGAGAACATGTTCCAGACCGATTTCTCTACTGTCCCCTAGGTTCACCTCTGATTTCTGCTTTCTTTGAATTAATAAATAATTTCTATCCAGAGACATATGATGTGCATTCAAAGGTGAAGGTGGGTGTGGCTCATGCCACCAGAAGCCCACAGTGTAGAGGCCCTCAAAGAGGAAGGAAGCAGAGGGGGAAGGGGGAGAGGTGGGAGAAGGGGGAGAGGAAGGAGGAGGGGGGGAGGGCAGGGGAAGCAGCCCGAGAAGAGCACATGCCCAGTCAACCTTGCCTCAAGAACCTGGCTGCCTCTTGAGCTGAACCCTGAGGCTCCAACTTAACCACCCAATGAGTCCCAGGGTGGAGGGGACCCCTTCCCACCAAGGATGCAGGATGCAGAGGGATCAGGGTCCCGGCCCCCAGGAAGGGCAGGTGTAGCTTCTGGTCAGCCTCCACTGGAGAGCTGGCCCTGCCTCTACTGGGGGCTTTGGTTTAAATATACAAACAGCACAGAATTTGTTACTTAAAATCTTCCACTTTGCATTGAAAAGCATAATTAAGGCTTTTAATTAGTTCACGTGGGGCTGCAGGTGCGTGTCATTAGCACCTCCTGAGGCTGCAGCTGGGACCTACAGATGACGACGTTTCTCTTGCTCTGGGTTTGAGCAACTCAAAACATTAAACTTTTTCCAATTTAGAGGTGAGCTTCCAGTAATAAAATTAGCCAAGTTTGTTTTAATGTGGGAAATTAGAGCCCAGAGTGGTGGGTCTGGCTCGGGCTGTGGTAATGAGCTGCGGAGCCGCAGGCTCCCAGGCAGAGGGAGCGCCTCACTGAAGGACGTGGAGCAGGCTGGGAGGCCCCAGGCTGCCCAGAGAGGCACTTGATTCAATGCGCTCATGCTTGTGAGCGGGAAGGCATCCGGAGAGTGCTGGGGAAGGGGAGCTGGGGAGGTGGCTCAGCGTCCTGCCTCTGTGCAGCAGCACCGAGCCACCTGTCTGGGCCACCCTGGAGCTGGAGCTCGGAGCCATCGGGCACCTTCCAGGCCTGGTCCAGCCTCTGGCCTGTGCTGCAGGTGCAGCTCCTTTGACCCATCCTTCTCTCACACACCTTTATCTATGTAAAGGAAACGAAGGCATCAAGAACTTCAAAAGTGTAACGCAGCTAAATGTGCAAGAGGGACTTAGAGCTGAGAACACGAGTTCACACCATTCTACACTTCCTTCCCGTGTCTGTTTCAGCTTCCAGAGGACCCGGGAGTCACCTGTGCAAGCTAGGTGGCTCGCCTGTTGGTGTCTGTACCCCCTAGCTCTCCAGCCTGGTTCTGGCCTTGCCTCGGTGGCACCCTGGTGTGCTGGCCCTTGACGGCTCTGCTGCCCTTGCAGACCACTGGTTCCTTAAGTGGGTCCTGGCTTCTGAGCTCTGCATCCTCACCAGGTAGCTCACAGTTCCTGTGACCAGGTGAGGCTGGCTGCGGCACTGGCCCAGAGGCTGTGCTAAGAGGAGGGGCGCTGGCCCACACAGGGGAATTTTTCTATGGAGTTTGAGCTCTTCCTGACAACTAGGAATTGTCATTGGTACATCGTTCTTTCTTTTTCATATTGCAACTCCAAAAGATGATCTCTCAGACTTCATCCCATGCCTTCTTAGGAGAGTTGTCCAGCCTGGTAGACAGCATCCCCTGGAAATGCTGGAGTCTGATTTCAGTATGTTCCAAATCCCATTATCAGTCCCACACCCACACTTCCTCTCTCCACCGTCTGGGCTCCAGCGCCCTCCCTCTGCCTCTGCCCCGTTGTCTCACAGGGTTCGAATCCACACTGCTCTGCACACCAGGCGGGGGACTGGATGGATGCAGCTTCAAGGTCCCAGCCTGGGGAGCTTGGCCACAGCAGCCTTTGGAGTGACAGAGCTGGAGGGGAGGAGAGGAGAGCTGACTCCCTTCCCCGCTTCTTCCCTTTCTCCTCCCTCCCTCCCAACCTGGGTCAGCAAAAGTGACTCAGCTCCTATCCTGAAGGCCATACTACCATATGTCACTCTCTGGTTATGCTAGGATAGAAAGAACCAGGAAAGACCCCGGAGTTGGCACTGTGGCTGGTCAGGAGGCGCAGGTGTTGAGTGGGGGCAGCACACATGGCAGAGGGTTATGGTAGGGGCGTCACTGGGCCCAGCAAGGGCAGGGGTGGTCGGTTACAACATTTTAGGGTCTCACTGCAAAATGACAATGGGGGGTTCCTTGTTTGACAATTATTAAGACTTTCAAGATGGCAGTAAGAGAGCATTAGAGCAGTCTTGGGCACCTGAGCCCAGGGCCCAGCTCCACTGAGAAGGTCGCAGGCTAGGGACACTGGCCTGCAGGCGGAACCTGTAGGTGGCGCAGTCAGGCACGGGGAGCAGGGATGCTGGGGCGGGGGATGAGGTCCTCTTCCCGCAATCGCCATGCACAGCCGTGCTCCGGACGGGCCCTCAGCCCACCCACCAGATTCTCCGCCTGGCTCCCCTCCACCTGCTCTGACCTGGAGCTCAGAGTGGTCAGCTTCTCTGGCATCCAGGGTGCATCCAGTTTCAGACCCCGGGTGCCACTTGTGCCCCCTCACACAGGGGTCTGCAAAGGGCGGCCAGGGAGAGCTGGA
Organism: Sciurus vulgaris; assembly: GCF_902686455.1. Classification (NCBI taxonomy): domain Eukaryota; kingdom Metazoa; phylum Chordata; class Mammalia; order Rodentia; family Sciuridae; genus Sciurus; species Sciurus vulgaris. Next base: position 1,938,736 of record NC_136464.1, read on the forward strand.
CTGCCAGTTGCAGCCTTGTGCCCGCCCTGCCCGTGACAGCAGAGAACCAACCCTGCTTTTCCGGCCTCGAGTTCACCTCTCTCCGGCGAGGCCATGGATCAGGGGGCTGCAGCGTTTTCCATCCGGGGAGCGTCACCGTCAGGTGGCTGAAGCAGCCCAGAGAAAGAGGGTGTTTGTTCCCAGAACCCATGAGAGCGAGTCCCCGACTCAGGGACTGAGGCCATGCCGCCCCGGGATCACGCCACTTGCTTTCTGATGGTGTGAATGGGACACACACGTGGCCAAGATGAACACTTGGGTCTTCGGGTCAGAGGTTTCCCATTTTATGACTTTTTAAAACCTTTTCCAAGCTCATTTTGGGCAGGATGTTGAGGCAGGAGGCTTGGGAAGATGGAATCAGTGAATCCCACCTGACCACCTCTGGGAGGACGTTCCAGAGAGCTTTGTCCAGCACTGGCTGGCCAGACAGTCCCGTGGCCGTGGGGACTGCTGTGTCCAGGGCAATCTGACAGAAGCCTGGGCCTTTTGGAAGGAACCTGCCTCACACAGGCCTGGACAAGCCCCCATACCTGGAAACAGCCACCATGCTGGTCCAGAGAGCTCTGTCCACCACCAAGCAAAGGTGCATTTTTGAATTAACTAAGTACCGAAAGACCTGGGTTTCAGGGCCTTGCCTTTGGAACCTTTTAATAGATACTTGGTAAAATCTAAATTTAGAGACATTAAATAATTGAAGTGCCCTTGAGTTGAACTTGCAATTAAAGATGAATTTAAGTGCCACGATTGGAAGGAATTGATTTACAGGATCTGTCCCTTCCTCACAGAGTCCTGTAGCACTGCTGCCCGCTCCTCTGTCCAGCAATCAGGGGCTGAGAGAGGGAAAGGGAGCTACCAGGATCCTCCTGCCAGAAAAGTCTACCTTCTTCCCTTTACACTGGTCCTTGTGTGTCCTCACGCTGCCCCTAGAAGCTGGCCACCAGCTCACATGCCCCTCACAAGGCCACTGCTGGGGTACACGGGCCTGGAACCCATCAGGAACTCCTGAAGTGTGTTCAGTTTATGAATGAATTAATGAATAAGAGGTTGACATTCTGAGGAGCGAATAAAAGGAGAGAAGTGAATGAATGAAAAAAAGACATAATGAGGGGCTGAGTGAATCAGTGAAGAAACAGAAACACGAATACCAACAGACAACAGGAGGGAAGGGAGGCAGAAGAAGGAAGGAGAGGGTGCAGGAGGGAGGGGAAACAGGAGGCAGGGAGGAGGGGCCAGACGGAGAGAGGCCGCTCTGCCGGAGTCGGTGCGAGAAGCCAGGCTCTCCTCTTTCCCTGGTAGCGACAAAGCATCCAAACACAGACCAGCAACAAGCCCAGCAGCTGGGCCTGGCCACCGTGACCGCTTCCTGAAAAGGCCACCCATTTCTGTGGGTCCCGGGGTAGAGTCTGGTGGGGCCTGGTGGTACACAGGGTGGGTGCCTTGCCTGCCAGGCTCAGAGGCGACCCCTTGGGAACCTGGCTCGCTAGCATGAACATTGATCATTCTAATACAGGGCAGGGAGGGCAGGTGTGAAGAGACCCTTCTCTTCCGTGCTCCCTCTCACCCCAGGTTCTCCCAGTCACTGGTCATGCTTCTGCTGGGAAATTCCTGGGTTTTACCATTCAGAGCTCAAATGCTGGTGAAGATACCTGTAGTACCACAACTTAAAAATCACGAGGTTTTCAGTGTTCTGCAAAAATTCTCTTCACAATGGCAGTAAGTGAGTCGTTAGAAGCAAGCCTTGGACGACAGGTGTCCCGGGGTCTTCTGCAGCGTGACGTCACCTGTGTTCTGGCAGGTGTGTGAGCGCCTCCTCTTGTGCTTCGGCATACACAAGGTGAGTAGGCTCTGGCCCCCAACCCGAAGTGGCATTTCCGCCAACACTTTCAACTGACTTGCCTCAAACATTAGTCAGCCCTCTATTATGAATGGCTCAGAAGTGAGGGAAGTGGATGGATTTCAAAGACTTCTCTCGCTAACAAGCATGCACCAATGGTTTCCTAAAATGCAAAGGCTCTTACGCGGCAGAGGAGGAAGGAATCATTAGAGCTGCTAATGACCTTGGCTTTGCTTTAAGGCTGCTCAGATTCTGGAGCCACGCTGGCATTCCTCTGGCATGTGTGGGAAATGGGTCCCTTCTTTTATTCATAAGCCCTTTTCTCATTAGCCTCCTGTTTTGGAGCCCTTGGACCCAGGGCGGATCCTGGCCCTCAGAGGGCTGGCTGGCTGTCCAGAGTGCAGGAGCAGGAGAACACTTGCTTTAATGTTTTTTTTTTTTTTTTTTTTTTTTTTTTTTATTACTTTAAAATAAAGGTTGTAGACCATGTTCTGTTCCCCTGCCAGCAGATGCATGGCCTTTTCAGGAAGCAGCAGTTTCTGAAGAAACCCACTAATAAGAGAATTTTTGTTTTTCTAAGAAGACAGTCACTCAGCAGTCACCAGAGGGGCTCTGCAGGGCTCAGACTTAAAAACCAGCTGCCCTTGGGGCAGTCCATGGTCCTGGCACTGCCAGTGGCCAAGCAGAAGTTCTGCTAGCCAGAGAAAGACTGCCGCGACCTGCAATTGGTCAGGTAGAGGGAGCCCACACCCTCAGCAGATCTTCCGCTCGGAGTGAGTACACGGCTATATGCTCTCCCAGGTTCATCTCTCTGGGCCACATAAACTTTGCATGGTCAGAGCGTGGTCCTTGGGTTGGGGAGCCTGTGATGTCTCTGGGTCATAGGACTGGACCAGTCTGCAACACTGACCTTCAATGTGCTATCATTAACAGTCAGGCACCTTGGGTCCACAGACTTTCAGTGAGACTGCAGCTTTCTCTTCTTACTAGAAAATCTGCTTTTAATAGTCTTCTTGAAATCCCTTGAAATACACAGAGAATTAAAAACTAAGGCCAGACAGTTCAAAGTGACACATTGTACAATGGTTGAGATTTCTTAGAGCTGGGTAGTCATAATTACTGTATCTTCTTCCAATAGACAGCTTCCAATAGGCTCCACATTTCCAGGCTTTTCCTACTTCAGGAATGTACACATATACTAGCATAAATATATGAGCAAACACATGCACATGAATGCATATCTGTACATGCATGCATGAATATGCATACATATACACTTGTACATGACATAGCATACATACATGCATACACCATGGTGCATGCACAAATGAATGTACACAAACACATGCATACACACATGGTGCATACACACATATGCATGTATCTTCACATGTGTGCGTGCACATGCCATGCATATATACATAGACATATATGTACATAATACAGGCACAGATATAAGCAGCACAGTGTATGCACACATGCATGTACACATTTGTGCACATGTGTATGCAAGCATACACATGCACATGTGCATGCACGTGCATAGAGCATACTGCACACATATGCATTTGCAAGAACATATGCATGTACCCAATATAGGCATGCATACATACAGTACAGCACATGTGCACATGCATGTACACAAGCAGACATGTACATATGCTCATGGATATATGCACACACTTATATAAGACATGCATACACATGAAGACATGCACCTACAGAGCACAATGCATACACACATACACGTAAAGAAAGACACAGATACATGTTCATGGCACATATGCACACATGCGTATGTATACATATATAGTAATGTACACACAGCATACTACCTATATGTGTGTAGATGCACAGACATACATATATACATACAGGTATGTATGCATGCACACACACAAATAGTGCACTACATGTACACAAAACACATGTGCACACACACACCTGCATTCATGCACAAATACATACACACAATACAGGTGTGCTTGCACACTTGCATGTGAGCACACATGTACACATGCACAGTACACACAGACATACAGCTATTTGTATGCATGCACATGCATGCACACGTGCAAACAGTGCACACATGAATACATGTATTTAAACTACAGGCATGCAAGTACACACATGTGTGCACATATACACATGTATACACATGTTGTATGTACACATATTTTAGTGACTAATGTTAAATAATTAAAGCATTCATGTTAGATTTTCAAATTCATACTTTGGCTCTGATCTAAATAGATTTGTTGGGTCTGATCTGCCATGCTGAATTCCCCAAACTATCCTTGGTACCTTTTGGCTTTCTTACAAGTTCACCAGGAAATGCCCTACCCACACCGTGCAGAGTAGCACAGTGGCCTTTCCATCTACCTGTCAGTCAACAGCTGACAGGAGCCCTTCCTCTAAGATAGGGGTAGAGAGACCAGGGAGGCACGCTGTGGTCACTGTGCCTGTGCTCACTCCCACATAGCTCAGGGCATCCACACCCACCCGGGAGCTGGATGCCAGCTGTCCAGGTGGTGCTGGACAAGAGGCTGCGAGCAGCTGGGGTAGCTCTGGGTGGGGATGACCCTGCTGAGGGCTAAGGACAGACTCTGGTATCCAAGGAGAGGTCAATGGCCCAAGAGTCTGCTCTCAGAGCCTTGGGTTCACCCAACAGACAGGATGGCAGGACCACATGATGACTTTGTTCAGGGAGGAGGCACAAACCCTCTTCAGATGAGCCTGGGGCCCTAGGAACCCGAGTTCCATCGTTTAGAAATGCAGTGTGGCTCCACAGCCAGATTCACCCTGCAGAGCCTGAATCGGTTTCTGCATCTTGCTCCCAGGTGCTGGGGTTGGTGCCGATTAGTGTGCCTGGGTCTTAGTTTCCCCAGATGCAAAACAGGGTCCTAACAATTTCCTGGAGACAGCCTAGTACCGAGCCTAGATCATGTCAAGTACTCAAAAACGGGGACTCCTGCTTTGCACAATCGTGAGGAACACGAAGACTGGCAGGTTTCTCCTATGCCGGAAGTGCGACATCGCCTGCCTCAGTACCTACTCAGTGCCCGCCAGGCGCGGGGCCGCCCCACTCACCGCCACCAGCCGCACCGCTCCTCAGGCCCCTGCTCCCAACTTCTGGCTTTGATTCCAGGGAGCAGCCAACCAGGCCAGTGGCAGATCTCCCCCTCTGTTCTGCGGCTGTACCTGCCTGTCCTCTCGTGTCCCCACCCTGTCTGCACACCTGTCACCCTCTGATTCGTCGCCAGCTGCCCCATCCTGTCCCATCCCCATCGCTCTGTGCTGAAGGGCTAGGGCTCCTCAGAGAGCACACATGCTAGTAGAAATGGCAGGTGCCGGGGTCTTGGAGACAGAGCGCTGCCCTGCTGGGCAGCTGCCGGGGCTTGCCCTCCCTGGAGGTCGCACGCCCAGCACGCTGTGGTCTTTAGGGCCAAACAGAGTCACCCTAACCTGAGCTCTGGGTCTCTCATCTCTGAAGCACAAACTTTTCTGGAGGGAAGTGCTTTTAAATTCTTGGTTTTATTTTTTAAATTAAATTGGATAATTTCTGAAGATCAATATCCCTAATTAAACTGTGTCCAAAATACATTCACACTCTAATGTTTAGTTTAATGACCTCGTCCAGGGGCAGAAACGTTTTCCCTCCTCCAAGCACATTTACATCTTTATCTTGTTTTAATGGTTTTATCTAAACAGTGGCTGAAGTTTAACAAATGCCTTTCTCCCATTTTAGATGTAAGATGAAACCAGGAGAAAGGGCCTCTCTGGCCAAGGCTGCAGACACGGGGGACGGCAGAGTGCACCAGGCCATGGAGTCTCATTCTGGAAATGACCACACATGGCTGCCCTCCTCGGAGCCTTTGCTAGGGGCGTGGACGTGCAGTACCCAGAACAGCACTCCTGGGCCCCACAGAGCCCTCCTGCTGCCAGGCCAATGCCAGCCAGCTCTGCGTGGCCCCCGAAGAGGACCCTGCTCTCGTGGTGTGCCTCCTTGGATGCATGCCCTCTCTCTGGCCTCCCCCACATTGCAGGTCTCTTCTCAGGACCCAGACCTAGGCCAGCTCTGGAGCCTCCCCACCCCACCCCAGATCTAGACACAGGCAATCTATCGCCCTCTCCGTGAGGCATTATCACTGCTGTGACTCTCCAGCTCCCCCTTCTTCAGTTCTTGCTCCTCTCGGGCCTATGGTTCACATAGCAGCCGGGTGGGTTCTCCACACACGCATGCAGTCACTCTGGCAGTGAGAAGCTCATTCGGCCCCTGGTCTCGGCTCGGGTCCCGGCCACTTCCTTGGGCTGCTGGGGTCCTCCGGTCCCCATCATGCATGCATGACTTCTTTCCTCCTGCCAGCCTGGACTCCGTACTGGGTGAAGACCATTTTAAAAGTCAGACTTGAAGAGAAAAGGAGTCCTTCCCACACTCAGGGCCGCACAGCATGCGAGTCTGTTTATCAACACACACACAAATCAATGCTGCCCATTAAAGGAAGGTGTTAGCTGCAGGAGCGGCAGCTTTCCCAGAATGGGAATGTCCTCAGGACTCACAGAAGAGCACGTGGCCTCGGGGGCCAGCCTTGTTCCCAGAGCTCGAGTCCACAGAGCCAGACTCCCCAAGCACGGCTGCAGGCTCTGGGCCAGGCTGACTGTGGCAGCTGGAGGAGGGATTTCTCCCTCCTTAGAGCTCATTAGCAGAGGAGCAGCTGCTGGCTGGCCTGGCATGGCTTGGCCACTGGGAATGGTGCCCGCTGCGGGGGCGGGGGGGAGCGGGTCCATTCTTCCATTCATCACTCTTGCTAGCCATCTGCTCAGTGGTCACCATGACCAGCCAGCATCCACATTGTCCTTGATGATGTGGCAGAGGCAGGTCAAATTCCACAGTTATTCCCCCTCTGAGAAGTAACAAGCTGCCCATCATGATTTCTGGGAGACCGACAAGGGCCCTTCATCTGAAGATGGAGTAATCTGACCCAGCCTTGAAGTCCCTTTGTGTTTCCAAAGTTGACAAGGTCATACGAAGGTCACTCACCTATGTTCCCACGTGAACCCGGGAGTGGGGGCTTCCAATCACAGCATGGCACACTGCACACCTGCCGTGTCCCCCTCAATCCAAGGGAGCCGAGGGCACGTTCCTGGCGTGGTTCCTATTGTGCCGTCTGCGCCTTCTACGTGATGCTTTGACTAATGCATTTTAAGTGGTAATGATGCAAAATACGCCATCCATTCATTTTGCTTCTTCCTTATTTTCAAAATTTAAGTTTAAACTATGCTTCCAGTGAGCAGAACATCTTGTTCCATGTATGGCTGTGCTCTGGGGAGCGGCTCCCTGCTGGCCGAGCCTGCTCTCCGCCTGTCCGGTGTTCCTCCACCCCGGTTTGTATAGCAGCAGCTCTGGGGGCGCCAGCTCCTCAGAAGGCCCTGCTCACGAGGCTTTCCATCCCCGCCACCCACAGGTCGGTTGGAGCGCAGTCTCCGTCCTCTCAGTCCTTGCCAACACTGCTCCCACACTCAGCACTGCCAGGGTCTCTGCTCCTGTGCTTCAGTGGGTTGTGGACACCCAGGGGACGAGGGCCAGGCGGGAAGCTGCAGGCAGCACCCACAGCGTAGGCCCCCTTCAGGGAAGCTGCGTCTCAACTTCACCAACTCGCACACCTCAGGGTACAAACTGCATGCCTGTCCCCAGCCCTAGCCCGTGCCCGGCCGCTTGCAGATCCCCGCACCTGTGGGCTGAGGGAGTCAATCATGTCACCTGCCCTCTTTATGCTACTTTGTTTTGATGTTTATTTCTGTCCATGGAAGTAAAAACTTACTTTCAAAATGAAACGCAGCCTTGCCTGCCCCACCGTAGTCCAGCACTTAATGTGATGGGTGGTTCATACGGTCGCTTGGTAAGATTCTATGGAGTGTGATGAACTGTGTGGCATCAGGCACAAACACAGATGTGGGCACGTGTTAGTGGGATGACTGTCCAATCAACAAACTAGTCACGGAGCGACACTTCAAAATCCTGTTCAGTAAGCACGTTGGCAGATGAAGTGGTTTTCCTTTGTGTAAATAGTGTAGGGCGCCTTTAATCAAGACGTGTCTCAATTTCTTCATTAAATTGAAACTTAGAAAACTTGGCAAATATAAACAGAAAAGAAAGCTAAAGACCAGCCTCAATTATGAATGCAAAGTATCCTGAACATGCTTCCCGCCTGGCCCCGATCAACGGTACTGTGAACTGCGCTGCACTCACGGGGCTTTCCGGTGACTGTAAGGAAGACCTCAGAGCAGAAACACCGTCAGATGGCTAGGGAGCCTCCTGGGAAGACAGTGTCTGGGGATCCCAAAAAAGCTGAAGGCGCATTCCTAAAATTTATAGCTTTCAACAAAGATTCATTTTATTCTAAACTAGGAGGATTCTTTTAACACTATAAAAAATATCTACCAAACTTAGCAGCCAACATTAGTAGTCATGGTACAATATTGCAGTCTCCTCCAAACTCTGGAATCAGACACACAGGATCTGCCACCAGTGCTGTTTGTGGGTATGATTCCAAGTCTCCAGCACGAGAGTGGAATGTGCTGGTATGGGAATGTGCTGGTACGGGCTTGCCTTTTGAGAAACCAAGTGAACCAAACCAAGAACATCAGGACCAGCAGAGAGTTCGCTCACTTGCTGATGAAAAATAAATGCACAACACCAGCCACAGCAGGCTGGCGCGAGTATTCAGAAACATTTTATACATACGGAAATCTCATTTACCATAGCAGCTACATGTTAGAAACACGCTCACCAAAAAGCCGAATGAGTAAGGGGCCTACAGAAGGACTTGGGAGGAGCAGGTGCCCTGGCTCACCCCTGAGCAGGACGGTGGCCCCAGACCTTGCCCTGCCTCCTCGCCCTGTGTGTCCTCTCTGCAGTGCCCTTAGTGGGGAAGTCCCCGGGGAGACAGGCATGGACCCACCATGGGGACGTGCACCCACGTGCCTCCAGGCAGCTGGCAGGACACCAGGGCTCAGGGGCTGCGCCTCGCCCACCACCCAACGAACTCTTGCAGCTTCTGACCCTCCGCTCGCCATCCGTCTCCCAATTCCTTAAGTGTTCTTAACACTTTTCTTTTTAAAGAAAAATGCATTCCTTAACTTAAACATCGTTTTCCTTATGTCAGGGTCAGGGAACGCCATGGGATACCATGGGAGTGAGGCAGAGTGTAATGGAGTCCGTGTCCCTAGACAGGTTAATGTCCTGTGGGGACTGAGGTACCCTTTGGGAAAGAAGCAGTAGCTACAGTTAAAAAGATCAAAATGGAAAAGAAACCTGGAAGCATTGAACTTCAGGCTACTCTGCTTGCTTCCCACTCGCCTGACCTTGGCAACCCTGGGATGAAGACGGGCCACACCTTCGCTACCGTCATGACTGCCTGCACTCTCCAGATGCTGCTCCCAACGTCCTCTGCAGGGGCCTCATGCCCATGGGTCACACCGTGCTCACCATGTCGGTGTCCACGAGCACAGTGGACACCCAGGACTCTGCTGACCTTGCTGCAGCCAGAGCTGATGGCCAGATGCCACGGTATGGACACTGCTGCTATCATCAGGAACCGCATGTGCGCCCGCCAGCTACTTGCTGGAGAAGACCGGGAGAGCAGGGGGCGAGGTCCCAGCCCCTCTGCCTTTGGGTCTTGCCCATGTGCAGAGAATCAAAACCACTGGGTCAGCACACCAAGATGGAAGTCTGGGTTTCTCCTGGCCGAGTCCCCTCAGGCTGGGAATGTTGTTGACTAGTTCACAACTGCAAACTCCTGAGGTCAAATGGTCGCATCTATGGGCACTGTCCATCCCCAGGCCTCAGGGTTAGCTGAGTCTGTGTTTCAGCCTCTGGGTCCTCCTGCCGAAAGAGTAGGGTTGAGATGTGAGGGGGTTCCTTCTGCCCCTCAGTAAGTGACCACTGGTGACCAAAAGACCTGATAAGAATAATGTAAAGGAGGAAAAGCATTTTGGCTCATGGTTTCAGAGGTTCAGAGGTTCAGTCCAAAACTCTGGGCCTGAGGTGAGGTAGCACGTCATGGCGGAAGAGTGTGGCAGAGGGAAGTAGCTCAGGACATGCTGATGAGGAAGCAGAGAGAGGTCCCCTCACCAGGGGAAAACTCATGTCCTTGTGACCCACCTCCTCCAGCCCCGCCCACCTATCATTACCACCCAGTTAATCCACATCAGGGGATTAACCCACTGATCAGCCTAAGGCTCTCATAACCCAATCATGTCACCTCTGAACACTCTCGCCTTTTCTCACAATGAGGTTTGGGGGACACCTCACATCGATCATGACTTCTGTTGAAAATCTTGTTGTTTCTCCCCAGGTTCTCTTTCTTGCCGTCTCTCTGTCTCGGACAGCAGCAAGTGGTAGTGGGGAGAAGCAGAAAGCTGAAGTAGAGGGTGTGGTTCCAGCAGGCATGTGGCACGACATGGGTGGGCCGCCCGCAGCGCGGAGGGCTCTTGGGCCCTGCAGGAGGCTGATGAGGCTGGAGAGGCAGGTGAGGGTGCAGGGGGCAGGGCCGTCAGCCCAGACCCTGGCTCTCCTGGATCCCAGGCTTCCACCTGCCGTGCTGGCAGTGCCCTGGTCCACCTCTGCATCCAAGACCACGTCTCTCCCTGGGGCTGGTGGAGTAGGCCGGGTCCAGGGAGGGCGGGACTGGGGCGGCCTGTGCAGAGCAGCGCAGGCTGAGCCCCGCCTGTTTGTCGTTTGCCAGAGCCTCTGCCTCACCGTCCCACTTAATCCGTTGTAGAGACTTGTTGTAATCAAATTCTATAGAAAGAAAACAAATAGAAGAATAACAGTGTGTGAAGAAACTGTAATGGAATTCTGGTGGGAAAATTACTTGATAATAGCTCACATTATACCCATGGTGAAACTTAAATATGCCCAAATTAATGTATATTCATTTCAAACAATGTTAATTAAACAAGCTATAGTCTAATTTTCAGGTTCTGAACATGATGAAAGCCACCACGCTGAGACAGCCTTGACGTCTAGGAGTGAAAAACAGAACTTTTTTCTGTGTACATTTACCTCGTGTGTTCAGAGGAAAGGCCGTCCTTCTGGCTTGCATTTCAACTTGAAATAAACACCTGTCTGGCTGACTCGGGATCGGCTTACTGATTTGGGTCATTGGTGTTCCAGAGAGCACGGGATATTTGGCCATAGTGTGAGGTGGATTTAATTCTTCCAGGTTTGCCGAGGTCCCCTTTCCTTCTGGCTCAGGTCATGGAGAAGGAGGGAGGGGGCCCAGCTAGTTTCCTGACTTCATTCTGCCACCAGCATGGAGAGACACGGGAAAGGCTGGCCACAGGCACGCTTGGCACCCCTAAATGCAGGCTATTCTGATGATCCCAGGGGAGGTCGAGGCATGAGGAATCCTGCTTCTCTGGCTGGGGCGTGCCAACAGCTTGGCCCAGCACCGTGATGGCCATATCTAAGCCCTGCAGAGCCCACTTGGCTGCCTGTGCCTGCATGCACGGGGACACTCATCTCCTGGTTGTCCAGGCCCAGGGCAGCTCTCCCAGGTTATATAGGTGCCTCTGTGTCCTTGACTTCATTCAATAGCAGCCTCTTTCATGGTGTTTCGGCCCTTAAAGAGGCTGGTTCCAGCTGTAATCTGTGAGAACAAGGCCTCCTAGACTTGAATGATGGGCACATTAAATCGTAACGGCAGAGGGATCTGGAAGCAGCTTTGACCCAATGTTCTGGCTAAAACTTGGGCAGCTGCCCAGACTCATGCTCCAACCCTAAAAGCGAGTCCAGTCTCAACACCTCCATACAAATGGGAAGGGAAGGTCTTTTCTCCCTCCCATCCCCCACCCAGGGCTCCTGTGCGAAGTCTGTGCTCTGTGTGCCGCGGGGTAGCTGCTCAATCCCATCTAAGTCTGCGGCAGAGTCCCTGGTGTAAGACCCTCTCTGAGAAGTCAGTCCTGGGAGTCTCCCTAGAATGAAGGCTGGGACTTAGGGTTCTAGCCCTGATCTCCCCCAGTGGGTGCCAAGAGGGACCCCCGCTGTGGACGGGAACTGAGCTGTCCCTGGTGAGCTGCCTCAGTACAGCTTGAAGGCATTTGCTGGGGTGACCAGAACCGTCTGCAGGCCAGGAGGAGATTGTAGCAGGCCTGAGGACAGCGGCCGTCCAGAGGGTCCTGGTGTTGGGGAATCGGCTGCTGCTGTGGCTGAGAACTTCGGTTTGCTGGAGAGATGGAGTGCATAGTCTCGGGGTCATCAGTCACTGGTTTAAGACAGAGGCAGTGAAAGCAGAGAGCTGCTGGGCTGGGGGCCACCTGTAGCTGAGGACAGCAGAGTCCACGAGCTCAGGATGGGACAGGAAGTGCCTCAGAAGCTCGGCAGAGCGCCACACTGTGATGGTCTCCCAGGCCAGAGTGAAGGGCCTGCAAGGGAAGGAGGAGCTGCAGGAGCAGGTAGTTTACTTACTCTAGCTGCAGTGGAAACACACTTGCAGAGTTTGCAGCAAGTTTCAAGAGAAGTGCAGGCCCTCCCTGGGGGCCTGGAGCAGGGCCAACCCCATCTGCAGCAGAGACCTGTGCACCATTTGAGAATCCTCTACTGGAGGCTTCTGGGATGGGGCATCTGACCACAGGATGTCCAGGGACCTGTGGCCAGAACTGACATCATCAGTTAGGTCCTGCAGACACTAGAGCCAAGTGCTGTGTGCCAGGGAGCAGTGCATCATGGGAAGGAGTGGCAGCCTGCATGGGGGGCAGGGACAAGGGCACAGGCAAGCCACAGGCCAGGCCAGGTCCCCACCTTGCACACCTCTGCCTGCACTCACAGCAGGGTCACCTGGAACCAGGGCTCCTGTGCCCAGCTGATGGGAGAATGAATGTGCCATGCTGGGTGCCTGGTGGGCGGCTCAGTGTCGGTGTGAGCCAGAAACGGACTCCACATCCTGCTTTGCCATGGCATCCCCAGACGAACCCAGAGAGCACAGGGGGTCCCTCCCTGAGCCACGCCTGGGGGTGGGCCTGATCAAGCTCCTGTGTGGACAGAGCAGTGACCCAAAGCAAGGTTATGTTCAGAATTGTAAGCAAAACCCATGGCCTGCTTATTCCCAGGTCCTGGAAAGACAGACAGGAGGTCCGAGGACAAGGGGGCAGAGGTCAGAAGCATGTGACTGTACCTGCAGGAGCAGATGGAGCATGTGAGCACTGTGTCAGGTGGACACCTGCTGGGAGTGGGTGTCACCTGTCCAGTGTGGGGAGGACACACCACAGAGGGGCAGAAGGCTTGGTCGTGACTTGGCCAGTGTCTCTTCTTGCCCCCCACCCTGTGCTGGCACACAGGCATGTGGATGCAGGCAAGAGATGGTGACAGAGGCTATTCGTGGGCCCAGCAGCTGGCTTCCGACTCATCGAGGTCCGTCTAGCTGTGGATGCTGCCTGACAAACACACTGCCAGCAGCGGACACCAGCGCTGAGCTCCAAGGACAGCATTGTTCCTGGAAAGACCAGCAGTGCCTTGTGGGCAAACAGGCCGGGTCGAGCCACGTCCACCCTGGACAGGACTGGAGTGCATGTGTGCCTGCGTGTGTGGTGCCCAGCCTGCCTCTACTCCTGGTCCTGCAGAGTTGCCCCCTCCGAGTCAGGCCCAGGGGGTACTGCCTGGACCCAAGGCTAACTTCCAGCACAGGAGGCAAGGCTTGAGCAGGACTGTGGCCTCCAGGGGTCCTGTAAGAAAATGCTCAGAAGGTGCTTCTCCTGCACCCAGGGCTTCACAGCAAGAGAACTGGAGACCTTGTGGGGCATTAAAGCAATTGAGACCAGCACCTGGCCAGCCGGGAAGACCTGGGAGGCCTTTGACTTTTGACTCCTTCTGGGGATGACGAGTGTCTTGAAGTCAGGCCTGTTCCACATAAAGTCCTGCCCGCTGTGCTGACAGTAGAGGGCGGCGGCTTCACCTCGCTCCTACATGTGTGCACGTGTGTGTGCATGTGTGTGGATGTGTGTGTGTGCACCTGTGTGTGCATGTGTGTGTGCGCGCACCTGTGTGCGCATGTGCATGTGTGTGTACATGTGTGTGGATGTGTGTGTGCACGTGTGTGTGCATGTGCATGTGCGTGTGCGTGTGGGGGTGTGTGTGCACTTGTGTGTGCATGTGCATGTGTGTGTGTGGATGTGGATGTGTGTGTGTGCACTTGTGTGTGCATGTGCATGTGTGTGTGTGTGTGTGTGTGTGTGTATGTGTATGTGTGTGTGTGCACTTGTGTGTGCATGTGCATGTGTGTGTGTGTTTGCGCTCAGTAGGGCCACCACTGTGCCTCAGGAATGGGGCCATCATGGTAGCAGGACCAGCAGGCCTTGGAGCCCGTGGCAGGAGGCACTTGGCTTGCTCCAGCAGCAGATGGGAGGTCAGGGCTGGGGACCCACCATGTGAGGGCAGAGTGGTTGGGACAGCCTGAAGGGCCAGGCTGGCTCCTCTTGCAGCCCTATGGTGGCCTTGGAGAGATGTTCTTTTCCTGAATCTCCAGAGCATTGAGAAACTATGGAAAGCTTCAACTAGAAAGTGACATAATATGACAAAATTTACAGGTCACCCGGCCACTGGGTGACTCGAGAATGGAAGCAATAGTGAGGGCTGGGGCAATGAAGTCCCGGGATGTCCCAGCCCCACTTTCTCCTTGGCCATAGCCCTCGATCCACAGGCCTGCTAAGGGGGCTCGGGGGCCCGTCTGTGCCTCTGCCGAGCACATCACAGCCGTGCGTGAGCATCGGTACCGAGCGGAGAGGAGGGCGCTGCGCAGGTCTCTGAGGCACACTGCCATATGGGCATTTACAATAGCAGAGTCCCTCCCTGCCCTGTGCCCTAGAAGGTCACCCAACCTGAAGAGCATCCTGGCTTTTGTTCCGGGCGGGTCGAGCCAACAGAGCACAAGGGGGAGGGATGATGGAGGTGAGGGATGGCCGTACCTGCCCCCTTCCTGACCTCCCCACTCAGCCTCTCCCTGCCCGGCCCACTGCCAGCCCAGTCCCCTGCCCCGGGTGCCTGAGACAGGGAGGCCCCTCTTGCTGCACCCTGGGCGTCTCAGCATCCCTGGGGTTCGCTCTGCCCTGTCCACACCGCCCGAGGATCCCCTCATTCAGTTTGCTCAGGTCAGCCCTCTGCAGGGTGCTGGCCATCTCTTTCCCATTGGACCCCGAGGTGTGATCCTTCTGTCTTATCTTGTCCTGTGCAGGGAACAGCCCATGGAGAGTCTCATGGGACAGGGTGAAGCCAGGGTGGTCACGTGTGGAGGAAGTCCCTGACCTGTGTGACTGGCATCCCGAGGTTGGGCAGATTCTAAAGAAAGTTCTCATCCACCCTTGATTCTTTATTCTCTTTTCAATTAGCTGTAGACATTTATCATGTGAGCCACCGGAACAAATGGAAAGCTCTAAGTGCTTGGCCTGGGTAGCTGGGAGCCTTAAATTGCTGCTGGAATCATTTAACCAGAGAACGAAAAAGAAACTTAACCATTTTTAATGTCAACAGCATTGTTATTTACCCATTTTCTTAATGGAAAAAGTGCCTCACAAGCCCTGAAAGTCAGCAAAGAAGGGAGGAAACATTTGTGTCAGAAGTTGCAGTAAGCAGCCCTGTGCCAAGGGCTCAGGCATGCACCCCTCTTGTCCGTGACCCCGGGCTTGCCCTGGGGAGAGGCCCCCTCAGCTTTGGCACCAAAGCCTCACGAGGTGCATCAGGGCTTAGGAAGAGGTCCACAGCATCTCATCCCCCAAATCCCGCTTCTCTCTATGATGTTTCCCAACTATGAAGGATTAGAAAATAAACACTGATTTTAAAGTCCGAATAGTGCAGGCATACTTTAAAGGATACTTCTATCCTTTAAATCTCCTCATACATCTGCATTATTTTGTGTATTTTAATAATGATGGATGCCATTTATTCATCATTTTCTCTATGTCAGGCTGTATCTAAGTGTTGTATACAGATTAGTTCATAAGATACAGAAAACTTTTAAAAGTTCCCCGAAGTTGCACGAAGCTGGGGTTTGAGCTCAGAAAATCTGACTGCAGAGTCCCCTGTTAAACTGCACCATGCAATATTTATTACAGCCTATAGAAATATACCTAATTAATTATTTAGTTCAGTTTTAACTGATACATAAGAATTACAAGTATTTTTGGGATTATAAAGTGAATGGCATTATAAAGTGAAAAATGGTCAAAAAATATACTCATGCTTTTGAAAGTTTTAGCCATGTTGCATAGCTCAGTCATATTAGTATATGCTTCCAGATTGTGGTTAGTGGCTGTGAAACATTTTCCCTGGACTTGAGTTTATGTGTCCAGTTTTCTGCTAGTGGACATGCTAATTATTGGATTGTTCTTTCTGGTACACCCAAGGTGACCTTGCTGATCACGCATGTACCTGGGGTGAACTGGCAAAGGGGCTTGGTTTGCTCTTCCTCATGAAGAGTCCATCTTGCTAGCTGTTGGCAAATTGACATTTAGTTTCCAATAATACTCAGCCGACTCCCTGTTCACACCCTCTAAATTTGAGTGCTGTTGCTTTTTTCAATTTTCTCTTTTTAATCATTGCCAATCTGATTAGAAGAAGGGTAGCTGATCTTTTTATTTGCATTTGTTTGCTTATTAGCCAGATTGAATATCTCTTCCTATGTTTATGGTTCATTTTCTGGGCTTTCTCTGGAAATTTTGTCTTTATCTCTTTTTTTTATTCCTTTCTTGAATTTACAATTTTATTATTTTATAAAGTCTCTTTATACATTAAGTGTATTTTTTGTTGGCTATGCGGCAATTAGAAGCAATGAAGTACATGTTCATAAATCAACATGGAATATAGCATTGAATGAATAAATAAAAAGAGTCATCATTTCACCCCTTATGAAGGTTTCCACGCCACGGAGGAAGCCCTTCTGGAAGCGGTGGTAAAGAACCCAGATCCACGCAGAGCAAGGAGAAAAGCCAGAACTGTGCTCAAGAAACTTGAAAAGGACCTAGCTAAATGGAGGGATACCCAAGGCTTGGAGAATTCAGTGTGCAAAGTGTTCACCACATTCATGGAGACAGGCAAAGCAATACCAACCCAACACCCACAGGTTCTTATGTTCGTGTGTGCTTGAATATTGTGGGATATTATTTTTATTTATTTATTTATTTTTTGTAAATCAATAAGCAAATTCTAAAATTCATGTGGAAATGAAAAGATCCTACACGGTCAAGCCGCACTGAAAAGCTGAGAGCTCCTGCTTCCCTCAGATCAACGTCTATTTTTGGTGGCATTTAGCAGTCTCGGAACAAGGAAGGAATGCAGACAGATGTAGCCGAGCGGAGCCGGGCTCCAGCCTCTGGCATGTGGCTCGTGTTGTGTGGCAGGGTTGGAGCTGCAGAATCTGGGGAGTAAGGGACCATGGGCCTGTTGGACATTCACAGGGGGAGAAATGAACTCCCCTGCATACCACCCGGCATGACGAGCCATTCCAGGCAGGCCGAGTTCTCAGTCAAGGGTAAAACTACAGGCTGTCCACGCCTCATGTAGGATGGTGCAGTGTGCAGCCCAACTCTACACAGAAGGCAGCTGGGATGAGGACAGCTCTTGCCAGGGTCAGAGAACTGCTGAGCCCGTGAATACCCAGGGCCACCACTGACGTGCCAGAGTCACATTTTCCCTGGTTGCTGGTCAGTTCTAAAATATTTCCTATCTGGCCTTTCAAGGACAGAACAGCCATGGACAGCATGTCAACAAATGGATGAGGCGCTGTTCCAATACAACTGTACTTGTACACACTGAAATTTCAACTCCATATCATTTTCTCATGCCTTATCTCCTTTTCATTTTTTTCTAATTGTTTAAGATGTAAAAACTGTTCTTTTTCTCACATGCGACATATGAAGTGGGACAGCAAGTCAGATCTGCCTGTGGGCAGCAGTTTGACAACCCTGGCTTTAGGTCACGGTCACCAGCCCTTGTCTAGGAGAGGTGACATTCCCTGGAGCAGATGGCACTGTCTGAGCTCTCCACAGCAGTGTGTGCGATGCCTGTCATTCAGCAGTGACCACAGGCGTGAGAAGAAACAGTGTCATGTGATACGAAACAAGTGGGAAAAAAAGACAATAGACAGAGGCTCATGGGTGACTCTGATATTAGCATTAACAGATAAGAACTTCAGAATGCCAGTGATTAACTTCTTCAAGGAAATAAGTGAAGGGCAGAGTGTTATGAACAGATATAGAATTCCATGAATCAAATAGAAGTTCTCAAAATGGAAGCTATAATGTGCAAAATGAAGGTCGAATTCAGGCAGAATTAGACACAGGAGAGGGCGGGATAAATGGACTGGAAGACAAGTCAACAGAAGGTCCCAACCTGAAGCAGTGTGGAAGTCAAAGACAGGAAATGCAGAAACATTACAGAAACACCTGGGAAAAGATGAGAGGCTCTCAAAGCACTGTGACCGGAATTCCAGACAAGGATATTGGGCTTGGGCTTGTTTTTAAAAAGCAATGTGGGGCTGGGAAGATAGCTCAGTTGGTAGAGCGCTCGCCTTGCAAGCACAAGGCCCTGGGTTCAATCCCCAGCACCGCAAAAAAAAAAAAAAAAAAAAAAAGCAATGTGTGGAGAACTGTTCAGAATTATACAATTTTATTTACAAGTTTACAAATACTATAAAATTGTGGTAAAATATATTATAGAACCAAAAAGAGTGAAATAAAATAATATTAAGAACTAAATAAGGCAGTAATAAAAACAAAAGTAATCTAGACTCCTTACCATGGATAAAACCAAGAAATCTTTAAAGAATAAAAGAAACATTACTGTAGAAGGAACCACCATGAGACGGACAGTAGGCCAGTCAAATGGATGACAAAAGCCAACCAGAGGGAGAGGATGGCATCACTGAAGTGGGGGCGATCCTGTGGACTCAGAACCTCTGCCCAGCCAAAACGTCCTTCAGTGAGTACAAAGTGAAGACGTTTGGTGGCAACCCCTCTCCAACAAAAAGGAGAGAATTCATTGTTAGCAGAGCTTCTTTGAGAGAAATATGGAAGAAAGTTTCTTGGGAAGGAAGAAAATGACCTCAAAGGAAAATTTTAAAATGCAATGAAAACCTGGGAAAGCAGCAAGACCTTAGTAGATGAATGGAAAGGGTCTGTGAGTAAATCTCAATAAACCTTGAATGCAAAAACTGAGGAAAGTAAGAAAATTTCACCACATGTTCTCTTCAGAGATACTATATTTAATATAAAATATTATATCATATTTTCTTTCAAAACACAGTGGGTACACCTTACGAAGACTAACCACAAGTCTACACATATCAGACAACATAGCTTCAACTAGTAGATTATTATTCAGATTATTCAGATGGCAGTGAATTTACAAGGTATAGCCCCTTTGCTATTCACCAAGGAAAAACAAATCAAATTGTAAAATACAAATAAAACTAAAATGTGACCTTGTATAATGGTTAGAATAAAGACAGATGGGAAAAGTTTCAGCAAGAGTGTGAGTTGGCTGGCACCTTCCTGTACTGGCTGGTGTGTAAAAGATTGGTATGATGATTTGTAGATCTATTTAGTATTATCAACTGAAGCTTAAGATGTTGACATTGTAAGACCCAGAGGTTCTCCAAAGTGTACATCCAACACCAACATATGCATGTGGGCACCAAAGACCAGCACAGCAACGACCACCGCAGAACTATTCAAAATAGACCCACCTGGAAGCAGTCTAAATGTCTACCAACACCACAATGGACATGTGCACTTTGGTATGGTCTAGCAGCGGTACACTAGACAATACCACGTGAGCAGAACTACCACAATCTGGCACATGCGTCTGACAGGCATAGGCTGAGTAAAGAAGCCAGTCTGTCTCTGCAGAGTTATAGATTTGGAGTTCAAGATAGTGGTCACCCTTTCAGTGGACAATGAGTTACCCAAAGGTGGCTTGAGGGGTCTTTTGGGGCTCTGGTGACGTTTCTTGATCAGGAAGATGTCTATGTCTATGTTTATTTTGTGATGATTTACTAAGCTGCCCATTTATGATACGTGCATAGATTTTGGGGAAGAAAGCACAAACGCATAACTTGTGAGCACCATAAATATGTTTTATAAGGACAATCAAGGAACATGAATACATATATCTCCACACATGCTGGAGTTTTTCCTAAGCTTGGTAAGGAAATGTGAGCAGGGAATAAGCTAATAAGGAGAAAAGGAAATAAAGAAGAGATGAAAGGAAAGGAGGGAGGGAGACATACAGAAAGGCAAATGTCACCAGCTAGATTTGGACGGTATGTCATGGGCTAAGAAGGGATGCACCCTGCTGCTGCTCTGGGGTCCCTGTGGTGGGACAGCCCTTTACTGTCTCAAGTTTCATGGATATATTCATTTGCCACTTGAAAGATAAGCAAGATTGCCACGCTTTCTTTCTTATAAACATCCGGACAAGGTTCTTAAGTGGCCATGAGGCTTCCTGTGTGATTTATTGAGAGTGAGTTGTTGGAAGCCACACAAGACAGATATACATATGGCATCTTTGCTCCCATTTAGTCAAAAGAAAACCGAGTTTCATGGAGAATAGACAGGCAACTGGCCCTGCCAGGGCTGTCCATGTGGGTGGAGCAGGACTAGAACCCACCCAGGCAAGCCACGTGTGACAGATTGCCCTCAGCAGCAAAGCGGCACTCAGCAATCTCAGCCCCGCTCTGGGATCCAAGAATCAGTACCCGATAGGGTCTTCCCCAAGAATATGGAATATTATTGCACACTTGAATGGCATGTCCTTGTAGGCAGAATTCCTCTCTGGATTAGTTTACATGCGGATGGCTTCATGCTTCAAATGGGTTCTGAAAAAGTTAGTGACATAAAAACAGTATCAGTCCAAATGTCCCAGTATGAACCACTAACACGAACTTGGCACTCCACGTCTTCGGCACTGGTCTGAGCACTGTGTGTATATCAGTTCATTTTTCAAAGCCTTTTCTTTTTCTTCTTTGTTAAACACCTCGCTCTTTTTAGCTCGTCTAGCATCTGAGTTCAGATCCCACAGGCTGCATGACCTTGGGCCAGTTACATTCTGCACCTTCTAAGTGGGGTCATAAGTGGCGTCCACATTGACAGGGGATTCTGCAGATCAGACGAGATCAGGCCTGGGAAGCTCCCAGCATGAGGCACACGCAGCCCGAAAGCCAGAGCTCCAGGCGTTCCTCCTCTGAAGGCTGGGCTGCCTCTGGGCTGTGCCTGCCTTCGAGGACGTTCACGTGCTGAGCAGCTCAGAGGCTCCCCAGGGAGCTGCAGGTAGAGGCTCCCTCATCGCATAGATGCAGAGGACAGAGGTCCCCCCAAGGTCACCCTGAGGGTCTGCAGACAGTCAGGAGACACACATCTCTAACTGCAGCGTGATGCCACTCGGAGCCTGCTGGCGGCGGGGCACTTCAGCGGCTGTGGCGATGCGACACTTAGAAAATGGATCTGAGCAAAACCATACCTCATGTTTATGGCTTTAAAAAGCGTTCTGAGGACATTTACCCAAACGAGGTTATTAAGACAACTTTTTCTGGCTGTCAAATTCACTCATTGGCTCTTCGCTCCTTTCTTCACTTGCTGAGCCAATGGGAATATTAAAAGGGTTGCTTAGTACACGAATTTTTTAAGCTCAGAGAGAAATACAGGCTAAGAGCTCACTCTGCCTCTTCCCTAATCCTTTTAGCTTAGTGGGGAAATTTACTGTTCTCCTCTCCATTTTTCCCTTCACAGGCCATTGGTGACACACTGCAGGGCTAATAAGTGAGAAAATGAGATTCTCTCTCCCTCCTCGAGATGCTCAGGCTCATCACTCAAGTCCCCGCACTTCCCTTCTCCCTGTCCCTGGCTTGCTGCAGGAGCTGTACCTTTAAAAGGGGACCGCTGCGGTTGTGGGTACCCACATTGCCAATCTCTCTGAAGTGCGCTCTGAAACAACCTCGTTATTGCTGGTTGCACTCTGATAGGCCGTCTCCTTTCTTGAACAGGTGGAGTGCAGCCCTCAGAACCTCGTTTTATAGCTGGGCGCCATAAGGGATTGTATTTTTCTGGAAAGGTGAACAAAGGAAACGGCTTTCAAATTGCTTTCACTTCTAAAGGGAGAGCTGTGCTGGAGAGCCTGTTAGGAGCGGGGCCTGCACGTCCAGGTCTCCGTTAACCTTTGCAGCGTCAGGTCCCTGGGTTTTCCATGGCTCTCTGGGTTCTCCAGGGGTCTCCAGGCTTCTCCATGGCTCTCTGTGATTCTCCAGGGGTCTCCAGGCTTCTCCATGGCTCTCTGTGATTCTCCAGGGGTCTCCAGGCTTCTCCATGGCTCTGTGTGATTCTCCAGGGGTCTCCAGGCTTCTCCATGGCTCTCTGTGATTCTCCAGGGGCCTCCAGGCTTCTCCATGGCTCTCTGTGGTTCTCCAGGGGTCTCCAGGCTTCTCCATGGCTCTCTGTGATTCTCCAGGGGTCTCCAGGCTTCTCCATGGCTCTCTGTGATTCTCCAGGGGTCTCCAGGCTTCTCCATGGCTCTGTGTGCTTCTCCAGGGGTCTCCAGGCTTCTCCATGGCTCTGTGTGCTTCTCCAGGGGTCTCCAGGCTTCTCCGTGGCTCTCTGTGATTCTCCAGGGGTCTCCAGGCTTCTCCGTGGCTCTGTGTGCTTCTCCAGGGGTCTCTAGGCTTCTCCATGGCTCTGTGTGCTTCTCCAGGGGTCTCTAGGGTTGTGTGGACCACCTGGGTCTCCCATGAGGTCTGCTGCTTTCTGACGGCTTTTTCCATGAGGTTCCCTCCCTTTTTCCTTCTGACTTCTTTGTCGCACTTGAACTTTCATGACAGGTGCCATTCCAGGGTGGGGCAAATCCGTCAATGTGCCGCTCCTGCTGATGGCTGTGTGAAGCAGCATGGCCGGCAGAGGGCTGCCTGCAGCTGCTCTGGTTGGGTTGCTAACAGACTCCATCCTCCATTCCTCTCAACACGCAGCAACTCCCATTCCCGGGAGGATTCTGGCCTCAGTGACCATCGACCAAAGGTGCTGGCCCTGCTGGTCCGCCTCCACCTGCCCTCCCCTTGCTGTGTCCCTTCCCACAATGGTACCAAGTGAGGGTCAAGTTGCTGCCCAACCTCCTAAGTGTTCTCTCAGGCCCACTCTCCCATCTTCTGCTAGGTTCATTCTCTGAGGGGAGTCGGGATCTTTCCAAGTTACCAGCTGAACATGTCCAATCTGCTTAAAGTCCTTGGAGGCTCCCCAGTGTCCTCAGATCTCCCGGGGTCCTCAATGGTCTGGTTCCTTCTTATTCCCCACCCCCACAACACACGTGTGCCTGTGCACACACACACACACACACACACACACATGCATGCATGCACAAACACCTGCATCATACACAACTGTGCGCACACACACACACACACACACACCAGTTAGTTCTTCCTCACCGGGCCCTGTGGTTTCTCTCAGCTGTAGTATGAACTTCCTAGGGGCTGTTATCTTAAGAACCCTGGTTCAGGTGGCTAGAAGTAGCAGATTCTGATACTTTTGTGGTTCTGGAGGCCAAAAGTCCCAAATCCAAGGGGTCAGCAGGGTCGGTCCCCTCTGGAAGCGCTGAGGGAGATCTGCCTGTGGTTCTGCCAGCTGCCGGTGGCTCCAGCAATCCTTGGTGTTTTTCAGTTTGTAGACACATGGTGCCAATCTGTGACACTCCACCACTCTGCTGCCAGCCCTCTGTGTACAGAAAACCAACTCGTCTGTTTCCACTGATGTCCCCAGCACAGAACACAGGCTGGATCCAGAGACATCTGTTGGCAGTTGTAAGTAGACAGCTGAGGGCGAGGCCCACAGTGCAGCGGAGCCGCAGGCTCTGAAGGAGGCCCCTAAGGTAATCTCAAGCCCTTGCCGGTGGTCTGCAGATCTGTGCATGCTTCTGCAGCCAGCTGAGGAGGGTCTTGACAGAGAGGTGGGGTCCCACATGGCAGGTGCAAGGGCTTTGCAGGGGATGATGCAGGGCAGGGTGGTGGGCTGGGGGTGCAGCAGGTTCACCTGTTCTTTCCCGGGGCTGCAGGTGGGACTGGTACTGTGTAGAACTCAGGACTGGACCACGGCTTCATCAGGCAGAGGCCCCAGAGCTGAAGAGCCTTCCCTGGCCCCAGGAGTCCAGCTGCTAGTGGCCTTTTCCAAAGACGCTGCTCAAGGCATCGTGCTGACCAGACCCTTATTCCCAGGTAACAAACTTCCCAGGGAACTGTGGGAAAGGTCCCCCCAAAGTGGGTGTGGTCAGCACCTCTCCTGCCCCTGCTGTGGGCTCCTGGCGCCTCTGTGCCTGTTTGCACCTGCTTGAGTCATTAGACGACTGAGATCAGCAATGGTTGGCAAAGACAGGCTCCCTGGAGGATTTGCTGGGCGTTTGATCAGCGATCTCCAGACTATGGCCCACGTACCACATAGTTTTTCATGGCCCACAAATTACAGATGGTCTTTGTTTTAAAATGGTTGAAATTTTCAAAAGAAATATCTACTTCAGGATATGAAAATTGCATACCCCGGGATGACAGTGTCCACAATAGCTAGGCGGGGACACAGCCACATGCATCTGCACAGTGTATCCAGTGGCCATTGTCCCACA
The DNA here is from genome assembly GCF_902686455.1 of Sciurus vulgaris. NCBI lineage: Eukaryota > Metazoa > Chordata > Mammalia > Rodentia > Sciuridae > Sciurus > Sciurus vulgaris. The sequence goes on from NC_136464.1 coordinate 1,963,251, forward strand.
GCAGAGACCACCACCCGCAAGGCCGATGGGACCGGCTCTCAGCCTTCCACAGGACAGGGATGCTGACCCTGCTTCGGAGTTGGAAACACACAGACCTGGGGCATCCAGACACCCTGATGGGTCTGGGGTGGTCCCGTGGGCTGGTCCTAGGAGGTTCCCATGCACACTGGAGGGGCAGAGTGTCGGTTTAGAGAACGGCACTCCAGGAGGCTGGCGAAGCCTAGGCTCCCCGGAGTTCACCAGGGTGGACAGGTTCTCAGTTTGATCTACAGACCTGTGGGAAAGAAGTCTGCAGTTGTATTAATCATTATGCTGGAGGAATCATCTCCCTGGGGCCATCGTAAGGCAGAGTCGGGTGAAGGAACACGCTGAAGGTCCAGAGGGGGGTCCTGACAGACTCTGGAGCTGAGGAGCTGTGGGCTCCTTGCTTCCCATGTGCGAGTCAGCAGCTGGGCAGCTGCGGGCGCCAGGAGGGAGGACAGTGCCGGCTGTCCCGCACCTCCGTCCTGTGCTGGGGCCCCTCGAGCTGCGGATGATATTCTTGTCTGTTGTAATTTCTGTCACATCTTCCTCCTTGATATTGGAGACAAATTTCCCTCCTGTCACGATGTGTTTGAAGTTTCCTTGCAATGAAATTAATTCTTACAAAGTTCAATTACAGCTTCCCCTCTTCCCTTTCTTTCTAAGGAATTTCACGTTCTTTTCTACATCATGACTTACCAAAAGTGGCCATGTCTTCCTCTGGGGCATCTTGCAGGAATCATTTCTCTGTGTTAGCACTCGAGGCAATGCGACTACCGTGTGAATAATAAGGCGGAATTTGGTCTCTTTCTTCCTGTGATTGGGATGGCTTGATCGGCTGCAGGTCTTTGTCCCCAGGCTCTGGGATGTTCCTGCTTGGCAAAGGCGCCAGAAGCAATGCTCTTTGAAGTGCCTTGTCCAGGAGAACTGAACGTGAGCCTGGTTCTGCATTTACTGGGCGCCATGACCAGGCACTTTGGTGACTGCTGTGCAGAGCTGCGCAGGGACCTGAGCTGTGTGTCTGCACATGGCTGCTGCACTGTCAGGTCAAGGTCAGGGCCGAGTCATGCGCGGACTGGGATGCACACTCCTGGGAGGTGGCTTTGTGGTTCTGTTCTGCAGAGATGGCCACGCTTGAGAGACCAGATGAGTTGGGGCAGATAAGCGGGCAGATTCTCATGGAGCTGGGGAATACGAGATCAAGTGTTGGTAGGTGGCGCCCAGTGAGGGTGCGGGAGTCGGTCCCGCCTCTTCCAGTTCCCCACGTGGCAGCAGTTGGTGGCGTTGCTTGGCTGTGGGTACCTCACTCCAACTTCTGCTTCTGTCTTCCCTTCCCACTCCCCTGTGTCTGGGTGTCTCCCCTCTGTTCCCTCTAAGGACATGGGGCATTGGGTTTAGAGCTCACCTACTCCAGTGCAACCTTATCTGCAAGACCCCATTCCCAGGTGAACTCCAAGACAGGTACGTGGGTTAGGACTTTGGTATGTCATTTAAGGGGACACAATGCAGGCTGGGGTGTACAGCACTCACCTAGCTGTGCCAGCCTAGCAGAAAAAATACAAAAAGGAAAACAATCCAACCCATGACAAATGGCTCTTCTCTTTGCATCTCCTGCTTCCACGTCTTCGGCTGAGCAGGTGTGAACAACTCCCAAGACCGCACGTCTTCCTGCAGGGGGCGTGACAGAGGATGTGGGTTGGTGGCAGTGGATCCGCCCACAACCTGTGACCTTCCTTCTGTCTCACAGCCGCAGGACAGGTGGATGGCAGGGGCCAGGCCCACAAAGAAAGCTCACTTCCCTCTGAGCTGCAGGAGGAGGCACTCAGGAGGCGGGTCCCATGGGCTGAGAATCCTGCTCTTCTTAGTCCTGGGTTCTTGGCAGACATTGTAGTGCACAGAGAATAGAATGTGCTCCATTCCCACTTGGGGAAATCGGCTGCATCTTTACTTTGTAAAGGCCCTGAGGTTCGGATCTGTTAAGATCCCTAATGTGATGGGTGACCTTAGCAGATAACCAAGGCTGCAGGCTGCCTGCAAGAGAAAACACATCCAGGGGCTCCCCAAGTCGGAGCACCGGGCAGCCGACCGGCAGCGCTACTGGTCAGCAGTAGGCGGCACTGTGCGGTGCATGCAGCAGCTGTGCAGCCGTCTCGTGATAAAACGCCAGGCCAGAGCGCGAGGGACCCACCGAGTCTCGTTTAAGCAATTCTGATAAACTTGACTCAGCTTTAAAGCACAAGTAGCCACCTGTGGGACACCAAGGGTCAAGGATGGCAGGCTCCACACCCCGGGCCGGGGTCACATGACAGCTGCCTCTTCAGGGGAGGCCGGCCACAGGTGCTCTTCATGTCCCTGGAAGTCGGGATCGCTCGCCCTCAGCAGCAGGTCTGCTGCCTTCTGCTACCATTTTGGTGTTCAGTGCTATCGAGCTAAAAGTGTTCAAAGGCTCCCATTATTATGGATTAATTTTAAATGAGGCTGGGTCCTCTTATCACAAATTCATCTTCTATTGATGTAGCTGTCATCTGTGTTGATTACTCTACTTTGATTTAATGTTGACCATTAAAATGAAGCATGGCCATGGACGGCTGTGGAATGGCCACCACCACCGGGAGAAAAGCCTAAGGGGCTGACAGGAGAGGTCGTCTGGCCGAGTTAAACCAGGTTGTCTGTCACAGCGAGGCCCAAGGGTGCCTGTGTCCAGAGGCTGAGGTGCTAGTCTTCTGCATGTTTGTGAAGCTCGGGGAGCTTGAATGCAGAATGCAGAAGCACTGCATTCAAGGAAGGGCAGGGACAGTGGATGCAGGGAGGAGCCAGCAGAGCTTCCCCCGGGGGTGCTGTACTTCCCGCCTTCCTTCCCCGCCACCTCTGTCTGGTCCTCCCGGAACACAAGGGCACTCCTGTGTGCCCTTATTTCTCAGGAGGAAAGCTGAGGCAGGGAGGTCCTGGGCTTGACTCCACGGATCCCAGGATGGCTCTGGGTGGGATGGTGTTGGTCCCATGTCCCTGCACAACAGACTGGCTCCTGCCAACGTAGCCCTGGCTGCCCCCTGACCCCTGCCTACTGCAGCCCTCTGCCCTGACCCCCACGATGCCTTGAGGGGCACAATCTGCCTGGCTGCCCTCCCAGTGTCCCCACTGCTCAGGGACACCATGCCTGGCTGCTGAGCCCTGGCTCCTCACCAGGAGTTCATTTGGGGGAAGTCTCCCAAACAGGTGCAGAGAGCAGGGTCCCTGCTCTGGGCCCACCTTAGGTCTGGCCTGGAAACACCAGGCCACTGGGCCTCCGAGGACACCTTCCCAGCGCACTGCTCCTCCCAGGCGGTGCCCAGCCCCGCCATCTGGCCCTCCTTAGGCTGTTTCTCAGACCACACATGGCAGCCACCGGCCATGAAGGTGGCACATGCTGTCCTGACACCAGGGGAGGCTGCCGTGCGGCAGGCAGGCCTCCTGCAGCCCCAGGAGGGGCACACAGCGCAGCCACAGGAGCAGGGCGGTGAGCCCAGGAGGCCAGGGCCTGCCTTGGCTCCTCGTGCAGCTGGGCCTGTGCTGGCTCTGACGCCAGACCCTCAGGTCTCAGGGAAGAGCTGCGAGCCCCTCCTGTGGCCCTGGTGCTCACAGGGTGGTGCTCACAGGCTGGTGCTCACAGGCTGGTGCTCACAGGGTGGTGCTCACAGGGTGATGCTCACAGGCTGGTGCTCACAGGGTGGTGCTCACAGGGTGATGCTCACAGGCTGGTGCTCACAGGCTGGTGCTCACAGGCTGGTGCTCACAGGCTGGGGCTCAGAGGCTGGTGCTCACAGGCTGGGGCTCAGAGGCTGGTGCTCACAGGGTGGTGCTCACAGGCTGGTGCTCACAGGCTGGGGCTCACAGGGTGGTGCTCACAGGCTGGGGCTCACAGGCTGGTGCTCACAGGGTGGTGCGAGACACAGCTGGACCCAGAGCTGAAGCAGAAATGGAATCACCAGGGCCACTGTGGGTGCTGCGGGCATCAGGCATGGCCAGCGCCCACCTGCTGTGGCCTGCCTGGCCGCATTCCCTGCTGGCCGTGCGCTGGGTCGCCTGGCATAAAGCCACCAGTCAGCACTGCTCAGTGTTGGCCTGGGTGAGGCCCTGGGGGTGGGAGAGCACGGGATGTGCAGAGGGAGCCTCACTCCTGGGCTCGGGTGGGTCCCTCGTGCCTCTGGCCTGGCATTTCTGTTACGAGATGGCCGCGCAGCTGCTGCAAGCCCCGCGCAGTGCTGCCTACTGCTGACCACTAGCGCTGACGGTCGGCTGGCCTACGCACCCGTTCTGTCTCCCACCTCTGCACTCCCTGGGGAGGGACCAAGCGAGCACTCCAGGTGCCAGTGGGTGCGAGCCACGGGGACGTCTGCTCCCTGGAGAAACGGCACTTGTATCTGTTTAGAGGCTTCCCACACTAAGGCTTCTGTGTGTGAGGGGTCTTCTCGGCACTTACCGTCATTTCCAGAAGAAAGCCTGAGTTTGGTCCCCAGCCTCCCCTACCGTTCGGGACACAGCCTGCACTGAGGTGGCACTCCAGAGTCGCCACTCTGCCTAGCTGCCCTGCTCCACACCCGCTGGCGGAACCTCGTTTCTGGGTAAATGAGCGGCCGATGGATGGCATCTGTTTCTGCTTCTTGCTGCATTTGGAGGGTGGCTCACGTTGGGGCACTGGGCACAGCACAGACCACCCCCCCACACACATGCTGAGCTATTTGGGGCCCACCTGGCCTGGAAAGAACGTGACATAGGTGGGCGCCCAAGGCCACCCCGTGAAAGGAAGGAGTCGCTGGGTGATGCTTTGACTCCAGGCTTTTCTTCGCTGGGTGGCCAAAGGGAGAGGTGAGGCTGATGAAGCCCTGGCCTGGTGGAGCCCCTCAGGGCGGGTGGCGCCTGCCATCACAGAGCCCCAGCCTCTGTGCCCCATGACCCGGGGGCACCTCCAGCCTGGCCAAGACCTGGACGTCAGACAGAGAACGGAACAGGTTTCCAAACCCTTGGGCCCCCTGGAGGACTGGCTGCACCCTTTGGTGACGACGTCCTGTCCCTCTGCCTCTCATGGTTGTTGGAGGTTGGAGTCTGCCTGGGAGTCCAGGTAGGAGTGGGCTCCATCTCCCTGCAGCTGGGCTCAGCAAGGCCTGCCCCCAGGAGGCTGGCCACCTGTGCTGCCAACTGGGCACAGGTCAGTACCTCGACCTTCACCTGCTCTGCCGTGGGCTCCTCCCTCTCATGCCCTTCCACTGCATGGACGGACAGGTCCTTCTCTTTCTTTCCCAGTGACAAACATGGGGCACGACTGTCCCCCTTCTTGTGCTGCTGGTTCAGAGTGGCAGGTTCGTGGGGAGGGATATTTCCTATTTTCCTCGGGTCACTCAGCTGCCCTGAGTGGAGCAGGACCTCAGGAAAACCATTTACTCAAGGTTCACGGCTTTGAGCCACTAAGTCAGGTCCTGCTCTGTGGGCCCCAAAGGGCTAGGAAGAAGCAGTTTTTGCCCCTGAAGTGGCTGTGGTGCCGGAACAGCCTGCCAGCTGCAGACAGGTGGTGAGGAAGGCTCGGCTCTAAGTGAGAGGCTCCAGCGCTCAGGTTCTTAGAGGCTGCTCTCTAGGCAGCTGCGACATTCAGTCCTGAGCCTCGTGCACTGTCCTCCAAGGATCAGAAGCCACCGTCCCTTAGATCTCAAACTGAAAATGCCCCGAGATGTCCTGGCTGATCCCAGCTGAGTAATTCAAGGTCATGGGCAGTAGACTGGAGGGTAGCCATCTGTTCTGATTTGGTGATTTGGAGACGACAAGAGACTGGAGCTGAGTCAGGGCAGCAGGACTTCCTACCGAGAGGCCACTCAGGAGGGACTGGGCCTGGGGTGAGGATTCTTAAAACCCATCTTTGGTAAGAAAGAACGACATTACTCTAAATGGCAAGCTGGACTTGGCCACATGGCACTCCCACTGGGCACGTCCCCACTGGGCACGTCCACTCTGCACTCCCTTTCATTCAGCATGATATTTAGGGAACCAGCAGAGCTCACCTGTAAGCTGGCCGGTCTCACTGTCCAGGAGGAAGGGTCGGCAGCCAGCAGCACCCCTCAGGTCCACACCACACAACCCAAAACTCACATCCTCAGGTGAAGGGCGGTGTGCGTGTGCAAGTTCAGGGGTCTTCACACACCTGCATCCCCATCCAGACCCAGGGCTGGCCTGGCACCGTCCACAGGGCCAGGGCTGTCACAACTCTTCGCCATGTGCGAGTATGCCCCACTCACCCCAGGTCAGGCTGGGTGCCGTGGCCTCTGCAGCCCCTGAGCCAGGTCCTCTGTGTGTGCGTGGGCAGCCAGGTGCTGCTGAGTCCCAGCCGGTCTCTTCCCTGCAGAGCGTCGGGTCCCGGGCCTGGAAGGGACTCCTGAGACTGCTGAGATGACGGGGCAACCGCAGGCCGCAGCCGGGCACCTGGGGCGTGGCCACTGCGTCTTCTTGGAAACTCACAGATCAGAGTGGCGCCAGGCTAATCAGGGGACCTACCCCCTCATTGCAGGTGGACGGCCTGCTCATACCCGGACACTCATGCCAACGTCACCGAGGCTCAGCCTTTGTGTCTGGCAGTCACCGACCTCTACTGAGGCTGGGCTGCCACACAGCGCCGTCCCTTGGTCAGCCTGACGACAGGGACTCAGCTCTCCACGTCTGCACCACCCAGTCCTGCTCACGCCCAGCAGCCCACCCACCAGCTCCGCTCAGAACCAGGAGGGGCACTTCTCCGAGCTGCCGCTCCTCAGCAGGAGACTTGGCAGGATTTGGGGAATCTCTCCCAGGCTGGGACGGGTGCTGGAGTGACCCTGTGTGCAGGGATGATCCTGGCCAAGCTGCCCAGACTTGCAGGTGTCTGCGAACAGCACACCTGTCTGGGAGCTTCAAACAGCTTGCAGAGAGGACGGAGGTGACAAGAGCATCGGGAAGTGGTCCTGAGTCCCCGAGGCTTTGCAGGGACACAGTGTGGGAGGGCCCAGCAGGTGCGGTGCTGTGGGAGGATGTGGCAGGGCCAGGGCGAGGGACACACGGGGTCTCCCGAGGAGCCAGCATGGGGGAGGGGGACGTGGCCCCGGCTCCCAGGAGCCCAGGCCACTGTGGAGTCATGACCCTGCCCCAGGGCTGCCCAGGCTGGGTCCTTCCAAGGGCCTCTGCTCTCACTGACCTTTCCTGCCTGCCCCGTCCCCAGACCTTTCTGGGGCTGTGACTGACTGCCGTGGGAAGATGGCTTTCCCTGTCGCTGGAGTCCTGAGTTCACAGGAAATCTGCCTTTCCAGCCACTGCCGGTCCTGTGAGTGAACATTGATCGTCAGGGCCATTGCTCGGGGAGAGCCTGCGGCTGTGTGGTTCCTGCAGCCTGGAGGGAATGGCCTCTGCGGAGCTCGTCCGTGTGCTGAGCTCTCCAGGGAAGCAGAACCTGGGTACACATGTGTACACACACGCGCGACGTGTGGACACGCAGAAAGAGAGTCATTCTGAGTAGGTAGAAACAAGACCACAGGCCAACAAGCCCCCGATGCCCAGGGTGGGGGGACAGCTGGAGACTCAGGGCGACTGGTGGTGTGAGCCCCAGTCTGACGGAGGACAATGGCCGATGCCCAGCTTAAAGGTGGTCAAGCAGGGAGGAGCCTCCCTTGCTATCCAGAGCCCCAGCTGACTGGACGAGGCCACCCACCCTGGGGAGGGCCATCGGCCATCCTGTGCAGTGGTCTGCTTCACATCTGCCTTGCCCCTTACCTCTGCTGCCTGGCGCCGAGCTCCCCTTCCTCACACTCACCCCATCTCCTTCCTGCAGGGCTGTCACCCGCGCCCCTGCTGCACATGTGGCCTGTCGACCTGACGCTCTGCTGTCCTTGTTTCCTTACGTGGCTTCTGCCTGGCAGGTGACTGAGTTCTTGAGAGCAGAGTCCTAGTCCCCCACCTCAGCGTCAGGACAATGTCTGGAACAAAAACAAAGCCAAACCAGGACCACGGGTCCAGCCAATAGCCCCGCCTCTCCTCCGCTGCTTCCTCTCTGCAGAACAACTGCTCCTCACTGAGGCTCCGCCGCCTCAGGGAGCAGAGTCCCCTGCCTGTGAAGGCCTGCCAGTGCCCAGGACCCAGTGCCAGAGCCCGGCATGCCAGGGAGCGCAGAACAGTCCACTCCTCCAGAAGCACATCTTGTTCCCCCTCCTGTGGCAGGTGCTCGCCCTGTCCTTCCCCTGGCTTCAGAAAGCCCCCCAAAGCCCAGCCGGTGAGCCCCGTGTCCTGGCCTGCCCCTGGGGGAAGGCTGCTCCCAGACCGCTCCTGGGTTGGACATCACTGGCTGCTCTTGCAGACACTTCTCCACAGGAACCTGCCCTTCCTTGAGGGGCTTCTCCATCCTTGTCCATCTGGGCAGATCTCAGGGTACAGGAGACACGGCACTTCAGGAGGATGGTCTTGCAAAGAGCAGGAAAATGGAAGCGGTTCTGTCAGAGTCAGAGCCATTCAGTGTGGGTGCCCGGTGGGGCAGGGACAGCTCTGGGACAGGCCTGGCGCCGTGGCCATCTGCGTGCGTCTCAGCTCTCTGCTGCCATTCCACCCTCACTCGTTGTTCTTCAGTATTGATAATGAGCACATTTTCCACCATGACCTTCTAATGGTTGTTGATTTCTCTTGCAATGCGCTGGGCAGCACGGTGATCACAGAGCCAGACCTGCCCTGAGGAGCAGAGCAGGGAGCCCTGCAGGAAGAGGGGGTGAGAGGTACCTCCCGACTGCTCGTGTTCGAGAGAGGGGTCGATGGGAGAAAGGCACACGTCTCCGTCCACTCTGGCGTGCAGGAAGCAGCCTCTGCCTTCCTCTGACTTGAGGCACAGGCAAGAGAGCAACCAAGACATTAGTGAGAAGTCCACACTGCCCGGAAGTCCCCAGCGAGCGTCAGAGAGAGAGGTGGAGCTGTGGGCACGGGGCCCACCCTGTGCCTGGACCCCAGAGGAGCACAGGCTGTGTTTTCCAGGGAGGCTTCCAGGTCTGCCTCGCCCCTGGCTTCCCACTGAGCAAGTCTCCACAGCACCGAGCAGCCGCCTGGAGAAGATCTGCTGTCCGTGGGGAGTCATGTCCGTCCAAGAGAGATGGCCAGGTGTAGGCATCCTGCCTGTGGACTGGGAGAAGCCCAGCAGGTGGTGGGATGCAGCGGCTCCTCTGTTCCCGAAGCCCCAAGCACGGTGCTTGAGCGTGAACGCCTTGCACCCGCGGATTTCGCTGCGGCCAGTCTCTTCAGTCTCCAGCCTCTGCCTCCCCTGTCTGTGGAGCGGGGTGGTAACCACGTCCACTCACAGATCGCAGTGGGGGTGATGAGGGGTGTGTGAGGAAGCTGGGGTGGGAAGCTCTCCCGCCTGCCTGTCTCCTGGCTCACCACGTGCTGCCCAACAAGGTCCTCTCCCCGGTGTGACAGGGACGCCCAGCCCCTAATGCCACAGCTGTGTGTGCAGAGGAAACATCAGGGCCCTGCAGAGCTGTTCAGCTCCCCTGCCACTCTTTAGACTGTAGGGACCATCTGGATTAAAAGTTTCTTAGGAAACTAAATGGAAATAATCAAGAAATAAGGAGACAGGTGCTGGGAAAGACCAGCAGGCATGCCCAGAGCCCCAGCACCTGCCCCGCTGGACTCCGTGTCCTGCATGATAATGAGAGGTTGTACGTGGGCAGGTAGAGCTGTATTTCTAGGTGCGTGGTTCCAGCAGTATCTCTCAGTTAACTGTCGGAGATTTCCAACACATTTGTTTATTCAAAACATGAGCATAGAATTGCCTTGCCATACCCGCCCCTGCTGCGCTTTGCCACTCTGACCCGGGCCCATCCTGCCAGAAACCTGACGGCAGGGCCTGGTGCAGTCACGAGAATGAAGGGAAAGAAAAGGTAGACCACAGGCTGGACTTTAGTAATTTTGCAAAACATAACCACAAATTTATCAAGCTTAAAAATCAGTTTTCCTTGCAGAGTCTCCCACGTACACTGCAAGCGTAGGGGCAGAAGCAAATGAGCAAGTAAGTGTCCTGCTAAGCCTTGACCTGAGGCCAAGCAGCAGTGAGGACAGTCTTGCACAGAGCACCCAACCTCGGGAATCTCTGGGCCTCGTTAGTTAGCTGGGAAGCCTCAGAAAATCTCATTTCTGCTTTCATGGGGGACTCGTCCACCAGTGAGGCCGAGAGAATGTCACCTGCAGGCTGTCCTCTGCTCGGGTCCAGCCGAGGTCCTTTGAATGTCACTGCTAATGAGCTGCAGGCCCATCCCGGCTCACGACCACTGCACAGTGGTCACTCCCTCCTGCCTGCAGGCACTGGAGTCCCAGGACTGTGTTTTCAAGGCCTCCCTGGCCGGCCTTCCCCGTGCTGCTGTGCAGGCAGAACTGGGCCAGCATGAGGGCAACCGGACTTTCCCGAGTCGTGGAAGAGGAGTGCGCTGGGCTGGAGACAGAGGGCCGGGCCAGCCGGCCTCTACCTCTCTGGCTGTGGATGGCCTCTTCTGGGCCGTTGGCTTGGTCTGCCACTGCGGAAGACAAGGCCCGCCATCTCTAACAGGTCACAACATGCCCGTTTTGGAAGTTTCTCTTGCAGTGGCTCCTGCAGCCTCTTTAATTTTAAGAGCATGCTCACATTTGAACAGAGTGCACTGCAGGCGGGATAGAGATGGCCAGGATCTCCAGGAGGAGGAGGCCCAACCCAGTGCTGCCTGCAGGCTCTCAGGCACTGACTCGAGCAATGTGAGTGCCAAGATGACAGAGCCATCGAATGGAGGAGACAGAGGCCAAGAGACAGAGGCCAGCGGGCGCAGAGCCCTGAGTTGATGGATGGGTCCGGCTTAATTTTTACCTTTTGTTCCCTATTGTTTTCTAGGTCAAAGCAATTGCTGACTACCACAAACTCAAGAAATCCAAACTCCTGAGTTCAAAGATTTCAACCTGAGATTTATAAGTTCATGGTGCAAATGAATTAGAACAAGGGTCAAATCATCTAAGGTTGTTGACTTCCCGCCCACTGAGCACAGGGATTGATCCTCCCTGGACCTCAGTCACAGGCCCCAGGCAAGACTGGCAAGGAGCAAGTGATGGGTGAGTGATCAGAATCAGAGAGAGCTGAAAATGAAGCACAGCCAGCTTTGAGGATGGAGGAGAGGGTCATGAGCCGAGGCACACAGGCAGCCTTCCTCGCAGGAGAAGGCTGGGAATCCATTGCCTGGGAGCATCCCAAAGGCAGGCAGTCCTTCTGGCCCTGACTCTGCCCCAGTGAACTGGTGCTGGACTTCTCACTTTCAGAGCTGAAAGGTGATAACTTGGTGTTATCATAGGCCATCCCTGGAAATCCATACACAGAGCACCAAGCCGACTCTTGGAACAGGGAGTGATGAGGGCCGGGCCTTTGGGACTACATGGAAGGATTCTTCCCTAAATCAGAGTCAACCTGGGCTCAGGGAAGGCATCCAGGAGGCAGGTGGGGCTGGGGTGAGTCAGAAGGTCACCAGCACAGGGAGCAGTAAGGCAGAGTCCAGAGGTCAGAGCAAGGCTATGGACCTTGACATCAGAGGAAATGTCCTTGGGAGATACAGGGGAGGGGGGTTGGGAAGTGGAGAGAAAGAGGGGGCCAGGGTCTGAGGCTGCAGGGGAGGGTGGAGGCTGCAGGCTCAGTATTCACACTGGACCAAGAGCTACTTCAGGTTTGAGTTTGTGTTTCGAAAAAAGAGCCCTTGGCTTCAGAACCCCTGGCAGTGCTCAGCGGGACTGATGAGAAATGCCCACAGTCTCTACAGGAACCTGTAGAAACGCCCCTGAATAAGGTACTCCACACCTCCACACTGAGACCTGGGCATCACGGTCATCTGCAGCAAGACAGAAGGCAGCCACGGGGAAAATCTAAGATCCCACAGGTTGTGGGCTCTTTATTAGTCTCATCGGAGGTGATAATCAACTTCCACATACAACATTGACTTATTAATCTTCAAGTTCAAACCAGCGAATTCTTTGAATTCAACTTCAAACAGCTCAGAAGTGGTTTCTGCTGTCCCAGGTCCTCTCTCCTTCCCCTGGGCCAGCAGCATGTTCTCCACGCATCTTGACTGACCATCCTGGAAGTGGGTCCTGACTACTCCCCTGAAAGCAATGAATTCTGTTGGTGAGAAGACAAAGCTTGACACAGGAGCAGCGAGGTGGAACCACAGGCTGCCAGACCAAGTCTGAGCAGAGCGACTCCTCCCCAGCTCCGTGCTTGGAGGTGATGAAGCCGCCCAGGCAGGACTCATTCTAAAGACAGAGAGGTCCATGCTGCTGTGGCTGGAGACCGGCTGGCTGCCCAACACTGGCCTTGTGCTGTGATGGGGCTTTGCTGTTCAGACTCACTCCTCAGTGTTACATATTCCATGAAACAGGACAAATGATAGGATCAGCAACTTGTATGCAGAGGACGGAGCTCAGTGGCAGAGAATGTGCCTGCATGCATAGCAAAGACTCTGTACCCACAGGAGCTTCCTGGACCCCTCCCCAGGAGCATCCACTTAAGAACATCAGCATGTGCAGGGTTACATGGCAAAGTCAAATCCTTGCATCGCTTTGAAGAGTTCACAAGCATTTGAAGTGGGTTAAAATGGATTCAGCAAGATAGCCAGGTGGCTGGACTTAGTTAGCCCTTGGGTCCATCCTCCAGATGCCTGGTCCGGGGCAGGCAAGAGCAGTAAGGCAAGGGCTGGAGGTCAGAGTCAGCCTGTCAACCTTGACATTAGGAACATCCTTAGGAGGTTGGAGGGGAGGGAGGCAGTTAGGAAGCAGAGCACGAGAGGAGATCAAGATCTGAGGCTGAGAGATGGGCAGGCCAGGCCTGCGGGGCCTTGGAGACAGCTGTGATCTGAAGTTTGCATCTGGTCCAAGAATTACTTCCTGCCTGAGTTCATGCTCACTTCAGAATTGAGAGAAGAGGTTGGCCCTGCTCCAGACAGTGTGGGTCTCCGGGTGCCATCGCCCAGAGACGCTCAACGTCCTGCCAGCTTCCAGAGTGCTGTGGTCAGCAAGCCTCCCAAGGCACAGTGACTGAGGTAGCAGTCAGCACCGACTGCTTCCACACACGTCGTTCGTATCACTCACTGTACTTACGAATAGCACTGGTTCAATCAGAATGATTGTCCATGACTTGCTGATGTATTGCCTTATTGCAGAAAAAAAATCCATCAGGTCCTAGATCTCAGCATCCTAAAAATGAACCCTGAGGAACAATGGGCAATTTGCAGTGAGGGTTATTATTGAAGAGACTGAAAATCTCATTTTTTGTGAACATCCTGAGATTTAGAGTCTTAACGTAGCTTAATGCTATCTTAAAATGCATGCGTGCCTATAAACACCACTGTCTCAAATCCTGGGATGGCGATTTTCATGTTTCTGCTGGTTGCAGCATGTAATCTGCAAGATGAGTCTTGGCTGTGGTCACAGGGGAGGTGATGGTCTTGTTTCCTCTCACATAAACAGCCCACTGAAATAGATCTGCTGTCGACATGGGTGAGCCCAGGAATAAAAGGTGGCATTGGCATTGGTCCTCTGTTTCAAAATTATGACTTGAAGTATGAATTGAAGGGTTCCATCACTTTCTTCATGTAATAAACTAGTAAGCAAAAGATCAGCAGCGTTGGTAATGACTATTTATGAAGGCCTTTTTCACATAAAGCCAACTAGACGAACACTGTCAAGTTGACAGCCTTGGGCCCTGGTGGAAGCTGAACACCCTGCCTACAAGAGCAGAGCCCAAATGGTGGTGTGTTGCATTGACGAAGCTCTTGAGCTTGATCTTTCTTCACCTGGGAAGCTCTTGAAATATGGCCAGAGACGGGCCCCGAGTTCCTCTAATCTGGACACTTACACAATGCTTCATTTTTCTTAAAGATGTTTTCATAGATTTAAGAGAAGTTGAACTCCCAGATCCCTGAGTGATAGCATCAGAATAAGCTTAGAGTTTTTCCAATGACTGTTGTTACTTTAGTGATAGAAGCAATCCGCTTTGCTATCTACTGGCAACAACATTCCTGAAGGTATTTTAGGAATGGTGGAGAATTTAATATAGAATGCAAAATGCTAATGCCTAATTTTTCCCCAATATTAGAAGCTTGCCAGCAACCGTCTCCTGATTCCCTCCTCACACAGCAGAAGCCAGACATGGATGATCTCATTCGTCAGGAAAGATGGCTCAGCCACTTAGTCAGACAACAGAGCCCAGGTGGGAGCCCAAACCCCTGAGGACGGAGGCAGACCCTGCCACAAGTAGCTGGCACGGGTGTGCTGATCCGGGTTGGAGCCAATTGAAGGAGAACAGGTGGTCAGGAGTCTGGGCAGGCAGAAAGAAGTCGGGAGGACAGGATCACAGTAGACCATGGTGGCACTCTGTCCAGGTGACAAGGCTGGAGAAGCAGGCAACGGGTGGGGCAGCGAGCCCCAGGGAGGCAGACCCAGGGGGTCACTCATTACTTGAGAGGCTGCCTGTGCTGCCAGTCTGAGCCCTTCTGGGTACAAGGTGCATCCAGGGCCAGGACCCTGAGCCTCTTCAGCAGCCGTTTCTTGGTACCTACAGTGCCAGAGCCTGCTCCATGGGGTGCACGGCTGGGTCAGGGGTGCTGATGTGCACGGGTGCTGAGGCGAGGCTCCCTCCACGAGGGCTCTGTGTCCTTTACACCCAGTGGGGCCCACTGTGGAGGCCCCGGAGGGACCACGGGGCTCTCAGTGCTGGGCATGCTTGCTCTCCATTCACTCGGGAGCCAGCCAAGCTGTGTAGTCACCCCGTTCATAGGAGCCTGCCCAGGGCACACCAAGGAATGGGAACCCCACCAAAGAGACGCCCTGCTCGCCAGTGGTTCCGGAAACATGCCAGAAACTAATCCCAAGGGCATGTGATCCATGTGACCAGTTACCCTATCATATGACCACTCCTCAGAGCAGCCCATACCACAGAGGTGCCTGGTGGGAAACTGGACTAAGCTTTAGCTAAATCAGAACATCAACCAAACCTCAGATCCACAACCAAAACAGCAAACACCTCTGCTTTCCATCTGCAACACCAGGCTCACACCCCAGGGTGGGAAGCCCTGCTCGTCGATCCACTTTGCTGGGGAGGTGGGCGAGCCTCTGCGGGCAGGTGGCACAGTGGCTGCAGGTGTGGCTTGGGCAGCCACGTTTTGTGTGCAGTGAGGGTCAGAGGCACCCAGAACCTGCGTTCTTACACAGGGAGGCCTGTCGCTGGGGACCCTTCACGTGCCCCAGGTGTGTGATGCAATTTGCATAATGAAAACCCAAATCACTCAAATTATAAGATTAACCACATTCAACTCTAATCACCATTCCTAATTGGTCCCAGCCTGCTGTCCGTGCACCTGGAGATCTTGGTGACACAGGGAGAGCAAGCAACTGGCTCAGCCCGCTGGCTCCTTGCTCACTTCCAGCTGATGTCCTTTGGCTGCCAGCTCCTGGTGGGCAGCCTGGTGGGTCCACATGCCATACCCCTAAGAGGGCTGGTAAGCCATGGATGCAGGCAGGAAAGACTAGCCAGGCTAGAGACAGCACGAATCCTGGAGAGTCCAACCAGAAGCACCAGCTGACAAAGGACACCGGAAGCTCTGGAGACCTGGACTAAAGCTGCTCAGGAAGTCTCAAGACACACCTTCTCCAAAGCAGTCCTGCGTCTTACGAGGGAATGCAAAAAAATAAATAAAATAGATACCTAAGATAAAGGTCAAAAAAATGTGAAGTGGGAGACTTGCTGAGGCCCAAACCACAGACCGCTGTGCCTCTTCGTGGCCCTGGGCCTCCAGAACCGTCTCGACCCACAGGCTCCTCAGACCATCTGAATGGAGGCTGGGGGTCGTGGCAGCTCATGAGGGCCTGGGTGTGGGCCCGCGTGTGCCAGAGGGCACTTTCCCAGGCACGTGGGCTCTCGGGTCTAGGCCGGGGTCGCCACCCTCCAACTTTTACAGAGGCTCCTTTACAGGTGCATTGTTTAAAACTTACAGCCCGGGTGGCACTCCGGTAGTCCGCGGGAGAGTGTGCCAGGCTCTCTTTAGACGTGTGAAGCTGAAGTGTTCTGGTGGGTATCCACAGAAAGCAGGAGCGGGCTGTGCACTCACACAGAGAACGCTTCGTGTCCCTCCACAGTGCCAGAGTTTACTGAGCAGTGACCACTTCACGGGCCACACCGCTTCCACAGTGGCAGTTCACTGAGCAGTCACAGGTCACCTGAGAGTCCCAAGCCGGGCAGTTGCGGCTCTTTCATCCCACTCTTAGGGTCTAACGTCTGTAACACCCAAGGCACACGCACTTCTCACAACGGCGTACAAACAGGCCACAGAAGGACGAGCCAGGGCTACGTCAGCCCCGGGGTTACGGGGTGCTGGGCCTGGGGACGGGCAGGACCCGCGTGCAGAGGCAGAGTCACGCAGGTGCTCGGATGAGGATTTTAAGGAGCCAGTTCCCAGAGTGGTCAAAGCAGAGGGTCCAGAGGGACAGCAGTTTCCATTTTAGTGTCGGCTTGGGGTGTCAGCTAGGAGTGGACCATGTGTGGTCATCACAGGCAGGAGACCACACTTTGCTGAAGTCTGATAGGGACAGGAAATCAGAGGCTCATCCTGTGGCGATTTTCCTGGACAAGGTTATGATGAGTGACCAGTGCTGAGGTCAAGGTCCCTCTGTGTTCAGTTTCAGGGGCCTTATCCTTTGGTGGGTCTGGAGTGAGGGGTTCTCATCTAGTGAGACTGATGTACTCCCAGGACTGGTGTCTGGATATGATTAGGGATGTCCACCTGTCCACATGATCCTTGATTTAGTTTGATAAGTTGGCACAGAGAAGTTATTTATCAATTTGTGCCTTATGGTGGGCCAGGAAGATGGTGGCTGTTTACTTGTACAAACAACGTATGTGGTCATCTTATCTTGGCACCTGGACTCCAAATTGAGCTGTTCCTGTCAACTTGTTATGGTTTGGATGTGAGGTGTAAGTGTCCTCCAAAAGCTCATGTGTGAGATGCTGCAAGAAGGTTCAGAGGAGAAATGACTGGGTTTTCAGAGTCTTAACCTAATCAGTAAATTAATCCCTCATGGGATTAATTGAATGGTAACTGAAGGCAGGTGGGGTGTGGCTGGAGGAAGTGGTTAACTGGGGACGTGGCTATGGGTATATATTTGTATCTGGAGAGTGGAGTCTCTGTCTGCTTCCTGATTACCATGATGTGAGCTGCTTCCCTCTGCCATACTTTCCTGCCACGATGTTCAGTCTTATCTCCAGCCCCGAGAAATGGAGCCATCCTTCTATGAACTAAGACCTCTGAAAATGGGAGCCCTCAAATAAACTATACATTCTAAAATTATTCTGGGCAGATCATTTTAGTCACAGAAGAGGAAAAGCTGACTAAAACACTACTATTCACCATACGGAGTAAATCAGACTCAGGCACAGCCTGAGAGCTGCTGTTCTGCACACCATGGAGTCACCAGGGCGGGCACAGCCTGAGAGCTGCTGTTCTGCACACCATGGAGTCACCAGGGCAGGCACAGCCTGAGAGCTGCTGTTCTGCACACCATGGAGTCACTCAGGGCAGGCACAGCCTGAGAGCTACTGTTCTGCACACCATGGAGTCACTCAGGGTAGGCACAGCCTGAGAGCTGCTATTCTGTATACCATGGAGTCACTCAGGGCAGGGACAGCCTGAGAGCTGCTGTTCTGGATACCATGGAATCACTAGGGCAGGCACAGCCTGAGAGCTGCTATTCTGCACACCATGGAGTCACTCAGGGTAGGCACAGCCTGAGAGCTGCTGTTCTGCACACCATGGAGTCACCAGGGCAGGCACAGCCTGAGAGCTGCTGTTCCGCACATCATGGAGTCACTCAGGGCAGGCACAGCCTGAGAGCTGCTGTTCTGCACACTATGGAGTCACTCAGGGCAGGCACAGCCTGAGAGCTGCTGTTCTGCACACCATGGAGTCACCAGGGCAGGCACAGCCTGAGAGTTGCTGTTCTGCACACCATGGAGTCACTCAGGGCAGGCACAGCCTGAGAGCTGCTGTTCTGCACACTATGGAGTCACTCAGGGCAGGCACAGCCTGAGAGCTGCTGTTCTACACCATGGAGTCACTCAGGGCAGGGTACAGCCTGGTCTCCACAGGCCCTCTGTCCTTGTGGTGGCCCTGCCTCCTGGTGCTAAGGCCTTAGGGTAGCTGTGCACATGTTGATAGCATCCTCGTTCATGAGCGTCAGAACTGGGAGCTCTGAGGTGTCCTCCCATAGCTGAGTAGGCAACTAGTGGCATGTCCAGGCAATGGGATGTTATCACTGCCGAAAGACGTGAGCCATTAAGCCATGAAGAGACACGGAGGAAAGTCAGTGGTGTTACTATGAGAAAAGTCAATCTGGGAAAGGCTGTCTGCTGCATGACTCTGACGGTAAGATGCTCTGGAAAAGGGGAAACTGTGGAGCAGCAAAGGGGCCGGTCTGCCAGGGTGGGAGGGGAGTACGGAGCTTGGGGTGCAGGGTGCAATCACTCTGTGTGACACTGTGGCGGCCACAAGCCAAGTCACCTTTGTCAAAAACCACAGCCCATGTGCACCACCGACCGCACACCATCCTGGTGCAGCCAGTGGCCTTGGTGACTGGGTGTGGGTGCAGATTGCTGACGGAGGAACAGCGGTATGATGCAGGCTCGGTGGGCGGCAGGTCTGTGGGAACCCAGGACCTGTCGAAGTGTTGCTGGGAACCTGGAGCTAGCCCCAAAGAGCAGTCCTCAAAACCCACCCGGTCTCCAGACTGCGATTCCGCAAGTCTCAAGGACATGGCACAGGCGCGTTCCACAGGTCGGAGCTCACCTATGGAAGCTCCATAATGATCATTATAGTCGCATGGTTACTCCTGGCTGGGACGTCACACTGTGGCATGCTGAGCACTGTGCTTAGCTTCTCGCAGCTGCTCCACCTCAGACCACGCCACTAAATGTGTGCAGGGCTTTGTGGGCTTGCGGGTGATGAGGTCAGTGCCGCTGCTTCTGGGCAGGACAGGAGCAGCCCTGAGGGCAGAGGGAGGAGAGCAGCTCCCTCCTCAGCAGAGCTGAGCTCACTGGAGAGGGAGAGCACAGCTCGCCCCTCACCCTTCCTGAGGGCTGGCGACCAGACTGGAAGGCAGGCAGGTGGACGGGGGGCACAGCCTCGTGGGAGGAGGCCGAGGCACGGGCAGCATGGCATGGCACCCCGGCCAGCTCTGTGGCCAGCTCTGTGGCCAGCCCCTGTCCCTGTGGGGCTTTTCCCCTGCGCTCGGCTCTGTCTCACAACTGTTGTATATGCATTCTATCCACTCCACAGAGGTGCAGAGAGGAAGCAGAACTGACAGAAGCCAGCACAAAGCCGGGGGACATGTGGAGCAGGCTCAATTAGCAGGCAGAGCTTCCCAGGTCCTTCAGCCAGCAGCCTTTCAGAATGCCTGAGTCTAGTGGAACAGACCCTCTGAAGAGAGACACACTTTTTATCACTTATCTTTTGAAAGAAAGGCAAGAATAAGATAAGGACTCATTGTTATTTATGGGTTAAGAGCCCTATTTGACTTGAAGTCATCTGTTTTGCTGGGAATTACACCCTAGGGAACAGATCATGTGTCTGTGTGTGTGCATGGGAATGAGTATGCATGTACGTGTGGGTATGCAAATGTGTGTGCACATATGTGCATGCTTGGGCATGCAGTGCATGTGAGCATGGACATGTGTGCATGTGATATGTGTGCATGTGCATAGGTGTGTGTGTGTGTATGGATAATGTGTGTTTGTGCACATGTGTATATGTGACTGTGTGTGGTGCTACTTATGTGTGTATTTGTGTGTGTGTTTGTGTGTGTGTTTGTGTGTGTGTATGTGAGGCATCTGTGTTGCCATGACAAGCAAGAGAAAGGAGTCATGGAATCTCCTGCATGAAACTGGCTCCCCAAAGGTTGATAAGGTGCAGGCTGGAGGAGGCAAGATGTAAGCCACCCCACCTCCCCCAGGGGAAGGAGAGTCCCCTGCAGGGCACCTGGTCCAGGAATGAGCTGCAGAAGCAAGTTCTTAGGCATGATTTATCACTTGAAAATATTTCACACCCCCCACATCTAGCATGAGTTTCAGCTCTTTTGCAAAAAGTCTCACCTCCAGGATGCGGATGATGAAGACCTCAGCAACATGCCTGTTTCCAGCTTGTCAGTGAGCGGACCCAGCTGTCCTCTCTGCAGCCCATGAGGGAGGGTGAGGATCTCCTGCTTCACACGCTCGTGAGTGAGGAAGTCTGCAGAAGGTGGCCGTGTGCAAGTCAGATGGGAGGTGAGCTGGCTGACTGCTGGCCAAGGGCAGGGCTGGCTGCCCCCCAGCTGCAGACCAGTGTCCTTCTCTGCTTTACCTTGCAGGTGATCCAACAGGTAGAGCAAAGTTTCCAAGATCTTTTAATAGCATGTGTTTTTCCAAGCTTTCGGTTCACATATCTTTCTTTTCCTTTGTGTTTATGTATTCGACTGTTTGCCCTCAAATCCAGTGTCCCTCTTCTGCTGTGGCTTGTGCCCAGGAGCAGGGCACCGTTGAAGCCTAGACACAGTCTGTAGCAGAGGTCTCACACTCAGGAAGACCCAGCGAAACAGCCAGATGTCCCGTGCAGGGACTCAGCTACAAGTTTGCAGACTCCAGCACCAAGTCCCAAAACAGACGATTTCTGGAAACAAGCATGTTGCATTAGGTTTGGTGGCTAGAGCTAAGGCCAGAGGGCACTTATGACAGGCTGGTATAAAATAGCCAAGAAAACTGAGAGGAGATGAAGCATTCTGGTAGAATGTACACACGCACTCTCCCACACACACCGTGTGTACATGCACACACATCATGCTGAGTTCTTTCAGCCAATGGCCACCATGGTGGGGGTGGGTGAACGAGGCAGTATCTGGCCACTTTTGAAGGGAGCCATTGATTGGGGGGTGAGGTGTGTGGGTTCCGTGGTCAGACAGGTCTGGGTTTGAGCCCTGAACTCTGCCGTGTCCAGACGTGTGGTGCCGAGCCTCAGTCTCCCCTCATGATGAGACTGGGCAGCCTCTGTGGAGCCCCTGTGCACTGTGCACCTCCTGGGCGACGTGGCAGTTTGTGTCTAGGGTGAACTTGTGTTTGCAGCTTGTGCGAGGCCAGACGCCCCCTCTGCTTCCGGGCAGCCCAGTTCTCTACGGCGTAGGGAGTGAACTGCCCAGCATGCCCGACTCCCAGGTGTAGACGCCTCAGGCCTGGCACGCTGGGACGGCTGGGTGTCCTCCTCCCTGAGCACCCCCCCATTTTTCTTCACTCCTGGTGTGTTGAGGGGACATACTATTGAACCCCTGGTGGAGAACTGTTGGCAACGAGGCTTTGGGAACAGGGCCTGGTCTCTTTTCTTGGGGGACTCAAGATGAGGAGTTCAAATGGGCTTTTTCTTATCAGTGTTTATGGCTGCTTTAAAGTCCCTACTATGTCAGCCAAGGACGGATTATTGACCCCAAACCTAGAGAGATGAGTGCACCATGCCTGGGATGAAGTTTCTGACTTTCTTATTTTTATTTACACGTAGCACAAATGCCCCTAAGACATGACTGCTTAGATAAATATTTCCATTTAGACTGTTTTCTTTTATTCAGAAAGTTTGCAGAAGAAGCACTGATGCCATTCTGCCATCAGGTATGTCCCAGTCAGCTATCTTCCCCAGTTAGTGGGTGTGGGTCTGAATGACATCCCCTCCTTGTCCCTCCTGGTTGTCCACAACCCCAGAGCCTGAGATAGCGAGGTGTCTTTGCAAAGGGGAGTTGAAATGGCCCATGGGTTCAGATTATTACATGCTCAAGGTCAGACAGAGGGACTGTGGGCCGGGAGGTGGGTCAGGGCAGAGCCCTTGCCTGGTGTGCATGTGACCCTGGGTTTGATGCTCAGAGCGGAAAAAAGGAAAAAAAGAAAAGACTGTCCTGACTCACCCAGGAGGGCCTGACGTAATCACAAGGGTCCTCAGAGGTGGAGGTAGGAGGCAGGAAAAGACATCAGAGGGACAGGAGTGGGTGGCACAGGGTCAGAGGGACGTGGCGTGACTGGATATGCCGTGGAAGAAGGGGTCCCAGGTCCAGGAATCGGGCGACCCTGAGAAGATGGAAAAGCAAGGACACGGACCCCCTGGGGACCCACCGTGGATTTCTGATGTGTGGAACCATCACGAGGTCAAGAGCCGTGTGGTTAAGTCACCGGCTGTGGAAACTAGTTCCAGAACCCAGGAGAAACTCACGGCAGTTTGAGATCCTGTTGGGCTGCTTCTTCACCAGCAGGCCATTAGTCCCAGGAGGCTGAGAAGGCCTTTCCAGAAAGCCAAGGAGGCTCTAGCTGAGGGCAGGGGCTGTGTGCGCCTCTCCTCTGAGCGCCCCTGTGACGTGGTGGCCCAGCTGTGCACAGTGAGCTGTCCAGAGGGCCCCAGGACCAGCCGTTCCTGAGTCCACTGGTGGCACTGGCCTTCACCTGATGACACGGGAACCAATCTGGTTTCTAGTCCAGGGTGGGTGAGGATGGGTGGGGTGGGCGGGGGGCCCGAGGGAGCTGGTCCAGCACGGCCCCCCTCTCTCCAGCCTCAACCTCCACACCTGCCGCTGCTCCCCCACTGCCCGCCTTCCTGTCCAGAGCGCAGGGGCAGGACCCCGGTCTGCAAAGACTCCCCCCTCCTCCCCCGCCAGGGCGGCTGCCGAGCCTCCTGTTGCCTGGAGCAGCGCGTGCACCCACAGCGAGCCAGGGCAGGAGGTGCCTTCTGCCTGACGGCCCAGGCTGGGACTGGCTGGGTGCTTGGGACAGACAGTGAGAAGGAAGACCACACACGTGCTGCACGCTTAGGCTCCTGAGTCAGCTCTGGGGCGCGTGCGGAGCAAGGCTGATCTGGTCTTCAGCTAGACCTCCTCCAGGTCCAACTCAGGGTGAGTCTGCGATGGTCTCCGGGATACAATTGCGGAGTTGGATCCAGGTCCACATAACCTGAGGAGCCACCCCGGCAGGAATGACCCAAGGAGCTGTGGGGGAGGGAGGGGCGACCATCTTGGGCCGGCCTGATGGGGCCATGTGGCCCACGCTGAGCGTGGCAGCTCTGAGGCTCCTAGGCCACGGCTCCAGGCAGCAGGGCAGTAGAGGCGTGGCTCCAAGGGAAGCACAGTGACAGCCCCGTCCCAAGGAGGCAGAAAGCTGTGTTCCAGGCTTTGCTGCAAAGGCCAGCGTCATGGTCAGGGAAGGATTTGGGCCTCGGGGGCTCTGCTGGTCGGGAGCTACCAGGTGGCAGGTAGGATGGAAGCTCTCTGCTGAGCAGTGCTGTCTCCACAGCCGTGAGCCATCCCTGGAGCCGCGTGACAGTACCAAGGCAACCGAAGACGGAAGTGAGAGCAGAGGGGCCCCCTGCCTCCAGGGGACCAGATGGGCTCAGGGACGCAGCTCCACCCTGCCCCTCTGTCAGCAGCACCATCCTGCCATGGCTCTGGAATCCTTGTCTCCTGATGCCGGGAAAATTCCTCCCAAATATCCACACCACAGCCTAGTCAGTCTTCACCTTGACCTCTGAAAGCCTGACAATTAAGTGGACCCTTCTAAAACAGGCCCAGCTCCCGGGAGTGCACACAATGGCCACGCTTCTCCAGGACTGACCTGAGAAGTCAGGACCGAAGAGATGTCAAACGTGTGCTGTTGGAAAAGTCCACCTGATTAAGCTAAGAATCAAGGTCAGCACAGCAAATTTCATGCTCTTTAATTTTTTTTTAAACAATATCTGATGAAATTCTTTTCCTTGGTATTAACTTTAGGTGTTTGTGAAAATAAAACTTAAATTTTAAGCTTTAAATATTTTTTTGAATATCTATAAGAGAACATGATGCAAAATATTTTATTATTAAAATGTGACTATTTTAAGATGACATTTAAATATTGTCATCAGCGGCATTATCACTCTTGCAGTGGCTTGTTACCAGACTGATCATCTATTTATAACCCATCCATCCCTCCAGAGGGCCTGGCTGTAGGGAGCGGCTCATCTACTACTCTGAGAAGTCCAGCATCCACAGGGGCAGCTGGAGACCCTGCTGTGTGTGTAGATCTGGTTCAAGTCAGAGCCTCAAGCAGCAAGACCAGTGGCCCAGCTGAGGGCAGGCAGCCAGAGGGAAGGGATCTTCCTCCCCTTCAGCCCTCTTGAGGCCTTGGTTGATGGGATGAGTCCCACATGGGAGGGCCACTGCTTGACTCCACCTGCGGGTCCCTCTGCCTTCTCCCCAACCTGTCATAGCTCCAACCACTGAACTACCTCTCTTGCTATTTCTCTTCTGATGTTTTATGCAGGGCCTGTGCTCAGAATTGTTCCTGAAATCATGTAGTATTTATTTGTCTTGGGTGATGGGCCAGCCACCTGCCTGAGCAACCTGAAACGGTCGGACCCACCAGAGCAGAAGGTGGAGTTCGGGGCAAGGTCCTCAGGACAGGGCTGCGGCCTCAGGACAAACGCTGTGCTCCTCTGCTCTGGGGCTCCTTCCGCGTCTCCATGCTAACTCTCTGGCTGTGGGTGAGGATGTCAGTCCTTGGCCCAGCAGCTTGTTGCTTCGGCTTGCCGAGTTCCCTTGCACCCAGGTCGTGACTTGTACCCTGAATGCAGTACACGGGCACACACGCCCAAAGGGCTCACACGCACACACAAAAGCGTTCTCAGCTGAACAGACATGTGTGCGTGGGCCACTCTTCTCAGTCCTCTTCAGCCTTTAGGTCATGCTCTGGTGTGACTTCAACTCAAACATGGAGCTGGAATCACCGCGGCAGCCACCTGTGCCCAGGAGGAATGGCCACGTGGGCCTCCGGTGACCATGTCAGTCCACCTGCTTCAAGAACCCTGGGTCGGACAAGTCCCAAAGTTCAGTCCAGATCAGCCTGAGGCCTGTGTGATGGGGATCGACACAAACTCCACAGGGAACCTAATCCTTGGGGAGGAGGTGGGAAGCCCTGGGTCACCATCTGGAAGGAGACAGACAAAAACCAGAGCATGCAGTAGCTGGCTGCTGTGCTTTGCTTGATTTCAGTCTGTCCTCAGCATGGATAATACAGCAGCCTCCCGGGAATGGATCCCATAAAGCAGCTAATGGGAGGTTTTACAAGGTAAGTTTCCATTTACTACCTCCAAGAGACAAGCAGATCCACAAATAGAGAAATCGATGCCCTGCCAATCAAACCTAGCAAAAACTCCCCGGCCCATTAGGCATCCCTTGACTAATCACCAACAGGGACCAATCAACACCACGTGGATGCGGCTTTCCTCCAGGCCTGCCGCTGACTCCCATCGCCCTGAGCCGGTTGAGTTTCCTGTGGGTCTTTTAGGAGATGTGTTCCTCCTCCTGCTGTGCATTACCGTCAACAGCTCTGATCGCACTGACCTGATTTAGACAGGATAAAGGGGAAGCCGCCCTAGAGGAGAGGGCGGCTGATGGAGAGGCTGAGTAGCATGCGCAGAGCTGTGGACGGCCCTGCGGGAGGACGGGGCACATCTCTCCTACACATCCCCGCTTGGAGCCGGGAGGGACTGTTACAGACGGAGGGCAGATGCACATTTTAAACTCTGTTTTCCTGAAATCATTCTGAAAACACAAAGAATCTTTTCAGTAGGTGAAAATATGGAAATTCCTGTCATTAGAAAAAATAATAAAATAATTAAATGAGACTTTTGCAAAACTACCCCAGATCCTTGAGGAACAGGGTGCGCCACGGGGCTCCTGCAGCAGTGATGCTGGGCATTGAGGGGTGGGTGTCCCAGGTCTGGAGGTGCCTCTAGATAAGCTGCAGTGGTTTCAGGGTCTGTCTCAGAGGCCTCTGAAGGGTGGCCACAGTCCCTTCAATGGCACAGAACTAAGACAGGTCAGAACTTCTGACCTCTGGGCCAGAACCACCCTCTCCCTGCTACCCATGGTGCTGGTGGCCCCTCGGGGCCAACCATGGGTGGGGCGCACCATGGAGACAGCCCTCAGCGGAGACAGAGCCCTGCCTTGGGAGGCACTGTCCAGCGACGGAGCTGGACACCACTCCAGCAGTAACCACTGCATTACACACAGGGTCCCAGGGGATAAATGCTGGGAGCGGAGGATCATAGTGCTGTGGCCTGCTTCCCGGGAGGGCCAGGGAGGCCTTCTCAGTGGACGAAGGACTAGGAGTGAGGTTTCCATAGTGAGCAGGCCATGGCAAACAGATGGCGTATGGGGGGCACAGGGTGCACGGGGAACGGCATGTGCAGAGGGCCTGTGAGGCAGGCAGTCAGTGGGAGCTGACGGGCGGGTTGGACCCAGAGAACAGCCAGCACTGGCAGGGACCATGCGGGGGAGGGATTGCCCAGAAGACCATGGGATGGTGGTTACAGCTCCCTATCTAAGTTTTTGAATAAATAAACTGCATAAAGTCAGGTCACTGATGAAAATATTTTGAAGTCAATGATGGTTTTTAAAAGTAATTTCATTTTATCATTCTTACATGGTGATCTTGGTTAATGGTTTAATCAAAATGTGGAAGAATTCAGTTATTTAAAAAAATACATTTGGGACTGCTCAAGGATATAAAATCTCATTTAAAATTTCCAAATTTACTAATATAAAATAAGAATATTCCAGTAATTATAGAAGTCACATTTAGTAAATGGTCTGGTGTGTTTTTAAATTGTATTCTGTTTAAACATGTTTTCTCTGTTTATTATGCTCTGGAAGGTGCCTGTTGGAGAGTGTGGAACCAGCATTTCCTGTCTCCGCAAGACTCTCTGGGCTGGCCTGATTTTGCAGTCTGGGCCTGGCTTGAAGAACACTCCTTAGAAGCTGCCTTTTCAGGTTCCGCTGTGACCTGAGCTGGGGCCTCTCCCCAGACAGCTCATGAGCAAGGTTTGCCTTGAGAACAGCTCACGCAGAAAAGAAACTGTCTCAAAATCCTTGGAACTGTGTGGTCAAGCATTAAAAGAGGCAGTGGAAGAATAAAACCATACATAAGCATTTCTTTCAACTTGAAAGCTCAGGAGATGTGCTGAGTGCTGCAGAATGGAGACCAAACCCCTCCAGGACCCAGAAACCACCCCTGCCATCGCGCCTGTCCTCCCTGGCCTCCACGTGTTAGATCTGCATTAGAGCCTTTGAACAGACCCCGGGTGGGCGGGGTGCTGCTGGGTCCCTTCTCTAGGGGTGGCTGGTCAGGCTGCAGTGCTGTCACACACAGGACTGGGAGCCCTGGTCTGGTCTGGGGTTGGAGGACCGAGCAGGGAGGATGTCCTGTAGGATCAGGTCCTCGTCATGCCACACACTAGCATCATCTGAAACCCTTTGAAAATCAACCGGGTCACAGCCCAGAATGATGGAATCAGAACCCCAGGGGAGGGACACAGACATTGGCAGGTTGGGCTCCCTGGATGAGCCAGTGCATGCCCAAGATGGAGTCCTGGAGCCCACGCTGTGCTGAGAGCTGCGGGGAGCCAGGAGAGATGGGGGAGGGCTGGCAGGCGCAGGTGCTGCCCTGCTCCTGGGGCAGCGTCTGCAGCTGGCTGTTCTTGCCCGGGAGCATGCATCTCCGCGGGTCTTCTCTCCAGCAGGATCAGGAGGCGCCCAGGCTGCCAAAGTTCTGCAGGGACTTGAATGGAGTCAGGGTCTTCCCAAGGCTGGATTCCATGACTGCTCCCCCTTAGCTTCAAGCAGTGACCTGTCCAGGGGATGGAAACCTCCATTTCCCTTCAAGACACTGCAGGTGCCACATGTGAATCTTGGTTGCCACTCTGCAATCATGCCCAGCACTGGGGATCACAGAGCTTCTCACTGCCTCGGTGGCTCCCTGGAGCCCCCTCCCCACCAGGCATGGAGAAGTTCCCATTCCAGACAGGTGTAGAGCACTCACTGCCCATGGCCTCTCGTGACTCCGGGACTTCTGTGAATTTCAGCATAACTTTGTTGGGAATAAGGAATTTGCAATGGGGATTCCAACAGAGCATGGAGAAGAGGCAAGAAGGTTACTTGCCCAGGTCATGTGGGTGGGGAGAAGCTCAGGATTCTTCTGTGTCTTCTGCTAGTACAGCCAGAGCAGAATGTCAGCAATGAAGGAAATGGAGCAGGAATCCTTTCCTGGCATTGTCAAAAAGCAAGTCCACTGCAAAGGGGAGAAGACTGGACCTCGAGGTGGGTCTGCCGCCCATTTCCTGTGAGTCTAATCATGGGACCATGGGTCCTCTGGGGCTTTAGTGCAAGGGGGTGCTGGAGATGGCTGTCCTGACCCACTGTCCCCCGAGCCTTCTCAGAGGCCCATCTCTATGCTTTCTGCAGAACTTGGTTTTAGCAGAGATCCCTAAGTCAGCTCAGCAAGAACCCACCCACCCATCCGATCGTGCTGGATACCTGATCAGGTTCCTCACCCTCCACACCTCCCAGCTGACGTCTGGTCACCCTGCCTTCAGCAAGAATTTCGGTAGGTTGGTGTGAACAGAACCCCTCTCACTCATCCTCTGCCCGGACCCTGCTCCTTGGCTGGTATCCGCTCAGTGCAGAGTTGAGCCCAGTCTCTATCCCCAATGCAAGACTGCTGTTCCTATTGGAACAAATCTGGGTAAAGTCTGCCCTCCATGCTAAGCCCAGCTTCACTGGCTGAGTCTCTTCCAGCAGGGCAAGGAGGGCTCGGAGAGAAGGCAGACGGGTGCAAAGGAGCCTCGTTCCTGTCAGGAGGGACGCAGGTGCATTTGCTACCTCCTATCGTTTCAGAAGCACGGGATCCGAATGGCTGAGGGTGTCATGTGCAAACCCAGCGAGGTGAAGTCTGGTGAGGGCGTCTGCACCCACCCAGCCCCGCTCCCTTTCACCCAGCACAACTGCAATGAGGTTGCATAGCAATGACTTCCAGGGGCTTTTCTGAAGAGCGTCCACTGTGCCATCCCATCATCCAGGGGTAATAACCAGTAAAACCATGTTTAATTCAACCTGAAAACATCGAGTTAAAAAAAATAGTTTCTTTGTGGCAACATTCTTCAAATCATTTAATGACTAACAGCATTTTGGATTCCTGAGGGACAGGGAAATCCTATAAAGCATCTCCAAGATTTAGGTAGCCACGGAATACTTCTTTCCTGAAATGCATCTCTTGGGACTATTGTTGCAGAAAACACACTTTGGAAAATATAGTTTCTTACCAATTTTAACTGCCATGCAAAAAATAATGGAGCGAGCTATTATTATACACAAATAATAACTAGGCAGCAAAGGGGAGTTCATTTCTGATTCCTGGGGAGTGGACTCTCGGAGGCAGGCCTGCAGGAAGGAGGTGGAGGAGGAGGACTGGGGAGCTGGTGAGGTAGGGGAGCCAGGAGGTGGCATGAGCTCCCGAGGGGCCGCCCTCTCACCGCCTGTTGCCTGGTGCCCACTGCTTGCTGACCGTGTGCCAGGGGCCCTGGAGCATCCTCGACCGCCAGGGATGACCCCTTGCCTGCCCGCTGGACAATGAGCCTCCCGATTGCATTTCAGGTCAGCTTCCTTCCTGGGTAGAGTTGCCTAGGAAACAGGAAGCAGAGATTTGCTTGCAGAGTTGCCTAGAGGGTTCTCTCTGCAATCCCACCTGAGAAGAATAGGCAAGTGGGGTGCAGGGGAAGCTGAGCCGTGGTCCTCCAGAAAGCCCCAAAGTGCAGCAGGGACAGAGCCCCTGCACCACCCCGATGGTGAGGTAAGGAGGCTCTCTCTAGCCACAGGCCATCCTGGGAGGGCCAAAACCAGGAGTCCTGACCACACTCCTGGAGTCTGGGAAGGAAGCTGCAGTTTGGATCTGGAAAGCCTCCAAGGGGCCCAAGTGTTAAAGGCGAGGTCCCTGGGGTGGTGCCACTGGGAGGTAGTGGGGTCCCTAGGAGGTGGGGCCCAGCGGGAGGGAGGTCCTCAGGTCACTGGGCGCACCTCACAGGGGACTCTCCTGGCTCTTTTGCTCCCTGGCCATGAAGTGAGCAGTTCTGTTCCCCCGCAGGCTCCAGCCATGATGCACACCTGAGGCCTGAGAGCAACGTCTGCCCGATGGCTGACTGGAGACCGCCAGCCAGCAGAAGGCTCTCCCTACACAAGTCAAGGCGTCGGGTGTTCTGTGACAGTGATGGGAGGGTGCCCAACATGAGGGGCGTGTTTGTCCTAAGGGACAGGATCTGTGGGCACGTCACGGCATCCCCGATTGCCAGTGGACCCGACCCACGTTCTTCTCACAGTGGAACGCACATTAAGGGACCACCGGGCAGCGCGTCTACGTGAAAGCCAGGTGCCAGGCGCCCCCAAACATCAAAGGTACTAGGAAGCTAAATCGCAATCACTGCATTTAAAGGTCCACTGGTGTCTCCCCAGTCTATTAGTCGGCAACCTAAAACGCAGATTTTTCTGAATGACGATTATTTACAATTTAATATTGTCAAATGTCAGTTTTCTTGTAATTACTACATAATTGAACACAATTTCTATCAAGTTTTAATAGTGCACTTTGAGAACACCACAATGTATTCTACAACATGTCCAGGAAGGTGAGGGAGAGACTCAGAGAGTGTCTCAGCATTGCAGGGTGAACAGACGGGCGGAGTGGAGCCCACGCCTGTGTCTCGGCGACGTTGTTCCCTGTGTGCTGTGGTGGCAGAGGACTTGAGGCTAGGCAGCTTTTAAAGAGTGGACATGGTTTACTACAGCACAGAGGCTGCAAGTCCCAGATCAAGGAGTGGCATCTGACAAGGACCTTGGCGCTGTGTCACAGGCAGGAGGGCGAGGGGGAGGGCTATGCTTGCTCCCTCAGCTGGGCCACTGGCGGGCGCAGCCCTCCTGGCCTGGTCCTGCCACGGGCCCTGGAGGTGCGATTTGAGCACGTGCTTTTGGAGATGCATTCAAACGCACGTAGGCGAAGGCAGACACAAAAGGGGCTGAGTCAGTCGCAGAGTCCTGGTCACCTGGTCTCCAGGGCTTTTGTTGAAACCTCACGTCATCTTGTACACGTGGATTTTCACTTTTTATGCTCTGCGTGTATTCTAAACAGTGCAACACTGGAAGTGACACAAGAAAGAGTGCCAGAGGATAGGAGATGCAGAAGGCCATTTATAGAAGGCTATTTATTTGTAGAAGGCTATTTGTTCGTAGAAGGCTATTTTTAAGGTTGACATGAAGGAGAAAACCTATTGTAGGATGAAGCCGAGTCCAAATCACAAAGGAAAAATTTATATATTCACACAAAGCAAAGCTTCTCTGTGAGACAGAAGAGCTATGGGGAACCACTGTTTCTACATCCAACCATCAGACAAGTGAGATAAAGGAAAGAAGCCATCTTGCAGAGGAGAACTGACTTCTGCAGCAAATTTATCCTGGGTCTGCCAAAGCTGGGTATGGGCAGGAGAGAGAGATTCCAGCCTCGCCTTGGGGAGTCTGCCAGTCGGGTGTAAGTGAATCAGAAGAGCCTGTGGCAGAGACCCAGGGGGCATTGGGAGCACAGCCAGTTTTCCTCAAGAAAGCTGAGAAATCCCAGGATGCCCTGAGCCAGGGATTAGAAGCCGGTGAAGGGAACCTCTGATAAGTACAAGCACCCTGTCACTCCTGTGAGCCAAGGACAAGCATTTATGACCCTCGGAGGGGGATGCTGGGCCAGAGAAGACCAGGGTGAGACCTGGCCTTGTTCTTGCACCGAGGTTGAGCCTCCTTCTTGCTCTGAGCCCCACCTGGTTGACTGAGTGAAGGAAAGCCCGGCCTTCTCAGGAAGAGGGTGACATCATTAAACACTACAGCATGTCAGACACAAGGTCTAGCGTGCTGTCGACCTATCTCAGAAGGCAGCACTAAAGTCGAAAAGATAAAATGACCAACAGAAGTAGGCAAATGGATGATGCAGAGACCTAAGTACCTGTCGAGAATTTTAACGGAACTGATGAATGTGTCAAAGAGAGGAGAAAAGTGGAGAAGAGTGGAAATGTGATATTACTAAAGAGGGGCGTTTATAAAGGCAGACAAGACAAATAGAAAATCTGGAGTTGAAGAAATGATCTTTGAATCAATGATCACTGGAGGATGTAACTGCAGATTTTTAACATCAGAAGAAAGGACAAGAAGCTGGAAATTAGGTCCACAGGGCACGTCCAAACAAAAGCATGGGGAGAAGAAGTGAAGAGACGGAGTGGGAGAGCTAAAGGGCGCCTCACGTGGCATTCCACGGTGTCTGCAAGCAGCGCCCAGCGTGAGAAGGCAGGGCGAGTGGAGGAGGGAGGATCTGATGCACGATGGAAGAGAGTTTTTGAAGCAGGAGAGGAGCTCAGGTGTCTGAGGCTGAGATCTGCAGGGCCATTGCTCACAGCAAGGGAGTGTCAGCGGAAGAGCTCCAGGGACGTGCCTGGGTCCTGCTGCGTCTCCAGCTGAATGCCAAGCTGAGGACCACGTGGTCCCTTGAATCCAGACAAGGGCAGCAGCTGGGGTAGTAGATGAGCAGGTCGGGACTCACAGGAGACCCTGGAACTTCAACCAGTCAGGATGAAGAGTCGGCACTGGGTGGATACTCAGAAGGACTGTGCCTGAGAAATGCGCTCTGAACCCACCAGACAGGCAAACAATGGAGTACCTCCAAAAATGAAATAGACTGAAGTGTGAAAGCTTAAAATACAAAACTTCCAGGGAAACAGAGCAGAAAACCTTGAATCAGGCAAAGATTTCTTAATCTTCCTTAAACAGAAATAAAAACTGATCTTAGGTGAGAAACACCAAAACAGGGGCAGATAAGCTGGAGATGGGAGAAGTAGTCACACGCTACGTAATGGAGAGCAGGTGTGTGTCCAGGGCGTGAAACGCAACTCAGTAAGATAAAAGCCACCTAATTCAAGGTTGGCAAAACAGGGTCATTTCTCAGGTGACATCGACACCCCAATCAGTGTGTTAAAAGCTACCCAGCATCACTGGTTACTGGGGACTGAGAATCGCAACCCGAGGAGGAAGTACTTCCAGCTACTGGGAAGGCCAACAGTAACCAGGTGAGAACCTGCAGCAACTGGGAATCTCGTGCCCTCATGCCTACAGAGCATGTAGACCGGTACCTTGGGGAATGGTCAGGTAGTTGCTTGTAAAGTTAATTCCACATGCGCCTCACGGCCCAGCAATCGCACTCCTGGGCACGTACCCCAGACACACCTTAACACCATGGCCACTTCACTCCATCAGCACAGCACAGGAAACGAGGCCAGTGACCTCAACAGCAGGCTGGGTGGACGTGCTTTGGAACGGTCACACAGTTGAATAACTTCAGCAAGAAGAATAAGGTGCAGATTTTTGTGGGTGGATCTCAAAACACAGTATTCCCATTGAAAGAAGCCAGACACAAGGCGTGTCTCCTGCGTGGCACCACCTCCACCTCAAAATTCCAGATCAGAGCTGATCTGAGAGGGATGGCTGTGGCCCAGGGTGGGAAGGGCACACTGACCAGCGGGTGGAGGACCCCAGTGAGGTGAGGAGAAGGGGTGCATTTGAAAATCTCATCAACCTGCACCTTGAGTGGGTCTTACAATAGGACTCCCTGACCCTCAGCAGCCTTGACTTAACTCAGCACTGTGCCTTCCCTAGCGGGAGAGTGGCTATGAGGGACACAGGAGGCAATGTCCAGTGTCTGCAGAAAGAGGGTCCTGTGACTTCTTCGGGATCCACATGGCTGTCCCCCAGTCCCAGCAGCTGTGTCCAGCTAGGGGCCCATGTGCCAAGGACACATGCCAGCAGCACACAATGTGCCATGGAGTCCATCCTGATGGACTCTTGAGGATCGATTGCTGGCCAGCCTCCTGCACTCCCTCCCTTCCTGTCTGTGTGCTGTCTGCTGTGTGCTCTTGCACATGCAGAAATATTTTACAAGCAAGGTTGAAACTCCCCTTGTGCGGCTCCTGAGCAGTACAGCAGCTGTGGGAGAACTGACCCTTCCTTAGAATGACCAGTGACCTTTAGCCATTATATAATAGAAAGCTGTGTAAGTTCAGCAAAGCAACAACATCCCAAATCAATAGCTCTATTTTATGTTAATTGGACAGTGCGATGGAAGGAACCCACACGTAACACAGGGGGGATCTACGCTGACGTGGAAGGTGGCACAGCCCCAGGTGCGACCGTGGGCAGAGGCAGGAGGACCTCACACGGAGGAGGTGCCTGGCTCACCTGTGCCCACAGAGGCCCGCACCTGCTTACACTGCTTATCAATCCACTCTGTGGTCTCTTAGCCATTTTATACAACAGGCTCTCAAAACTTGGTCTGTGCCATAGGAAGTGAGGATGCAAGTGTTGGAAAAAACATTCAAACTACACGTCCCATGAAGGACGCAGGCAGGTGGGTCAGGCACCTGTCATTCTCTGCAGACACAGGACGTTGACTGGAAGTGGACGATGGTGAACACCATTCAGCCGAGTGGTGAGCCTCGGTCAGCGTCTGGGCCCCCACGCTGCGGCATTTTGTGCCTCCCCACAGTGTTGGTGAGGGAGGAGGTGTGGAGGAGCAGAGCGCTTGGCTCCCGTGCTCCAGCAGGCTAGACGCCAGCACGCAGCAGAGGCTGAGAAGGGCAGGCGGGCACAGTCGCCTCGGCACGTCTCCCTTGTGCCGAGGGAGGGACCTCCCTTTAGGTCTCTGTTCAGAGTGGTTAGACATCTAATTAGAAAATGCAAGAGAAGAAACTATCTAGATGTTGCACATTGACAATCTGACTTGATCCAGTGCTAATTGTATAAATGAAGAAGGCGGGGCTTGGGGAAGTTTCAGGTGACTCAGGCACCATGGCCTCTGACCCCACAGGGGATGGACCTGCTCCATCCCCTGCCTCTATCTCAGGCTTTTAGAAAAGACTTTTGGTTTTTATTTTCAAAAATCACAGTCACCTGGCAAAGCGGAGGGCCTGGTTTGTGAGCTGTAACTGGACATGCACTTCCGTCAAGGTTGCTGATCACACCAGAGACCTCCTGTATCTCACTGAAGAACAGTTTGGTCCCAGAAATAAACTGTGACCCTCTTCACACCTGGCACTTCCCCTCTACGAACACCCGCCACACACTGGGTCTGAAGGCGTGTGACAGCATCGCTCAGCTAACTACTGAGGAAAAAGAAGTTCTTGTAACTGAGCACACTTACTGTGGAAAAATTACCCTCAATGACCAAGGAGTGAAAGGCTCGTTTTAAGTTCTTGTGCAGAACTGACTCATAAAGCCCTCACTCTGTGAACCGCAGAAGAAAAACTAGCTGGGGCAGGAACGTGAGTTTCATTTACATGTTAGGAAAGCAGCCAAGAAAGCGTGGAGCCACTGAGGGTTCAAGCTGCCAGGTGGCAGGACCTGGGCCTTCCGCTCAACTGTGTAAAGAAAACACGCCCCTTCCTGCCTCTGCCAAGGACAGAGGGGACATCCCGGGAGCCCGGAGCCAGTGGAAATGTGGAAGTCAGCCTGGCCCCCAACCTCACCTGGAAGGTGCAGGGCATGTGGGTCATGGGGGTGGCCCCCCAGCTGGCCATTGTCCACAGAAGGGAGGGTGGTTGGGGGTGGGACCTGTCATTCACTGCATGCTGTCCCCAGGCTGTAGAAGGAAGGCTGCTTCGTTAGCCAAGGGCGCAAATGAGGCACCACAGAGGAGGCTCCCAGACTCAGGCCAGGAAGAAGTGAGAGCTGATGGGAGGCTGGAAGTCCCGCAGGAGTTCTCCAGAGCTGGGGCCAGCGGATGCACCCGTGTCGCTCCCCGGGCACACCCTGGCCCTGAGAGGGACCCTGGGAGCGTGTGCTGGCTCTGTGAAACCAACAGCCACGCCGCCCACAGCGAAGCGGGAGCGCCTCTGCGGCTCACAGTTCTGCTGGGAACATCGAATAGCCCCATCCCGGCATTTGCTGGGGCCGCTGAGGCCCCTGGACAGAGGAGGGGTCTGGGACCCCTAGCCGTTAAGAGACCGGGTCAAGGTCACACTCCCAGGTGGAGACAGAGTCACGACACAAAGCCAGTTCTGCTCGTTCAGGAACCGAAGTCCCTTTTCTTTCAGTGATTTTACCAGAACACCTGGATCTGAGGCAAGGATCGTGGCCTTAATGATTTGTTTATCTCGGGACAGAATGTGCTCAGCTTAGAGTTGGGAGGAACAGGAGGTGAGTGGACGGCCAGCAGAGCACACAGTGTTCCCGTGGCTCTTGGTGCCGTGAGCTCGCACTCTCCCTCATGGCCAAGCCTGCTGAGTCACTGCGTCCCAAGTGCTTCTCCCACCAAGGCACATACATGCCCTGCCCTGTCGAGGTCCTACTTGGGCAAAGGGAGCTGACCCACGGTTCACCAGGGAGGAACCATGGAGTGCACACGCAGGTCAGAGGCAAGTTCTCATTGTTCTGAGGAGCATAGGAGGATGGGCCATCCCTGTTGGGGTTGCAGACAAATGTCACCAGAGAAGTGACCCTGCCTCTCCAAGAGGAGCAAATGGGTGGGTGACAGAGAGAGGACCTGGGGCTTGCAGCTCACGCCAGCTCAATAGAGAGCACTGGGAGAAGGGAAGGAAGGGACCCAGGGCCACAGCAAGGCCTGGGGAGGCGTTGGATTCTGCCACGCTGGGAAGTGACAGCCCAGGTGCTGGTTTTATAGAAATGGCCCTAGTTTAGATGTCATGAAGTGAAAAATGTCAAGAAAGGGGTGAGGAGACCCTGAGGCAGGGACACCTGAGTGAGTTTGCCAGTTGACCCTTTGCTGTACTCTGAGATGCTGGAAGATAGAGAAGGGTCAAGACACCAACTGGCATGGTTGCAGCTGGGCAGTGAGAGCCCTTGGGCCAAGGGCAGTATCAGCATATCTGAGTGGGCATTGGGAGGCTGGGGCTTTTGGAATATGAGCAGAATTCAGGAATTCAGAGGGGCAGCCACTTAGGGACTAGAACAGCGAGCTTTGGGCATCTGTTGGCAGTGCGTCCAGAACCTGGGAGCACTGAGGGCCAGGGGGTGGGGCTAGAGCAGTGTGGGTGAGGTCACTCAGGGAGGACCACCAAGAGGGCAGCAGTGCAGAGGATGGATGGGCCTGAGAAGCGCCAGAGACCAGCAGGGCTGGTGAGGAGAAGGTCAAGGCCAGCCAGTGTGGGAGGAAGGTTGGAGAAGAGACTCTGGAATCGTGGGCCCCGGGGGAGGAGAGGGTCAAGACCAGCAGGAGTAGATGTGGAGGTGAAGCAAATGTGCAGAGAAAAAGCCATCCCTGGTGCCGTGCTGGGCACCCGCCAGGTGAGGCTGAGCCTGCACACCAGGCTGTGGGGGTCCACCACGCCTTCCTGTCTGGAGTCAGTTCCTGGGTCCGTAACAAACATGCTGAGTGAATTAATCCATGGGTGACCTCCCTTCGCTTGGAACCAAGAGAGAAGTCGCAGAACCTATCACGAAGCACCTGTGAGCCCAGCACCCTCTTGCACCCTCGGAGTCCCAGTTCCAAGGAGGCCCAGCTGGTTCCAATGGCAACGATGAATTGAGAGCAAAAATCACCACTAAAGAAAGAGCTCATGGCCCAGGGCTTCAGCAACCTTGGGATTGGCAGTGCCAAGGAGACTCCAAACAGCGACACCCCAGCCAGGGACACTCAGGGCACCAGGTGTTCTCCAGTTCTTGTTCCTCCGGTGCCACCACCCTCATTTCGTTGCAGGAGTCAATGGACGCCCCTGCTGCCCAGGGTGATCCACCCCTCCCAGAGCTGGGACCCTTGAACAAGATGGGTTCTGCTGGGCACGTGGGGACCTGAGGCTTAAAACTAGCCAGGTCTTGGGTCCTGGCTGCTTTCCTCCAGCTGCATTGCCACCACAGGACCCCCGACGTCTTGGAGCCAGGCGTGGGGCTGCTTCTCACGCTCTGCAGGAGCACCTGAGGCACGAGGCGGGAAGCCAGTGAACTCTGAAGTCTCTTCTTGTGAGGGGTCCTTGCCGCTGGGCATTGGTTCTTTCTTTAGACATTTCGTTTCTCACTTATGGAAACGTCTCTGAAGTTGAACAAAGTGTCAGTGAACCACTTCTTGTTTAAATATGGTGAGCAGAAAACTGAGGTGGATGAAGACAACTCATTTCTTCCATGTTAGTAGCATTTTCCACTCAGTGCAGATGAACCTTCATTTTGCAAAATGCTCCCCTCCTGCCCCAGAGACTGGACACTGGCTGATCTCACAGGGCTGGTCCTACACCAGCAATGGGGTGGGGTCCTTGATGTGGCAGGTAGAGTTGTTAGGAGGTGCTGGGTCCCCCAGCCTCATAGATACCCTCGTCTCCCCACCATGACACTCCCTGGATGACCTCAATGCAAGGCAGGACCCACTACCTTCATCCTTCCTACAGTGGACAGACCCTTCCTCCAAAGCTCAGTTAGCAGAAGCCTCATGCCATGGTGGGTCCAATGTGTGGGGGATGGAGCTGCTGTGAGTCACCACCAGGCCCTGTGCCCATCTATTAGTGTGAGGCCCTCCAGCAGCCCAAGGACCCTGAGTGTCCAGGTGGTGCAGCTTCCAGAAGGTCCAGCTCTCTCCCTGGTCAGGAGGCACCATAGGAGGGAGCTGCTCCTGGGGAAGTCTCAGGCCCATGGTGGACTCTGCTGTGTGAGTAGGAAACTCAACTCCGTCTTCAAAGTCCTGAGTTTGGGCGATGCTCGTTACTGTGGCAGGACCTCACCTGTGATGGACGCACCTGCAGGGACTCTGTCAGCCTTCCTCTTCCCAGGTCCACCTCGCGGAGCTCCCTCCTGCCCGCTGCGCCCTGCTCCCTCTGGGGCCTCGGCACACTGACGCAAGGATGTCTTACCTGTTTCTCTCCTTTTCTAGCAGGAGCTCCATGCGAGCAGGCCCTGTGTCCGTCCCAACCGCTGCGCAGGCCAGTGGGTGTCAGGAACGTCTGTGGGACACGCGAACCGGAGCAAGAAGGCAATGGAGAGAAGAGGGGCTGTCAGTGGCTCTCGCTCGTTGCTGCTGATGTGAATCAGGAGCGTATTTCATGGTCGGGGTCATTTTCTGCAGTGCAGGGAGTCGTACCCAGGCGTTGCTGTTCTCGGCAGGTGCCCTGCCTCTCGGCGACATCCTCAGCCCAGTCCGCGTGTTTTAAATGGAGCATGCATGATGTACTGCTGCTGGGATTTAACGTGAATTAGGCACTTCTGCTGAAGTTGATTTTAGTTTAATCTTTTAATGTCTCCTATAATTCATGAACCATTGTATTTGATATTTTCTTCCCAGCAACGTGAGAGACTGGAGACAGCCGGACTTCCAAGAACAAGACTCTGTCTTTGCCTCAACATGTAGTTGCCTCCGACATGAGTAGATGATTTTCCAAAAGGGGCTTCTCTGGGTGGCATGGTTGGTGGCCCTCACCTAGGGCATCCAATGGGGAGGCTGGAGTTGCAAGCTGGGGAGGGGTGTCTCTCCCAGGGGGTCACACCTGAGGGGAGACCACCTGTAGGCCTCAGTGAGTGAGCATCTTGCTCTAGCTCCTCATCTGCCACTCTGCTCTGTCTCTCCCACTCCTCACCTTTGGCAGAGGACTCCCTGTGTGCCCGCTTCTGAGCCACCTTGCCAGACAAGCTACCACCTGAGGGTGGGTGGGTGGTTGTGCACTGGAACACAGCAACACCTAGTCCACAGAGACATGCAGACATGTACACATAGCACACGTGCACAGACATATATGCGCATCTGTGCACACCCACACAAACACACCTGGCTGCACACATGTGCACGACGCTTGCTCAGAGCTTGGTTAGGGGGTCTGCATGGCAGTGTTCTGTGGCCGTGGGAATGCCAGCACCGTCGTGCCAGCAGGAGCCAAGCCTGAAGTGGTTTCTGTGATGACCTTCAAAGGAGCCACAGAGTGCAGCGGACTATTTTTAAGCAGATACAGGAGTGCTTTTGTCACCATGATAAGTTGACAAGTTTCCTGAGTGCTGATACTGTAATCATGACTTAATGGAAAGGACATTATCTGCTTTGGGGAATTTCACCAAGTGCTTTTCCTTCTTGATTTCTAAAGAAAATCTACTCAGCGTGCAGACCATGTGAAGAGATAATCAACCGCCTTCAAGCAGTCACACTGCTGAGCTGGGGCCCACTGCGCGGGGAGCCCAGAGCAGGAAGCCTCTGCTGGGCCTGCCCAAGGGCAGCTGCGAGCCGTGCTGAGCCCGTTTAGGTGAGAGGCACATAAACATCCAGTGGGGGCCTGTTCACAGATGCAGATAAATTACTTCTGAAATTAAGAGACAAACCTCTGTCTTGTTGCTTGTTTGAAAGTTTCCAGAAGAAACCACTCAAACAATCCTACTATAAGACATTAAATCATAATTTCTATGATAGAGAATCCAAACCAATGAAGAGAACCATCCAATTTGGGGCCCCCTTGTGGGCAAAGCCTTCGTGTCCTCATGAGGGGAACAGTCCTGGCCAGGAAGGCCTCTCTAGGAAGGGCATGCGAGGCACCTGGCCCCAGGGATGAGGGGTGGGCAGGAGCCCCGCAGGTGGACAAGAGAGGCTCAGAAGTAAAGGGCGATGTTTGTCACTCTTCTCTTGCAGCAGCAGATGATTGGCAACCAGGAAAGTAAGCACACTAGCAAGGGGTGGGAGAGAGGTGCCACCTTGGTGTCTTTCTTGGTGACATCCTCTGAGGTGGACATTTGTGTTGTAGAAACAGTGAGAGAGTGAGAAAACCTCCACTCCAATTCAAGTGGAGAAAGCCCACCGCCCTCTCCTTTATCCCTCAGAGGTGGTGATGCTTGGTTGTGAGCTGCAGAGTCAGAAATTCAGCAAAATATTTCTTGCTAATGTGGAAGACGAAAGCGGTGAATGCTGAGTGGACACATTTCCCCACTGGAATCTGTGGTAGTTCATTTTTAAAGCTACAGTATCAAATGCCATCTCTCCCTCGTTTCCCTATAGAGTTCCACGTGAGCACATTTAGGTACTGATCCCCCGTATCCTTGTGTGACAACCAACAATTGTGTCAGATTCTTTTGCTGCGATACGTCCTCATAGTTCTTTTGCTAAAGCATCTTCTGCAAGAAGCCTGAGGCTGCCTGCAGAGCTGGAAGGACAAAATCAGAGACTGTACTTGAGAAATGACAGGAAACACGGCGACGGTCGGCTGTTTTCAAATGACTGACACATAATTAATAAAGAGAATGGCTTCTGTTTACTCAGTCTCTGCACCAAGTGGAAGAGGTTCGTCATTTGGGAGCTCAAGCCTGGGAAGTCTGGTGAGTCTCAGAAGGTGTTGGGATTCCGTGTCACATCTTTTGATCACGTGTGTGATTCTGGGTGATTCTGGGGCATCCCGTTATCAAGATGTGAGCAGCTGTGTCTTCTCTGAACACTCGGATGTGACAGCAGTGTGAGGGCACCATCGTCCCTGACGTCCGCCATCTTCTCCAGGTCTGCCTCAAGACAACAGCAGCAGCAGAACCTGGCACCGAGGTCCACATGGTGCTGGGCAGAGGCTCCACACCCCTCCCAG
Source organism: Sciurus vulgaris (assembly GCF_902686455.1). Taxonomy (NCBI): domain Eukaryota; kingdom Metazoa; phylum Chordata; class Mammalia; order Rodentia; family Sciuridae; genus Sciurus; species Sciurus vulgaris. The sequence goes on from NC_136464.1 coordinate 2,004,767, forward strand.
GGAGCATGGCGTGGGTGGGAATTGGCACCGGGGAGGCAGCAGGCAGCGCCTGGGAGCGTGGAGATGAAACCTGGCTGTCGCTGGAGACCTGAGCCTCGCGCCTCCGCGGAGCTTGCGTGAGTCCAGAAGCCATCTCCACCGTGCTGTCCGTAGCCCACTCTTGGCTTAAATGTGCCCAGGAGACTGGGATTTCAGCACTGATGGGATCATGGGGCTGGCTACCAGATTTCAGGAAATCTGGGTTGGTGCCTGTCTCCCCAGTCCTGACCTCCATTGCACCCACCCCTGGGATCTTGGTGCTGGTGAGAGGCAGAGGTAGCATTCGAAGAGGGGAGGGATTGTCAGATGGGGGCCCAGGGGCCCAGCACAGGTTCTATCTCGAGATAACATTTTTGGGTGAGAATTCTAGAATGTACAGTGAAGAAATTGTTCACAGTCCCAAGACAACCTCTGAGTGACAGGTGGGTAGGGATTTGGCAACATGGAGGCTGGGGCTCAGAACAGAAAGAAAGCTGGTGGGTCACAGAGAGCCTGTGTCCTCGTCATCCACCCCAGTCCTGCAAAGATATCTGGGGCAGGGGAGTGGATGAAGCTAATGGGGCCAGACACTGCCTGTTGTGGGGACAACTTCCCTGCTGGCTGTCCTTCTCACTAATATACCCAGGCACATCGAGGGAAGCGTTCCTGTCTGGGGTCTGAGATAAACCAGTTTGGAAGGAGGACTTTTATCCCACTGCAAGGCAAAGGGGCGAAGGGAAGCAATTGGCTCATGTTGGAAAAAAGCCTCAGTAAATGGGAAACTCAGTGCATTTGGCACTGCTTCAAAGCATTTTCAACTTCTATTTTAATAAGGTGACATTGAAAATAACCCCAAATTTTTTTTCAAACTCAGAAAATAAAAAATCTCTTCAGATATTCCCAGCCATAAAAATAAGTCCAAATGTTAGGTGAAGGAATTCTAAATTACAAGCCAAGTGCTCTTTGGGTCACCCTGTGACTTCAACCCCAAATTGATGTAGTGAACATGATCATTATTTTCTGCCAAGCGCAGGAGGGAAGAGCGGGGAAGTGAGTCTCGAGTACGCAGGTGCCTTTGATTTCTTTGTCATTAAATGGTAAGATGGCAAGTGGAAACTAGTGGCCCCAATTTCAGGGATGCCACAAAATTGGGTTACAGTGAAGGAAAGCTCACCCTGCAGTTCAGGATCTGAACCAAGGCTCCTCCTGTTACAGAGGTTCCCGATCACAGGACTGTGGCGCTGTCCACGGTGCTGAACACACATCCCGAAGACTGAGCCCTGCCTTCTGAGGCACAGAGGATCCAACCCCAATCAACACCCTGAGGGCTGCAGAACTCATGCTAAAATGTAGATTCACAAAAACAGCAAGTGCAGAGTGTACTAAACAAACAGCAAAGATCTCTGTGCTAACAAAACTCACAGCTTACATTCTTTAGCGCACAGATACCGGCAATAAGTGAGATCTGTGATATATCAGGTGATTAATGCCTCAGGGAAAGCTCAGCACTTGCCTGCTCACTGGGAGGGAGAGAGAGGAGGATTCGTGGCTGGGACTGAGCTGGGGACTGAACTGGTGGGAGGGCATGTGGCTGGGCTGGGAGGGACACAGGCAGGTTGAGCACAGCCAGACAGCTCACGGGGAGTGTGGTGTGGGGAGGGCATCTGCAGAGGCAAGACCAAAGGCCTTGTCTTTCATTCTGAGCTAGACAGGTGCCACTGTAGGGCTCTGACCCACACAGGGCCATGAAGAGCAGTGACCAGCAGACAGGCACTCTGGGCAAGGACAGAAGGAAAGACCATGAGGAAGGAAGGTGTAGGAAGCCACAGACATGCAGAAGCAAGGGCTGTGGAGAGGAGGTCAGGGGGCCACTGTGGACCTTGGGCTCAGGCCACGTTGGCAGGTGCTGCCAAGAGCAGGAGCTGACGAGACAGGGTGGGAATCCTGAGGCCTCCGGGGCTGAGGATGGAGCTTTGGAAGGCAGGGTTGTCATCAAGTGTGAGCAGGAGCAAGTGTGAGCTGGAGATGCAGGGAGGTTCCTGAGCAGCACCCAACCCGCAGGTGGGTCCTGGGTTAGAAGTCCGGACCCCACACAGCTCGCCTTACCAGTTCCCCTCAGCCAAGGAGCTGCGGCAGGTGGTAGCTGGAGAGCTGGGTTTCTCCAGTTGGTGCTTTGGCCAAAAGGAGGGATGGAGGGGGCAGTCGCCTGCGGAGGAGTGATCCTGAATTGACTTCAGAGGAGCGGGGTGGACCCAGGGAGGCACTGTGCTGGGCCGGCAGCGGCCTGTGCGGGGCTGGGCAGAGAATAAGCTGCACGAGCAGGTGGGGTGGGTCGGGAGGCACACACCTGACCTGACGGGAAGTGAGATGCAGCTCCTGTGAAGACGTGCATGGGAGCCAGTCAGGAGAGAAGGTCCTGGAGGAAGGACACCCTGACCTCCTGCATCAGTGGCTCGTCAGAGGGAACTGGAAAGGCTGTGGGGGTGGGGGTGAGGCCTGAGTGAGTCGAGTGGAACTCACTGGGAAGCGAGTGCTAGACCTGGGCGAGAGGTGAGTAGACAGAACACGACAGTCACTGGTCCAAACTCTGGAAACCCGCACAGCAAACCCAGGAGTCTGCTTGCTTCTCACCCTGTCCAGGACTGGGCCTGGCCTGCCAGAGCCTGGCTCAGCCTGAAGACCTGCTTGGTGATGGGTGGACACTCAGTGCTGAGCTCTAGAGTCTGACGTTCGCCTGACGTCCACCACTGCAGGCCAGCTGCCCCTCTGGCAGAGGTGGGCCTGGGCGTCAGAAGTGGGGCTGAGGGATGCAGCACGGTAGGAAAGACAGGGAAGATGCGGGTCCTCGGTTCACCCCACAGGGACCAGGGGAGCCCTGTGGCCTCTAGCAGGCCCACTTGCCCCCCCTGTTAGGCAGGTGGGTCTAACTGATTCTGCTTTTTAAATAGAGAGACTGAAGCTCAGAGAGCTTAGGTGGCCCCAGGCTCCACCAGAGGAGCCAGGACACCTACTTGAACTTCTCCCCCCACTGGGTTCTTCCTGTCAGGCCGGCAGAGAGCCACCCACACAGCAGCCCGCAGGAAGGGCTACATGGTCCAGAGGGGGTCCTGGCCAGCCTGGGCATTGAGGCAGCCTCTGGGCAGCAGAGGCTGAGAGCCCTTCCAGGTCATTCACTCAGAGTCAAGGACTCATCTACTGCCCAGGGTGCGGCCAAGAGGACCCTGCCTGCACAGGCCCCGGGTGGGCTTCTCCCTGCCCCCCTGTTTACACACAGTGCCTCTCTTGTCTCTGGGCTGCTCGAAGGCTAGCAAGACGGAACGCTAAAAGAAGAGAGGCCAGGAGCCTCCACACCAGTCTGGGTCCTGGCTCACAGCCCCGGGGAAGAGGACGGAGTCGCACCTCCCGTCCTCCCACAGGATCTCCCAGGTGAGCTGGCGTCTGCGGGGAGAATGTTCATGCTTCTCACTGGGGACACAAAAAGCAAGCGTGTGTCTGTCCTCAAATAGAAGCCTGAGGATTTCGATGGGTGTGGTGATTAGTCCTGCGTGTCCACCTGCTGGGCTCTGGGTCCTGGAGAGGGAGGCCATGTCCTGCTCCAGGGTGCTGTGCAGGGTCTCTGCAGGCGAACATCTACAATCACCTGGCTTTGCGTAAAGCTGACCTTAATCATGCAGGTGGGCCTGGGACCAGGGGCTGCGGGCCTGGAGGGAAGACCACCATTTCCCAGAGGAGGGATTTCGCCTGGAGGCCAAGGAATCATGGCCACCTCAGTTCTCAGCTGCCCCCACAGGCCTCCAACTCGCCAGGTCCCACGATCTCTGAATGTTTATAACTGAACTCGATCTGTCTGTCTGTCTGTCTGTCTGTCTGTCTCTCTCTCTCTCTCTCTCTCTCATGCACATACACACACACACACACACAGTCCATGTCGTATTTCTTTAGAGAACCCTGACTGATACAATTAGTCATAACACAACAAATACAAGTAAAACAGTATTTTATTACTATCTCTTGGCAAATATCCAGTCAAATCTCAATCTTTTCTCCCCAAACATCTGCCCAGATGTCAGACAGTTGATCTAATCAGGGGCTGGGACATAGGAGATCTGTCATCTGCAACTCTGAGCCACCCCTCCTGTGGGATAGCCTGTGTCAAATGATTAATTCTGAAAGCAGAATTATGAATCAACAGATTGTGTACGTGTTACTGAGTCCCATCCACTTGCCACTTAATTTGCTCCCCAGAAGCTGCCTCTGGGGGATTCTATTGAGCTGGGACTCAACCACCTAATTTTTCACCAGGCTATTTTGCAATAGAAAATTCTAATTTTACAATAAACAAACACTTATTTAGCTCATTTATTTGATTTCTATTGGATGGCTCTCTCCATTACTTATTTACTTATGGTTAAAATCAAAACATAACAAAATCTTTTCTCCTGTTGCCAGCTGCTGGCCCATGCTAAGGTCAGGGGCCTCCCAGGGCAGAAGCTGCTCGTTGTGCCAGAAACCAGGGGCTGAGGCAAGGATGAGCCCTGGCTGTGCCTCTCGGCTCTGACAAAAAACCCAACAGAGAGCAGAGACACAGCAGCACCGACCACCTGACATGCCTGTGAGCTGTCCCGGGCTACTCCTTTTCTTCCTGTTCAGGAGCAGGTAAGTGCCAGTGGTGTGGGTTGTAGTTTTGAAGTTGCAGTGGCCAGACCTGAAGACCAGCCCACACTGCCCTCCCGCATGTGGGGAGCAGCAACGCTGCTTGCTACTGGTTCTCGAGCCAAGGACAGGGCTGGCCTGTGGAAGACACAAGGGTTGGGAACTCAGGCACAGGCTCCCTGCAGAGACACAGTGCTCTCTGGGACCACTGCTGCTGGTCCTCCTAGGCAAGGGGAGCAGGTCCCAGGACTCCCCAGCTCCACCAGTGAAATTCCGCGCACATTGAGGCTTTGTCCTGCCCAGGGTGGGACCCTGCTTACCTTCTAGAGCCAGCATTCCTTAGGACCTTCTCCCACTCTGGGGCACCTCTTCCAGGTCTCTCCTTAGCCTGCATCCTGGTCTGCAGAGGTGTCCATCTCCGAAGGCCAGTGGCCTGTGGTGTGCCAAGCCAGCTGGACTCCAAGGTCTAAAGGGCTTCCCTCTAGCAGGGCACCTGATGGGACGGACGCGGTCTGAACTGGGTCAGCCAGGTCCAGCAGCGAGCCTCTCTTCTCCGCAAGGTTCCTGTTTCCTAGAATGTGGGTCTCCACTGCAGCTCTGCGGCTGGTTCAGGATGCACTCTGCACAGCTCCTGGGCTGGGAAGGCTCCCTGTGCTCAACAGAGTGAACTCAGGGAGGCAGGGCAGCTGCTTCCCTCTGCTTCCGGGGTCCTGAGCAGTGGTGGCCAAATCTGCCTTGTTGACCTGTGCTCATGCCTGGAGCTGAGGAATGTGGCAAAGCACAGATCCTAAGCCTGGGATTCAACTCTGGCTCTGTCCCTGCCAAGCTCTGTGACCTTCCTTAATGACAACCTGTCTGTGCTACAGCATGCTCCACCCTGAGTGGGCTTAACACTGGAAGCACCTACCTCCCAGGTCTGCCCGGAGGTGCAAAGGAGATATGTAAAGAAGCTGGAAGAGCACCTGGCCCAACTGCCACCTATAGGACAGTGTCCTGGTTCCAAGACCCACTGTGACTTAGCTGGTCAACTGTGTTCCTTAGAGCACTCTTCTAAGCATCTGGAAATTGAGGTGAATGTGCACCTATGGTTTAGGTCTGAGGAAATGAGTTCAATACCAGGCAGAGCAGGGAGCCAGAGCTAGGGACCCACCCCAGGGAGAGATGAAAAGCAGCAGTGTCCCTGTGCCCCTGTCAGCAACACAGCCATCAGAGAAACAGGCTCAGAGTAGGTCAAAGCCCCAGCAGGAAGGAGTTCTGCTCTTCAGGGGGTCTGCCTCCTTGGAAGATGGGGACCATGACAGATGCTGGGGGACAGGAGGATGTGGAGAATCACATGTGAGTTGTGCACTGGTTCCTCATGAAGAGCATCTGTTATGACAATTGTATCATAATATAATGATAATTATAAAGTCTTCCCACCGCTCAGTTTCCCAGGTCTTCAGCCCTCAGCGGCTCTCATTAGGTATGAGAGAGAGAAAGAAGAGAGAGTGTGGCTGGGGAAGGACCCAAGGCAGGCCAAGTCAGGAACCAGCGTGAGATCCCAGGGGACAGATGGGCCTCCTTGCTGGTCAGTGGCTCCATCCAAGCTGCAGTGGCCTTGCTAGAGGGCCATCGCCTAAGCAGAAGCAAAGCTGGTCTTGGAAGGGCTTCCACTGACCTGTACCTGTTGCCCCCGACCCCAGGTCCCTTTGCAGGCACAAGGGCATCCCAGGGCAAGGACTGCCGGCATCTGTCCTGATTCCCCCAGGGCTGCCCAAGCATAAGTGGGCATGCTTCCCCTGATTCCCCTGTGATGCCAGCAGCTTCGGAGATCCCCCTGCCCCAGGGAAGTGCAGAGCACCCCACTCCACGGCAGCCAGATGCCCCCTTGCCTGCACCCAGCTCTCCCACTTCTCGGCTGGGCAATGCCAACAGCGACAGTGGGATCTCACCAAGTGGCCGTCTCCTTCTAGCAAGGACAAATGCAGTGTACTCCTCAAGATTTATGAGCAGTAAAGCCCTGCATACGTAAAGAGGCGCTCACAGCAGCCCCTGGATGTGCTGGCAGCAGGCCGCTGAGCTGAGAAGCCCCCAGGCCAGCCTTTGTCCTGGTCCCCTCCTAACCTGAGGTGCCTGGTCTGTGTCTGCGTGGGAAAGCAAATGATTCCTAATCCAGCCAGCACCAGCTGGAGGACAGCCAGAGAACTCCAGAGAGGAACCAGCTCGCCAGAGCAGGAGCCAGGAGTCTGTGGACGGGTGTCAGTCCAGCAGAGGGCGAGGGCCCGGATCCTGGGGTGACACAGAGGGAGCACAAAGCGGCTCCTCAAAGGTGATGTGTACCCCTGCACCGCCAGACCGACTTCCATCACAGAACCTCCCCAGGGACCATCACCCCACCGTGGAGTCCTGTGTGAGGACCCGCCAGGGGCTCTGCTCAGCACAGCTCTCGCTGTGTGTCTGGTCCACACAGTGAGGCATGGGCAGTGAGGTACGCCAGGACTGCTGACACGCCAGCACTCACTGTCCCCTGCCCCTCCCCAGGGTGGGAACAGGGACTCAGAGCACCTGCTCTCAGGCCCTGCAGACAGTGGCACATCCCTGGGAGCTGAGATGCTCGTTCTACCTCTCAAGGTCCAGTGGGAAGGGTGCCCTGCCTTCTCAAGAGACCCTAGTGGTGAAATTGATGCAGAAGACTGTGGACAGGCCAGGATGGACACAGCCACAGAGGAAGGTGAAGTGGAGGGGTGGTCTTCTCGGTGCCCTTCCCAGAAGTCCACATGCTCTGGAAGAGAAGCAAGGCCAAAGGGCCTGGGATCCAAAGGGCAGAAGGGATAGAGGGGCTGCTGCAACCTGGACAGAACTGGACCAAGCCCTCTCCATTGGGGTTGACCAGAAAGCCTGAGTGCTCTGAGCTGATGTGGCCAGAATGAAGGTAGGTGAGGGCTGGCCCTGGAGGATGGGGTAGGCAGGAAGAGGACTGGCTTTGAGACTCTTCCCCAGCCCCAAAGGCCACCTTATGAGGCACTGTAAAGGATTTCTGGTGAGAGACTCCCAAGGGTGAATGCGGCTCAGGCATGGAGGAGGCTGGGACTTTCCCAAGAACCTGCCGCAAAGCTCTGGTGGGGAGGAATCCCGGGGTCACAGCAGGGTCCCCAGAGCAGCCCTGAGTGTTGGGGTCAGACAACAGTGAGTGGGAACCCCTTGGGCTTCCTCCTGTAGGCAGAGCGATGCCACACAGGTGGACAGGTGAGTCACAGGTGAGTCACAGGGGTGGCATATGCTGGACAGGTCTGCCCCTCAAAGCCTGGCTGGGCCTAGACCATGTGTCTCATGTGAGGCCCAGTGAGTCTGATGCAGGAGGCAGAGGACAGGCTGTGGGGTGCTGCTGGAGAGGAGGTTGAGGTGAGACACCCCAGGGCCCTGCTGGCTGCTGCTTGTCTTTCTTGGCAACATTCAGAGGCTCCCCAGGCTATGGAGACTGATACTGAAGCCCAGGACAGCTGTCCAGGTCCTCATTTGGATTGTTAGAATGGGGTGCACAAGAGGACCCCGATCATTCTTCTCCTAAGGCCTGGTGGGTCTCTGCTCGAGTCGCCAGCGCAAGGATCCATCCCAACAGCCAACACGGCCAGCCTGGGCCGCAGTGCCTCTCCTGACCGCCATGTCCCTGCCTTGGTGCTATTGGGGGGCTCTTTGGAGAGGTCCAGGCCCTGGCCCAAGCACACAGATTAAGTTGCACCCCTCCAGAGCAGGAGGGGAGCTGCAGGTAGGCTCCCCCAGGTGCACACAGGGAGGATTTCTTCTAGCACCAACAACACTGCTCTTTGGCCCTGGCAGCTTAGGTGCATGCACCCCAAATCATGGCTCTTCCTTCCAAATGCTGCTGCTTACCCAGCTGGGTCGGGTTTCTCCGCGGTTTGCTTCCATTTCATCCTCTGCAGAGTAAGCGGCATCTCAGCACCCATCCCCCAGCCTGTCGGGGGCTGGCGCGGATGACAGACTGAAGGGTGTGAAGTCGTGCTGGCTCACGCAGGGTTCCAAGGTTGATGTGATCATCTCCATGCACCCCACCTCCAGACCAGAGGCTGAGGCACGGCCCCGCTGCAGCCAGAGCGCTTCTCTCTGTGGGATTGGGAAAGCGGTTTTCTACGGTGTAGTCTTCACACCCTGGGTGCGAAGGGCCTCTGTGACCTGAATAAGCATTAACAAGCTTGTTCGCTGTCTTGCAGGTTTTTAGACCCAGGGAGTTATACCCTAGTGGGATTGTGCCCAGAGTAGTGTCACTCTGTCCTTGCCCTGGGACTTGAGAGTGAAGCTGTGCTTCAGCATCTACAATGCTGTCTAGTTTCCGTTCACCAATGTGGCACAAATTAAACCAGTTCCTGTAATGAGATGGAGAAGTCCAGGGTCCCGCGAGGAGGGATTTCTGCTGGGATGTCCCAAGCCTGCAGGAAACCACCAAGCAAAGTCCCACTCTTCAAGAAGAGGAGACCTGAATCCACTGACCTGTGGCACACTTCATGCCTGGGTCCCTTGGGAAGAATGCTCCTTGGAAGTGTTTCCATCATGTGACCCCTGGCTGTGAAATGTTCTATCTATTATAAATCATAATTGCAAAAAGTCATTCAAACAAAGTCACAAAAAATCACTTAAAGAAAAGTTGTTTTCGATATTGATGCTGTTGTCGATGTTGTTGATGTTGATGTTGATGATGTTGTTGATATTGTTGATCATGTTGATGATGATGTTGATGTTGTTGCTGATGTTGATGATGATGTTGATGTTGTTGTTGTTGATATTGTTGATGATGATGTTGATGTTGTTGTTGATGTTGTTGATGTTGATGTTGATGTTGATGATGATATTGCTGATGTTAATGATGATGATGTTGTTGATGCTGTTGATGCTGTTGATGTTGTTGATGTTGATGTTGAAGTTGTTGATGATGATGATGATGTTGATGTTGTTGATATTGTTGATGATGATGTTGATGTTGTTGTTGATGTTGTTGATGTTGATGTTGATGTTGACGATGATATTGCTGATGTTAATGATGATGATGTTGTTGATGCTGTTGATGCTGTTGTTGAAGTTGTTGATGATGTTGATGATGATGTTGATGTTGTTGTTGATGTTGTTGATGTTGTTGATGATATTGCTGATGTTAATTATGACGATGTTGTTGATGCTGTTGATGCTGTTGATGTTGTTGATGTTGATGTTGATGTTGTTGTTGATGTTGTTGATGTTGATGATGATGATGATGATGTTGTTGTTGTTGATGATGTTGTTGTTGTTGATGATGTTGTTGTTGTTGCTGATGTTGTTTTGTTCTGTTCTGTTTTGCACTCTGGCCTCTGCTCCACTTGTCATCCCTCCTGGTGATGTCCTTAACTCACAGCCAAGCCCAAAGCCCGGCCCAGGCCTTAGAACACAGGCTGTGGGCAGTGGGGTGTAGGCAGTGCTCCCTGTTCCTTGAGATCCTCAAGGTTCCTGTTAGCCTGGTGCTCTCACACCCTGCCTGAGATCTGGAGACCCAGAGAGCATTCAGGAAGCCATTCAATGAGTGCATAGTCTGATTGTTCAGCATGTGCTCATTAATTGACTTCCGTCTGCTTTGTCTGTGCCGGGTGCCAGTGTGTGATGCTAAACAGACTGCAATGGCCAGGATGCAGGTGGTCTGGTCTGGTGTCCCCAGCCTTCTGAAGGTGCTCTTGATGTGGGAGGACCCCGGCTCTGCAGGGCTCTGGGGAGGTAATTCTGTCGTGCCATCCTGAGCCTGGTCCAGTAGTCCCGCCATGCTCTGCAGAGGCTCCAAACGTGATGAGCTGGAGAAGAGGGGGTGCTCTGGCTGTGGCCAACCTGGGCACCTTCTCACTCTGAGCAGTTGTCCTGGGACATCTCTGGACCCAATGTAGAAGTTAAATAACAAGACGGAAGCACAAAGACAAGCCAAATCTGGAAAAGGTTTCCATCCCAAGCTCCTTGAGGACACTCATTTAGAAGTTGAAGCTACACATTGCTGATACTTTATTTGCTACACACGCACACACATACACACAAGTACACATGCATATCCATCTTCTCCTCACGAGCCTAGAAAGCGGGGCTTCACACTTCCCCTCGGAAGCAGGATAAAGAGGGCTTCTGATCTCATAGGACTGACTCAAGTTGTCAAGTGATGAAATATTACCTGGGAGGACTGGAGGCCATCGGGGCTGTGGGCTCAGGTGGTTGAGCAAGGCCAGGAGGGCTGGGAGGAGGACCTGCTGTCAGGTCCCCATGGAGTTGCCTGCCGCTCTCTGGTGCAGATGCTGCCTCACACAGGGGTTTAAGTGCTTTGTGCCCACTAGCCCTCCATTCTGCAGCCTCACCCCGGGTGTGACGAGTGACTGCCTCCTCAGTGGTTTGAACGAGAGCATCAAGCATGTTGCAGGGAAAGAACAGCAGAAGGAGGAAATCTGCTTCCTCCCAAGAAACAAGCCTGTGCCTTCCTGGGACCAAGTGTGCTGGCAGGGAGAACGGACCACCGTCCTGAGCAGAGGAGAGGCAGGGAGCGATTTTTCTTTCTGAAATTGACTGTCTCATCTCCCCGTAACTGCAGTGCGCGATTCGATGTGGCTTTACAGTACGGTGCTATAATAATCAATACGAAGGAGATAAAGCGATGCGTTGGACAGCGATGATCCAGACAGGAACCCGATTGGTGGAATCAAATTAAACAAAAATCTGAAATAGAAGCAAGACACTGACTTCCCATTATTTGAGCTGTAGAAAATTCATTTCTATAAACATTTTTTAAACAGATTTCATCCAGTTATTTCAGGATCTCAATCACTCTTGGAAATGAGACAACTGGCAATTTAAAAGAGCTTTCCATAGCTACTCAGTGCCAAAGGGAACCGTGGAGATAACTCCATCTGAACAAGCCAGACTCATGGCTGCGACCTTGAGGAGACCTTGCCTCTCAGAAAGGTGCTCCTGACACCCGACATGCGCTTCCTCTCACACAGTCAGTTGATGTTTAAAAATACTTATCAGACTCACGAAGAATGTCTCATTAATCTTACTTTTCCACAGTCCAGAGAAAGGGGAAGAAGGAGTGAATGCAAGCTCTCATTGATGCAGGACGTAAAGCCCAAACTCCCTCAGAGCTAAAGTCACCAGCCGAGCCCTACAGCCCCCAAGGTGAGGCTTTGGGGCTGGGATTCTCCTGGACAGTGTGCACCCCGTTCTTCTCAACAGTGACCCCGGTCAGCACTGGCCTGCCTCAAAGACCTGGTGGGCCAGGTAAGGAAACCTGGGGTGGACAGGCCCCTGTGAGGCAGCCTGGGGACTCACGCTTTAGGTGTGTTCCCCGACCACCACTGTGAGCCACAGCAGAGTCCTGACCAGCAGACTGGACCTTTGCCAAACTTGAGCAGCCAGGCCAGCTTTCCCACCTGCCTTGTTGCTCAGAAAGTTTTGTTTAGCCCAGATAGGGGCCTGGGGGCAGCAGAGCAGGTGTCTGTCACAGAGCTCCACACGGGTACATGCTCTCACCTGTTCACCCAGGAGGCCTTGCAAGGGCCTGCAGTGAGCCAGAGCAGAACAACAGGTGGTAGTGAAACACACAGGACTAACCTGGCAGTCCAGCCCAGCGTGGGATTAGAAGTGCCTTCGAGGTGATAAAATGCTTCTCCTAGGAGAAGAAATGCATTTAGGCCTTGAGCTGAGGCGGCAAGAGGAAGAAACGGTGCAGCTGGCCCTCACGGGAGGGGCCCACGCCACCCATGGGACAAGGACGTCACCCATGGCCCACAGCAGAAGGCACATGCAGATGTGGAGCTAGCAGACCCTGTGGCCTCCCGTGATCTAAAGGCCATGACCTCCACTTCACTCAAACACCGTCACCCGGCACTGCACATCTGAGCGGAGCTGGAAGCGCTGATGGTTCAGCGCAGAACAATGCGAAATCCAGGCCTGGGTTCTGCGTGGCTCTGAGAAATCACACGGACGGATGTTTCATGACATGGGAAAACCGTGCCGATGCTACCAAGTGCACGCTCGAGTTCATCCCGGCCGTGTGGAGTGCTGCACGGTGCTGCTGCCTCCAGGTGTGATGAAGACGGCCTCATGCGACGGCAGCTCAGGGTCATCCACTTCAGGACACCAGGCAGAGGGCGCCCTGAATTAGTGCGGGGCACTCTCCAGCCTCGCAGGCTGTGCTTCCTCTCCGTCACCCCTGCTGCCTCGGCCCCATCGTGGGCCCTCCTGCTCGCAGGATGACTGCAGTGTCCAGGACTCACCCAGCTCTGACAACTGATGACCCAAACCAGCAGCCCCTCCTCTTTCTCCTTTGCCCCATGAAACCCTTGTATCTCACGTCTCATGGGCCAGGATGCAGCGCGCCCGCCCAGGCAGGCTCTGGGCTAGGCAGACAGGCAAGCCAGCGCCCCGTGTGCAGGAGGTGGGACGAGGTGTTGTGGGACCCCAGACATCACAGGAGGGACACGTTGGTCCCCTGTGGCGGTGTTCAGGGATGGAACACTGGGGTCTCGAAGGCTCCGTCCTCACTAGTGGAGAGCACACACCTGGGCTGGTGGGTGGGCATGGAGACGAGTGGGTGAGTGGGGTGTCCAGGGAGCGGCTCTGTTGAACAGCCAGCTGTCCCTGGCACACTAGCTCTGCCTTACTTTGTGCTGCCCTCTCCACGTTAGAAGGCAGGAAGGAGGCTTTCAGCAGAGGCTGAGCAGATGCAGGCACCAGGTTTCTGGATTTCCAAGCCTCCAGAACCATGAGTTAAAGAAACATTCATTCTTGGTAAATTACTTGGTCCCAGGTGTTTTGTCATAGTAGCACACAATGGACTGAGACACCATGTTCTGCAAAGTCGTAGCCACCTGATACCCAAACAGCATTTATGAATCTACCTTAACGAAATACCACCGGCTGGGTGGTTTAGGCAACAGATATTTATTGCCTCAAAATTCTAGAAGCCATGAATCGAAACTCAGGGTGTGGTCAGGCTCAGTTATCCCTGATGCCTCCCTTCTGGGTTTGCAGATGATCACCTTCTTGCTGCATCCTAACTTTCTTTTATAAGTTTACCTGAAAAACTGGATTGGAAACCCAAATTTATGTAAGATTAATTACCACTTCAAAGGCCTTGTCTCCACATGTGACCACATGGCAGGTTAAAGTTTCAACTTATAGAACTTGGGGGAACCCAGAAAGTCCATTACAGAGGTCAAGGATTTTGCCAGAAAGAATTGAGTAGAGGGATCTGACAGCTGGAAAAGACAATAAGGAATCTCCCACAATACACTAGGAGGAAAGAAGAAAATACTCCAAATTTTACCAGCAATTAGAGCTGAGTCTCACTTAATCTTTCGCATAGCTGGACTTTGCAGAAAGGAGGAAGTTCCACAGGGAAAGACCTCCAGAAATTGTCATGACCCACCATAGACATTAAGTGGACCATGCATAATGTAGAACTTAGTGGGACCGGCGAAAGGAGAGCCGGTGTGGCCCTCAGCAGCACACTTCTGAGAAGCAGAGCCTCAAGGTCAGGTTCTCACTAGGCCAACAAGGGAAAGTGGCCACGTTGGACACCAGGGCCTTCTCCAGAGACCCCAGAAAATCCAATCAAAACTCATGCTGTGGAGTCTGTAACATGTGCATGTTGTCATGTCATGAACTGTGAGGTCCCAACGTGGCAGCCACACACAGGATGGAGAGTGGGCGCTCAGGTGCCCTGCTGCTGCCCTGTTTAGGCTGGTGCAGGAGCTGAAGGTCCTCGGTGGCTTTTAATTATGTGTGTTTCCTATGAAGAATAATATATTTTTTCAAGTGGTGTTTTTTCCTAGAATACAAGAATGTCTTGCATTAAACATCAATTAATTTAATTCACTATATTAAAACAATAAGAAAAAATCATAACCTTGATCTAGGTAGAGGTTATATTGCACAGAATCCCGCATCCATCCCAGATGAAGCAGTCAGCAGACTGCAAACAGCAGGGCTCCAGGGCCCACTGAGGAGCATCCCAGCAGAAGTATGACCTTGGGTTCTCCGGCGTTACCGGATGTACTTAGACATTCTTCAGTGTTGACTTTTTGTTTTTTAATTGTTTTGACTCTTCTAGAAAATTTTATCTCTGTGTGATTATACTGTTTGATATTAAAACCTATGATAAATCTACCTTAAACAAGGAAATGTGCAATTTGCGTAGGGATGGACAGGGAGGACAAGGAGTGGAATGGAAAGTCCAATGGAGAGTGAAGAGCCGTTGGGAAGTCAGGTCCCCTGGCCAGGGCTCAGGACGCCTTCCACTCCATGAGGCAGTGAGACCGCTGAAGAGGGTCTGCACCAGTCTTCCCCGGGCTCTGAATTAAACATATGCTTGCAACAGTCTTAGGAGCATTCATTCAAGAAAAATGGATGACTCTTGAAACTGTATCCAGAACCCATAAATAACTCATAGAACTCAATAAGAACATAAACAACCCAACCAAAGATGGCCAGGATATTTGGACAGTCACTTCAATAAAATACTGTTACACACTTGAACTATGCAATTTAAATAAGTGGAATTTATTCTGTGTAAATTGAATATGCTACCCATTTGGACTAAGTGCTTTAAATAAGTACCATCTATTCTATGTAAATTAAGTCTAGGGAAACTGGTATCAAATTTTAATATTAAAACTCAGCAAAATATTTGAAGAGATACTTGCCAAGAGAATGCATATGAGTGAACAGTAAGCACAAAAAAAATCACTCGGCATCATCAGTAGCCATCAGATGCAGGTTAAAACCCCAGCGAGACAAGACTTGCATCAGCATGATAACACTTCCATATAACAGTTTTTTGGTGAACATGAGATGTAACTGCAACCCTTTTACATTTCTGGAGAAATTGAATATGCTTTGAAAAACAGTTGGACAGTTTGTTATAAATTTAAATATACATTTTTCATGTAACTCAGAAATTCCACTCATGTATTTCCAAAAATAAATGAAAACATATGTCCACACAGTGAGTTACACAAAAACAATTATATCGTTTTTATTCAGAATGGCAAGAAACTTGAAACAACTAAAATGCCCATCAGCAGATGGGCCCTTGGCACGTGTGGGCATGTCTGTATCGATACACTAGAGCGACTTGGTAATTAAAGGAAGGCTCTACCAATCCTCTTAAAACAGGCATGGATCTCAAAAACATCATGCTGAACAGAAGAATCAGGACACAAATGTGAACATACCACAAAATCGCTCTCCTGTGAAATTCTAGAGCAGGCACAGCCCACAGGAAGCAAAGCGGGAGAGGTCAGCCTGGGCCGGGCGGCCTTGTGAGATGGTGTCCGAGGTGCTCTTGGGGCGATGGGGTCGTGGGTGGCCCTGGTGCCACGGGTCTCAAAGCATTTAAAATGGGCGCACGTCACAGCATACCACGTGCACCTCAGTGAAGCTCATTTGGTAAGTTAGAAAGCCCAAACCCACGGAGAGCAGATCCCAGGCCGTCAGCCTCCCTCCACACACCTTCTCCTATTTAAGAGCCTTGGTGTGAGAAAGGCAAGCACCTCCCAGACTGTAGCACCCAGGGTTTGTCCATGTGGCCGTCAGTGGTCCCTGAGTGGTGCACTCAGGGCAGCCCCCAGGCCCCTCCTGAAGCAGCCCCGAGGACTTTCAGAAGGGCCTAAGTGGAAAGGGGACAAGCTGAGCCAGCCCAGCAACAACGCCTGCAGTTGGAGACAGGGCTCCTTCTGAAGGTGGGAACTCTACTTCCTCGCCCAAGCCCAGTGACCCCAGCACAAAGCTGGCTGTTCCTAGTAAGCCCCTGTGCACAACTCCAGCCTCAGGTGCATTCAGCCCAGGAGACAACGAGCCGCGCTTGGATCTGTCGCACAGAGAGGATGGGGCCGCCACGCTCCCGGCACAGCGCCTGCCTGAGCACCCTCCTGGTGCCAGCTAGGGCAGCAGGCTCAGCATTCAAACTCAGGCCCCACCCAGTGAGGGTCTCCCGAAGCCCACTGCCCCCAGAGGTGATGTCCAGGGCTGCTCTGTCACCTGGAACACTGCTCCCCGCAAATTTATTTTATCCTATTTTTGCGAAGTGTGAACTTTCATGGAACAGTCCCCATTGTGGGGTCTGCGAGTTGTCCTCTGAAGCGTCTCCTGCTTACAGAGCAGGAGCCCGCAGCTCAGACTTCCCATCCCAAAAGTTACCGTGGCAAGTAGGAATGACCACAGGGTTCCAGGTGGATGTGGCCACTGGAGCCATCCTTAAGGAACAGCAGGTGTGCACCTGTTGACTTTTCTTCTGCCTCCTTATCTCACTTACCCGTGGCTGGAACTCTTTCTAGAACCCTCTGGGATACACCAGCACAGCCGGCTTCTGAGGGCACCCAGAAGCAGGGCTCCTGTCTGGGCTGCTGTCCTCCACTCTTCTGACTCTGAGTGACAAGACCCAGAGGGGAGTGCTTGAACAGAACAGAGGGGTGCTTTTGTTTCAGCCACTGGCTAACTGAAGTCAGTGCCAACCAGGTAGGAAAGTGCATGTGCCCTTCTTCCTTAGGATCACCTTAATCGTGAAGTGTGCATTACGTGCACGTAGACAAATCATCCCGTCTATAAAGGCAGTGGGCCCAAGGCATGAAGAAGGGAAGCCTGAGGCAGCCCTCTGAACACACAGTGGGACAGGGAATGGGGTTCCCACTTACCTGGTGGAATCGCTGCCGGGCCCACAGAGCCAGGGCCTAGACAGACAGGCTCAGGGCTCCTGAGAGCAGTGTGTGCAGACTCCCTCGAGTCTGAGCCCTTGCTGGTTTCGCTTGGGCCCTCAACAGCGAGGTGAATGTCGGCAAGTCTGCTCTGCACCCAGAGGGAAAGCTGCCTCACGGCCTGCAGGGCCTTGCAGCCTGACGGTCGGCCCCCAGTCACATTGTCCAGAAAGCCTGATGCCTCCTGGAAGTTCTGAGGTCACCGGGGAAGAGGAGAGAGTGCCCGCAGAAGAGCAAAGAGGGACGTCAAAGTGTGTGGAGGCGGCGCAGAGGAAACCAGCTACGTGGAGACCACAGGGCTCGGCACCAAGGAACACTTGCAGGCCGCAAAGTCAGCTGGAGCAAAGCGAAAGGTGGATACATCTGATGAAAGGTAACGTCTGACTGGCTAAATGACCCCTTCGGCTCACGGTGATGAAACCAACAGCTCTGTTAAAACATCGCAAAGGCACTTCTCCAAAGAAGACGCAGGCCTGCCATGAGCAGAGGCCGCATGGCTAGTGGCGGGGGAAAGGGAAGCAGAATGCCCAGTGCCTCCCGGGTAGGGTGGTACTGTGAAACCCCGCAGGGCCGCACCCAGCCAAGACTCACAGGCGCCGGAACACTGCAGGATGTGGAGCCGCGTGGAAAACAGTCCCTTAAAGCAATTAAAATAGAATGGCCATGTGATTCGCAACTCTTCTTCTGGGTCTATGGCCCCCCACTTTTAACTGTTAAAATACACTGAGTGGAGGTAAGTGGGAGCATTGGGCTTGGCATTTTCCCAGTGGAAAGCTGCAGACAAAGAAGGAAAAAAAAGGCAGTGAGCTCACAGCTGAAGAGGAGTGGGCGCGGCCGGCTCACGCCCCATGCCGAGGCAGACTCGGCAGTGGGTGCAGACAGGCAACCGCAAGAATCATGGGACAGGTACATATAACGTTCGCAGTGTCTCTTGAGTCCCTCCGGCCACCCCCGTGAAGCATTCTAAATAACTTGCAGCGAGCCACGTGCCAACTGTGCTCCAGAGCCGAGGCTTCCCAGCAAGCCCTCGCTGTGCTGTGAGGAAGGACGAGAGGCTGTGGGCACAGGGCCATCAGGGCCTCCGGAGAAGCCTGTCCTAGGCACGGAGCCGGACCCGGCTCATCGGTGGAGGAACCGCTGGCCCAGCGTGGGGCAGGGCTGCGTGAGCTCTGAGCCCTCCCACGGGGAGGGCCGGGGCCAGGGTCTGAGGGGGACTCCCGGGATGACCCATGACCATCGAAAGGGCCTCGTGTGCAGATGGGCGATGCAGGAGCTGCGGTGCCACATTGCCCGCCACCGTAGGAGGTGTTCTAGGACACCCTGCGTGCTGTGTGCTTGGTTTCCCGTTGGTGTTTGGGGTGGCCAGTCCTGCCTGCCCATCCCAGGTGCATGGGAGGGACTGCTGGGTGGGCCTTGGAGGAAGTAGAGGGGGCACGGATGGAGAAAGGAGAGGCAGGTGGAGAGGGTGACGGCAAAGGCCCAACAGAACCTGCACCTGCGTGGCGGGGAGGGCAGGTGCCGGGCGGGCTGTGTGGGGGTCTCGCCTTGGAGTGACCCCCATCACCACCAACTGGGGACCAGGAGACGCAGGCTCAGCCCCACCTCTCCTGCACCAGGCGAGGGTGCCCCTCTCCTAACCCTTCTCCAGGGACGCTCACCCTGCTTGGTCCCTGTGCCAGTGGTGGCTATGGAGACGCCCCGTTCCAGGGACGAAGCGGTGCCTGCAGCACACCCTGTGTGGCCTAGTGATATGTTGTCACTCGCAGTTCTGGGGTGTGGAAGTCAGGACAGGGGTGCCAGCAGGCCTGCTCTGCAGAGGCTTGAGACGGGCGCCTGCTTGCTGTCCTCCCCTGGAGGAGAGCCAGCTCCGGTCTCCTCCTCTCGTAAGGACACTAATGCTGCCACAGGGTCCACGCGCTGAGCCCATCTGACCTTCATCCTTGACCACAGGCCCATCTCCAGGCACAGCCACACTGAGGGTTGGGGCCCTCACAAGAAGATCCATAGGCACCACCCATTGGGCCACCAAGCCCTCATAAGCAGAAGAGGAGATGTGAGCTCGAGGAGCCGAGGGGGGCAGAGAGCTAGTTTCCAACCGGTTTTAGTCTTTGAGACCCCAGGGCAGGTTGCCCATATGTTAGGACCACACAGACCACTTCTCACCAGCACCTCCTGAGAATCTCGCCGTCACTGTGTCCAGCGACTGAGTGGTCAGGAGCAGTCTGGGGGCACATCCTGCTCCTTGACCTTGAAACCGCCTTTCCTGCACAGCGGGCTGCTCTGGTGGGCTTCACAGTTGCAGGCCCAGTGGTACCAATTCTCCAGTGTTGTTGGGCCCACACGCGTGCAGAGCAGGAGTGGAGTGAGGTACAGGCAGTAAGGTACCAGGGAGCCCTGCTGGGCCCTCCTTCAGAGGACGCCTCACTAGCCAGGCCCAGTCCTGAGCCAGGGACGCCCTGGCGGGAGCGGATGGGAAAGATGGACAGCCACTGGGGGTGGAGGCCTCATGCTGGGGTCACCTCGTGCCCCACCCCCACCCAGGAAAACCAGCGGCAGCGGGTTTGGGGGCGCCGTCAGGCTCTGCGTGGCTCTTGGCAGGGCAGACATGGGAGCTCAGCCCAGAGCTGGAGGAAAGCACCCCAGGCCCCCAGGTAAGGACACCTTCCCAAGTGCCCCAAAGGCTGCCGGGCCCCCATGGAAATGCAGGTGTTGGAAGCTGAGTGACGTACTCAGCCGGGCCATGGCTCTCCAGGGCGCCTAGGGGAGCGTGGGCGGCCCACACTGCCCACTCCTCCAGCCCCAGCCTGCCTGAGAAGGGCCGACCCTGCAGTCCGAGCTCTTGAATCTAGGGATCTCCAATTCTCATGATCCGCCAGCACCTGGCCTCTCAGATGTCACTGTCCCTGAGCACTCCAGCAGCCCCACAGCAGCTGGCGTCCCTGGGAGAAAGCCAGCCCCAGCCTGGGTGCTTCTCAGCAAAGGCCAGAGGAGACACGTGAATGCCGAGCTCACCTGCCTCGGGATGCTGGTGGGCGGGGGAGGATTCAGAGAGCTGCCGACCCATAGCCATGAGGTCACCGGGTGCTCGTTCCTTGGAGGAAGAAGGACGAGACAGATTGTGCCCCACGCTGGTGAGACAGCTTCTGCGGGTTACCTGGAAAGGTACTGCCTGGCCACCTGGGCTTGGGAGGCGTGTGGGGCCTGCTGTTAGAAGAAGGAGAGAGGGTGGAAGGCGGCAGGGAGTGAGGACGGTCTGGGTGGCCACCGCCTGCACCGTCACCTGGTGCCGGGCACAGGTGTGGGGGCATGGTGAGGCATGGCTAGCTACGCCCTGCCTCCTCAGGGGTGCCCGCCACTGAGTCTTCCAGTAGCCATCCCTGGCCTTCCCTCACGTTTCCCCCTAGACACATGCTTACTCAGATGGCTTTGTGTTTGTGTAAATGCACTGATATCTGTTTGTGCTCTGCTGCAGTCGCACACAGTGCCATGTGGAGGAGTAGCTGCAGGTCTTCCCTGTTCACCCCTGTGTAGTATTCCATGCACAGCTCTACCTGATGGGTCCTTCCTCCTGTTGGTGGACATTCACATTGTTTTCTGTTCTTTCCCTTGTATGAGTAGCATTCCACGAGCACACTTAAATGTCCTGGCACACATGCCAGAGTTTCTTCCGCATGCATGCAGAGAGCAGGGGTGCTGGGGCAGAAGCAGCTCACCTCAGGAGGTGCACCACGCTCTGCTGAAGGGCTGTGTGGATTCCCAAGACTTCCGTCAGCATTCTGCTCCAGATCATGCCCCATACTTGGCCTAAAGAGACTGAAATATTCGATTTTGTGGTGGGTGTGTCATGGCAACTCATGCTTTTAACTTTTTATGTTTGTGATCAGTAAAAATGGTGACTTTTTTCAGAGCTTACCTGGCCACTATGATACATTATCACCTCCTTCTTCTTCTATTTTGTATTTGTATTTTTTGCAGTACGGGGAATTGAACCCGGGGGTGTCTTACTACCGAGCTACCTTCCCAGCTCCTTTTTAAAATTTTTTGATACAGGGACTCACTAAGATATTAAGGCTGGTATCGAACTTGTGATCTTCCTGCCTCAGTCTCCCAACTCACTAGAATTACAGGATAATTTGTCTCCTTGAAAATGCTCCTTGAGTGTTTCACCCAATGGTTAAATTGAGTTATCTTTCAAGTTTTAAAATAAAAATTTTAATTGCCACATAACAACTGTGTGTGTCGATGGGGGAGAGAGTGCCGCACTGATACTTGTGCACCACGTGCAATGGTCAAGTCAGGAGGGTCGGCAAATCCAGCCTCGAGCTGGTGGCATTTCTTTGTGTTGGAAATATTCAGAATCCTCCCTTTTAGCTGTCTTGAAACACACAATAATCTGCTGTTAACTTCACCCCCTTCCTGTGCTTCGGACGGCTGGGCCCACTCCTCCCAGCTAAATGGGTTCCACACGCGCAGACCAACCCTTCTGTGCCTGCCTCTTCCCCTCTCCCTCCAGCCTCTGGTACCCAGGATTTGCCCCACTTCTGTGAGGGAGCCGCCTACCTGTCGTTTATTGACTTGGAGAATTTCCTTACATTTGTGGAAATCTGATCTCTCGTGTGTGCTATGGCATTTGCCATTTTGTGTATTGTTATTTTAATATTGTGATTTTAATGTAATTGAATTTACCAAAGTTTAGTTTATGGCTAGCCTGTTGCATATGCTATTTAAGGGATGTCTTCCAAATCTCAGCTCAGAGATGCTACTTCCCGGATCCCCGCAGACTGCTGAGAGCTGTGCCGTGGACCCCTGAGTCTCTGAGGCACCTCAAGCTGACTTCTGACGACGGTAAAATACAAGCACAGGGCTCACCTTCACAGGGTGGGAAGCCAACGCTGGTCCGCTTCTGCTTTCGGCTTATTGGTTCTCCTCCCGGGTGCTGGGGATTCGAACCCTGGTCCGTGCACACGCTGGGCAAGTGCTCTATAGGATGAGCTATTTGCCCACTTGGGCCACTTCTGTCTCTTGGAAATAGGGCACATAGCACGTCACTGGGCGCTCGGTATCTTTTATTTTGTCCTGATTCTGTACCAGGTAGGCCGAGTAACTCATCAATTAAAGTAGTTTTAAAATGCATGTTGGAGCTTCTGCCTCTGAGAAGGAAGAGCAGGCCTCTTCTCCCTCCTCCCTGTTGAAATACAGCTGGCGTCCCTGCATTGCACAGAACACAAACTTAACAACGGGGCAGAGCAGGACAGGCTGTGCTGCCTGGATCAATGGATGACCCTGGAAGTGCCACTGGGCACCCAGAAAAAGCCCCAGGAGCCAAAGAACCAGGAAAGGGGAGACTTGAGGAAGGGGATGCTCCAGCTGTGAGCATGACCACAGCTCCACTACACACACCAGCAGAGGCTGCAGAGGGCCTGGGAAATGCAAAGAAGAAACAGAAGCCAAAACCCAAGGGTGGACTCAGCAGCAGAACAGAGGGGCAGAGCAACTGGAAGGCAGAGTGATGGAAATGAGCCAATATGGGCAGCAGGGCAGAGAGAGTGACAGAGATGGGCAGGCACTGGGGCCTTGGAACCATGGCAAAGTCAAAGGCCATGGCACTGGAGCCCCAGACAGAGAGGACAGTAAGCACTGGTTTGAAAAGGAAAAGAAAAGTTCTGGCTGGGAGCTTCTTGGACGTGACAAGAGACACGAGAGACTCAAGAGACTGAGAAAATCCCAAACATGACAAAATCAATGAAATCTGCACCAAACACATCATAGTCAAACTTTTGGACACCAGAGACAAACTTCTTGGGAGCAGCGAGGTGATCACCCTCAGGGGAAAAAATAAGCCACGTTATAAAAGAATCATCATCCGAAACTGGAGGCCAGGGTGAGGTTGAGTTGACAGCGTCTGGCAAACACTGAAAGAAGAGTCACTAGAATTTTATACCCAGTGAAAGTACCCTGCAGGAAGGAAGAAGAAATCAAGACATTTTCAGGTGGAGGAAAACCGAGGTCATGTGTCTTTGGGAGACTGACCAGTCTTTGGGAGACTGAATAGCCAAAGGACATTCATTCCCTAAACTGAAAGAAATGACAAAAGGAGAGAAGGAAGAAAGACTATGATAAGCCCAAGTGTGGAGAATACAGTAGACTTTCTCCTTCCCATCAGCTTCTTGAAGCAAAAACCATAACATTATGTGATGTGTTCTAAATGTATGTAGAGGAAATACTAAAGACAATTGTTTGACAGGATGAAAGGAAGGATTAAAGCGAGATAAGAGTTCCAACCCTCCTCTGCAGGGTGTGAGGGCTCTGGCCGCTTCACAGCTGCACTTGTGCTTGGTATTTTTAGCTTTTTGTTAATTTAGTCACCCTGGTGGGTGTGGAGTCATGTTTCCCTGGGAGTTTAATTTATAATTATCCTGGTGACTAACATGTTCACATAATTTGCACTCATTTGTACACCTTGTTTTATAAAGTGTCTGGACAAGTCTTTTCTGATTGGGCTATTAGTCTGTTTATAGGCTGGGTTTTTCTTACAGATTCTGGACCCTCTCTTAGGTATATTATTGCAATGATTCTCTCAGTTTGCAAATTGCATTTTCCATTTTATAGTGATGTTTTCTGAAGGTCAAAAGTTTAATACGATACCGATGGCCACTAATATGTTCATTGTTCTTTTTATATTTTGTGCTTTTGGTATCCTATATTATTTTTGTCTACCCGAAGTCTGGGACGCTTGAGAGACGTGGTATCTTCTAGCTTCACAGTTTTAGCTTTCACTTTACTTCTGTGAAGCTCTGCCCATGGAGGGCACAAGCTCCTTCTGCTTTGTGGGATCTCACACTTGCATCCCATAGTTCCAGCGTTGGGTTGCAAAGGCTTTCCTTTCCCTCCGGAGAAGCTTATCCTGTCTGGGCCACCCCTGCCCTTTGCACTTGCAGAATGCATTTTAGAATTAGCTTATCAAGGACTATTTTTAAAACCTTCTGATTACTTTGATTGCATTAAAATTCCACATAAATCTGGGAAGAATAGATGGCTTTAAAATATTGTCTTTCTATTCAAAATGTAGTCCATTCCTCCAGTTTTTAAGAGCATTTGAAATGTCTCAAAAGTTAACAATTTTATCCATAAAGAAGTTGCACACATTTTGTTTGTTTCCCCTTAGGGACCACACCGTTTTGTTGCTACTGTAAATAGCAAATGTATACATATATAAAATAAAATGTATACATATATAAAATGTATACATATATAAAATTAAGTTATGTGCTCCACTTATTGGCATGCATTATGGAAATGCAAATGATTTTTATGTATTGATTTTTTTAAAAACTTGCCAAATCCTATTTTTATTCCTCCAGTATTTATTCTAGAAATTCTAACATGCAAATTTAATTTGACAAAGTTGGATTGTGATAAGTATCTTCACTTCCCCCGACGTGTTCTTTTCACGGAGTTCCTCAGTTCTGACCTAATTTTTAACCCCACACATATTCCTTCACTGTGCCGCCCCCCAGGTCCAGGAAGGTCTGCCTTCTGCCCAGGAGGACCCTTCTCTTGCTGTGATGTGACACCTCTTGCTGGATCTCTGCCTCCCTGGAGAGGTCAGCGGGAGTGGACGCTGGCCCTCGTGCCGAGCACTCCGCAGGTGGCAGGTGCTGCGCCCACAGTCCTCCCTCCGGCAGGGCATCCTCGTTCTCATCCTGTACGTCTCTTCTGCACACGTGCTGATTTCTTTGTTCATCCAGCTGTTCCATCAGCTACTGAGAGAAATGTGTCAGTAGTTATTCATGTAGTTATTCAGTAGTTGTGGTTATTCGTGTGTCGCCTTAAAAACTCAGCCACTATTCACCTTGATCACTTACCCAAGCAGGACCACGCCCACTCGGGACCACGCCCACTCGGGACCACGCCCACTCGGGAATCACACTCCTGCGGGACCACGCCCACTCGGGACCGTACTCACGCAGGACCACGCAGGAGCCCCCAGGACTCGTCTCGTTCCTATGTGTGGGCCGTCCTCTCGTCTCCCACGGTGCTCCTGCCTGAAGGAGCGCTCTCTGCGCACATGCGCTAGTGGGTACCATGATGAGAGCACACACAGTGGGCTTTCTCTTGGCTGGGGCTGTCGGCCCCTAGCGTGGGGCGCTGGGTAGCTCTCTTATGCTGTACCCTTGTCGGTAGAAAGAACTTGATGAAACTACATATTGGGAAGTCCATGAGTCCCCCTGAGGCACAGTGAATTATCCACCGGGATTTGGAGCCAGGGGTGGAGAGGAGGTGCTTACTGGGATGCATCCTGGTCAGTGCACATGCAGGTCCTTGGTAGTGGCAGGACCACTCCCTCCTGTTCAGGGCCAGGTGCCCTCTCTCCAAGTTCCCTGTGGCCAAGTGCGCTTTTCGGCTGATTTTACATCTCCCAAATGAGAAAAGGGCAGGCTGTGCTGCCTCACGCGCGGCACAGGGGATCAGTTTGCAGGGAAGAGTCGAGTGTCTACCGGCCTCCGCAGCTGCAGCGCCGAGTGTGTGATGCGCATGGCTCAGGCCACCACGAACTCCAGCGTCCAGCGGTTCTCCAGGCCTGCTCCTGCTCTTCTGCACCCCTGGATGATGACTGCACGCAGTCTCCCTCAGGGAACGCAGGGAGGGCGTCCAGAAACCGGGCACTGGAGGTCTGTAAACTCCAGAAAAATGCCTGGCCACCTCTTTGAGTATCGCCAGGCTCTCCTGCTGCCTCCTGCTCTCACTGACTCGTGCTCTGCTCCCCGCGAGCCGGCTCTGTGAGTCACGCACTTCTGAGTGTATTCCCTGTGTAACCCTGAGTCTCTCCTCCAGTCCCGAGGTCTCCTCAGCTGTGCCTAGTCTGCTTTTTAATTCACACATTGTGTTTTCAGCCTCAAACACTTTATTTTTCATTTCTAAAGGGCTTGTTAAACTAATTAACAAATTCACCTCGCTATTTGCTATAAATTCCCATTCTTCAGTCTCAATGTTAGCATGCTATTTTAGAATACTGTCAGTATCTAAGACAGCATTTGTAAGTACTTAGACTATTTCAGAACGTTCCTGACTGCTTGGATTCTGTGCAGACGCTCTAGCACACTCATTCTGTGTCCTGTGTCACAGTCTTCCAGTGCCAGCCCTCTTTGGATCAGGTCAGTTTGTTTTCATCTTCTTCTTGCAAACCCTGGTCTCCAGGCCTCTTCCCTCCAGCACTCTGTGCCTCCAATGGACTGGATCACGGTGCATCCCCCAGAGATGCACCCCACCAAACCGAGGGCCCCTTTCCGCAGGACAGCTACAGCTCCTCCCCTTGTGTGAATTCTGACTACAGCAGTGTAGACACAGCTCTCCACCTGCAGTGGGTGCTGAGTGGGCCCCACTGAGCCCCCAGGACTTCACCCTCTGGGATCCTAACTTGATCTCTTTCCCCACAGGGAAACAGCACCCCTGGCCTGGGTGAGCTGAAGTCCATCAGAAGAGGACCTCCATTACTCCCTTCTCCCAGCAGGGTTTTCTTGCCAATTTTGGCCTCTCGGAATTTTCCCCACTTTTCAGACAATTCAACCTTACTTTTATTTTTTTAAATTTTTTCAACTGTGACTCCATCTGTTTTTAAATGTTTCATGCTAGGAAGGTTTTCCAGGTCAGACACTTGGTAATTCCCTCCTTCCACAGGGCCACACGAGGCCAGCGGAGGCCACATCCGTCATGGACCCATGTTCCAGATGGCCTGTGAACCCCTCCCTGCAGGAGCAAGGAGCAGGTGTGTTGCTGTCCTTGGGGCAGGTGCCTGGGCCTCCAGCTGCTGCGTGTGTGGGAGAAGGACAGCTTCCCCTGGAGAAGAGCAAGGTGGCTGTGCTGGCTGGGGACACATGGGGAGTGGGACTGGGGTTGGGTCCAGAAACGCCCGTGGAAGCTGTGTGTGGAGGGCTAAGAAGGTCTCTCCCTCCCTGTTCTGAGCATGTTAGGGGAGGAGTGGGCACTTTGACAGGCCAGGGAGAGATGACGAGGCCGGGATAGTTGGACACTCAAGTTCAAGCCCACTTGTCAGCTTCAGGCCTCAGCAGTCACCTACCTGCCTGCACGCCCTGTCCTCACCTGTGGGGGGCATGGTGGGGCAGGTGAGCTATGCAGGACCCTCTGGATGGTGTCTGGACCCAGGCAGCACATGAGTTCATGAAAAACAATCAGGAAAATGGCCTCATTGCACAGCTGAGGGCTGCATCCAGGTGTCCTGGGGTCTTCCTCTGTTCATGGTCTGTGCTGAGCTCAGACGGTCTGGTCTGGGCAGAAGTTGCAGTAACTACCTGACATCGGGTGCTTCTGCCTCTTTGTCGTCAGCACTGATATGAGGACGGACTGTGTCTCCCCAACTCAACAGTCAACCTTGCAGAGACAGGGCCAGCGGATGGGGCAGGTGGAGGGAGGGACAAGTCAGGCATCGGCCTGGCTGGACTGGGGCCTTTCCAAGGGATGTGTCTCTGGTTCCCTCTCTTTTCAAATCCACCTGCCCATCTGTAGTTGGTCTTCTTCTTGCTGCTGGGAGACAGAACACTGGATTGGCACAAGGAACCAGGATCCAGGCCTGACTCTGCCTCTGAAGTGCTGAGTAGCCCAGGCCTGCCCTGCAGGCAGCAGCATAGACTTGTTTAGTTGTGGGTGGCTCCAACGCATCATCCGTGTGTGACTCAGGGACCCCTGTGGCTCTCCCTCCCCCAAAGCCTGGCCCTGCAGCAGCACAGAGGGGCCTGGGTCCCCTACCTGGAGCTCAGCTCTTGGCTGCATGACTGGTCCTGGGAGGGAGCTCCTCTCTTAAAACGAAGAGGCCTAGGACCCATGCCCACTGCCTTTTCTGTTTCAGGGATATTTAAGTTTTCCTGGATTTTTTCACCTTTTCCTCTTTCTGTGTTGAGGAAAAGTTTTCCCCTCTGAGTTGCTGGGCAGGTGGCCCTGACTTAACCTGCCCTGTTCCTGCCCCTGGGCTCCAGGCTCCTGGGCAGGACTGTCAGAGCTCAGGGGACCAGGGACAGGGAGTCAGAACAGAAAGGCTGCTGTTCAGTCAGCAGTTCGTGTCCCTCTGACCCCTCCTCCAGCTGTTACTGAGGGAGACCCAAATACGCCCCGGAGCCTCACTTGCCCTTAGCTGACTTACACCCGCTGACTTTGGAGGTCAGGGGCAGGCAAGGCATTATCAGTCACCCACTGGCTCGGCTGTAGACCCCTCCGATGAGAGGGTCATGAGAATAATGGTGGCCTGGGTTACTCTCCAGGGACCTGAGGCCACTTCTGCTGAAAACCCCAACACCCCGCTTGGGCCGCAGATGTCCCATAATGGCTGGAGAGGGGTGCAGAGGTTTGGCCTCTCTGCCTTCGTGTCATTCTGTCTCTGTGGCCTTCACCTGTGGGCCAGATTCTACGCAGTTCTGCACTTAGACTATCGATCAGCTGAGACGTGTCTTGTCAGAACTGTAACGTGGGGTTAACTTGACCTGGGCCTGCCTAGTCTCTCTCCCCTCCTGAGGCTAGCGACCCCCGCCAGCCACCTTGACGGGAACACCAGAGTGTGAGAGGGGTGAGAGAGGGGGCCCCACGTTCCTGGAAGAGCCTCCTGTTCCCAGGGAGGATGGGCTGTCCCTCTGTCGCTCTGCCCTCCCTGGTTCCTCCTGTGCTGTGTCTGCAGCCCTCCGCCTGCAGTGAGAGGCTGATCTGTGAGCAGCCCCTGCTTCTCCATTCTTCTCCCTGAACAAGCCTTTCTCCCCAGCACTGGGCTCTGGGACGCTGGTTTTCCCATGAGATGAGCCTCCGTCTGGACTTGGTGACAAAGCTACCTGGCCTCCAGGCACACTTTACGTCCTGTGTGCATGTGTGCTCACCCAGCGAATATTCCTTGAGCTACTTGAGCCCACCTCAGTGGGAGGGCACAGTCGAGCACAAGGGCTGGCAGCAGGGTAGGGCTGCTGAGCAGGGAGGCCAGGTAAAACTCTCTTTCTCTATCAGCCCCCATCAGCTTCAGCCAAGTCCAAGTGCAGCTCCGGCCCTGGCAAGCGATCCTGCAATCTGTCCCTGAGACGCCCACCGCGTGTGATACGTGCACAGTGCCTCTCACCTGAGGGGTGCTGAGGCCCTACGGTACCCTGTCCTAGCAGATCCTGTGGCCTGCCTGATGGGCTGAGAGGTGGTCCCAGGAAGCATCTGCCTCCAGCAACTTGAGGATGTTTCATGAGGTGGTTCACAGGGGAAGAGTCTGCCTCTTTGGGGGCATCCACCCTGATTTCCCAGCAGCCCTGAGCAGGCTGTTCCCATGGCCCTGGCCCAGCTTTCCCGCCAGGGTCCCTATGGAAACCCCCCTCAGGCCCCACGGCTCCACTGCACTCCTTCACTTCACCACTTGGCTCCTTAAATAATTGAAACTTGCCCCGTCTAATTCCGAACATGGAGACAGGTGAGAAGCCAGGTGCCCCAGGGGTTGGTCCCCAGGTAAGAATATTTCAATGCATTTATTAATGAGTTGGAAGAGTCAGAGAAAAGGTTAAGTGGCAGAATTTGCTGAATGCACAGAATTGTCTAAGTTAGCTGTTCAGGGAGGGTAAAAACACAGACCATCTTCTGTGGAACTAACTGTATTATTTTTTCTTACCCTGAGACTATTTTATCAAGGTGAAATATATTAAGACAATCAATGGTGCAGAGACTACATTTATTTAGCTCTTTCTTTTCTGTTGAAATATAATTTATTATCGAGAGTAGAGAATTTGGATTTAAAGGATGATGATTACTGAATTCAGAGATGTCACCTCTCAGTAATGCATGTTGCTCCAAAATCAGAGATGTCTGGAGAATAGCTGCTGGGCCCGACATGCTTACGAAGCAAGGAACCAAGGAAGGGTGCACCATCTGGTCACCAGATGTCCCCATCAGCTCTGTAATGTCCTGGACACTCTGGCCTCCTTTCCTTGAAAGCCAGGGCTCTGGAGTTAGGTTCACTGGGTCTGAATTCTAGTCCTACTAATGATCAGCTCTGGGTTCTTGGACATATTGCCAAATTCCTCTCTCCTTCAATTTTTGTTCTTTAAACATACACAAAGGCATTTCTTCATGGAATATTGGATGGAGTTAGTGAAATGGGATGCTTAATGACGTGGGATACTGTCTGGCACACAGTGTGTGTCCACTGGCATGTGCCACATTGTTACTCACCTGAACGCATCCTGACTAAACTTCAAACCATGCTCCGCAGGAGTCCAGCACAGAGAACCTGGCTTTAGCTGAACAGTAATGACCAGAAGCTGGGTCCTCCAGCTGAGGTTGCCACTGTGCTCTTCCTTTGGGCTCTGAGCTCTGGCGTGCTGTGCCCGCTGTGGGCTGAGTTCAGGTGTCTCTAATCATGTCACACAGCAGGCCAGCATCCTGCTGACATAGGTGCTACTAATGGAATGGAGGTGCACTGGCCAAGCTTTACAATTCTGGACAGGTGGAGCACCTGCTGGCAGATGCCAAGTTACCAGGAATGGTCCAGACAGCCCTCTTCCAGAGTCTTGCTCTTCTGGTGCCACTGAAGAAATGCACTCTATTTTAAATCTTGAATTCAGACCCTGGATCTCAGGATTCCTGCCAATTTGAACTTGTTTGGAACCTGCCTCTTGTTTCTGCTGCCTCTTGTCTCCTGCCTCTATTTGAGGGTTGAGGATGCAAGGGGTACTAAGCAAAATGTGACCCTGGACAGGGGATGATGGTTGGTTCAAGCTGCTGCCTCTTGGTGCACTGATTGCCAAAGGTTTGAACCTGCTCCACGGAGGAGCAGTGGGGTTTCTCCTTGGCTGCTGGTTATGCCCGGGAACAGGAAAACAGACCTGTTAATCTATAGCTTCCCCAGCTCAGACCAGTCCACTTCTGAATTATTTCCACTTAGTGGGTTTGTTGTAAAGTATTTTCCAATTGTGGCCCACAACTGCCAGCTCGTGGTGCATGCCCCTTGTCATTAAGCTGAGTGATAGCGGAATCCAAATGTGACTCTCCCCATGCACTTGGGTGCTGGGAGGCCCTGCTGCCTGCTCATCTCTAGTTAAGAAACTGGGAAAGAGTGTTTTTATGTCAGACAGATGGGAGCAGGGTTAATGCAGGTGCTGCCTCTGGTACAGACACAACGTGCTTTGGCACCAGGGAACTACATGTGAATATAAATGTTTGTGTCAAAATGGGAAGTTTCCATGTTTTCTGATTGGCAAAAGGCCCACTTAACGGGAATTGTTATGGCTTTCTAGTTGTTTGCTTGGGCTTTGAGAAGAAAATGCAGATGATTTCAAGTCTCCCAGACCCACAAATCATGTCACCATATGTGTGCTGGGAACGAGGCAGAGACATCACGCGGCTTGGGAGGACGCACAGCACTGTATGCCCTTCTCTCCCTTCCCAGTTGTAATGGCCTGTAAATCATCTTCTGATAAGATTAAGGACCCTGCTCCTTCCCCAGCAGCTGGTGCTGCCAGGCAGTGGTGGGGCCATAAAGGGCACAGGAGTGGGCATGGGGTGGGCATAGGGTGGGCATAGGGTGGGCATAGGGCAGTCTGTGAGCCCCCCAGGGGCCAGGAGCCTAGGGGTGTCCAGCTGGTCCACCCCGTACCTTTCCTCTTCTCTTCTTACTGCTTAACCACACCTCTCTGCCCAGGTGTTCCTGGGTCTGAAGAGGCTCAGGAGTGGATGCTGGGCAGGCAAGGCTCAGCCAGGATCCTGGCAACCAAACCCTGGCGTGGACCTCAGGACACAGCCCTGTACGTGGCCTGTGGCCTGACAAATGGCTTTGGTGGACCCCAGCCCCCCTTCTCTCCTCCCTGGACATCTTTGTGAGTGTAGACAGATGGATGGATGGATATATAGATGATAGATGATAAACAGGTGGATGAATAGGTGGACAGGGAGGTAGATGATAGATAAATGATAGCTAGATGGGTATGTTGACTGATGATAGATACATAGTAGATACATAGATAGGTAGGCAGTAGGTAGACAGCAGGTAGGTAGGTAGAAGGTAGGTAGTAGGTAGATGATTAGGTAGATAGGTAGGAGGTTGTCATATCTATGGAGGTGGTACCTGTCTGAAAGATGCCTTCTTTTATTGGTTGCTGAATTCCCCAGCTGAGCAAGTAGGTGGTGGGCACCTGTCATATGGAAGCCAGACCCTTCTTCCTGCTGCTCTGCCTTCACAGGTTATCAGGGAAGGGCAGCTCTCCCAGTGCACAGGAACTGCCGGCTGGGCCCACACAGACGCATTGGCTGGCATGGCAGGGAAGAGTACCTCCTGCACTTGCAGATGGGTTTCAAGATAGGACAGGTTTCAAGATAGGAGAGTTCAGAGAGGCACAGCTGCCTGGGGCAAGCTGCTCCTGGGCCTCTGCAGTCCAGGCTGCCTCGGCAAGGCCT
This sequence comes from Sciurus vulgaris, assembly GCF_902686455.1. Taxonomy (NCBI): domain Eukaryota; kingdom Metazoa; phylum Chordata; class Mammalia; order Rodentia; family Sciuridae; genus Sciurus; species Sciurus vulgaris. The sequence continues at coordinate 2,037,604 of NC_136464.1, forward strand.
GCCCTGGGTTCCTGCTGGGCGCCCAGGCAGGGCGGGCTTCCTCCGCCAGCGAGGCTGGGAGCAGAGGCTCACACGCACCCTTCCTGGAGCCCTGGCCCTGGAGCCCAGGTTGGCTACCGTGGATGCGTCCCCACCCGTTAGGGCTGATTTGAGGATTTACCCAGTTTCTCTCCTCCACCTTCCCATCGCCCAGTCACAGAGGAGAAAGCGGCCGAGGGGGAGGCAGGGAGCCAGATCACAGTGCCTCCCCACCAGGGTCTCCCGCAGGAGCAACCTGCTGCCAGGGACCTGCAGGGCGTCCAAATGGAACTGTCCGGAAGGTGCCCGCTCTGCCCAGATGTACCCAATGGGAGAAGAAACCTGCTTTCAGAATGTGCAGGAGACTAGCAAGATGCAGAGGAGCAGCTTAGAAAGGAAGGATGGCCGGAATCTACTTTGGCCCACTCTGCACTCCACCCGGTATGAGTGAGGCTTCTTTTTCGTCATTTCTTTTTTTACATCAAAAATATAGCACATAATTATTTTCAGCTCAATTAGTGTTATTCTGTAACACCAGTTGAATGGCAGAATAGTATTCCATCAAGGGAAATTTTATTATTTCTATGACCATACCTTGTTAGTCATTGTTTTATTAATTTTTTAATCTGTTCTAATTTGTTGTGCATGATAGAATACATTTATACATTTTGATAGATCATACATAAATGGAGTGTAATCTCTCATTTTTCTGATTATATGTATTGTCCGATTGCATTGGTAGTGCAGTTATATATGTATTTTTATACTATAAAATATTCTAATGTATTTAAAACTAAAGTCTTAAGTTTGGATTTGTGGATTCAGAGTAACAGTAGCATCCAGGATGCTATTTCAATCTCCTCGACTTGGTGACATTGGTGGGGACCCTTTCTCCAAGTGGGGCAGGTTCAGGGTGGATTCATCTTGTCTGGGACCTGAGGCCACCTCCAGAGCAGGCTTGTGATCAGCTGAACAGGGTCTGGAGCTTCTGAGTGAGGCTGCCAAGGGGCTTCCTGGGGACCTTGGCAGTTGAAGTCCAGGGGAGAGGGGACACTGTGGGCATGAGGCCCTGGAGCCAGCGCCCCCATGTGACACACTGGAGGTGCGTCAAGGAACAACAGTGGTGGTGTTCTGTGATTGAGTTTCTGAGCACAGAATTCCCTGGCAGCAGACGTGGGAGCCTGCCTGGATCCAGCTGTTTGCCTGCACAAGAAACAGGCAAACCATGGGAAGAGGAAAGATGAGTTTGATGCAGTCTGGTCAATCTGGAGAGAAGAAGACAGATTGCTTCTCTGCCCTTCCTGCAGAAACAGTTACAATCTGTTCTGGTTTGGAGGTGGGCTGTCCCCCAAGAGCTCACATGTGAGACAGTGCAGGAAGGTTCAGAGGAGAAGTGACTGGGTTGTGAGTCTCAGCCCGGTCAGTGAGTTCATCCCGGATGGGATTAACGGAGTGAAATCTGAAGTGGTGAGTGTGGCTGGAAGAGACTGGAAATGGGGCTTGGCTTTGGGGTATATATTTTGTACCTGGAGAGTGGAGACTCTCTCCTCTGCTTCATGTCACCATGATGTGAGCTGCTTCCCTTCGCCACCTTCATCCACCATAATGTTTAGCCTCACCTCCAGCCCCGAGGAATGGAGCCGGCCTTCTATGGACTAAGACCTCTAAAACTGTGAACCCTCAAATAAACTTTTCCTCCTTTAAAATTGTTCTGATCAGATCTTTTAGTCACAGCAGCGAAAAAGCTGATGAAAACACAATTTATAGAAATGAAAGCCAGGTGAGAAATGTATGTAGATTTAGCTGGCCTGTGCTAGCCTGGGAACATGTCATGGGTGCCCAGCCAGGGCCACAGGTAGTTTTTATTTTCAGCACAAGGAAATTCAGGATTTCTCTGTCCAATAGGAGCAGAAGTAGCTCTGGGGCCTCTTTCAGGACTGTTTGTGAAAGGAGGCGGAAGCAACATGTTCAGAATGTCATGAGGCTTGGCTGCAGCATCATGAAGCAGGCAGGGGTACTGGACCCTGGCCAAGGCTAGGTCCTGCCCATCAGAGTGGTCAGAAGGGCCAGGGGCAGCTGCAGGCAGAAGGCTGACTCAGAAGCTGTCAGTCAGTCCTCTGCAGGGCCACTTGCTGGCCTCCTCCTCCTCAGTGCTGTGGATGCTAGCTGCTGATTGCTGAAGTGCTCAGGCTAATACTCTGAGGAAGATGAGATTTGTAGTTCCATGTTGGACCAGGTGACCTAAACCTATTTATTAAAAAGTGCAGTTTAATATAGAAAGCAATATTACAAGATGCCATATGGTTACACACTATATGTGGGTATGGGTGTGTGTATATAAAATCTTTTCTACCTCATATGTAGAAAGAGGTCAGTAGAAAACAAGATTGTGGAGGTAAGGTCACCAAAAGTTGCCATTGTCTTTCCGAGTGCTCTTCTGTATTTTCCAGATATTCTGTAGTAACATATTTATAACAAAAATAATAATGATGTGGTCAGGGGCGAGGTGGTCCAGGGCCCCATGTAGCTCCCCTTGCCCTGTGTGGCGGCGAGCCTCAGCCCCCACTGCCTGTGAACGGCCTCTCCTCTGCTCATGCTGTGCTTGCCCTGGGCAGTCAGTCCACGTCTGTGATCTCAATGACTACGGACAGCTGTCACTCTTAATTCCAGCTCCATCCAAGACCTGTCTCCTGAACTTCAGACTGCAGTTCCAGCCAGTGGCCCAAGTCCTCCCAGGTGTCCCAGAAGCCTCATGGGACTGACTTTGGACCCCTCCCCACGCCCTGGCCTCCCTGCACACTGGGTCAGGGAGGTCAGCCAGTTCCCGTGGGTCGGCCTTTTTTGTGGCTTTCGTCCAGGGCCTCCTCATATTAGCTGGTGGGTCCTGTGGGGAGGGGACTGGTCAGTTCCTGGGTTGCTTTGAAGAGATGTCCTGGCGTGTGGGTGGGCCGGGCAGGGGCAGCTGAGGGGTGGCTGAGGGGCGGTCCTGGCCTTCCTCCTCTGTGCCCAGCGCTTGTTTTAACTCTGCAGGCCTGGGAGGAAGCATCGTCATCTTTCTCTTTTTTTAGATTCTTTCGATTTTACTTAGAAAAACAAAATAAAATAAAATTTAAAAACTACCTTCTCTGGGCTACAAAATCGTATTCCACTGATCTCTCCCTAACATCCCACATTATTTCTTCCTGAAAGGTAATACACAATTCAGAGCTCATTAGCATGTGCAGATAATTCACATGTTCTCTCCCGCTGCGGATCTTCTGCTTAGGCGATATTCTGTCTCACCTTAGCTGGAAATTTCTGCTGGTTTTTCCTAAACATAAGGACAGACTTCAGGTTGTTTTTTATTGGTTAGGATAGCTTGAGACTAAATTGTATATAAAACCCCGTATACAGCAAATTTCTCACTGACTTTTATAGGGAGATAAAGGACCTGTTTATGGGGTACCAGCCCTCTGTCCGCCTAGGCAGATGCCCTGGGGGCACTGACCTGTAAGAGAGTCCACTGGCAGCTCACCTCTCCAGGAAGGCAGCCTCAACTTGGAGGAGGACTGGCTTCTGGTCGGTGGGAGACGAGGCTCTGGCTTTGTGGGGAGATGGTGGCTCTCACTTGTGCTGCCTTTGCAGCATCTCTGCCTTGGTCTGCTGAACCATCCTCATGATGCACAGTGACCTTCACAGGGCCGCTTCACCGAGATTCCTCCCAATCATCCAAATGCAGATGTCTCTGAGGAAGGCTTCCCTACCCAAGGGGAGCAGCTGGTCCTGGGTTCCGCGGGCCATAAGGAACACACCTGCAACGAATCCCACAGAAACAAGAGCCAGAAACAGAGAATAAGCCCCTTTACGGAACCCCCTCCTAGCAGGCAAGTAGTGGAAGGTGCTCTGTGTCTGTGTCATCTGGAATTTGGTGCAGGCATGGGACAGAAGAGGGACTCAGAGCACTGTGCTGCAGGGACAGAACCGAGCCTGTGGTGGGAGGCAGCGGAGGCTTGTGGGCTACGTGGAGGCTCTTCGAGAGCAGAAAGATCTGGTGTTTACCAGCTTTTGTGCAGAGTCAAGAGTGGCCCAAGACATTATGGCCTACCATAACCATTACCAAGGACGGTGCTGGGCAAGAAGAAGTGAGACCCCCCTTGCAGAGACAGGGAAGCCCCCCAGATCATGGCTTGCCCTCTCCCAGGCCTGGGGCAAACACAGAATATTTTGCTTCTGCTGAGAGCTGCATGCAAGCTGGACATTGCCACTAGCCTCCAAAGCACAAAAAGGAACGTGATGGTCCAAAGGGTCCACGCTAGTCTGCCAAGATGGCTGCCCCAATACCTTAAAGTGACTGTGAGGCTCAGGACCAGGATTGTCACGCTACCTCACATGTGTGCACACAAATATATGCACATGAATTAAGGCTTAAGCCAACAGTACCAGCCTTCTAATCTGCAGAGCTTTCTGATTTTAGGTGGGAAAAAAATCTTGCCAGTACTTTTGCATCAAAGAGAGATATAAACTTGCTAATTGAAAAGTGTTCACATGGAGGAAAATATGGAGATGCCAGCTATGTAAATTAGCATATGCCCAGATCTAAAAGAAATCCTTCTAGGCCAGGAGGAATCAGGGGAAGGAGGAAGCAACCCTAGGACAAATCGAAAGCAGCTGGGTGATTTGGCTTAATCAGAAGGGGCTGCCAGGGGCTGGGAGAAGGTGAGAAGCCTGCCTGGAGACTCGGCCTGTCTGTGGGGGTGGGGGTGGGGCGTGTCCTCCCGCCCGGGTCGGCTGGGCTTTTCATGCAGGATCTTAAGCACAGATCCTAAGGCCGCCTCCGGAGGCCGCCTCCTTCCCGATGCCCTGGAGGGCCCTTCAGGTGCCCTCAGGAAGTGCTGCTGGGCAGCCCGGGGACTTCTCTGGTACAGGGATTTCAGGGGTTCATTTGCACATGGACGTCTCCGCCTCGTTCTCAGCAAGAGTTGTCCACGCCGCCGCCTTCTGCTGGAGGACCAAGAGGAGACTGGCCATCCCAGGGACAACGATCTGCAGCGGGAGCGAGGACAGCTCAATGGCTGGAATGAGCGCCTCCTGGCGGTGACTGCGTGTGACCAGCGCTGACCCAGACTCCCTTCTGCAGGCGCCGGCTGTGTGAGCTCTGGGTGGAACGGAGATACTTGGAGGAAGGGTCTGTCCTTGATTCCAGGCAGTCCAGGTAGCTGAGGCCGAGGCCGCGTGTGGCGAATATGGAAGGAGCACAGTCCTGTGACTGGGGGAATCCAGGAGGAGTTCACGGAGAGTGAACCCTTCTGACGTGGGGAGGGTCTTATGCAAAGGCCCTGAGGTCACCTGCTTCACAAGTTGCGCCACAGCGGGGGTGGGAGCATGGAGTAGGGGCCACCAAGGCAAAGGGCGCTGAGGGCAACAGATATCTGGATGCAAGATTTTGGACCTGGTGCCAACAGCTCAATCTCCGAAGTACAAGAACCTGATAGGGGTTTGGGAAAATGTTCGGCGGATTTGTCCCAGAGAGAAATCTTTCTGTGCCCAATAGTGTCCAGGTGCTCACCGGGCATCGGGACCAGCAGTCCAGTATCTCCTGCGGCCCTGCACCCTGGACTGGAATGAAACCTGGTAAAGAGCGCCGGTGTCCCCAGCTCCGCCCGGACGGTGGAACGTGCCCGGCTCCAGCGCCACCACCTCAGCCTGGGTTCGCCATTGCGTGCAGCGCCGGGAGCCTGGCGCCCGGTGGTGCGCGCCTCTCGGTGGTGCGCACCGTCCGCGAGAGCCAAGGGGCTGGGGGGTGGGCAGGATCAGCGGGACCCGGCCAGGCGCGCCCTCGCCTCCCGGTGCCTACGGCCCTCGCCGCTCCGCGCCTTGGGCACTGGGCACCCACGCCCGCCTCCGTCGGTCCCCTCCTCCGGGTCCGCGTCTCTTCCCCGCGGCCTCTGGGTCCAAGGGTGCGGGGGGCGGAGATTGGGGCCGGCCGGGCCCGGGGGCGGCGGCGCGCAGGCGGCGGGGCTCGCAGGGGAGGCGGGCAGGGGGAGGGGCTCCGTGCGCGGGGCAGGGGCGGAGCGAGCGGCCGCGCCGCGGAACCAAGTGAGTTCGCTCCGGAGCCCGCGCCGCCGCCGGCCCGCACCTCGGGCGCCCGCCGCCCCCGCCGCCGCCCGCGCGGGGATGTAGGATGCTGGCGGGCGCCAGGCTCCAGCGGCGGCGGCGGCAGCTGCAGCAGCACCAGCAGCCCCGGCGGCGGCAGCCTTTCCTCTGGCCGATGAATGCAGACCTGCCGCCGCCGCCCTGGGTTTGGATGGTCCCCGGCGCGGCCGGGCTGCTCCGGCTCGGCCCGGGGGTCGCGCCCCCGCCCTTGCTGCTCGCCTCGGCCCAGCCCGCGGCGGCCCCGTTGCTCCCGGGGCTGCCCGGCTGGCAAGCCCCGGGCGAGCCCCTGCTGCCTCTGCTTCCACTGCCCTCTGCGCCAGACCACGCCGCCGTGCACCACTACCCCCTGCTCAGCGGACAGGTAAGGCCCCCACCGGCTCGGGCTCGGCGTCGCCGGCTCCCTCCTGCCCCCGGGCGCGGCCCGGCCGGCGCGGGGCGGCCGGGGCCCTGGGGGTCGCGCTCCTTCCTCCCGGGGGTCTCCGCCTGCCCAGACCATCAGGGCGCAGCCTAGCCGCCATGCATTAGCAAGAAAGTTCAAGCGTCGACGTCCCGGTTCTGCCTCTCGGCAGCTTTCCTTCTTCCTTTCCGGTCGCTGAGCCGAGCGGCTTGGAGCTCCACACCCCGGGCACGTCGGGCGGCCGGCCACAACTTCGGCCCGGGCCCGGGTCGCTGTCCAGCGCGCGGCGCTGAAAGCCGCCGCTGGAGCCCCGCGCGGCAGCCGCGTAGCGTGGCTGACATCGCCTCGAAGTTAGTACTTTTACAGTCTCTGCCAGACTTGAAAGCAAGCCGAGAATCAATAGCTGCTCTTGATTCTGATCTGGTTTCCCCTCCCAAATAGACTCAGGGCAGGGCTTAAGAGATCTGGTCCCGTGGAAACCCGCCTGAGCGTGGAGAAACGCCGCCGGAGCTTTTCCCTCCTGCCCTAGGCTCAGGCCCTCCGAATTCGCTAATGCCCTATTTCACTTCAGAGGAGTTTGGCGTTTAAAGCCTGGAATCAAAAAGAAAAAGTGACTGTGCCTTTGATTAATGGCACGACAGACCAAGGCAGGCGGGTTTTGGCAAGGTCTGTTCTTTGCTATCTAACTATGCAGATGCATTTAAATCAGGGGATAACATGTATTTTATTCCAAAATCGACCTCATTAGCATATTCAAATGAGCATTGTTAGAATGCACCTTCTAATTAATTTGATTTCAGTAGTATCTTGTGAGCTTTCCTACAAGGAGTGGCTGAACTCCTCCCATGGTCTTTATGATAACTGACACATCACATATGTGGTGCTGGGTGTGCATTTGATGTGTGATGCAGTTCATGCTGGCTTTCATCGGATCAGCGCGGTAGCTTTTGCCATGTTTCGAGGGCTGTTGTATCAGAGCACCACCACTAGAGGTACATAATGCCAAGGAACCACATTTTTGCCATATAGAAAACTGCATTTTTTTCTTGTATAAATTAAAAAAGAAAAATCCAGCAAAACTTAGTGTTTGTCTTTTAAATATTTTGTGCTATCCATATCCTGTTAAATAGCCATATTTAGAACCAGAAGGATATATTCAAATATCAGGAAAATAGAATTGCCTCATGATTGTACAACAATAGATCTTGAACCATTCTCCATCATTGCTATCTGGATCCCTGATGAGGACGCGCTGTTTTGCTCAGGGAGACAGTCTCCTGTCTGCCCCTTCCAGTGGTGTGCTGTTTTCTTCTCTCATTGGGATCTTCCGTTAGATGATGCTGATCTTTTCTTTGCTGTGAGATCTATTTGTATTGATGAATCTTGGGAAACTTTGATTCTTAGCTCCTTAGCTTTTTCATTTTGAAAATATTTGCCTAGTGTTTTAAGAGGTAGATATAATCAACATGACATGTTATAGGGAAAGGAATGTCACAACATAGCTCTGTGCTTGCCTGTGAGACTGATTCAAGGACCCCGCAGGACAGCCGGTGTCTCTGCCTTTCACTGTGGTGCGTCCTCATCTCCGGGCAGGCACACGTTTCTTACTGTCTCCTCCTGGTTTTCCACTGAGAAAGTTCCTTTTCAGTACTGAAGGATGCAGTGTTGGTAATGCCCTGTGATGATCCAGATAGGAAAACTTGTATACGTTTCTATTTGATGTGTAAACATCTATAGTTTTTCTGGGTTGAGGAAAGAGGGAATTTTTCTCATACTCACATTATGTACATTTAAAAATTTCTTTTTCAAAGCAGTTGTTCTAGCAACTTTTGATACAAAGTGGAGTCGGCGGATTTGGGCTGATGAGTGGTCCCTTGTCTTTGCTCTCATTGCAGTGGCTGCTTGGTGGCCATTCTCCACCGATAGGACTGTCCCCCTCTTCCACAGTGGAGTTGGTGCCCATTTTCCCACATGTCTGCCCTTCTGCCCTGCCACCTCCTGTTGGGAAAAGTTGGATAGACAAAAGGATACCTAATTACAAGGTAAAAACGCAGTGATCCGATTGGATAAGTGGCTTCTAGTTGCTCAGTTGTCATGTATTGCTGTATCAATGGAAGTGCCACATATTTTACAACTGCAATAGATTGACCATGGAGGAATAGAGAGAAATCATTCCAGAATAGATGGGGGGGGGGGGTTATTTTACTGTAGCTTGATATACTTGGATCCCTTGGGAAAAAATGTAATTTTTTTAATTATCTGAATAAGAATCTTTATTTAAATTTTTTTCATTTTTAGAATCTATAACCATTGAATGAAATGTAGCATTAGGCATTAGAAAATGCAAGTTTAAATTGTAAGAGCAAGTTTTTCTTATTATTACTGCTCTGAGTTTTCATTTCTCTGATGGCTTGTTTTAGCTTTAAAATTCAAAATTCACTCCCTACATTTTGCTTACTTGAATACTGACAAAGTGATACGTTGAAGTATTCTACACCACCAATTAATAATCTCACTGTGGTGATTTTTCCACCTGCAAACTAGCTCTGGGCTGAACGGACAGGTCAGTATGCGACAACTAGCCAGGAAACTTCAGCTAAGCTGGCTGGCACTTGAGCCCTCTTCTTTAATTTTTAGAATGGTGACTTGTAAAGCATCCAATCAGAATGCCCAAGTTGACCAACGTGAGGCCGCATGAGTGTGTAGCTCTTCTCACATGCCTCATCTTAAACGTTGTGTTTGCCTTGTTTCTGGCAGATCTTTGTGAATGATTCCTTTGCTCTGGACTCCATGTGGATACGCCCTGGGGACTCAGGACTGCTCCACCAGCTCGAGAAGCCTCCTGTGCTGGAGCAAGTGGCTCTGACTCTGTCCAGGCCCGCTGCTGCCTCCAGGCCTCGCCCTGCCCTGGTCCTAGGGCCTCCACCGATGCCAGGTCGGTGCCCGAATACTGGTGGCAATGTGATTTTTGTTTGTTTGTTTCAGTCATGAGTTAGTGTGGAAACTATACTTGTCACTTTGGTGACACGTGTCTCTTAGTTCCCTCATACTTCATTTCATGGTGAGAGTATGCTTTTTAAAATGGATTGAGTTGCGGGTATCTCAGTCTGTTTATTCTTTTTAGAATATAGAGTCTGTTTTTAACATGAAGAGATGGACTTGCACAGAACTGTATTTGTAGTGCTCTGTTTTTAAAATTGGACCACGTTGTCTGCTGATAGCTCTTAATAGGGGCACTAATCAATCCGCCCACTCATCGGACAGTGTTGTTCTTGGGCTGAGGGCGGCGAGGGTGCTTGCCGTGTGCTGGGGTCTGGCTGTGTTCTCCATGAGTTTCGCCTTCACGTTGGGGTGATGGGGCGCTGGGCTATGAATGCCCCGTTTGGAAGATGGATTTCGTTCTATCTTTGGAGTCTAGTGACCCGAAAGAACATTCGTCCTGGAACAGACACCCATGAAACAATTCCTGGATGAAAGATTGTATAATAAACCTGTATCATAACAGGAGAATAAAATCTTCTTATGAATTTTTAAATTGATTTTTAAAATCACCTTAACATATGATCATATTATAAAAGCAAATGCTGCCAATGCCAAGATTGCCTTGCAGCCCCTTCCATTGTGGAATATTTTATGACTTCAGAATTACATTATCTTCCTGTAATTTCCTACCTACCAAGCTTATCTCAATATGTGTCTCTGAAATTTAGTAATAAGGAGATGTTCCTGTGGATAATGCAGTGCTGGTGTGGGAGATATATTTATTTTCTGCTCTGTTTGCCTACAAATTCATTCTAATTTGCGATGAATCTTGTTTAGCAGTGAGTCAGGAAGAACAGTGCAACTCTGTGCTTCTCGCAGGACTTGAGGATTCCTGGCTGAAACTCACCCCACTCCTTGCGATTGAGCTTTGCTGATTAATCCAAGCCTGACTGCACGTCATACGTGCTTGCACTTTGGAGTCTTTCACACTAAGATGATCATGTTTCCTGTTTAATTTAATGGTGACGAAGGATGACTCAATGACCTGTGTGATAGGAGGGTGTGCTGTCAATCACTTTTCTGGCACATGAGGAATAATATTTTAATTTCCTAATGCATTGGCAAGAAATGTCACCAAAACAATCAGCCAGCTTAGTTTAAAAAATGGAACAGGTGAGTTGAGTTCCCTGCTCCCACAGGCCCACTCCATCCTGAGTGGACTTCTCTTCCCTCTGCCCCTCGCCGAAGGTCACATAGATGCTTTCCCACGCACCTCCGCCTCTCCCTGGGGCTGGGTCCAGGCGTGTGCTGGCCATCCATCTGTCAGGAGCAGCCTACAGCAGCTTCCCACTGATTTTCTGTCATGTGGACTTTGATGCTCACTATTACATAGCAGATATTTAATACTTAAGTCAAAGAGTGTTCATTAATTTTAGTTTTTGGCTTTTTAATTAATCTACTTTAAGGGATAAAAATATTTCTTACCCACATGATCAGCATTGGAATGACCTCTCATTCCAATCTAGCCTGCCATTTGTCGGACCTGTGTCTTTGCACTTTCCTGGGTTTTGTTCTTCCTTGAACTTACGAACAACTGAATACCACACTTACAGCTTTCCTTATCCTTCGGGTAATAAAGTACCTGTCCCAGAGTGCATTTAATAATGATCAAAAATGTTTGCTTTGAATTGGGTATTTCAGAATCACTTCGTTACAATTCACATTTTTTGATAAATTTCTGAATTCTTACAAGTTATTTGCCTTTGAAAAGCTGTGTTAAATGTCCCTTCATCCACAGAGATATTTAAGGGTTTGTTTGTGTGCTGTTAACTGTTTGACAAAGAGCTTGTGCAGGAAGCACATAAAGGTGGAAGCTAGGGTATACTCCAAGCCAGTTAAAAATCAAAATACATCATTTCAATTTAACCATAAATAGAAATTGCAGCTTGCTCCATGGTAGAATACTTGCCTAGCATGTGTGAGGCACTGGGTTCAATTTTCAGCACCACATATAAATAAATGAATAAAATAAAGGTCTATCAACATCTAAAAAAACATTTTAAAAAATATTTAAATATAAATTTTCAGACATTTTATCATTAAAATTCTATTAAATTTTAATATCCTATCATAAATTGATAAATTTCTTTAATTTATATAACAAATTAGTGTATAAATATTATACTTATAAATATATATTTATGTAAATGTAAATAAGATATAAATGTATTTTATAATTGATACATTACATTGGTCAATCTTGGTGTACACTTTTTTCTTGGTACTGGGGATTGAACCCTGAGCCACATCCCCAACCCTTTTTATTTTTTATTTCTTGCTAAGTTCCTGAGGCTGGCTTTGAACTGGCGATCCTCCTGCCTCAGCCTCCTGAGCCCCTGGGATGATGGGTGTGGGCTACCATGCCTGCTTTGTTATTCATCTTTATATCTGAAATGAGTGGCGTAAGAATCACATGTATTTTATTGATCCCCTTTAAATTAAGAAGCATAATTAGAATTCCCAAAGAACTGGAGAAGCGAGTCAAAGCTTTGTTTTAAACGGCCTCTGGGTAAGCTGCTTTCTTTCCTTGGCAGACGGTAGTTCCTGTGTGATTGTTGATCTGTTAGGGCTTCACACACGTTCCAGGGGCCGACGCAGTTTCGGCCACGTGCTCCAGCGGTGTGCAAGCACTTGTGTTTGAGTAACGTGGTTGGCCTCAGCTGGAGCTGGCCCTGGGCAGAGAGGTGGAGCGATCCTGGGGGCCAGATTAACGCCGCGCCCCTGGTGTTGTTGAGTAAGGAGCTGCCTGGCGTGGGTACCAGACAGTGTGCGCCCAGCTTGAGTGAACTTGGAAAGCGTCTGAGATCTGATGACTGTTACCACAGACTTCATTTTGTGCGTGCACTGGGCTTATCCATGACGACAGTGATGCTCATCTGCCCTCACGCTCCAGTAGGACGGCCCGGCCACTGGGAAGAGCTGAGCTGGGGCTGGCGGCCATCTTCTTTGTGTTCCCCTGGCACGCTGTCTTTTGGCATCTTCTCTGTGGTCACGGTGCCAGGAGCTGGGCTGTCCAGACTCCTATCTGGCTCAGCTCATGCTGCCATGGTATGGAGGACAAAACGGCCCGGGCTGCTTCAACAAGTTATTTCTCGTGGTTCTGGAGGCAGGAAGTCCACCAACAGGCTCCATGTGGTTGAGGCCGGATGAGGGCTGTCTTGCTTGGCCTACCCATGGCCATCTTCTCACTGTGTCCTCACTTGGCCGAAGGGACGGGGGTCTCTGGGGCTCCTTTGATAAAGACATGAGTCCCATCACGAGGGCCATGCTGCTAGACCTCCTCTCTTACGCCCTCCTCCTAATGCCATCTCCTTGGGGCTAGAGTTCACTATGTGGATCTGGGGGTCCCCAACATCAGTCCGTAGCAGCTCCGCCTTGAGCTCTTGGTAGATAACAGCACCTTGGTGCCTGCACATCCCTGAAGGTGTTTGGGGAAGGGGCACCCTGAGAAAGGCCTCCTGGGGTGAAGCTGCCTGAGGCAGGAAGGGGAGGAGGGATTCCAGCCGGGGTGCGGAGGCACTTGTCGTAATCCCAGCAACTTGGGAGGCTGAGGCAGGAGAATCTTGTGTTCAAAGCCAGCCTTAGCAACCTAGTGAGGCCCCAAGCAGCTCAGCGAGAACCTGTCTCTAAATAAAATATAAAAAGGGCTGGGGATGTGGCTCCGTGGTTGAGTGGGGAATTCCAAGACAAGGGAGTGAAATGGTCAAAGACACAAAGGCGTGAGAAAGGAGTGACCAGGCAGACACAGCAGTGGGCTGTGGCCGCTCGGGCTTGGACCCCCGCGTGGAGACCTGCTCTCCAGCTCTTCTTGGACTGTCAGGGGAGTTTAGCTTCACCTTTCTGCGGAGGACACCGCCCTCCCGGGAGAGTGTGGAGAAGTTCCACCTGTCTCTGACGGGTGAATCCAAACACACAAAAGCACAGTCATAGCTCTGTTAGAAACGAAGGTCTCCAGCGGCAATCGAATGGCTCACTGTATTCACGACTGAACGTGCTGAGTCAGAAATAATGCCCGCCTTGGCAGTAGCCCAGGACAGCCAGGCAGGAGGGAGGAAGCAGGTCTGTGCAGCGCCTTCTCCTGGAGAGCTCTGCTCCCACCAGCTTCTCCTTCAGTCTTCCCCTGCCCTGTGCTGGGAGGACAGAGGTGACTCAGGCGCAGCAGAGGCCAGGGTGGCCAGGGTGGCAGTGGTGCTCGCCAGGGGCTCTGCATTCTGCTCCTGGAAACAAGAACTTCAGAGCCCCTGAGCTCTTCAGAAATAAAGCTACTTAGTGAAGAGTGTGGAGCGGGGACGAGCCCATCCATGCCACTCTGCTCGGGAGGCAGAGGGTCTCGCTGGAAACTGGGGACTCCTGGAAAAGTTTCCTTCAGGACCCTGCACATCAGCTCAAGGTCACAGCCTCACCTGGTTCAAAGGTGGGTGCAGAGAGAGGCAGGGAGCAAAGGCGGCCGCTGAGGAGGGCAACTGAGAGGGTTCAGCCTGGCACAGGTGCATTTACTCCAAGAGGCAGAGGAAAGGCAGATTTTACACAGGACTGAGGAAACAGTTTGGATAAATCAGCTTTTATTTGACTTAACAGGCAAAAGCAAATGAATAAATGAAAGACCATTGAAAAGCAGTAAAAGAACTGATCAGTAAAAGTCAGTAATTCAAAGGGAGCTGCCAATCTGAAAAGATGATTTGAAGCAATGGGGAAAGAATGCAAGGAAACTTCTGGAAACTAGAATAGTCACAGAGAAGGACGGATTATGACGTTAGTGAGGGAAGACTGCACAGAAATGTTCAGGAGCCTAGAAAGCTGTGGTTGGGAAAGCGAGGTGACGGCAGGAGGAGAATGTCTCCAGGTCCCCCCGCGTGCCTCCTTCTGGAAAACGGAGCAGCAGCAGAAGTGCTGAAGGTGCCCAGGCACCTGGGGCCTGCTCGCCGCGGCCTGGAGGCACTCGGACGTGGGGTTGATGGCCGTGTGGCTTAGCTCATCCTACAGAACTGGGTGGGATCAGCCCCGTGGAGAAGTTCAGCCAGTCAGGACGAAGCAAGTTTGTCCATGAAGAAATTCATGCCCGCAGAATGTCTGTGTAATGCAGGAGCAGAAAGGAGACGGGGACTCCACTCTGAAGTCTCCGCCTCCGAACCCGTGTTGTCTAACCCTGGTGTGCCACCCCACCACCCGCTCAGCTAACGGTGTAAAACATAACTTCTGTCTTTGCCTTTTAAAAACACAGCTTAGCTGTTCGACTTACTCTCCTTTTATTTTTCGGCCCTTGTTATATCCTGTTTTTATGTTCTCTGGTTGTTTCTTTGTTTCATTCTGTTTCTACATTTTGGTGACATTTATATTTTATTTACTTTCGTTTATATTGCCATTTGGAATTTGTCCACACTGTTCATATTTTCTCAAGCAATTACCTATAAGATTTTATAAAAACTGATTTGAGCATATGGTTTCTCAATTTTCAGATCATGACAACACTCTTAGTTTGGAATTCTTTTACAAAACATGAGAAATTTGGAAAAATTTTGCATTGTAAAATTGTATTTCTTTCTCTTTAACTTGCTCAACTAAGAAATAAATCTAACACGAGAATTAAAAATGATGAAGTCCTATTTCAAGGCACCTGTAGTATCAGCAGTTTCTACTAATTAGTTAGAATATACGTAAACATTTGTTAATTTGATTAAAGAAATAAGTGAAAACCTCCAAGTGATTTCATTGGGAAAGAGGCTACTATAATAATTGTAATCCCAATATGTGAACTCCAGTTGCACTAAGGGAGGCAGGTGAAGCTGTAAACTCTTCCAAATCCCTGAGCTCTGTTGAAAGAAACAAGCAGCCAGATGCCCCAGTCTGGACTCCAGGCTGGTAATTAGGTCACCAGGACTGAACCTGGGCCAGAACCTCACTCCCTCACAGCCTAGCATCTACCAGACTGTGAGGAAGGGGCGTAGGTTCATGGTCCACGGGGTAGGGATAGTGACGCCTATGGCTGAGGCATGAATACTGAGATTGTCAGACACCCCTGGACTCCCCACAAGCAAGAGCCATTGTTAAAGGAATCTAAAGCCTGCAGGGCAGTGAATGTACCCATGGTAACAAAATCCAAATCTGGGACGACTCCTGGATTTACTAACACAACTTCATTTACTAACAGCCTGACAGAAGAAAGAGTGTGCCCATTCTCTGGAGGGAATCCTCTGACCATGTTTTCTCTTGTTCTGTTTGCAATGTCTAGCATTTGATAAAAAGTTACAAGACACACCAATCAAACAAGAAGTGATAAACCACTGTCAAGATACAAAATACTCAATAGAGCTAGAACCTAGTATGATACCGATGTTGGCATTATAAGACCAGGACTTTAAATTAACTCTGATTAGTGCATTTATTAGTGTAAGAGAATGGAGAAAATTTTGAACAAACAGCTGGAGAATTTTATCAGAGATATAGAAATATGCAAAGGTCAAATTGCAATATTAGAAAAATGGAGCATGCTTCCTCAGAGTTCTGAGCAAAGATCAAATGGTCCAACATACACATAACTGAAGTCCCAGGAGGACCAGGAGAAAAACATACAGACATAACGAAGATGTGAGGAGATGCAGACTAACAGTGATGCAAATGATCCATGTTGTCAAACTATAGACCCGAGCGGCTCAGTCAACCCACGATGGAAAAGAAGCAAAGACAGAGCAACACTAAACAAATCATATTCTAACCTGCAATTCAAAGATCAAAAGCAAATCTTGAAGGCAGACAAAGAGAAAGGACAATTAAATTTATAGGAACAAAGGTAGAACCACAGGAGTTTCATTGTCAGAACATGGACAAGCCAGGAGACAACGAAGTGACGTGTTTACCTACTAAAATAAGAAGCTTTCCACCCAGGACTCAGCCCAGGTAAAGAAACTGTCGATAGCAGCCACGCTGTAGGACCAGCCCAGGTGCCCATCAGCCAAGGATGAAGATAATGGGGTGTACATACACAATGGAGTTCTACTCAGCTACAAAGAAGAGGGAGGTTAAGGCATTTGCTGGAGAAAGGATGGAATTGGAGAACATTGTCTAAGTGAAGTGAGCCAGACTCAGAGAGTCATGGACTGAATGTTTTCTCTCATTGTGGAAGAGAGAGCAAAATAAGGGGACAAAGTGGGGATGGGGCATCATGAAAATGGAAGGGAGATGAGTGGAGGGGAGGAAGGGGATTGAGGGGGGGAGGAGAGATGGGAAAAGGGAGGAACTGCAGAATAAGATTGACCAAATCATGCTGCATGCATGTGTGAATGCGCCATGGTGAATTCTGCCTTTATGTCCTAAAAGTGTTATTTTATAAGTACAATAAATAGATGGGAGGTCAGTGGCGGAGAGGAGGAAGTCCTAGGGGTTGAACTGGAGCAAATTATATTCCATGCGTGTATGATGATGTCAGAGTGAGCCCCAATATTGTGCATAGCTATAATGCACAAATAAAGACATAAAAAACCAAGGTGAACTATTTTCCCCAAAAAACTAAAACTGAAGAGAATTTATTGCCTAGAGACTAGCAGTTCTAGAAATTATAGGAAGAAATAATATAGCAGAGAGAGATTTACCTTTATTCAAGACAATAGAGTGATAACGATGGCAAATATTTATTTTCCTTATTTGTGAGTTCTCTAAGAATAAGTGTATAAAGAACAAAGAATAGTGATATAGTATGTGTGTATATGTAAAATGAAAATGCACATCAACAATTTCACGAAGGATTGGAGGAACAGATTAGAAGTATAGAATTGTGTGACTCACACCATGGATGATGTGATATAGTGAGATTCAGTGGTCAATTTTGATAGATAAATGACATGCATTACATGTTTGCATGTATTTATAAATCATATATGCATATATATTTATGGAGACATCTTTATGCACAATATATATCACAATAAGGCATGCTATTAATTAATATTAATATTAATTAGAATGGAGCATAGAGCAGGCAGTTGGAATTGTAAAGCAATTATGATTGGTGAAACAAAGTGTGGAGCTAAACATGGAATCATGACAAGTACTCAGATCAGCCCCAAAGCAGGTAGGAAACAAGAGCAAAAGACCAAACACTGTAAAACTGTAAAATGCTAGATTTAAATTTAAGGTCCACACTCCCTGTTTGAGGCTCACGTTTTCAGGTGTTCTGTCCCAGATGTCATATCAACAAGAAACTCACTTTCACAGAGCAGATAAGGTAAAAGGGAGGACAGGACGTCCCACGCAAGCTCACCTGAAGAGAGCAGAGGGTCCCTGAGGCCACAGGGAGTTAGAATCCACCAGGAGAGGTGCCTGCAGGTGGGGAGGGACTCCGCACAGCACAGCGCCTGCCTGAGCGGCTGGTCCAGAGCTGCCACATGCAGGAAGCAGAGGCCGGCCCAGCAGCACTGGCAGCAGATGCACAGGTGGCTTGGAGGAGCTCCGGCTCACCTGCGTGCGGCGACTGCAGGGCTGCCCGGCGGGGCCCCTCTGCTTGGCCGCTGCAGACGGGGTGCTTGCGGCTCCCAGGGCTGCGGCCGTGCTCAGGCCAGCAGGTCTCACGCGATTGGAAGCATACACTATTTGCTTTCAGACCACCATAGGATTAAGTTAAAAATCAATAGCACAAAAAATTCCTAGGAAATCTTCAAATATCTGAAGTAGCCAATACTCTCAAGCCACAAATGGTTCAAAGACAGGGGAAATTAAAAAAGTGTTTTAAATTGAAGGAAAATGAAAACCAATATGAAGTATCTGGTGGGATATAGCTTAAGCAATGCCGAATGGAAATGTATAGTGTTAAGATGGTGATGTTAAAAGAGGATGTATGAAATTAGTTACCTAAGGTTCACCTTAGAAAACTAGTGAAGAGACATGCTTAAACCAGAGCAAGCCAAGGAAATTAAAACATGAACAGCAGAAATCAAAGAAAGTAAAAACAAAATATAAGGAGACTCGATGAACCCAGGAGCTGAGTGTTTAGTAGGATCAGTACAACTGACACAGGCCTGGCTACGCAGAGCAGGAAAGTAGACCACACAGATGACGTCAGGAGGGAAGCAGGCTCACGACTGGGCTTGATGAGAACGTGACAGGAAAGAATCTAACCTGCCTGGTGGTGAGTTCAACAACTTGATGGGATATATGAGGCCTGAGTAGATCCAGATCTACACAAAGCTGGGTTCGAGGGCCCAGCCTTCCATCAGGGAAACCCCAGCCAGACGGCCTCTCTGGGATGTTCCACCAGCATTTCAAGAAGGAATCATACCCACAACTAAATAAACTGGGCCAGGAAAGGGAAGAGGGTAGAAGATCCCCCCGCCATTTTTCTGAGATCAGTTCTCTCCTAAGATAAAAACCATGTGAATACGATGGGGGGCCACAGCTCCAGCGTGCTTCACCAACCAGCACAGTACTAACAAGCCGACCCAGCAATGTAGGAAAATGATGGTACTTCTGGACCCTGGGGATTTTCTTTTTCTGGAATGTAATGCTGATTCAATATTAGAAAGCCAACTGATCTTGTTTATCAAAAGAACAAAGCTAAAAAGAATAAAAAGAAAGTATCTATTTATCAAACTCAACATCCATTCAGACTAGCAAACAAACACCTGTGAGCCAACTAGGCATTAACAGAAACCTCTTTAGCTCACAGAGAGCAGCAGTGAATGCTGAATTCACCAGTGGAGGGGAATGTTCCCCCTGAGGTAGACACAAGACAAAGACTTGTGTGCTCAGCACTTCATGCTGGGTCGTTCAGAAGCCCTAGGCCTTGCAACAAGCAGAGAGAGAGAGAGAGAGAGAGAGAGAGAGAGAGAGAGAGAAAGGGGGGAGAGGGAGGGCGGGAGGAGAGGGCAGGTATACAGTTAGAAAGGAATGAACAAGACTGTCTATCTGCAGATGAAATGATTGACTATTTAAACCATCTCCAAAAGTCTGCCCAGAGTTACCAGCACTAGTACTATTGGGTAAGTTTTGCAGGTTGCAGAATGCAAGGTACAAAATTCAGGTGTATCTCTGTAGTACGAGTGATGAACAATTAGAAATCAAAATCAAACAACAGTTTGATTTAAATTGCATAAGTTGCAATATTTATAGGTCAGCCTAACAAAATGTGTTATCCTGAAAACTGCAAACCATTGATGAGAGAAATCGAAGAAGATGTTAATGCACAGAGAGAGATTCTCTATTCATGGCTGGATGACTCAATAATGTTAAGATGCCAGTTAGCTCCAATTGATCTGTGTGTTCAAGGGAACCCTAAAAAATAATCCAGTTTCAGGGAAATTGATAAGTTACTTCAACAATCGGTATGGAAAGCACAGGACGGAGGACAGTGATGACAGTTTTGAGGAAGAAAAGCGCTCGTGAGGACTCAGGTGTAGCTGATGTCCCCTCTTGATAAAGGATGGGGACTGAGGCTCTTGTGGAACTGGAATGAAGAACACAGGATAAAGCCCGAGAGAACGCTGGTGCAGATCATCAGAAGGCACACCATCTGGATGCTCAATCAATTTTTGAAAAAGGTGCAAAGAAAATTCAGTCAATAGAAGGTTTTCTTTTCAACAAATGGTTTTGGGACCATTGGGCATTCATCTTCAAAATAAACACACCTTGATCCATATCTCGTGCCATGTAAAAACTCAAAATAAAATATAGACTTAATTAGAAAACCAAGACTCTAAAACTTTTGGAAGAAGACATAGAAGAAAAATGTTGTGACTTTGGTTTGGGCAAAATTTCCTACATGGGGCACCAAAGACATGAACCATGACAGAAGTCACATCAATAAATTGAACTTCAGCAAAATTAAAAACTGTCCTTCTTTCAAAGCAACTTTAACAAAATAAAAAAGTGCATACTTGGAGGAAAGATTTGTAAAACATAAATCTGGTAAAGAACCAGCATTCAGATTATATAGAGAACCCTTACAAGTCAATAAAAAAACAAACAGCACAGCGAAAATAAATAAAATAGGCCAGACGCATCACCAGCTAAGAAGTATGGATCACAGACAAGCACATGAAAATGTGCTCAGCATCCCGTATCACTAGGAAATGCAAATCAAATCCATTCTGCCAGGCCCCACGCCCCATTGGAATGGCTGTAATTAAAAGAAGCCGCAGGGCCACACTGTGTTTGGGACACAGAGCGGCTGACATTTCCGTAAGGTGCTGGAGGGAGTGCAGTGCCCAGGTGTTTGGAGGTCAGCTTGCAGTTCCTCATAGACCTCCCTCAGCCAGCGTCTCACTCCTGTGCACCTACCCAAGAGCAATGAAAAGACTGGCCACACCCTTGTGGTATGGGTCTGAGTGCCCCAGAGGCCATTACGCTGAAGGCCTTGTCTAGGAGCTGTGCGCTGCAGGGAGGTGGCAGCCTGCAGGAGGCGGGCCTGCTGGCGGGGAGTCAGGCCCTGAGGGTGTGCCCGTGCCCGTGCCCTCGGAGGGATGTTGGAACCTCAGTCCTTCCTCTTTTCTCTGGCTCCTGGCCACAATCCTCTGTCACGTTAGTGTTGAAAGTCTTCATGATAAAATTTGAAAGAAGAGTGAAAAAAGAAAAAGCTAAAAGATGCGATCCTACCACAATGAAACACACCTCAGGAGGTCACAGGAGTCCCGGGGATCCTACGGCTCACCAGGTGCGCTGCCCCGAAGCCCCTGAGGGCCGTTAGGGAGCATCAGCAGCCCTGAAAATCCACTACCAAAATCCAAGGCAGCAGAAATCAGGGTCATAAAAACGAACGTCACAAAATCGCCCACCTTGAACTGCATGTTTTAGAAATTAATAAGTTGCCTCCAAGAAGGACTCAGGCAAAAATGAAGCCCGAGAGGAGGATGTCACCTGAATGCACAGCATGTCAGCTTTCAAGTAGAGACGCTGGAAAACCAGAGGAAGAGACCCAAAGTGCGAAGAAGCAAAGGATAGAGACGCTTCTGCAGCTCGCAAAGCAGAGAAGAGAAAGTGAGACTGTGCAGAATGGTTCCCCTGCCTGTGGACACAAAAACAGGTCACGTGTTGACTTGCGTCGTCTGTTTGCTGCAGGTGGCTTTCCACAACTGGAGGACCTGCTTCCTGGGACGTAGGAGCTATTCGGATGAGCCAAGCTGGGCAGCTGCATGAATCCTGCCTCTTCTAACCTGCCCCCCTGCCCAGCTACCTCAACCTTGTCCCTGCCCACGGTCCAGTCCTGGCCCCCGTGACTCCCAGGTGTTGCTAGTGAAATTGCCGGTACTCCAAGGAGCATCTCATGACTGAGGCTGTGCTTCAGGAAGTGGTGAGACTCTAATGTACGTTAGGAAGGTCGCCACCCATTTTATCAATAATTTTTCAAAAATGGAAAAAAATTGGCAGCAAATTACATGGACAAATCTAAGTCAGATTCTAAAAGCATTGAAGATGTCACAGCACAGCAATGACGGCTTGTCCCAGAGACTGTGTGGTGAGATAGGTGTTTGCAGTGACATCATGACCTGGTTTAATAAGAAAAGACAGGCTTGTGTCAATTAGGCTATGGACAGTGTGTCATTTGATGGAATGCAAGTCCAGCAGCCATTTACAAAAGCCAGAAAACGAGAGGCGAGGTGGACCCCGACAGAACAGCCACCTAAAAGCCTCATGTGATGACAACGCTTGGCATCAGAGGGCTCATCCGCGTCACTGCGCATCACGACTTTAACTGCTTTCTGCACGTTCTGGCTGGTGCAGCAAGAGTTGAAACAGGAATAAGAGATACCACCTATCCAGGTGCTGTGACCCAGGCCTGCACTCCAGCAGCTCAAGTGGCTGAGGCAGGAGGATCCAAGTTTAAGGCCAGCCTCAGCAACTTAGTGAGACCCTGTCTCAAAATAAAATATAAAACCAACTGGTGATGTGGCTCAGTAGTTAAGCTCCCTGGGTTCAATCCTTGGTACCCCCAACCCGCAACACAAAAAAAAAAAAAAAAAAAAAAAGAAAAGAAAAAGAAAGAAAAAAGAAAAAGAAAAGAAAGAAATACCACCTGAGGATGACATGCTTTTATATGTGAAACATCCATACTGTCAAAACTAATTGAAATTCAGCCAAGTGGGTTCATAAAATCCAGATGTACAAAGGACAGTTGTTTCCTACACATTAACGATTACTTAGACCTTGTAACGGAGGCCGCTCTCTGTTACGTAGCATGGAAAATGCACAGGATACTGGTGAACAGCCATCTGGGGCGGATGGGTCACGACCTTCACCTGTCAAGAGGACTCTGGGCATTGTGGGGAGATGACACTGTCAGGTGAGGACGCCTGCTGGGCTCCCTGGTGGGAAAGTCCACGTGAGAGGAAATCAGCGCTGCTCTGGTCACTCTGTGGCCACGAGGCAGTCTCTTCCCATCACTGTTTGGGATGTGAGGAAATGGTTGGGAGAAGTCATTGTGTGTATGCAGACACACCTATACATGTACACATGCGGGAGGCGTTTAATTGATTATTCTAAAGTTATAGCAGCTTATGCAGCCTGGTGCTGAAGTGCAAATCAACCCAGGTCAATGTGAGCAGTCTTAACAGAATCCTTCTCTAGGCGAATGATCTCACTGATAAGCGGATGATGACACATAATGGGGGGTGGGAGGGGGGCAAGACTGGAGGAAGGAGGGACTGTATAGAGGGAAAAGAGGGGTGGAAGGGTTGGGGGGAAGGAAAAAATAACAGAATGAATCAAACATCATTACCCTATGTAAATGTATGATTACACAAATGATATGCTGTTACTCCATGTACAAACAGAGAAACAAGTTGTACCCCATTTGTTTACAATAAAAATAAATTAAAAAAAAAAAAGAATCCTTCTCTAGGATGATTTGTTCTAATGCCATAATAAAAAGATGGAGATCAACAGGTGATCCAGAATGGTTATAAGTGGTCATTATGAAACACGCAGTTTGCTCACAAGTAATTCCAGGAACGCAGGTTTGAAGCACCAACTGCCTCTCCCTGTTGAAGGAGCAGGTGCTTCCGGGAGCTGCCCGGGGGCTGCCCGTGGTGCTCGAGAGCCCGTTCAGGAGTCGTGTGCCAGGGTCCTGCGGTGGGGCTTGCAGGCCTTTAAAAGAGTTCCTGCAATCTCACTACACATGATGATACAGTGCATCGTTGCTGTTTATAATGCCAGAAGGAAAAATAGACCCTCCCCTGTCTGTGGCTAGATAATCCGCTGAGAGGTTTACTGATACATGGGATGAAAATCGATGCTCTTCAGACACTAGGAAAACCACATTTAGGTTTTGGTCCTTTTGTTGTTGCGTCTGAGTAATGCAGGGCTGGGTGGGATCCAGGGCCTCAGGCATGCTAGGCCAGTGCTGTACCACAGAACTGCGTCCCCAGCTCTTAAGATCGATCACATGTAGGTTATTTAAATGCAAAGAAAATCCTCTTGTTGTGTTTGAGTGGTCAGTTTTAAAAAGTAGGTTTTAGACTGTGAGCAGCAGGATCTGAACTTTGAGGGCACTGTGCAGAGTGTGTGCACACGTGCATGATCCCACAGGGAATGCACACACACACAGACATGCACACACAGAACGTGCAAGACCCACAGCAGCAGGGCAGGGGAGGTCTGTCTGGAAGCCTGATCGGGGGCGCTTTGACTTCAGCTTTATAATATCTTTTATTTTCCATTTTTCATGAGCATGTATTACTTTTATAATCAGAAAAATACCACAAATACATGAAAATGCTTCCTTGTCTTCGTGGTATTGAGAAGAGACAGTCACCTGCCGCCTGAGCCTCACATCTGCCACATAGCAGAGTACACGGAGGGCAGCCTGCGCTCCGCAGGCCTGAGTTTTACAGCCCCTTCACAGCTTCTGTTTTTGAACTTGATTTACTGTTATCACGTAGTTTCAGGAAACAGAAAGAGCTTCTCTGAGTTCAGTACCCCTGACTTCAGACATCTCGTGTCACTTTTGGTGTTCTGGCAGAGCTTCCTAGGCCTGTCTTAACTAAATGCCACTAACCCTGTGTGTGGTCTAGTGGCAGACCTCTCGGCCCTGGAGCAGGACAGGTGAAACCGGGGCCCTCGGAGCTGCCAGGGGCCCACTCCGGCTCTCCTGGCTTCTGCAGGGGCCTACCCCGGCTTTCTTGGCTTCTGCAGGGGTCCACCCTGGCTCTCCTGGCTTCTGGGGTCCTTGCACTCCCAGGCAGTTTTGGGCCTGTGGACGCGTCACTCTGAGCTCTGACTCTGTGGTCACAGGGCCACCTCCCTGTGGGTGATGCCAGCCTTTGGATGCAGGGTTTGTCCTCATCCTGTGTGACTTCATCTACACAATGGCATCCGCAGGGGCCACGTCTAGTTCAGGTCCGGTCCCATCATCCCCCACCTGGAAGAACCTCAGAGGCAGTCGGCTTGCACTTCCTCCATGGAAACACCACCCTGCTGGCCTGGGGGGCAGGTGTACCCTGGGGTCCATGCAGGTGGTAACCCTGCTTCCTGCAGATTCCTGCAGGTTCCTGTGGTGAGTAGCTCCACTGAGCTGTCTTGGGCTCTGCCCTTTAGCCCTCTGGGAGAGCCACCCTTGCCTTCGATTGCAGAGAAAACTGCAGGGAACACATCCCCAAAGTGAACTGTACCATCTGGAAGAAGAAGGAAAAAATACTTGCATGTTAGAAATTTCAGCTAATGAGTTGCATGACCTTGTGTGGGTCACTGCAGGACTTAGATGCAGGGTATTGCGGTGTTAGCCACTGATATGAATGGTTCCTGTGCCCAAGTGTCTGTGATACCCACAATGTCCCAAGCATTCCCAGAGTGCTGTCTGGGCAAGGTGGGGGTGCAGGTGGGCACTGTCCTGCTCCTAACCTGGCAAGCCAGCCCTCTCTGGCCTCTGCACCTCCTCTATCGCAAGGCTGCACTGCAAGTGCCCATGGACGTGAAAATTGGTTGTGCCCCAGGCCCTGTTTTTGGTTATCCAAAATATCAGCTACAACCGAAGGAAGGAATGCCTAGAAAATGAAAATTAAGAGCCATTTGTGTTTTGCAAGGTATTTCGTGTCATTTTAAAGAACCAACTCCTGTGAATGGCTATTTTCCTTGAACTTATGGTGATGGTGCACAAATGACAGTCTGTCAGAAGGTGAGAGCCCCAGCTCGCAGACAGGGAACGGAGCCTCTCATCAGTGCTGAGGTGCTCCTGAGGACTCATGGCTGCAGGCTTCAGCATCCAGACTTGCTCACGCCCTGTCTTCCTTCCTTCTGGAAGTTTCCAGATCCCAGCCCCCATTCTGAAGCAGCATTTGCCAGTGGAAATAGAACACATAGTAGGTATGAGATTTAAAATGTTTGGCATTCATATTTTTGAAAGTCTAGCAATAGCTTAAGTCTAATAATTCATTTTATTTGTCCAAAATATATAGAGCATTATTATTTTAACATGTAATCAATATAAAATCATTAATCTGTCTGATAATGGTTCCTCCCTTGGCATTTCCCATGGAATGTAGTGTGTATTTCACACTTACAACACACCTCAGTTCAGACCAGTCACACTCCAAGTGCTACTGAGCCACACATGTCCCCTGTGTCCCCTTGGGGGACAAGACAGTAGTGGAAGATAATACCCAAGTTTACTTGTAAAGACCAAAAACCTCTTGGTTAGCATTTTTTAGGAAGGTTTAAAGACAGCCTCAAAGGAGTTTACTTGACATTCATTCTGTGAACAAATGGCGTGACCTCTCGTGTCTGTGGCCCTGGAAGAATGAAGGTCTGTTTTAATCTGTGCACCCAGCGGGTAATCAGGGTAGGCTTGTATGGTGTGCATATGCACCAGTGATTCGCTTTCCATTGCAATGTATTTCACTTTTTTCCTATACAAGGATAATCCATATTTGTTAGGTGTTAAATTTTGGAAATCACTGAACTGTGGATGGAAGGAATAACATTGCTGCGACTCAGGAAAGATCTACAGGTGAGGTGCCTTACCTTCAGGGGGTGGTGTGGCGACCAGAGTTTTGTGTTCTCCTCTGCCGGTGTTGAAATATTTATTCATCTGTGATATCCAAATCTAGCTCATTTCACCTTGAAAAGCTTTAACAAATCCAGTTGGAAACCAGTTTCCTTAACATAAACATTCCAGGGAAACCGATCCTAGACGTTCCTGGTGCACAGGCGCTTGTTAGGACTGCAGCGTCATCTCTGTGATCATTTCCCCGCCCGAGCTGTCGAGCATTTCCCCACCTGAGGACATCGGAAGGCCTTCTCGCAAGAGCCACTGAAGTGCTGAGTTCAGGGAGTGTCATTTCTTCTCTCCGTTCCTGTGTTTTTGCGTTGAAATCTGCAATGCCCATTGTTACTGGCCCTGCCTGATGTCTGAGTGCAGCGTTGGCGCTGACCACAGGCGTCCTCGGTGCTGGCCTTGTGGCTGAGGGTGGTCACGCTGGGCAGCAGCCTGCTGCGGGACAGGTCTTCAGAACCGCCCTCAGCTTCCCAGGCGCCCGCCATTCTAGCCTGCAGCGGTCACGGCGTTGGTGACCATAATTCAGTGTTGGATTGTCCCCTGCTTGCCCTTTTTCTATTTTTCTCTTTTAATTGGTCACTGTATGGTGTGGCCTTTGAGCGCGTCGCGACATGAAATCTCTGGTGTTCCTGGTGGGCTCGGGCTCTTGGTGACGGTCGCCCTCCCCTGTGCGGTGGGTGCTGGCTCCCTGCTGTTGGCCGGGCTCCTTCCTCCATGAGTCTTTCTTCGCTGCACTCACCAGCGCTGGTGTGAAATCACACTGGCTTCCTGGAATGAATTGGGAGGTGGCCCCTCCGTTCTGACACCTTGAAAGTCTTACAATACTAGAACGAATCTTCCTTAAGGATAATTTGCAGGATTTGCTATTACAATATAAAACCCTGGTCTTCCTTTTGCGAAAAGATGTTTAACTACTGATTTAATGCCCTTAATTGCATGACTATCCGTACTTGGTATTTTCATTCTGGTTGGGTTGACAGGTCATTCCTACATATTTTAGAATTCATATTTGCATCACAGTTTGCAAATTGTCTTTGGAACAAGATTGCTAAACATTTACATGCCTTTTCAATATCTTATATTAGTAGTTATCCTTTTTAGAAAATTTTTATTTGTTCTAATTAGTTATGCATGACAGAATGCATTTATGCATTTTGATAAATCATACATAAATGGAGTATAATTTCTTGTTTTTCTGATTGTACGTGTTGCAGTATCACATTGGTCATGCAGTCGTACATGCACGAGGTAAAAATGTCTGACTCACTGTACTATCATTCCTTCCCCCATACCCCTTCCCCTTCCTTCGCACCTCTCTACCTGATATAAAGTAACTCTATTCTTCCCTAGTGCCCCGCTCCTTACCGTGAGTTATAGAAGTGTTTTCACCTCATCATTGAAAATATCTACTTGTTCAGCATCATTTGTCCATTTTGTTTGTTCTTCAAAGAAACAACTTTTGAAAACAGCCTTAAGTCAGTAGGGGTAATGATGCGTGCCTATAATCCCAGTGGCTTGGGAAGCCAAGGCAGGAGGATTGCAAGTTCAAAGCTAGCCTCAGCAACTTAGGGAGACGCTGTCTCAAAAAAAAAAAAAAAAAAAAAGAAAAAATAAAGAGAAAGGGCTAGGGATATGGCTTAGTGGTTAAATGCCATTGGGTTTAACTCTGACTCTCTCTCTCTTATTTGTTAGTGGGGGTTGAACCCAGGGGTGGTTTACCACTGAGCCACTTCCCCGGCCTTTCTATTTCTTACTTTGAAACAGGGCTTCACTATCTTGCTGAGGCTGACTTTGAACTTGTGATCTTCCTGCCTCAGCTTCTAGAGTCACTGGAATTGCGGACATGTGCCATTATGCCTGGTTTCAGGTGCACCACCTCCACTGAACAATACCAGGACGTTATGACAATATGATAGCAACAGCTGTTTTTCTCCGCTCCTCCCAACAGATGCTTGGATTGTTCACTAGGTACTCTTAAAAAATATCATTATTGTTATTCTATATTGTTAAATATTTGATTTCCTCAGATGATTCTTCTGAGACTCTTCGGCATTAGATCCTTTAGAATTTCTTCTTAGGAAGGTCAGCTAGTAGTAAATCTGTTTTTGCTTATCTAAAAATACATACTTATTTTTGTCTCATTTTTGAGGAATGGATTTCTGATGGAAAGTTGCTTTTTAATCAACTCTTTGAAAACTTTTTCTTGATTTCTTATAATATCTATTAATTTTGGAGAGGTTTGCTGCCAGTCTAAATGATTTTCCCGTGTATATCATCTGTCTTTTCTTTGTACCTATTTTAGATTTCACCTTTGATTTTAGGATTTACATCATGATTTATCTAGATGTGAGCCTTTTAAAAATCCGCCTAGCTTGTGGGTTGTGCTTTTGTTGGTGCATGTCTTTCTTCATTTCTGGGACATCTTTCTTATTTTGCCTTCCTTCTTATATTTTTCATTTTGGACTTCTAAAATGTTGGTAAGGACTATGTTGAACTTTCTTATTCTAAATTTTTTACCTCTTACTTTTCCCTTCATATTACTTTCTCTTTGTTCTCCATACTTCTTGAGATAATTTCTTTGGCTGTATTTTTTCATTTGCCAAATCTCTCTTCATCTACATCTAATCTGCTATTTCAACTCCCTAAGAAGTTTGTCATTCTAACAATTATAATTTTAATCTCAAGAAATTCCATGATTTTTTTTTCAAATCTGCTCCATTCCTTATTGTGTCTTGATCTTTGCTTCTCTTGAAAACATTTCACATGCAATTGTTTTGTATTCTGCACATAGAATTCTGGCATCCCTGTCTCTGGGGGTGTAGGTTGGCTTGTGTTGCTGTGCTGATTCTCACGCCTGGTAGTTTGCTCACCGATTTATCTGGTGTTCTTTATCACGAGCTTATCACCTTATCTCTGTGAAACTTGTGGGTTAGGTTGGTTATACCTTCCGATAAAGATCTATACCTGCACAGCTGAGGGGCACCACCAGCCCAGACCCATCACCTGAAGGTCTCAGATCCTGGAGTGGGTACTGAAGGCCTCTGCTGGCCTCTGCCCCTGACTCATGGGAGACCTGCCCTTCCTGTCTGCCATCTGCGGGTCTAAGACAAAAGTCTCCAGGGGAAGTGAGGAAAGGTGGACTCTTGGGGACTGGATCTGTTCTTGGCACCACAGACATGTGTCCAACCCAGGGTTGGGCTCCCTCAGGGAAGTTGGTCACAGCTGTGTTGAAAACCTAGCTCATCTCAGCTGCTTTTGCTGAGAAGACTGGTCAGCTCTGGAGTGTACATGCACTTATCTTTAAATTGTATAGTGAGAAATATTCTTCCAACAGAGAATACATTTTTGTCTCAAATTATACACCCTCAAATTATATACTCTGATAGCTGGGCAAAAAGCCAGATAAGCTGGTGCACAGATTCCTCTGAATTATAGCTATCGCCAGAGCTTTAATTCGCCAGAAAGTTAGGTTCAAGACCTGCATGAAATGAACATGTAGGAAGGATGTTAGATAAAAATGGAATATTCAGTTTACCAGCCCATTATTTTCCTCCTTTGCAAACCAAGTAGGGATGCCTCGCAGGTAAGAGCACGAGCTCCTGGCAGCAGAAGCCCTGAGCTTTGGTGACGACTCCTGAATGGGTACAGCAAGGGTCTGACGAGCGTCCTGACCATGCTCAACACGGGCCTGTGCACTGGAGGAAGTGCCGAGGGAGTCGTGAGCGAGTGGGGAGGTGAGAGGAGTCTGCCCCGTGGGTCTTACAGCCACGTTTCTTTCTTCTTCTGATAAATATTCCACTGTGCTAACTTGTGTCAGCAGATTAAAGAACTCTGGGTGAAAAGCTGCCGGAGGGCAGAGCTGGTCTTCCTGCTGTGGGCAGGGGTCAGCGCCTTCTGCCACTCAGGTGGTGCTCTCCACACACCTTCGGAAGCAGTGCTGGGTCCTGCTGACCACAGTCCTGGTTCCCATAGTTTCTGAATTCTTGAGAAAGTGGCCTCAAATAGACTTCTGAGGAATTTGAAAGCTGCAGACAGGCAGATTCTGCGGCTGTGCTCCTGGGCTGGAGACTTGGGTCATTCCTCAGTGGCTTCGTAGAGCCGGGTGCTCCCTGGCTTGGGGTGGTCTTCCCTTTGGGGCTGAGGTGGGAGGCCACGGAGTCAGGCTTGTGGACTGAAGTGGATACAGATTCTGAGGAGGGTCTCTTTAGGGCTGAGACCTAAGGCAGCAGCCTTGTGAGGTGCCTGGAGGTGGGGCCACCCGAGCTTCCAGAGATCTGCCCCAGGGAGCCAGCAGGGAGCGCGCCTGGTATTCCTGCAGTGGTGACCTGTGGTCTCATCTTATCACAGCCTCCCGGCCTCAGGCACAATAGAAATGCCTTGGACACAGCAGCATTAGTCCCTCCTCTAAGGAAAATAAGTCTTCGCGTCAGGTAGCGTTATCTTCAGTGAAGTACAGTGGATTTCTAAAAACGGAAATTAACCTTGAATCTCCTTTGTTCTAATGAGCCTATTTGCATTCATTCTCCACCATAGACACAGCCCGCAGGTGGCTTCCCCAGGTAGCCAGATCCAGGCTCGCTGCAAGGCCTGGACACCACGGACCTGCACAGATGCTAGCTGGTTTCTCCAGGGAGACCCTGCCTCCTCCTGGGAAGCAGAGGTGGGTTTTACAGTTCACAGTAGATGTGGAACATTAGTTAGCAAGGGTCAGTGGTGGCTTGCTGAGATCATGAGACAGAGGCACAGGAGAAAAAGAATTCTCACAGAGGCCCACAGTGACCACCTGAATAGTGACTTTTCTTAAAATGGCATTTTGAGATTGCCTCTGAAGGTCAAGATTTGAATATGGACTCAGAAGAGGAAGGTGGGCCAGAGACCTGCTCACGTTCCTTGGAGAGCAAGACTTCTTCGCTTTAGACATGGGGGGTGAGCTCCCCTGGCCCCTCCTGGCATGGATGTCTGCCACCCTGCCCACCCTGACCCCATCACGGTGCCCCTCCAGGGCTGCCCGAGTGTACGCGTGGCTAAGCATGCACCATGTCCACTGGGATGCCAGCCTCTCCTCCCATGCAGCTTCAGACATCCGTGGAGCTGAGTAGGTAGCTGAGATGATCCCAGGGTGCCCAAGGAGAAGCCCACCCCCTGAGGTTCCCTGAGGGAACAGCGGCCCTTGCAGTGGGAGGCCACAGTGGGGCCACAGTCTGCCTTCTGAGACCCACTAAGGCTCAGCCCATCTTCCATTTGTTCAGATTATTTAGGGGCCATTTCCCTGGTGCTGTCAAGGGGCAGGTGGGGAACAGGTAAGGGAGGGAGGACAGAGAGTAGGCAGGGCAGGCCCCAGTGAGGGGCACAGGTACCCAGCTCCTCGGGCATCTCCTCAGTGTGGTTTCCGCCAGACCTGGCTCAGCCCAGGCTCCCCAGGACGAGCTGGGTTTCAGCTCAAAACCCACCTCACTAGGAGCAAAGCGAGGGATCCCTGGACAAAGTGACATTTGACCAGACAACTTACACCTCACCAGAAATGTGCCCAGATGGGAGAGAAGACCAGGGCCATGTTAGTCTGAAATCCATGAAATTCCAAAGGAAGGAGAGAGAACCAGTCCAGGAGGATCAGCCCCCTGCCCTGCCAGGTGCCTGGCCAGGTTGTGGTCGCTGGGCAGGTAGCATGTGGTCAGGCTGCATATGAAAAGGCCATGAATGTCCAGTGTCCATGTCAGTGAGGGTGGGGTCAGATGTGCTCTGGGGCAGGATCTGTCCCCGTTTCACAGGTGAGGGATTCAAGAAGTGTCCAGGGGACAAAGCGCCTCTGCCAGGTTACGGCTAGGTGGTCAGCTGTGGAGTGCACCACCTGAGCTTTCCAGCCCCAGAGGGACCGTGATGTCCAGAGGGCAGGCGAGACCAGGGGCCCCTGGTGAGCCACTATGAGCACCCTCCTACGCCTTGCTCCTGAGCTGAGCCCGAGGGTTGATCAGAACCCCAGGTGTCGGGGAACCCCCAGCCCTGCGCTGGGCCATGGGCCTCCCCTCACTCCTGGATCTCCTCTGTGGGCTTCTCTCTGTCCTCTAAGCTGCTGTCTTGTGGCGAGCTGTCCCCGTGGACGTACCTTGGCCGGGACACCTTAGCCGTCCGCTTGGACGAACCTCTGCCGGGGACACCTTTACTCAGGTGCTCTCATGGTCGCTCACCCTGCTTTGTTAAGATCTTTGCCGCTCTGACCGTGTCCCTTTAGGAGGGGCACCTGGCCCCTGTGGCCCCCCTCTGGTCATTGTCCCACTGCCACCGATTGCTCCCCTGACTCTCCCGTTGGCTTGTCCACTGCTCCTTAGACGGGACCCTGAGCCCCCACTTGGGAGGGCCCCGTGAACACTGTGAAGTGCCTGAGGATGGACGTCCCTGAGCCTGGTGTGGTGGGTCTGGGTCAGGCCACTGCCCTGCTGGCCTGCAGGACGTTTCCCGTCCTCCTTCAAATGCGGTGACTGGGCCGTCACAGCTGTGGAGTGCGCCTGCCGCGGCAGGGAGTGCCTACCACTGAGTGCTGGGCTCAGACCGACCGAGAGCCCTCCCGACCTTCCAGTCTCTTCATCCGACTGGCTTGCCAGTGCTGAGCCCCTGTCATCCTCCGTGGTCACCATTCCTTCAGGGTCAGGAGCTGTGCAAGGTCCCGGGTGGGTCTGCAGGTGTGAGAGGCTCTGAGCTCAGCAAGCGCTGCCCCCGTCGCCCCCAGTGCCTCAGCTCCACAGCTCAGGCTTCGTCTCTCTCAGGGCACCAGGTCCTCAGGGACAGACCCAGTCGTGCCGCATTACGCCACGTTGAAGCAGAAATTCGGCGAGACCTGTCTGGGCCACTGAAAACGATGACAAACTCCTGACGATTTCCGTTTTCTATTCTCCTTTTCAAGCACTGCATGTATTCACCAGGGACATGCGTGGAACCCTGGTCTGGAGGCTGTTTCCCAGGAAGGTCTGAGGAATAGTCACCCGAGTGGACACGTTTATCTGTGTCCACCGTGCTGACCTGCGAGTGAACAGCGCGTGCACTTACCTGGGGAGCGCCGGCACCGGAGCCACTCAGGCAGGTGATGACGAGGAGGGCACATTTGCTGTCTCAATTATGAGGCATTCAATCATGTTAATTTCATAACGAAGAGTGGCACAGCAAAGCCGCAAAGTTCCTAAAGACCGCCAGTGGCTTGATTGCATTGCCGTCTGCCTGCGTCTCTGAAGAGGAAGATTCGGGCTGAGCACCATTTCCTGCACTTCATTACTGCCACGGGGTATTAGCAGGCAGGTGAGGGGTGAGCGCGGCTCTGTGGGTCGCACATAATGAAGTGGCTTGAAAGCAGTCACGTGACGATAAGCAGCAGCACATTGCTTAATGCATCAGGGAGCCCTCCACAAAACTTTTGTTGTTGAGCAAATGGGATTGTGTCCCACGTTCAAGGTCAATAGGAGCCGGCTGCCTGTTAGGAGTGGAATCTGCCGACTGCAGCTTTAGGGGGTGGTCACAGTTATTTTAGGGCAAAAGGTTAACCTTCCTTAGTGCCATCAAGGTGCACAGAGGTGGCTCTTCTTGGCAGCAGACGGACCTGCTTTCTGCGTCCTCTGTGGAGGGTGCTGCTGGATCCCCAGGGGAAACCCTCTGGAGCACACAGAGAGATGCAGGAGTTGGGGCAGCCTCTTAACCCACTGAAGCCACTCACTGGATGAACTCCTGGGGAGACCAATGTCGTCTCCTCTTAACATGCGCTTCACATGCCTACATATGCACAGTGTCTCTGAGCACAGCACTGCCCCAGGAGGGTATCAATGCGCATGGCACAGGTAGGCAGGTCTTGGGTTCTGGTGGGAAGTGGTCTAGGGGAATTGGGCTCTTCCAAGCCAACCTGGCATCCAGGTTGGCCAGGGTGCATGCACTTTGTTACGGTCCTCTTCCACCCAGACACCTGAGCCTGGGCTGCTGCACACCGGCTCCTTCCTTATGGGCTTGATTCCAGGAAGCCGACTCCTCTGCAGTGCTGGTTGCAGTGGCCGCTGGGCTGATGGTGCTTGCTGGCCGGGAGTGCCTGTGAACCGGCTGCTTCCCGTGAGGGGAGTTGCTTCCCTGCCCTTTCTTCCCCTTGCCTCCTCTGACTGGCTTCATTGCAGCAATCAGGACGTCTGCATCGCCGAGTATTAGCGGCAATTTGTTCTTTGGGGTAGTGTAATTAATCTCTAGTTTTAATAAAATGAATATTCAAATTATTGTGCACAGAGTTACATGAAGCCATAAAAATAACAATAAATTAGTATTCCTAAACTGATGAGCAGAGCAGAGTGGACTCCCCCGGCATTAAAGAGCTCACGTGCCCTCCTCCTGCAACCTTGTACGCCGCGAAGGCTGGAGAGCGACTCTCCTGTGTGAGGCTCTCAGTGTCCCTGCCGTGGACACAGCCACTTCACCAGAGTGGATGGGAGATGGGTGCTGTTGGCACCAGCGACCTGGGGGCCCTTTGGGCCCATGGCCTCAGGGTCCTGGCTAGACACCCACCACGACTTAGCGCTTCAGCTCTGCAGGAGGAGACCTAGCGGAGAGTCCTGATGTGATGGGGAGAAGGGACAGGACTCCTGGCTGCACCACCCAGTGCAGACCTGGGAAAGCAGAGCCTTTCATCATGGGAGGTGGGGACAAGGACCAGGGAGGGAGCCTCGTCTCTAGGGTCAGCACCCATTGCCTCGGGCTGCACTCTGGGCTCTGAGCCCACCAGCTCCACCGAGGCAGCAGTCCAGTCTGGGGGTACCCGGATTATGGCTGGGACAGGAAGATGGCCCACAGTCGCCATGGCTGGTAAGTGGCAAGCCCTGCAGGTGGATCTCACCAGATTTCTGCTCAGCTCCCCTGGGAAAGCAGAAGGGAGGCAGGACATCTCTGCTTGGCAGGAGTGCCAGCTCTGGAGCCCTGGGGAAGACGTTCCATGACATGGAACCTGTGTGCAGAACTGCAGCGGCATCCAGTAAAGAACAAACCAGAGCCAGGTGTGGTGCGCACACCCGTGGCCCCAGCTACTCAACGTCCTGAGGCAGGTGTACCTCTTTAACCCACAAGTTCAAGACCAGCCTGGGAAGCACATTGAGCCCCTGTTTCAGAAAGGAAAAGGAGGAGAGGAATCTAGGTAGCAGCTTGCTGCGAAGAGTGTTCCTCCAAGGGCTGAAGCAGGACTGGATGACACCAGCCCTTTGCACAGGTCCTGTGCACAAAGGAGTCGTGCCTACAAAGCAGTGACAGAGCGCTGATGCAGGAGACGAGAAGGGCTTTGGGAGAGGTTAAGCACCGTGACGAGTGGATCTCCCAGTCTCAGCCTTTATGGGGTGGGCTGCGTGGCAGAGCCGAGGCATGCGGGTGGGGATGGGGTGGACCACCTCACCCTGAGCCAGTGTCCCTGGAGGATGGTTGTTGCATGGACTCCATCAGTTCCTACGGGCTCCAGTTTTGCAACCTGTGTGTCATTTTGAAGAGACAGAATGATCTCTGCAGAACATAAAAATGGGGTGCTTCTACACTGCCAGGCTCTTTCCTTTCTAGTGTCTACTGGGTGGACCAGCTGCCTACTGCTGCAGCAGAATAGCGGCGATGTCCTCCTCACTGACCCCAGTAGAGCTTAGATGCTGGCCACTCTCCCGACACACCAGGCAGAGGAGAAACAGGCACATTAGATAGGACAGTGGGTTTCTCTGTGGCACATTGCTTGATAAATTGTTCCTTCTTCATTCAGGAAGTTTAGCTGGACACCTTCCTTGGTCGCTTGCTCTCCCTTGGGAATAACACTTGGTGTTATGTCCTTATTTTCTAGAAGGTCCTGAGTGGGGGGATTCTGGGCACTGTTTTGCCCATGCTGTTGCTGGAGACCCGCTGCCCGAGACAGGCTTCTCTGGGTCCATTGGGGGGAGGGACGCTGGGGAGAGGAGTCATGTTCAGAGGGAGGCCCGAATCTGGATCTGTGGGGCTCACTGGGGTCTTGGGTTCAAAGGGTGTTGCAGAGGTGCCCCTGGGCAGGACTCGGGCAGTGTGGCCTGCACCGTTGCTCTAAGGGCATGGCCCACAGTGTGGGCGTAGGGGAAGTGGAGGCACCTCATTTGCAGACGGCACTGCAGAGCAGCTGGTGTGCACTCCCTGGGTCAGGTTCCAGGAGGGGGCCCGGTTTCACCCGCAGTTCATGTGTCCTTGGGACAGCCTGGGGGCTGGAAGTCATGGAAACACAGAGCCAGGGTAGGTCTGCGGTGGTCCACACTGTCACCGTGAACCCCGATGGAGGATCCAAGAGAGTGTGGACCTGGTTATCCTTAGGTCTAGAGTCAGATCTGACCCCTGGCTCCATGTGAAGCCAGTGTTAGGGTTCTGATAGGAGGTCCCAATAAGCTGGTGATTAGATTGTGAAGGCCATAGCCTAGTGAGTAGATGAGTCCACTTTTTTTGTTGTTGTTACTGGGGATTAGACTCAGGAGTGCTTTCCCATTGATCTACATCCCCAGCCTTTTTTACCTTTTAATTTTTTATTTTGGGACAGGGTCTCACTACATTGCTGAGGGTCTCACTACTTTGCTGAGGCTGGGCTCAAACTTGCAACCTCCTATCTCAGCCTCCCAAGTCCCTGGGATTACAGCCACCCTGCCCAGCTTAGTTGGTCTCTTTGATGGATTAATAATTTGGAAGGACTTCTGTACCGGTGGTGACCATAGGCAGGCAGGGTGGCTGGAGGAAGGAGGTGACTGGGGCATAACTTTGCACCTTGCTCTCTCTCTGCTTCCTGGCTGCTGTGAGCTGAGCAGCTTCTCTCAGTCAGCTCCTTCCACTGGGCTGTCCTGCCACCTGCAGACCCAGAGCAGTGGAGCCAGGCGGCCATGGACTGGCGCCCTCCTCAGGCACGTTCTTCTCGCCCATTCCTGCTTGTTTCCTTTTGGTTTCTTAGATTGTGAATGTGTTTCTTCTAGATCTACTATGAGCGTGTTTCTTGGTGTACAGCTTTCAGCAACAGTTGGCCACTCTCTTCCTCCGTCTTGCTTCTTCTAAGGGAGATTCTGCAGGGAAAAGTTATCAGTGGCGGGAGCCATTGTGGGGGCCGATCGTGGCTCCTTCCTGTGCCTCAGAGCTGACCTGGGTGTCCAGGGAGTTGCAGACACAGGATGGGGGCAGCCTCCAAGGCCACCGTGTTGCCAGCCCAGAGAAGCGGCAGGTGGAGTTCTGGGGGGAGGAGGGAACAGGAGCTGCAAGCCGAGCCGTGACCACTGGCTCTTTAAACATCATGGAGGCCATTGTGCAGAGAGGGAACTCGGGCGAGGTTGTGCCTAGTGCCGAGGCCTGCACCTGGACTCCACCCTGCCCCCAACAGCCCAGGCCGGAGCTTAGGGGGCCGGTGCTGCCCCGCTGGCGAGGAGATTGGCTGGGAGTGCTGCCTCCATCCTGCATGGAGTGGACAGGGAAGGACAGGTTGTCAAGGGTCACCCATCCCAGGGACACTCTCTGCCCGTTGGGGCCCGGGAGGGCAGGGAGGATAATTATGGAGCGTGCTTGAGGAGGCCAGCGAGGGCTTGGCTGTGAAGCCCACCGCTCAGCAAGTGGGGGGGTCTGGTGAGTGCGGCCAACGATCGCCCAGTTGCGAGTTCGCCTCCCTGCACAGCAGCCAGTTACCTAGAGGGACTGGATGTCTCCGTCGCAGGAGAGCCACCACCAAAGCCCAGCACTGTCCTCTTCAGAAATGTCCCCTCCTTCCTCCAGCTCAGGAGCACGATGCCCTCGGGGTTGGAACGGACAGGAGCCCATCTGTCGAGGTGGTCTC
The DNA here is from genome assembly GCF_902686455.1 of Sciurus vulgaris. Classification (NCBI taxonomy): domain Eukaryota; kingdom Metazoa; phylum Chordata; class Mammalia; order Rodentia; family Sciuridae; genus Sciurus; species Sciurus vulgaris. Next base: position 2,075,974 of record NC_136464.1, read on the forward strand.
TCTGCCAGCTCCGCCTCAGCCCTCTGCATGTCACACGTCACAGCCACACGACTGCCAGGCCCCAGACTGGCCTCCCCATGTGCCCCTGCCTGTGTCCTGTGTGCCTGACGCCTGTGCCTCTTCCAACAGTCTTTTGCAGACACAGCTGCCTGTTGGTAGGAGTAGGACCCGCGGGGTCTCCCCAGGCTGGGTCGCTTGCTGAGCCGACTGTGGACTGCGGGTGGCTGTTTTCTGTGTGTGTGGAGAGGGTGACCACTGGTGCTCCTCAGATCCCTTCTTCCTGGAGGACTCACCACGTCTGCTGTTCACCTGACACTCGGCCACCTTGAGTCCTGGAAGTCCTCGCCCACAGCGGTGTCCTTGCAGACTGATGTGGCAGGCCCAGCCTGGTCTCTGCTGATGTCCAGTCCTTATCCTCTCTCCTGCTCTGTGGCCATGATCCCCAGCGTGGTGTCCGACAACTCCTCCTGGGGCCCAGGAGCCCCAGTGCCAGCAACTCCTCTCCAAGGCTGGCATGCCTCTGGCAGTGACAGAGGTCTGGGTCAAGTGAGGGTCCTGCCTGCCCAGTCCTCTCTGTCACCTGCTTTCTCAGAGTGCAGGAGAGTCCAAGGGCCTAGGCCTGGCTGTTCTTAGTGTGGCCAGAGGGCAGGGAGCCCAGGGTGCCACCCAACCTATGGGTACGCTGAGTGGCATGGTGCCAGCTTAGCTTGCTCCGCCTGCCTGCCTGCCAGCCTACCATCCCAGTTCCCGTAGACAGCACCCTCTTTCCTTCCCTCTGCGGAATCGCGTTCTAGGTGGTTGCAGGCTCTGGCAGGCAGGAGCTGGAGGGATCGGCAGCAGTGTGACCGGGTCAGAGGGTCTACCGCAGAGCCTGCTGCCCTCGCGCGATGCCCAGGCCACAGAGTCTTAAGCAGTCCTGCTGCTCGTGACCTGACCCCTCTGTGCACTGTCAAGGGGCTTCGGGGATGCCAAGGAGCCCCTTCAAGAAGTGCTCATCCTCAGGTGTATCAGACGGGGAGGAGCGTCTTCACCCGGGTGGGCAGCCCAGCCCGCAAAGTGGGACTTGGGCCTGTCGGGCCCAACCAGGGCAAGCAGGTGCTGCTGCTGACCGTGGCCTTGGTGTGAGTCTCCTGTCCCTGAGCCTCAACAGGCTGCTGGCAGCTATCCTACGCACTCAGGCGGAGCACGTGCTGTAGGTGACCCGGCCAAGCTCCTTGTCAGCTGGTAGCTGGAGAAGCAGGTGGAGAGGCAGTAGTGATGCAGAGGGTGGAGGTGGCCATCGTGGCCAAGGGCTGGGGGTGAGCACAGTGCTCTGGAGCCCTGCCTCATGCCCTCCTCCAGCTGTCTTCGAGGGACGTGCACAGTTAGTGACTGTTCTTCTGGAAACATCGATTTTGTAAGTGATCCTTGTGGGACAGCAGTTCTGGTGTATCTCTCAGCTGGCTTAGCAGGTTTTCTGGCTGGACCTATCTTATCTCACTATTTGCTCGATGAGGGGATTTGCCGCAGTCCTTTGGGGAAGCACGTTATTATCGTTAGTTACCAGTCGACACAATTTACTGAGCGCTGGCTCATCTTCCAACTTGGCCTGAGATGCGCTCGGGGGGGGGGGGGGGGTGCAGCTGCCCCGGGCTCCCTGGTGGCCTGTGCTTCCTGGCTGCTGTCCTCCGTCAGCAGGAACCCGAGGGTGCTGGGCTGTTGGCCTGGGTGCCTGCTGCCCCATCGTGTTCCAGGTCCAGTGCTGCGTGAGGATGGTGTGCAGAGGCTCTGGCTGTGTGCCTCGCAGGTGCGGGGAGGGCAGGAGGAGGAGGGAAGTAGGAGGTGGCCGTGCCCTTCCTGCCAGCAGGGCCCTGCACACCCTGCAGTGTCCCGGCGTCCTGGCACGCTGTGGCTTCAGTGTGCAGGCATGTCGGGGGCTCCGGGCCAGGCACTGCTTACCGCGAGGGGCTTGGTGATGGCTTCAGGTTGAGGGTCCCTGTCATGGCTGGAGGTGGGCTGTCCCCCAAAAGCTCACGTGCGAGACAGTGCAGGAAGGTTCAGAGGTGGAGTGACTGGGTTGTGAGAGTCTCAGCCCAGCCAGTGAGTTCACCCCTGATGGGATAATTGAAGTGGTGGGGTGGCTGGAGGAGGTGGGAATTGAGCGTGGCTTTGGGGTATATATTTATATCTGGAGAGTGGAGTCTCTGCTTCCTGATGATGTGAGCTGCTTCCCTCTGCCACTCTTTTCTCCCATGATGTTCTACCTCACCTGGAGCCCTGAGGAATGGGGCCGGCCTTCTATGGCTAGGACCTCTGAAACCATGAGCCCTCAAATAAAACTTTCCTCCTCTGTAATTGTGCTGGTCAGGTCATTTAGTCACAGCAGTGAAACAGCCGACTAAAACAGTCCCCAAGGCCAAAGCTCCAGGAAGCCTCTAGCAAGACAGGACCTCATGCTTCCAGCTCAGCCACCAGTTGTGAAAATCATTTTGTTGGTGTTGATCGCTCGCCTTCTGCGTGGGCTGCCTTGGTGGGAATCAGAGAGTTCCACTTCCATGTGCAGCCAGGGGGCCTCAGGGCAGGTGAGGAGGACTCCTTCCAAGCTTCCATCTGAAGGCAGATTTGGAAGGCAGGCTTGCTTGTGTTTTTAGTTGACAGATGATTTTTGCCAACAAAAATCACACAGTGATAAAAATATTTTCACACTTCCATCTACAAAACACTCTGACCTTAACATCTGTTTAAAACACTCTAGTTATTTTCCTGTTCATTGCTAAAGGTCATCTTCATTCTGAATGATGGATCAAATTTGTTTCAAAACAGGCACCGGCAGTGCATCTCTGAGGTCCTGCAGCGGGCCCATCTCACCGAGCAGAAGCACCCAGCCCCGTGTCCACCCACGGGCCTGCTCTGGATGTCCACTGCCGCTCCCTGTGGCGTGGCGTGTTTGAAAGGTTGTGTTTGAAGGTCTTGTTGGCGTAGAGCAGACCACTGCCAGCCTCTGAGGCGTGTGGCCAGCAACGCGGGACAGGGAAGGGAAGGCCCACCCGCTGGACCCCCGGTCTCCAGTGTACCCTGGGAGAGGTTCTGAGTTGGGCGACTCAGCCATCCGGAGCTCAGGTGGGCTCAGAGGCAGCTGAGCTGCCAGGTGTCAGAGAGCCATTAAAACACAAGCGGAAAATGCAGGTGTCAGCCTTGACCCCCTTGGAGGGCATAGGTGACGGAAACCGGAGGAGGTGCTGGCTCCCCGCTCCCTTGCCCTTCCCTCCCCACAGAGCAGTGTGGGCCCAGGCCTCCTGGACTCTGGCCTCTCTTGTGGGGAATCCTGGACATAAAGCTCCTTCAGGATTATGGACTCGCAGCAGGAGAGGCCAAAGGAAAGAGCTGGGGCAGAGATGCCCACGTCCTGAGTCAGAGTGGACTGTCTCCAGGCCCCACCCAGAAGGAGCAGGAGGAGCAGGAGCAATGGGAGGAATGGGAGGAGCAGGAGGAGCAGGGTGGACTGTCTCCAGGCCCCACCCAGAAAGAGCAGAAGGAGCAGGAGGAGCGGAAGGAGCAGGAGGAACAAGAAGAGCAGGAAGAGCAGGAGGAGCAGGAGGAGCAGGGTGGACTGACTCCAGGCCCCACCCAGGAGGAGACCGTTGCAGAGGTTCCTGGAGATGCCCTGGGCCTAAGGCCTCTGATGGAGAGACCAGGAGTGAAGGTGTCACCCAGCGAGGCGCACCTCGTCCTGGGACTGAGCCTGCCCCCAGGGCTCGCGTCCTTCTGCTGCCCCCCAGGAGCCTTCCAGGTACCTGGCCTGCAGCCACCTGGCATGGGTAGACAGGTGTCCTGGAGGCTCACCAGGCACATCCCTGTAATTGCCTGGTCAGGCCTGAAACTTCACTTGGGCCTTTGACCTGGAACTGCCTGCTCTGGCCAGCCTTTGTGCTGGATCCCGGTACAGGTGTCCTCTTACGTGTGGCCAGCGAGACGTGGACCTCTCCTTCCTGTTTCGTGCCTTGCTCAGCTCCTCCCCGTCTGCAGCCAGGGTTCCAGGCCTGGCCCCTCGTCCTCCCCCAGCCTCACTCTAGCACCTCCTGTGGCGACAGGAAGAGAGGCCTGTTGCTGCTGGTCCCTGTGCCGGGCCGCCTGTGAGTCCTGCTGTGCGCATGAGTCAGGTATCCACACAGGGTTCTCTCCAGGGCTGCTTCCCAGGGCTCCTGGACTGGGCAGGACGTGGGTCCTGGGTGATGAAGGGCCAGCTTGGGGCCCGAAGGTCTTTGCATGCCTTGCCCACCCCTGCGGCCCTCCCCGGTGGGGGCTTCCAGTAGCTCTGGGACCAGGCGGTCCTCTGAGGCCACGGCTTCCTGGCCAGCCCTGGGGACTCCCCTTGCCATTTGCTTCGAGGGGTACTGGGCAGGGCACCAGCAGTAGGCCTTCTGTGGTGAAGCAGTGTAGACTTCCCGAGGGGAGGAGCCACAGTGAGCAGGAGGCGTTGGCACGGGGCTCTCGTGTGTGCTGATGTGCTCAGCTGATACTGCCCACCCCGGTGCTTGTAGGGTGTGCCCTGGCTGATCTCAGGTGACACACACAGGTGTCCACCGTGGGCTTGGTGCTCTCTGCCGGGCTGCTCATGTGGACGGCACTTAGAAGGGTACAGCAGGTCTATGTGGCACTTCCACCCCAGGAGCAGGGGGCTCTGGGCTGCAGCCGGCTGCTCAACGGTAGAGGGATTGTCTCTTGGTGACATCTCATGGGGAAGCCAGCCTGCAGTGTGATCATCAGGCAGTGCTAGCACAGACGGGCCATGCCAGCAGAGGACAGCAGCAAAGTCACGGGGTTCAGGGGGCGGCCAGAGGGACCGTTACACCTCGCTTATGCTACGTCGAATTTTCTGTGGGGCGTTTTGTTATTGAGGGTAGTGTTTTCAACAGCACGTATTTTCTGACTCTCAATCCACACATGGCTGTGATGGGGACCAGTACACCCAGTGGAAAGGATGAGCCCAGAACTGGGGACCAGGACACCCAGTGGAAAGGAAGAGCCCAGAACTGGGGACCAGGACACCCTATGGAATGGATGAGCCCAGAACTGGGTTAGCAAGTGCCACAGGCAGGACTCTTCGTGGCCGTGGGGGCATAACAGCACAGCCCCTGGAAGAGCTGGCAGTTTCTTACAAAGTTACACATGCTTTTACTGTGTGCCCCAGCAATTTCGCTCCTTGGTCTTTACCCAGAGGAGTTGAAAACTTATGTCCACATTAAAATCTGTGCACAGCTGTTTGTAGCAGTTTATTCATAATTGCTAACACTTGGAAACAACCAAGACGTCCTTCAGGGGTGAGTGGGTAACAGTGCTGCATCCTTAGAATGAAATACTACTCAGCAATAAACAGGAATGAGCTGTCAAGCCGTAGGGGACGCGAAGGGAGTTTACGTGCACCCTGCTAAGTGGAAGAATGAAAGGAAGTTAAGTGCCTGTTGCTAAGCGCAGAAGCTGGTCTGGAACAGCCATGCGAGGCTTGGTTCTGATCACAGGGCCTTCTGGAAAGAAGACTGCATCTTCAGAAGACAGGCCCGTGGCTGCAGGGGTTGGAGGAGGGTGGGAAGTGGAGCAGGGGTTTCTGAGGCAGTGGAACTCTGTGTGAGGCTGTGATGGCGGATACGTGTCACTGCGCGTCTGTCGACCCGCAGGGTGTTTGGCACCAATGGGGGATCCCGCGGGAAACCGTGGGCCTCAGTGAGTAACTGCGGGTCACTGAGGTTGCCCCTGTGCAGACGCAGCACAGCAGAGCTAGGCGCCAACAGGGGCGGCCAACTACTGAGCCTGCACCTCCTGCTCCATCTCTACACCAACACCACGTGATAAAAAACCAAATCAAAGTTTTAATCCATGTGTGTCCATCAAGGGAGTTTAGAAAATACGGAGACAGGAAGGCGAGAACGGCCGTTGCTCTGCCCTCAGCGTGTCCGCGTTCAAGGCTGGCCTGTTCCAGGGCAGCTCTCTAAACACGTCTGGCTTCAGCGCCTCCTGCTTTCTACAAGCCTCCAGCTTCTCCCCCCGCATCTGGATGTGTCCCTGGGCCTGTGCTGACCTGAGCCCCGCCCCCTGTCTTATCCCAGGACATCCACACGAGTGCCAGAGCTGGCTCTCCCCTGCTCCGTGCCCTGATCCCTCGGTGCCTGCTCGTGCCAAGTGGAAATCCAAGTCACCCCACACCTGTGTCCACCTGCACTGTCTGGTGCCCCGGACAGCCCCGTTTGCTATCTCCCACACCTTCCCTTGCCCACTCCACCTTCCTCCTGGACACACAGGGCAGGCATCTGCCACAGGGCCTCTGCACTTCCTGCTGTTTCTCCATGGCCCTCTCTTCCAGGAGCCAGTGGCTCCACCCCAGAGCCCAGGCAGACCCTACCATGTGCCCTCCAGTGAACGCCCTCCTGACCAACCATCGAAGACGGAGACTCACTTCCTAGCTGTGGATCCACCTTCTCTGCTTTTCCCCTCATGCCCATCAGCCTATAACACAAAGCAAATACATAAGAGAAGCGTAGGCTGTGTGTCCCCCACCCAGAGGCCCGTGCCTGGGACAGCCTGTGTCCTACTTGGTCCTTCACTCTGGCCCTGCAAGAGGAGCATGCCCGCTCCTTGTCCATCCCACAGAGGTGGTCGACCGCGTGACTGCAGTGTGGTGCCAAGGTGCTTTCCTAGCCTGTTTCGTCACTTAACTGCCTCGTGAGTCATCGTGTGGCCCTGACTGTCCCTCTTTGGTGCCGCCTTGGTGGCGCGAGTCTGCGCTGAGATGGTGCTGGCTTCCCCACTGCCACCAGGTGGCTGGCTGCTTCCTGCAGCCACAAGCCGGGCCCTGCACTCTGGACGCCCCGCCTGCCCTTCAGCAAGTCCTCCCCACCTCATGCGTGTGACCCACACGTGGTCCCAGTGACTGCCCTGTCGCCATGGCTTCCTGGTCCTTTCTTCCTTTTGCATACTGAGGATTGAACCCAGGGGCACTTCACCATTGAGCCACTTCCCCAGCCTTTTTGATTTTGTGCGTGGAGACAGGGTCTCACCAAGTTGCCCAGGCTGTCCTCAACCTTGTGATCCTTCTGCCTCAGCCTCCTTAGTCTCTGGGATCACAGGTGTGCCCACTGCACCTGGCCCACTGCGACCTTTCTGATGAGGTGCGTCATGTGTGCACATGGCAGCTAAGCTGCTTCTGTCCAGGTGCAGGCGTCCTGCTCATCCGGGTGACCGTCGGCTCTGCAGTGCCCTGGACACCACGCGGGGTGTGAGCAGGTGCACGGTCATCTGGCCAGCGTTCCCTCTGGGGACGATGGCACTCGGTGGCTTTCTCCAAAGGGAGCTGGTGCTGGTGTTCCTGGTGGGTGGTGGTGCTTGACATGGAGCCACAGGCGCCTGGCACCGTGGACACTGCACATCCCGTTCTGACCTGTCCCTCTTCCGCAGGTGGTTGCCATAGCAGCCTGAAGCCCATCAGCAACGGTCCCAGCATTGCCTTCGCGGCTGCTGCCGCGGCCGCCGCTGCCGCCATGGTCTCCGTGGAGCCTGAGGGACTCCGCGGCCCGTCTCCCTCCAGCCTACAGCCCTGCCACTTCCTGACGTTGGCACCCATCAAAATACCGCTCCGGACGGCCCCCTTCTCAGGTAGGCACAGACCGCGCGGCTGCCGGCAGACTCCTCCGTGGGTGAGGGGCAGGGCCTGCTGGCTCCGCTTTCTGGTCCCTGCCTGTGGCCAGGGATGCATGCGCTGTGGCACCTGCTGGCCGTTCTTCTGAGGTCACGCAGGGTCTGCTCAATGTCAGACCGCCCGGGTGTGCCCGGGTGCCCCAGGAGCCAGGCCTCGCTGGCCCACCTCGGCACCTTCTGCCTGTGTGTGAAGGAAGGAGACGTCCCCAGGACTCTGGGTGGTGTGGGCAGCAGTCTGGAGGAGTGTGGCCCCAGACCTTTGTTATTTTCTCGCGTGGGACACCTGAAACAGGAAGAGCAGCCCTGCCTCTGAGCCAGCGTGGCACCAGGGCCCCACGCTGAACCACTCGCCACTCCTGGGGCCTGGGCTGGGACGGAGGTCGAGGGCTGTGATGGACAGGGTCCTGGAGCTTTGGCACTGTGGGCCATCGTCCTTGCTGCAGAGTCCGGGGGTCCAGCTGGTGGACACTCAGGCTTTCTGGGAGTTGCTGGTATTTGTCGATGTGGGGCTTGGGAGGAGACGGAAGGGGGTCCTGGGCTGGGTGCAGCTCCGCCCCTCCTGCCTTCACTGCAGAACGTGTCTCTGTGGACTGGAGTCAGTGTGCCGGGGTCCCGGCGTCCCCTGGGGTGCTGGCTTCCTCAGCTGCACTGTAGCATGGTGAGGGCAGAGCAGGCTGGCCTCCACTCCTGTGTGTGGCCATGTTGTGTTGGTGTTGAGTGGCTCCCCTGGGTTGGAATTCCTGAAAGACAGCAGACCCACATGACATGGCCTCCCGCTTCTGAAGGTGCACAATCTGATGTTCCCGAGTCCACGGCTCTGGAGGCTGGCAGGTGCCACCGGTGGACGTTTCCACACCAGAACGATTTGTTTCTGGCACAAAACTATTAAACAACTGTGGTGTGAAGTTACTCGGGCCAAGTGTGGAATGGCCACATGCAGTGTGAATGAACTCCCTGTCCAGGCGTGGCTCTCGCCCCAAGCGTCTCCTCGTCTGTGTCCCCAGCTCTGTGGGTGAGGGACGCTCAGCCTGCACCCTCCCTCGTAGGTCAGGAGATGGTCTCACTCACCCAGAGGTAGGGAGACGGCTGGTTTCGCGGCTTCTTGGCGTTGTGTGGCGTGCTTCCGGCCTGTTGACCTTTTCTTCTGGTAGATCTGACACGGTCTTCCTCAATGTGGGGCTTTGGCATTCTGAGTTTCCATGTCGGTTTGATGAATATTTGGTCAATGATTTCTCAAAACAAAAATCCTATTTCCATTTCCTCATGTGAGTGGACTGCACCTGGAGTATGGGGGGAGATGAGTGTATGGCTGACCCTGTGTGGACACAGACCACAGCTGTGCAGGACGTTGTCTGAAACCCGTCCGGCCACCAACAGTTCCAGGTGACGCTAATTCACAGGAAGTTCATCTTAGAACCCAAAGCTGTGCCTGCCGAGGGGCTTCCCCTTCTGTGTCTTGTAGGTTTAGGAGATGACATAATAAACGTCAGCACGCATCCGTGTTTGCCTTGTTAAAGGTTCTGTAAGAGAATCAGCCACACTATGCGCTCAGTTGGAAGAGGTCAAGCGTCAGGATTGTAGGCCTCTGCCAAAGTGGCCGTGCTGGCCTTGGAGGCGTGCTCTGGCGGAGAGTGAATGTGACGTTGAACAGTCGGGGTGGACCAGGACCAAGGAGCTCGCCTGAGCTGTGGGCCACGAGGCAGCACAGGCTCTGCAGCTCTCCCGGGCTGCCCAGCAGGGGCACTGGAGGTGTGACCGCCCGCAGTGTTGTCCAGGGCATCTCCTCCGGCCACATGCAGGAGCACACCGAGGCCAGCCAGGATTTCCCTGGAAAGCTTCTTCAGAAGCGAGGCTCACAGGAGACTGCGGGCAGCTCTGGGCCGGGCTGCTCCAGCTGGGCTGTCTCCAGGCCACCCTTGGTCACCCGTGGAATGACCTGCTCAAGGAGTCTCCCAGGGAAATTCCTGGCACCCCTTAAAATGGGTGGACTGCAAGGGGCAGGAGAAGGACAGAGTGTCCCTGGGAGGCTCGGTGGGGGCCCTGGAGCAGTGGACAGAGAACATGGGTCTTGTGAAGTCAGCTGCATGTGGGAAGGGATGCCATGAACATGGCACCTCTGGTGTGTCCAGCGGCCAGCCACCTAGGTCTGCCCCAAGGCGATGGCTCCTCCTGTAGGTGAGAGAGGCTGCCATGCTGGCTCACTTACGCCCTCAGCTTGGTGGCAGGAGCTAGACGGCCTCAGAGGCCAGGCTGAGGGGCCAGTGGTTCTCAACAGGGGCACTTTTGTCCTGGGGTATTTGACAGTGGCTGGGTTGTCAGAACTTCAGGAGCTGCTCTTGGGATCCTGTGGGTGGAGGCTGGGGAAGCAGCCTGTGTCCCACGGCCCAGGACAGTCCTATGATAAAGTGACCCTGCCGCACACACCAGCAGTGCTTCCCAGGAAATCCTGGCTTGTGCCAGGGGCAGGCACCCGGGAACTGAGGGCCTGTGGCGGGGTGCAGGCGGGCTCCCCTGCAGAGCACGTTCCATCCGCGGGAGCCCTGAAGGAAAGAGGCTCTGCTGGAGGAGGGCCAGGCGCCTCAGGCTGGGTAGTTTGCCCTCCAGGTGGAGCAGAGCTTCCTCCGGGGAGCCAGCTTCCCCTCCTGGGCTGTCACTCGGCCCACCCGGCACTGCTCCTGGGTGCCCGGGGCCCTGTCAGCCTTCTGCTCAGGGGAGTCTGTCCACATGCTGGTCCCCCTCCTGGCCACAGGTAGCCTGCATGCAGGGCTGGTCTTTCTATCCTGGCTGCTCTGCATACGTCGGTCGGTTGAGGTGAACTCAGCTGGCTCCAGGGCCCGCCCTCGGGGCCACCGTCCCGCTGCTAGGCGAGCAGAGCTGCTCTCTGTGGTCACAGGACTGAATTCTGCCACTCAGGTCTGCTCCTGAGCTAGATTGTGAGGTCCGGCAGCGTTAGGTGGAGGACACGGGCAGTCACTCAGCTGCGTGTCCCTGTGACTGGAAGACCCGACAAGAACAGCTTTCAGAGGAGCGGTCTGTCTTGGCCCACGGTGGCAGAGGTTCAGTCCGCGGTCGGCCAGCTCCACAGTCTGGACCCGAGCTGAGGTAGAACATGGCGGCAGGTCGTGGAGGAGGAAAGCGGCTCAGCAGGTGGAACTAGGAATCAGAGAGGGGAAGGGGCCCCAGCAAACCAGCCCTTTCAGTGACCCGCCTCCTCCAGCCACATGCCCCGCCTCGTCACCACCCGTCAGTCCTTCGGACTCGGCCGGGCCGGGCAGTGGCAGCTGTCACAGGGCAGCCCTTTCCCCTCTGACCGTGCCTGCGTTAACCCAGGAGCTCGGAGACGCCTCACATCCAGACCGTGGCCCGGCCCCTTGTGCTGATGGCGTGGACTGGGGTGGCCGCGGGTGTCGGAGAGGCGGGTGGGCAGGGCGGGCAGGGTGACCTCCCACCACACTTGCTGGCTTCCGTCTGCTCCCTCAGACCCGGGCTCAGGTCGCAGAGGAGCTTTCCGGGAGAGGTCTCCAGTGTCGCGTCCACTCCTTAGTGGTCGAGGAGGACAAGCTGTTTGTCCAGGCAGAATGAGAGGCAGGATTGCGGATGGCGGCAGGGAGGCTCCCCGGAGCTGCCTGGGATGGGGTCGCGTGGCGCTGCCCCGACCTGCAGCCCCTGGACCAGGGTCCTGCTCTGACCTGGGGCCAGGCAGGGCGAGGTGTGGGTCTGGAACCGACTGAGCCCCGGAGGTGCCCCACAGGATGGGGTGGACGGAGTGACTCTTCTTTGAAGAGTGATCCTGCTGGTTTTTACCGCGTGTCTCTGTGCCGGGGGAGAAAGGGGAAGGGTGCGTGGGCAGTGGGAATCTCGAGGAGCAAGATAGATAGATAGACAGACATTAAAAGGTGCCATCTGCCTTGGAGATCCTCTGCCACCTGCTCTTTTGCTTCCAGAACTATTTAATGGTCTAAATTTAACACGCTGTCCTGCCACAGAACAGCTGGGGAGTGACTGTGTTCCTTTTCCACCAGCAGCTTGCCAGCCAGGCCTCAGAGGGTCAGCGACGTCTCCAAGCCAGAACGCAGGTCGAGCGGCTTCCCTCGCGGGACAGCCTGCGGATGCGCAGGCCGTCTCCGTGACGCAGCCAGCAGCCATGCGGGCAGGAAGGCTTCCGTTTGTTTTCTAAATCCAGGAATTGTTTCCTCCTCCACTGTAATCACAAATGTCATAATACGTATTAACATTTTCGAGTTTTCCAGAGACAAAAATACGGTGACGCTGTAACAACATAATCACTGACACCAGACACGCAGGAGCCCAGCCGCCTCCTGTGGGGAAGGCGTGTGCACGTCGGACGGAGGCATCAAGCTGCCAGGAGGGGAAAGGCGTCTGGACCTGAGCCAGCAACGGGCTTCCTGTGCTTTATTCCCCGCGATGAGCGAGCGCAGGCCAAGACACGCCTGCAGGCCTCCAGCCGGCGTTAGGACTGGGGTGCGCGGGCAGCCTTTCCTACGGGGAGAGTGTCCTTGGGACCCACGGGCGGGACCCGCTTTCACACCAAGTCCCTCCCCCCAGCCAGGTCTAGGTGGCCCACCCGAGGACGCTCCTGTGGCCCGAACGCCCCAGGCCCCACCCCTGGGGGTCCTCGGTGCTCTGTCTGCATTGGCCGTCTCCACCATTAGCTCCGACCTGCTCTTCCTTTGAAAATAAAACTCGGAGCCGCGTCAGGCCAAAGCCTGTGTATTTGTCAGGCATCAGGCGTGGCGTGTGCCAGGCCCATGGCGCCTCCCCCCCGGTGCCCAGCCTCCCTGCGGCCTCCCTCGCCTGCAGGTGCTGGGCTGCAGCCGGCACCTCCCTGCTGCTCCTGAACCCTGCCCACCCCACACTCCCAGCGCTCTGCAGCTCTGGGCCTCGGTTTCCCAAGGTGTGCCACAGCTGTGCATCTGGTGCGGCTGGTTCGCTCAGATGGGGGTCTCACGGTGGTGCCCTCCAAGGCTCACGGATCCTGAGTGGGCATGTCTCCAGGAAGCACCGGAGGCGGCCCTTTGAGCTGCGTCCTGGAAGCCGCCGTGGCTGCCACCTCCTCCTTGGGAAGCGCTTGTCTCCCTGGCCTGAAGCTCCTGTGTTAGGCTCAGCCTGGGGCCACGCCGACTCTCAGGAGCCCTGGGCCTCCTCTGTCCTCGGCGTCCCTTGCCCTCATCCTGGGTGACAAGGATGGCACAGGGTCTCCTGCTCCCCTGGCCCTGCATGCAGACTCCTGGTGGTCCCTCCACTTTCCAAAGGCCCTTCAGACTCTACTCTTCCGTAAAGGAAGGCTGACGTCCCCCCACCGCCCCTCATAGGAAGCCAAAACCCGCGCCTCCCGGGCTTCCAGGCAGACCCACTGGGCAGGCTCCTGTGCGGTCAGTGCCACCCAGCTCAGCCCGCACTGGGGTCCAGCGCCTGGAGGTGCCCTTGTCCTCCTGCTGACGCCTCGTGTCACCTGTTGGCACCACCGGCGCTCCTCCTCTCCAGCACCGGGGCTCTGTGCCTCCTCCCTCCTCTCCTCTCGTCTTGGCCCAGCAGCTCGGCCTTCATGCAGGGGCTGCTGCACACGCTTTCCCTGCTTCCACGGCAGCATGTGTGAGCTGCAGAGGAGCTGGGGTTCAGCTCCCCAGCACCTGCCTTCCGTGGGTTAGAGCAAGCCCAAGCTCCCCGGGTCTTGGGCGCTCTCTGAGCCTGGCCTGCACTGTCACTCTCTCTTGAGCCACACTCCTTTGCCCACCAGCCCTCACATGCTGGCTACTGCTGGTTCTTCTAGCACACCAAGGCCTGGCTGCCCCAGGGCCTTTGCACTGGTTATTTCCCCATTTAAGGGCTCTTCTTAGAACCTCCCAGTGCAGCGAGTGGCTGGTTGTCTCTCTATCACACAGGCTTCAGCTCAGAGCCGGGCCCCAGGCCTGCCACTCTGCAGCTCCCTCTGGAATAAGATCCTCCTCATTGCTGGATATTTACTTTAGGGATTTTTATTTTGGCTCAGAATCATTTTTGGTGTCCATTTCTGGCACGTGTCCTCTTTCCCTGGGAGATGGGGCCCTGGGGTCTCCTTCGCCACCACGAACAACGTGGTGACAGTCTTCCCTTGTTAGCACTTTGCTAGGTGACACACTGAGCACGTTGCTCTCCTGCAGCTGCTGCTGGACTTCAGGGTGGCTCTCATTAGAGACACAGCACTGTCCACGCCAGCCTGTTCCCTCCACAATAGTGACCAGGTGACTGCCCTCTTCTGGAGACACACATCCCTTGCCCCACCTGGCTGGCCCCCGCACATGAGCCAGGTCACCAGCAGGCGAGGTACCTGTGAGCCCGGGGAGTTCCTCAGCACTGTGCCACCGCATCCCTGCAGAGATGGCCCTCAGTGCAGCACAGGGTGGACTCTAACCAGGAGCTCGGGCAGAGGACGGGGCTCTGCTGCCAAGGACTTCAAAGGAGTGGTCAGATCCCACTCCTACATTCCATCCGGTGAATTTTCTGGAATCCCAGCCTTTCAAACCAGAGGCCTGTGGACCCCATGCAGCCAGTCCTGTTGGGCAAGGCTTGGGGACTGTCAAAGGCCAGCAGAGACTGGCTTTCCCGAATCCCACGGCCAGGGAAGGGCTGGCGGGCCAGAGTCAGCTCTTCCCACAATTCCTGTCAGCAGCGGCAGCTCTGCTGGCCAGGCAGAGGCAGGAGCAGGTCCAGAGCCCGCGGGAGCTGGGTCCCTGCTGCCCTGAGGGCATGACCCCTGGTTTGCCACCAGCCTGGGAAGCAGGATGCACACAGTGGCACAAGGTGCCGTCTGGGTGGGTCTGTGGTCTTTGGGCAGGGCCAGGTGAGGAGACCCTGGGAGGAGTTCCTGAATGGGTTTCCCGTGAGAAAACAGGTCAGTCTGCAGACAGAGAGGACGAGGGGCCACCCATTGCTGCCTTCGTGACACGGTGCCCAAGGACGCGCGTGCTGCACCACAGGCCAGCACTTAGACCTTTCTTGACGTGGTCATGGTAAGGGAGCAGCGGGCTCCTTCCCAGGCTGGGCCACTTGGCCAGGTGGGAGGACAGGGCCTTGGAGGCAGCGTCCATGGTGGATGGCCATCAGAGGCGGCAAGGGCCGTGTCTGGTCCAGGGTGCGCCAGCCGGGCCCCGCTCGTTGCTCAGGGCTTCCCGCCCTAGGTCTTTGGTCGTACCTCTCAAACAGACCCCTTTGGGACATGAACAGGATCGATGTCCTACAAGAGGGCCGTGCGTGATGGGGGCTCGGGGGCCTGAGCGGGAGGGGCGTGGCTTTGCTCCCCACTGGGTTTCTAGGGGCCACGTTGGGCATGCTCAGAGGAAACAGCCCCGGAGCCACGTTGGTGCTTTCTAGTGGCCGCAGCTGCGGGAACAGAAGGCAGGTCCCGGGGGCAAGTACGGGGGGTCCAGCCTTCCACTCCGCCTCCAAAGGCGCCGAAATGGGTCTCGGAACCAGTCTACACCAGTCCACAGCTGCATCGTTCAAACTAGATGAGGGTGCACGTGTCTCCAGCAACTGTTGACGGCAGACGGTGAGGCCGGGGGCCTGTGTAGACAGAAGGAGGCTCTGACCCAGGCTGCCCACGGACCCGTCAAGGACTCCCTGCTCAGTGACATAGCAGGCCTGCAGGACGCTGCGTGCACTCCTGCGGAGGTCTCTGGGGCACCAGATGCTCTGGGGACAATAGGCGGGGTACCAGGGTAGGCGGGGAAGGGGGCACAGTGTGATGGGCAGTCTCAGTTCCTGAAGATGAACAGCCCGGAGGTGGGTGGTGGGGATAGTCGCCCTTACTTTGAGAGTCCTCTGTGCTCTGAACCCCAGTCCTAGAAAATACATGATGGCAGATTTCATGATGCGTGAATTTCACCGCAAGTTTTCAAAGTCCCCTGGGCCTGCGTGTACCGGGTGCTCCTGGAGCAGGCTCCTGGGGTCCTGCCCCCTGGGCTCCTGTGGGTCCCCGTGTCTGAGAGGCCTGCCCTGGTATGCCACGGATGACGCTGATCATGGAAGGGGCCAGAGGAAGGGCAGTAGGCGAGACTGTGGGGCTGCTCTCGCCCTCCGGTGAGTCGCACTTCCAGCCTGGCATCTGCGTCCCTCTGATCCAACTCGGTAACAGATTTCTGGCAACATTAGCTGTCTGGAGCACGCTAGAGACAGGCGTGACGGGAGGAGGCCTCCAGCCCAGGTGGGAGCAGCTGCTGCGACCCCCACATTCTTAGGGGCAGCAGGATGGCTTCAGGTGGGACCGTAGGGAGCTGGCAGAGGCGGACCCTGGCCTGAGGGTCTGTGCCAGGCAGGGCAGGGGTTGTGGTCTTGGAAGCAGCAGGGGTGAAGAGCTGTCCTGAGTCGGGTGGGTCTGGGGGCACGAGAGGCTGGAGGGACCCCGAGGGATGGGTAGACTGCAGGCTAAAGTCAGGGCCAGGCAGAGAGGGTGGGACTAGTACTGGGCAGCGGGGGACTGGGCAGGGCTAAGATGCAGAGGACTAAGGCTGTGGTAGGGTTGACTGGCACATTCTGCTGCCAGTGTTCTCCTGGGACATTTTGACACCCTGAAAGGGGCACTTTACCCTGAGGACGTTTCCCCGAGGCAGACCCACTACCCGAGGACCCAGTGATGCCCTAGGGCAGCCGTCTGAGGCAAGGGTGGGAAGCAGAGCCCGGCTGTAGCATGAGATGCTGAGAAAGGCAGGACATGGAGCAGCCAAGGTGCTCAGTGCGCGGTGCCCTCCAAGTGGAGGAAAGAACAGGTCGGGTTCCCGTTAGCTGGGCAGGTGACATGGGCCTCGTCCAGTAAGGGACCAAGGGCCACGAGTGCTGCCCTATGTGGGCAGGACTCATGTCCAGGGCAGTCTCCAGCCCTGGGGGAGGAGCGGATGGTCAGTGGAGCAGCACCGTCCCCTCACCCGTGCCTGGGTGAGAACGGCTGTGCTGGGGCCTCGCAGTGGGTGATGTCCAGCAGCCCTTGCTGCCTCACGTCTCCTGGGGGCTCCTGGGCCTCCTGGGAGGCGGCCTCCTGCGCTCGGACATGCAGGGCATCTCCCTGGGCGGGTCTGCTGTCTGGCGAAGGCCACCGCATCCTTCGTGCTGTGTTCGAGTGCTCTAGGTGGGTGTTTATCCTTGTAGGGACGGTCAGTGCCTGTCCCGGGGTCACCTGTCCTCTTCTCCTCTTCTGGTGCCGTGTTGCTGGACTGCCGGCTCTTTGAGATAGCGCTGGGAGTGGATCAGGGCCGTTCTGTCCCTCTTGGTCTGGAGTCCCCATAGTAGCCTTGAATGGAGAAGCCTGGGAGTTTCCCCAAAGCCACGGGCTGTTGGGCTGCCGTGGTGACAGAACCCCAGTCGCGTGAGTCCAGGGCTCAGTCTGCCACCTCGTCCTCCTGGCCTTCAGAGGGACGGGGGAGCGGGGACCAGAGGAGGAGGCCGTTCCGGCTCCCTGCTTGGGAGCTGCTCTGTGCTGGGGGCACACCCTCTGCCCCAGAGTCTCATCTGTAGGCCTCGAACCCTGCTGCTCCCAGCCCACCTGCACCCACAGAGGGGCGAGGGAAGCCTGCCGCTCCCTGTCCCCTGGAATGGTCCGGAACCCCACGCGGCCCCAGCAGCCTCTCTAGGCAGGTTGGCGGCAGTTCCAGCACGCTAGGAGGTCACTCTCTTTTCTGCAGCAATCTCAGGGAGCCCCTCTGTCCCTTCCAGGTGGCCGTCAGCCTCCTTGTCAGTCCAGGTTCCAAGTCCACCCGGTGCAGGGAAGGAGTGGGCTGTGGTAGGTGGTGGCCAGGCCAGGAGGGGCTGCTGCTCTGGGTGGGCGCCAGGCCTGCGACCTGCCCTCTGTGCTGGGGTCAGGCCTCCCCAACCCCTCTACCCTCCGTGCCAACTCCTACGGCTTTCCTTCCCGTTCTGCAGGTGAGACTGGAATGCAGTTTCCAGTTAAAATCCTGTGACAAAATTAACCATTATCCAGTGTGCAATCCAGTGTGCAATCCAGTGGCATTTAGTGTGTCTACAGTGCTATGCCAAGGTCCAGCCGTCTAGTCCCCAAGGTCCAGCCATCTAGACCCCAAGGTCCATCCATCTAGTCCCCAAGGTCCATCCATCTAGTCCCCAAGGTCCATCCATCTAGTCCCCAAGGTCCAGCCGTCTAGACCCCAAGGTCCATCCATCTAGACCCCAAGGTCCAGCCACCCAGTCCCCAAGGTCCAGCCGTTAGTCCCCATGGCACCCAGGTCCCCGAGCTCATCCCACAGAGTAGCCCACGCCCGGGAGACGCGCCCTGGTGTCTGAGGACAGTGAAGCTGGAATCTGCTTGCAGATCAGCCTCTGGCTCAGGGGCTGGAGTTGCGGGCAGGGCTGGCACAGGGGTGCTCCTGTCCTCTGGGAACCCGTGGAGACCTTCTAGGAACGTGGGAGCCACCCCGCACTGCTCTCCTGTTTCTTCCTGCTGTTGTCATGGCGGCCATCAGTTGTCACAGAGCTGGAGGGTGTCACTTAGCATGCAGATGGAGTCCAGAGAGGCTTAGGGTCCATAGAGTCCCCTGGCCACCTTGGGGGAGGGGAGGGGCTGGCCAGTCCAGGCCAGGTCGGCCCGTGTGGCCGTTCTGGATGACTTTCTCAAGTGATCCACGCGTCTGCCTGCAGAGCTGAGTAGACTCTGCCCCAAAGGTGAAGGCAGCAGAGGAGGCCCACATGACCTGAAGGCGGAGGCCATTCCAGTCACTCCCGGTCACCTGCAGGCCCAGGTGCAGAGCCCATGTTTTCAGCAAAAGCCACATCCAGTTCCTGGACGGTAGCTGACCCATCATTACCACCCAAACCTTGGAGGCTGAGCTGCAGCCTGGCCAGCAAGAGGCGAAGGTTCTGCCCGGCAGGTGACCTCCAAGCTTATTAGAGATTTTTGGAGTGAACTAAGACAAGTGAGGTTGGAGGGTGACAGGTTTCCCTGGGTGACACCGGCACGTTTCCTCGTCTCTCCCAGCTGTGGACCCTGCACCTGCCTCTGTCTGTTCTGGAAGTCTCGTGTGACGGGGCCCTCGGACATGTGGCCCTGTGCCTGGCATGTGCCTGGCCAAGCAGTTGAGCTCTCGTCTTATTCCGGAAGACTCTCTATAACAGGACCAACTGCTTCTTGAAGCCAGAACTTTCTATCAATGGGTAGTTGGCTTTTTGTTTGTTGAAATACCTCTAATAATTTAATATGCTTTGTTAACTGTGTGATTACAGGTTTTCTACATTTTCCTGAGGTGGTTTGGGAAGTTTCTTCTTCCTAGAAATGCTTCCATTTCTTCTAGATTTTGCAATTTACTAATGTAAAGTTATCCGGAAGATTCTCGTAACCTGCTGTGTGCCATACAGGTGGACCCCTCGTGGGCCTTGCTGTGGATGACCACCCTGCCTGTGGGCTCCAGGGTGTGGGGTGGCGCTGCCCACCCTGGGCAACTCTCTGTTTGGCTGGGGTTGTGGGCAACAGGTGCCCCTCCTGCCTCCAGCTCTGCTGCCCGGCACAGCCTTGGCCACGCTGCTTTCCGTGAACGTAAGCTGCATTGCCCGTGTTGAAGATGTGCAGCCTGGTGCCAAGGACGAGGGCAGCACCTGGTTCCCATGAGCGGTGGCCGCCAGGATGCTGCTGGGACGCGGGCAGCACCTGGTTCCCATGAGCGGTGGCCGCCAGGACGCCGGCCAGGGTGCGGGCAGCACCTGGTACCCGTGAGTGGTGGCTGCCGGGACATGGGCAGCACCTGGTTCCCATGAGCCGTGGCCGCCAGGACGCCGGCCAGGATGCGGGCAGCACCTGGTACCCATGAGTGGTGGCCGCCAGGATGCCGCCAGGATGCGGGGCAGCACCTGGTTCCCATGAGCCGTGGCCGCTGGGACTCGGGCAGCACCTGGTTCCCATGAGCGGTGGCCACCACGACGCTGGCCAGGATGCAGGCAGCACCTGGTACCCGTGAGTGGTGGCCGCCGGGACATGGGCAGCACCTGGTTCCGGTGAGCAGAGGCTGCCCACGGTCTCGCTCAGACTCCGTGTCCTGCTCACAGAGCAGCTGGTCTGCTCATTCAGGGAAACCCTGCGCCTGACACCTCACTCTTACTGCAGTGCTCACATGGTGCCTCACGCCTGTGCTCCTGGTGCCCGGACTTAGCACCTGTTGACCCATGTCCCCCTTCCCCTCCCTGCCTGACCACCATTTTATTCTCTTTATATATTGTGTTTTACAAACGTTAGATTCTACACGTGGAGAGCATCATGCGATGGTTTCCTTTCTGTGTCCATCTCGTTTCGTGGAGCACAAGGTCCTTCCTGTCCTCCTGTGTCTACCTGGTGCCTTCCTCAACCTACTCCCATCTCCCGTCTGGCCCATGTTGACGCCCACCTGTGGGTGCCGCCCTGGCTGCCGTGGGTGGCACTGCCGTGAGCAGGAAGAACACCTGTGGTGCTGGCAGCACCTCCTGGCCGCGTGGGTCCGCCTGTTTCCCAGGGCGGCTGAGCAGTGGCCCTCCCCAGCGTGTGCCGGCTGTCCTCACCCCGCCGTGAAGTGCACCTTGTGAGGCAGCCATGCTGGCCGGGCAGAGCCTCATGGTGCTCTGACTTGATTTCCCTGGTCACGGTGACCCGAGGGCTTCTGTCTGGCGGTTGGTCCTCTGCGTGTCTTCTTGGGGGAGTTTGCTGGGGCCTCTGCCGGGTGTTAGCTGGCCGTGTCCTCGTCTGTGGGTTGCGTGAAGTCTCGGACGTTTCGTCGGTAACTCCTGCGGATGTGATTCCAGTCACCTCCTCCAGGCCACGGTCGCCTTCTTCTGTTGACTGTGCCGGTGAAGGAGGCAGGGAAGGGGCGGGCGCTGCAGCCCTGGGGGTGTTCAAGGAGATGGCGGCGACTCCGCCTCTCACCATGGAGTGCCCAAAACAGATGGCCCGGTGGGCAGTGCGAGCGCAGAGTGAGGCCTGGAGCCGCCCACGGGGTCAGAGATGGCTCTGTGGCTGGAGTGACCAGGGACTTCTGGAGGGGATGCTGCAGAGCCAGAATCCAGCCCACCCGAAGGGGACAGTGGTGGCCTTGCCAGTGCCCCTTGCCTGCCCTTCCAGGAAGCTGGCTGCTGCCTGCGTCCCCAGCTGGCTGCTGCAGGGAGCAGCCCTCCGGTGTGTCCAGCTGGGTGCAGGCCTGGGATTCTCAGTCCTTCAAGGCACAAGTGGGAACTGCCGGGCAGAGCACCAAGGGTGCAGTCCAAATGCTGCCGCCCTCTACAGGGAGCTGGCTGGGAGCAGATGCCGCCCACGGCACCATGTGCCTGGTTCCCTGCCCAGCTCTGAGGGGCACCGCGTAGGGCTTCACGGCGGCCCCTGGGCCTCGGGGTCGAGGGTGGTCCCAGGGTGCGGCTCTCTCACATGCACACATGTGCTCACACATGGGGACTGTGTGCCATGCCTCCCCCTCCCCTCTCACACTCACACCCACACCCACGTCTACACACCGACCTCCGTTCTCTCCCACGCGCACAGATCAGCTCCGTCCTCTTTGGCTGCCTCCCTTCCCCACTCTCTGCCTCTGTCTCACTCCAACAGTTGCTCACTGTCCCCTGCTCACTGTCCCCTGCTCACTGTCCTCAAGGCAGCTGTCTCAGGAACTTGGGCCACCCTGCCCGCCCTGTGTGTCCTCATGTTTCCGCTGTCCCTCTGTAGCTTCCTCTTTGCCAGCACCAACTCACCCCCAGCCCGCCTGGTCCTGCTCCGGTTGGAACTGCACCCACAGGATCAGCACAGCTTTGGGAACAACTTGGGTCATCTGTCCCCTTATGACTGTGACAAAGTCCTGCAGGGGCGGCCTTGGGTTCAGCGGCTGGCAGCCTGGTGGTCTTTTCTGGTTGCTGCATCCTTTTCTAATTGCATCATTTACAGCTCTCCCCTTATTGCAGAGAGGAGTGATAGCTCGAATACTTAAGAAAACAAGTGGAGAAACTAAAGAAAATCAAACTTGCAAACCTCTGCAAGCTGTCTGAGCACCCCGTTTTGGTGCAATGTGTTAATAGCAAGCTGCACCCAGCCTTATGCTCTTGAAATTCCATTCTACTTCTTTAAAATCATGAGCCACCAGGCGGGTGGGGACACATGCAGTCTGGCAGGTCGGGGTTTCACCCGGACATCTCTGGAAGGACACGACCAGCGGGCTCTGCCAGCACCTTAACTCTGTGGCCCATCCCTGGCCTGCCTTGGTTCCTTGTTAACCACACGGTCACCACCGCCCTGCTTTCAGGAGGCCCTGGCCTGGAAGGACCAGTGTTTGCTCCCGGTGTCTCTCCGGATGCTCGGTGGAGTGCTGTTTTTGTAAGCAGTGCCGTCTTTGCTGGGAGAAGACTGGCGTCTGAATTGTTCTCTGACAAGCACAGAGTGCTGCGTTCTGTTCCCAGGTTCTCATTTGCCAGGCTGAATGCTTGCAAAGGTGGGGAGCCCTTTCCGCTCACAGTAAACAAGCCTTGTGTGCGTGCGCGAGCGCATCCAGGAGGCTCCCGGCTGAGCTCCCACCACGCAGAAGCCAAAGCAGAAGCTGAGCAAAAACCATGTCGATCTGTGGCGTGTGTGCACGCGGCCATTTGCACAATGGGAAAGAAGGCTTACGTGCGAGGCTTTCAAGAAGAACTGAAGTCACAGAGTTAGCAGAGGGCGGGTGCATGCTCCCGTGCAGGAGGCCAGCACGTGCCTGCAGCACCAGAAGGACACCCACCTGGGTTGTCGAGGGTCGCTGTGGAGCCCAGGGTGGCTGGCTCCCAAGGCTAGGAAGTCCACGTGGTTCACAGGATGTCTTGCCAGAGGCTGCCAGCCTCCCTCCCTGCTCCTTTCAGTGGGGAGTATGTCTGCTCAGGTGACAGGAAAGACCTTCAGGTCATGGGATCCACAGCAGCAGAGGTACAGAGAAAGCCTAGATTTTCTTAAATGGATCATGCCCTTTCACTGTGGTCAGCTCTTCCTCCACTGTGACCAAAAGCCCCGGCAAGAGCAATTGAGGAGGGGAAGTTTATTTGGGGCTCATGGTTTCAGTGGTCTTAGCCCCCAGATCTGAACCCCAGACATATACCCCAGAGGCACGCCCCCAACACCCCCTCCTCCAGCCACACCCTCCCTGCCCACAGTCTCCACCCAGTCAGTCCCATCAGGAGGCTAACACACTGATTGGGTTAAGGCTCTTATTTCACCTCTAAACTCTCTTGCATTGTCCCACCCCTGGGCTTTCAGGGGACACTGCACATCTAAACCATAACACCTTCCATCCCCCTCTCCAAGGGCCCACCCACTTTACCTGGCTCCTTCCAAGTGGTGCTCCAGACTCAGCAGTGAGTGCACCCTCCCCCGCGGGATGCCAGCACCTGAAGCAGAGGCCCCTGCTCCTCTGGAGGCCGCCAGTTGGTGGAGGGCTGGTCTGGGGTGCAGTCCAACAGCATGTGACTTGGAGGGCAGAGCAGACTTGGCCTCCACAGGGCAGCCGGGCTCACCGGTGTGGCTTCCCTGGAGTTGGGCCCGTGGTCCAGGTGGGGCAGGGACGCACACTGGATGGCCCGCCAGATCCCCGCAGGACCACAGCCAGGGCCACCGGGCTCAGTTGCCTGCGCTGTCTCCAAGGTCGCTGCCCTTGCATCCACCCTGCCTGTGCTTTGCGATACGTACATTTTAGGTTAATGATTTGGTTTTGGACAGTCCACCAGGCAGAGAGACATTGAGAGACAACCCAGATGGGATGTGCTGGAGGCTTGACTGGGCAGTTAGGGTGGGCATTGAGTAGTGGTCAGAGCTTGAGTGTAATTTAAAGCTGTAGACAGCAGGCTGGCCAGCAGGATGCATGTGCATGTTCAAGGAATGCAGAGTCAAGGATGACCTCAAAGGCTTTGCTCTGAGCGACTGGGGGCTGGAACGCCATCCACCATGGACACCTGTGCCTTGTGGGTGTGGGGCTAGGTCAGGGTGTCCTTTGACCCTGCTTCCTCCTCTTGCTCCCAGCCTGCTGCTCTCTTCCTTGGACAGAATTCCTCCAAACAAGGTCACAACCTGCCCCTGTCTCCACCCACTTGCCTTGGAACTCAGTGCAGGCTGATTTTGATCCTCCAACCCTGCACTTGCTCTCCCAGGTCACCTTCTCTGTTCCTCTGTTGCTGACAGTCCTAAGCATGGTCTGTCCCTTTCTCCTTCTTGAAAACGAGCTCATTTGTCTCCAGGTTAACCCTGTGCCTGGCTGTCTGGCCTTCCTGGGCGATCGCTGCCTCTGGCCCTTCTCTCTGGGCTCGCCCTGGGCCTCCTTTCCCCTCCACAGTCTCCACTGCAACACAGCAGCCAGAGCTGCAGGTGTGACCCCCAGTCTCCTGGCTGCTGCCCTCCCAATTCCGGCTCCCTCTCCACTCACAGCCTGGCCCCCACCCTGGACCCAACCTGTGTGCCCCAAAGTGCACCCATTTCCACTTGCATGTTTAATATTCACACTGCAATGAATACATCCTAACCTGAGCTCAGACATCCTTATAACTTTATTGAACAAGCTATAATTTTTATTGTACTCATTTTTCTCAAGGCGGCATCTAGGGACAGAAGTCACGGAAGCAAGATGTCTGGTTTGGAAAGAGGAGAGGGACACACCATAGAGAGCAGCAGGTTTGGGGTCAGGGCCTGCAGTCAGCCTGCCTCAGTTTCCTGAGCGCAGAGATGTACCCCATTCCTGGAAGTGGACAGGCTTTGGGAAGTGGCCTGTGGTCTAAAGGGAAGAGCTTGTGGCCACAGGCAGGCATTGGATTGCATCAGGCACAAGATTGTCTCGGCCCAGTGTTGTGGAATCATGGCGTCCGTGAAAGACTCCTGTGGGCTTGCAAAACCACGCATGCGGGACACTCAACTAACTAGGAATGGACGCTTATCCAGAGAAGATGAGCCATGGCCAGTGAGTGCGTGGAAAGAAGCCACAGTGAGGTGCCACTTCACACGCTAAGCAGCGAAGATTTAAAGGGTGGGCAGTGACAAGCACTGGTATGGCCTCACACTCTCCCAGTAGCTGAAACAAAGAACAGTGGGCAATGCCAGGCCTGGGTTTGAGGATGAACCCCTCATGCTGCTGGCCTGCACACTCCTTATGAAAAATAGCAGCCCGGCAGTTCCTCCAAGAGCTGAGCACAGGACCATGCCACCTGCCAGTTGTGCTTCGAGGTAGGTGCCCGAGAACCATGGAAACACATGTCCACCTCCAAACAGACGCAGGTGCCCAGATCAGGGTTACCACTGGAGCCAAAAGTGGACCAGCCCAAGGTCCACCAATGGAGCAAGGGACCAAATAGATATGGTCCATCTGTACAATGCAAGATTCCTCAAAACCACAAGGGAACACTGTCCTGGCACACGCCCCAACACAGATGGTCATTGAGAACCTTACGCTAAGTCGAAGAAATCAGTCCTGAAAACGCTCAGGAGTGTGTTGCGAGATCTGAGATCGTTGCATGTTGCTTCCCAGAGCAGGCACAGCCGCAGAGGAAGCAAACGAGCATCCTGGCCAGCGGTGTTGGGGGCCTGGTGGCGAGGTGGCTGCGGATGGGCACCAGGCTTTCCTCAGGTGGAGGTGCTGATGACGGCACAACCCTGCGGAACTGGGGAAGTCCCTGGCGCATGCACTCTGAGTGAGTGCGCTCTACGTCACGTCCTGCTCTCTCCAGGACACAGCCAGTCCCGGGCCTGCAGGCTGGGCTCTGCTGGAGCCCAGGGTTCTCTGCTCTACTGTACCCCTCTGACCAGTCCTGAGGTTCCTGCCCCTCGCCAAGGCCAGGCAATGGACTCGGGTCTGGCCAGGAAGGGCTCCAGGGGTGTCTGCCGTCGTGGCCATCGAGCTGAGCAGGGAGGCCCTGCATGAAACATGAGAAAGGGCAAATGAAAGGCCGGCACAGGGTCTGACCGGGGAGAGCCCTGCAGAGGGCGGAGGGTGGAGGGCACAGGCCTGGGTCACGTTTCTCAGTGGAGTCCTGTCAGCAGCTGCCCTGGCCAGAGCTCGAAGCGGGCGGGAGCCCTGAGGACAGGGGACCTCCTGGTGGCAGACGGTACCCAGGAGCCCCGCTTCGTGCTGGCTTGTAGGAAAAGTGCTTACCTCCTGATGGAGGCCCTCCTCAGGCCCGGGATGTGCTTCAGGGTCCAGCAGCTACTGTGTTGAGTGCTTCCATGCAGCTTTCCAGGGGTCGTTCCACAACCTGAGATGCTGCCCATCTCTGCTCAGCAAGGGCACCTCAGCAGCTGGTGCTGGGGCTTCTGAATAAGCAGGTGTGATCCCCGAGACCTTGCTGTGGCCCTGCACGTAAGGGAGGTTGACCGACACACGGGAGAAGTCTGGGTCAGTCACTCCACCAAGGGTCAGCCGGCTGGAGGGACCCAGGCAGGAGACATAGCCATGGGTGTGTGGGGGGCTCAGGCAGAGTAGAAGGGCTGGCTGGAGGGGTCTGGGGAGGCAGGGAGAGGTGGGTGGATGGGCTCTGGGCCTTGGGCCTGGGCAGCTGCAAGAGCTGGGCTGGCACCTCTGGGAGAGGACCTTGCAGAGGGTCTGTTCAGGGCAGTGAAGGTCCTTCATGTCCTGTGCTGCCCCTCAGGCATCACTGGTGTTCATGGCAAGCCCTCCTCTGTCCATTTTCAGCCTCCCTTACCTGTTGCTCAGCAGGACACTAGTGTGCAGTGTTGTGTTGTGTATCTTACAGTAGCTACAAGAGGGTGTTTTCAAAGTTTTACCATAAAGAAATGGTGGGGTGGAGGTGATGGCATAGCTACCCCGATTTGATCATTACACAACATACGCATGTTGAAATATCACACGTTGCCCCAGGATCACGCACAATTATGTGTGAATCATAAGGAAGAGGGAACAGGTGAAACCTGGCTGCTGCTCCAAGCAGGTGACCTGCTGCCTGGCTAGCGGCACCCACGAGTCTACCTGCGCGCTCATGCGGTGCTCACACACATTGAATCCCTGGCAAGCCTCTGCCCTTAACATTGATTTTCTTATTTTCTCAATGGCATATAAAACTGTTTAATAATTGTATTCATATTTATGGTAGTGGCTTCTCAAGTCCTTCTCATGGCGATTCTGCTAGAAGGTGATTTTGTATTCTAGCTTTGTTTCTGGATAAACTGCTTCTGGCTGAAACCTCAGCAAGGATGGAAAGTTCACCTGGGGTACTGCTGCTGAGTGTCCACTTGGGGTACTGCTGCTGAGTGTCCACTTGGGGTACTGCTGCTGAGTGTCCACTTGGGGTACTGCTGCTGAGCCTTCGCTTGGCTGCGCTGCCCCTGCAGAACACTGAGTAGCTCCCCAACTCCCTGGACAACAAGTGGGCAGTGGCCCACCTGTGCCTCCTCCATTAGCTGTTCAGAGCCCTGGGTGCTGAGCCAGGCGCTCACTCACCCTCCTGGCCTCCCTGAGCTGTCCCTGCTGGGCTGCAGGGTGTTGCTAGAGGGTGCCCTGGCGGGGCTCATCTGGGCACAGAGGAGACTGGGCGAGTTGTGGCAGACAGCCCAGGGAGCCTTTCTCGTGAGAGCAGCCCCACGCTCGTTAACACAGCTCTGCATGAGCCCCAGCCCGACACCCCTGAACCCTTGTTGCTGGGGTGAGGACCAGAGGGATCGGGAGAAGACATTCTACCAGGACTCATGCTCTTTCCTCTGGTTTGCTTGGGAACTCACGCCTGCAAATGTGTCGAAGGACACATCTAACAGGCTGCATGCACGCGTGCGTGCACTGAGTCTGGTGGGCCCAAGGGGGGTTTTACTAGCGTGCGTGTGGATGCCGGTGTGCAAGGTCACTGGTGTGGCTTCGGCCAGGTGAGAGGTGAAAGGGCAGCGATGTTTAATAATGTTTAATAATTGTTTAATAACTGTCTGGCGCCAGGTGTGGGGACTGGGTGGAAAGCAGCCAGGGGCCAGCTGCCACCCAGGGTGGGCAGTGGGAGGGAAGTCACCTAAGTCCCACAGAGGACGTGTTAGTGTCTTTGATGGTTTTTATTCATTCTCTGTTCTTTGTAGCACATCTTTTCCTTCCTTTTTTTAATTTAATTTTTTATTTTGTTCTAATTAGTTATATATGACAGAAGAATGCATTTATATATTTTGATAGATCATACATAAAATGACTGTAACCTCTCATTCTTCATAGAACTAGAAAAAGCAATCATGAAATTCTTTTGGAAAAATAAGAGAACCAGAATAGCCAAAGCAATCCTCAGCAATAAAAGTGAAGCAGGAGGCATCACATACCAGAGCTCAAACTATACTACAGAGCTATAGTAATAAGAACAGCATGGTATTGACACCAAAACAGACGTGCAGACCAGTGGTACAGAATAGAAGACACAGAGACAGACCCATATAAATACAGGTATTTCATACTAGACAAAGGTGTCAAAAACATTCACTGGAGAGAAGATAACCTATTCAACAAATGGTGCTGGGAAAAATGGAAGGCACATGGAACAAAGTGAAATTAAATCTTTATCTCTCACCCTGCACGAAACTCATCTTTTCCTACTGAAGGAGTGATGAACTCTGCTGCTGCAGAAGCTCTTCTTACATCTGGTGCCCCAGTGTCCAGCTGACAGGGGCCCCTGGGGGTCTGAGCATCATCCTGCAACTGACTAAGTGGTTTACAGGGATGGTCAACCCACGCCTGGCAGGTGACACTGACTTACAGGTACATGTTTTGAAATCCGATGCTGGTGAAAAAGAGCGTGCAGAGGGAATCCGTGATGACCGACGTGGCGTCAGACCTAGGACACTCAGTGCACAGGGCAACGTGGAGCTGTGCTCTGGTCCCCTGGCTCTGCCTCTGCTGTCCCCACCCTTCCTCCAGCTGTACGTGCCCCCAGGTTTCCCCAGCCCAGGCTCAGCCCATCCTCCGCGCTGCCAGTTGTCTGCTATACTGTGCAGCCCTGCCCTGTGATCTCTGGCCGCTGTCCTGCCCTTCATCCCTGGTCCAGGTTTCTGCCCCTCCCTGGTCATGCTCAGCCTCCCCTGCGTCCCTCCAGCCTGCGCCTTCCCTGTCCATCCTTTTGCTTCCGCCTGGGTCTGCCTGGACCCAACCCGGCTAACTGAAAGCATCCATCATTTCCTTCCCTAGAGCCAGTGCCGGGGTTGGCCTGGGCCCTGGCTCTGCCCCTGGCCTGCCCCTCACTCCTGTGCTGCATGCTCCTCCTGCTACATGCCCTCTGCGAGTTCTGGAGGGAGGGCTCACTGGCCAAGGCTTCAGCAAGTGCTAGCCAGACCCACTGCCGCCTGTGGCGTGGGACCCTGGGAGCAGGGCCCTGCAGCCTGTCTGGCCTTCCGTGGCCCCTCGGCCCTGCTCCTGAACCCCCGCGAAGACAGCCCCCACGTTCCCCAGTGGCGCGGTGGCCCGGCGTGCCTGCTGCCGGCTGGGAACGTGGAGCGCTCTCTGTGGGGACTGAACTTTCATCCTTGCTAGAGCCCATCGCAGGCCCAGGGCAGGCCCAGTGCTGGAGGTCCGGAGCAGCATGGCCTCTGTGAGCTGTCTGGGAGGCCTCGAGCCCCAAGCCGTGAGCTTCCTGCTCCTGCCCTGGGGCCGCCTTGGGGAGAGAGGACCCACCTCCAGGCAGGGTGGCCGCCCTTAGTGAGCTGGCACTGCTTCAGCCTCTGGGGTCTTGTTTTGTTTCTCTAATTTATTATTCTTACCCTATTAGCAAGCCATGATATCGCTGTGACCCCTGGATGTAATCGGTCAGAGACACGTGAAGGGTTCCAGAGCGGCAGGCTGGGCGGCCTGCTGGGCGGGGCTGTGGCTGATGGCGCTCCATGGCCTGCACTCGTCCGACTCTAATCACATCTGCCCACAGCGGGGTCACCGTCCCTGCTCCGCACGCTGGTACCACATTGGTAATGATACCGACGAGACCTCGGGGCGCTTGGGCCCTGGGCTTTCATCACGGCCAGGAAATCCTGGATCCTCTGACAGGAGCCCCTTGAGGCAGACGTCCCTGACAGGGACGCCCCCACCACGCAGCTGCTCCTGTCTGACCTGGCCTTGTCCAAGGCCGCTGCCAAGCTGTGGGGGCCTCCCCCTCCTGTGCCGCCCACCCCACCTGGTCCCGCTGTGTACCTGCCTCTTCCTGTCATCGCCGTCTTCTGCTCCCCACGGTGTTGTGGGCAGGACAGCATGGTGCCTTCTGGGACTTGGAAGTGGGCGTGTCGAATGTTGGCAGGGGTTGGCATCGAGGCCCCGGGCCTTAGCCTGGGGCATCTGTGCCCTTTAGTCCACACAGGTGACCCACTCATCTGGAGGGACAGCACACTCCACCTGCCCCATGACCTCAGTGGCCACCAGCTGTTGGAGGCCCCCCTGGGGGTGTCTTCCCTGAGCCTTGGCCAGCCCTGGGCTACTGCAGCGGCCTGGGTGTGGGGGTGGTGGGGGTTCACACTGTGTGGGTTCTCACAACCGCTCCACCCAGAGCACTGACCCCTTCTGCAGGTGCCCGGGTGCTGCCCTCGCCGCCCTGGCCACGCCCCTGCCTTGGAGCTCACCCCGGGTGCACCTGCTGTTCACTCCTGTGCCCTGGACGAGCTCCCTGAACCCTGGTGATGTGACAGGGTGGGAGGTCCCTCTGCTAAGTGGTGTCCCCAGCTCAGTCCACAGGGGCATGAGCCCCTCCCCAGCACCTCCTGCAGTCGGCTGCTGTTAGGCCGTTCGGGGCGCTAGCTCCTGTTGTGACTAGACTGCTAAGGTCTTCGCCTCTCGATCTCTCAGCTTTCAACACCAGCTGTCCACCTTCTGCAGAAGAGGAGGATCACATTGCTCTATGACTGTGTAACAGGAGAGTTACAGTTAGCTGGCTCCTGCTGAATACCAAGCTGTCCCAAGCAAGAGGGGCTTAGGGTAATGGCTGTTTGCGTGACTCACTTTCACGGGTCAGCAGTGTGGGCTGGGCTTGGGTGGGGGGCCTTCTGTGGATCCCGGCTCGAAGACTTGGTGGGTTTCCGTGCATTAGGTTCAACTCAGTCCAAGTGCGTGTTTGGAGATGTGCCTCCTTCGGATGCTCAGCAGTTACGGGGCTGGGGTTCGCCCACAAGGTGCTGCATGGCGTTTCCTCCAGGTGGAGGGCCTCCTGGACCCACCCTCGTTCTCCAGAGTGGAACGGGGACTCCATGGGGCCTTTGCCCAGGCCTCAGCTCAGCTGAGGGGCGGGACCTCTGAGACATGTGGCCAGTGCAGAGTTGGGGTCGGGGGCACCGCCCTCAGGAGCAGCCATCAGCTCTGGTCCGTTCTCACAGGAGGTTGTTAGGCAAGAGCCATGCCCACTCCGCCCACCCGCTCCCTGTGCCAACACGAACTCTTCCTCTCACATCCCCACCGTGATGCCACTCTGCATGATGTGATGCCACTCTGCATGATGTGATGCAGCCACGTGGCCACTGTGAGAGCCTGCACCATACCGTTTGGACTCAAAGTCCAACAGCTTTCAGTCCAAAACAGTGAGCTAAATAAACCTTTTTTCTTTATAAAGTTTCCAGTCTCTAATATTTTGTTATAGTAATGGAAAATGCACTAAGACAGGGAGAAGACTGGGAATTAAAAGTATTTTCTTCTCCCCACCCAGTAAGTCTTAGTCCCTCTCAAGTCTGCAAACTGGACAATTCTTTCTTCTCACATCTTCTCATAGGCAGACACAGGAGGCCAGTGGACAGTCTTAAGACTTTTCCCTGGACCCTCTTCAAGATCCCTGGGTCTTTGGGTTGATTTCTAGCTTCTGGCTTGCCACAGGGGTTGTTGGTAATTGCTCCAACACCACCTCACTTGGGTCTGCTTCCCTGTTTTGAGCTTTCTCGACACTGTTTCAGTCTTGCTAGTGGTTTCTTCCTGTATTTCCTAGCATCTGCTTCCTGCCTGGGCTGCAGGTAAATGCCTTAAGGAACTTTTTAGAGTTTTGCCTTGACAGCACTCAATTTCTGATAGTCACCCACTGTGGCCCACAGGCCACCCAGAACGTGGTGTCTTCAGGCCGTCGTGCACTAACCCAGGGCTCAGCACTTGGAGCTGGGCTGGCTGAGCAGTTCTTGTGTGTTCTCTGCTGTGTTCCTGCACCCTGGCTGGCAGCTGCCCCTTTGCCTGGGGACCCTGCTCTGGTGGTACCACTTCCCAGGCTGTCAGCTGGCCCATCTCTGACCACAAGCGTTTTCTCACATGGCGGTTGGGGGTGGTCTGGAACGGCGAGGGTGCTGAGTCCCAGCCTGCATGTGGCTTTACAGCGGCCACTCGTGCAACATTTGTGACCATCCAGTGGCCAGTGCAGTGCAGGTCCACTGTTCATGCCTGGGGCCAGAATGGGAGGAGTCCAAAGCAGGATGCAGGGGTCGGAGCACCTGGTGGCCATCCCCACAGCCCCTGCCTCCAAATTCAGCTCCCACCTTCCCAGTGACGCTTGATTAATTCTAGATGTTTAAAGCTAAATGTCCTTAAGTGAATGATGACGTGGATACACCTCTGACCTCTCTCTCCTCCTCCGTCTAGTTTCCCCACGGACCGCAGCTCTCTGCCGAGCCCCTTTCCCGCCACGATCTTGCTGGCAGCTCACTCTGCTGGCCTGCCCTCCCTGGGCCACCGCGCTTCCTGTCTCGGAGGGTGTTGGTAGTCACAGGCTGTCCTAGGGACACAGCATGCGGTGGTTTGTTTAGACCGAGTCTGTGTGTTAGTAAATGAGCAAATAAATACAGCTGGTAACAGGAGCGGGTCCCACTGCCGCCCACCGGGGTTCTGGGTCAGCCACACAGGCGTCTCCACGCATCCCTGAGTGAGATCTCAATGGCCTTCAGTGGGGTGGAGACGGACGGTGATGGTGCAGTTCTGGGGTGCTGGGTCTGCCATCCTCCATGCCTGTTATGGTTTGGATGTGAAGTGTTCCCCAAAAGCTCAGGTGTGAGACAGTGCAGGAAGGTTTGGAGGGGAAATGACTGGGTTGTGAGAGACTTGACCAATCAGTGACTTAATCCCCTGATGGGATTAACTGCAGGTAGCTGGAGGCAGGTGGGTGTGGCTGGAGGAGGTGGGCATTGGGCCTGGCTCTGCGTACATGCTTGTGTCTGGCGAGTGGAGTCCCTCTGCTCCTGATCACCGTGTGAGCAGCTTCCCTCCGACTCGCTCTTCCCTGTGATGTTCAGCCTCACCTCGAGTCCCGAGGAAGGGAGTCCACAGCTGTCTGTGGACCGAGACCTCTGAAACCGGGAGCCCAGGTAAACCTCTCCTCCTCTGTGGTTGCTCCGGGGAGGTCCCTGGTCTCGGCAGCGGGATGCTGACTGAAATGCTGACCCCGAGCACTGGCAGGTCTTCCCAGCTCTGCACCCGCCTCCCCACCCCGGATCTTCCCTCCCAGGGCCCCTCTGCCCGCCTCGCCCTCTGCTTCCAGGGCTGCGAGGCTGGACCTTCCTGCCCTGCTCTGCCGGCCTGGGGCCTCGATCTCATGAACTTCTCCTTTCCTGGGTTGCAACCTCGCTTTGCCCGGCATGTCCTAAAATAATGACAAGGTATTTCCAATCCTTTGATGTCTAAATCCTGACTTTGCCTTCAGCTTGATTGACAGAATGTCACGTTGGACAGTATTAGCTTGAACTGGTTTCCTTCAAGACCTTGAAGAAATCGCCTCATTTTCTGAAGTCCAAACATGCAGGAAGGCTCACTTGCATTTGTCACGCTGTAGGTGCCTCCTGTCCCTGTGGTGGCCGCGCCTGGGGACGGCTCCTGCCACGGTTTGGTGCCCCAGAGGCTCACATGCTGGGTGCTGTCCTCAGGCCGGGCGGCGGGGCCCTGCGGAGCCTTTAGGTTGAGCTGGAGGGAGGTCCTGGCCCTGGCGCGCCCTTGAAGGCTGGAGGGCGCTCTTGTGGGACGCGGGTTGTCTCACGGGTGCCAGTTGTCACAGGCCGAGTGGTGCCTTCGTTGCTCCCTGGCTTCCTGTTGGTCCTGTGAGTGCGCCCTGTGGCGGGCACTCCAGCTGCCCTGGTGCCCACCCCCGGGGCTCCTCCCCAGAGCCACGCTGATACCAGCACCATGCCCCGGATTCCGCAGGAGGGTGAACTAAATAAATCCCCTTTTTTCTTTGTAAAGAGGCCTGCCTCAGGTATTTTATTATGGTAATGAAAAATGGAGTGATACAGTATCTCTTTTTACCTTTGGTTTTCAGTGGTTTTATAAGGATATCTAGACTTTTTTAAAAAAATATTCTGTTAAAACTCTGTGGTCATTTTCAATCCAAAGGTTTGTGGTCTTCTTAGCCTCTGGGAGTTCCCTTCTTCCCCTGGTGCACAGGCAGAGTCAACCCTGTTCCGTGTGTATCTTCACACACGCCCCCTCCTGCGTGGCCCTCCTGGGTCAGGCTGTATGGCAGAGTCCAGTGTGATCTCTGTGCACCTCCCCAGGCCCGTGTCTGTCTGGGCCTCTGGGGCTCAGGCACCACGGATTGTGCCTCCTGCCACTTCCTCTTTTCTCCCAGCTTTTGGCCTCGTTGGCCTCTGCCCACATTCTGGATACTTTCTTTTCCAAATATTCTGGATTTGAAAACCGGCCGCACCTCCCGTGTGCGCCGAGTTCTTCAGGCCGGTGCTCCGGCTCCTGCCTGTGGCCTGCTTGTCCCCGTCGGTGCTCTCTGGGCCTCTCTGACTTCACTTCCCATCCCGTCGGCTCTGTCCTCACCTCTGGAGGGCACCTGGTCTTCGCCCTCTTGCTGCCAGTTCCCCCTTGTTCCCTCCAGGGCCCCCTCTGATCGGCACGGCCGGGCCCAGGCCTCTCAGGCTTGGCTCAAGGCCTCTGATGCCCGGGTCCCCCTGGGGGTGACCCTGGTGGCAGTTCTCTGTCATTGCTGGCTCCCTCTGCTTCTCACCTCCTGGAGGACTGTAAACTCCTGTCCCCCACTCAGATGCCCTCTCCTTGCCCCCTTTGGCTCTTCACTCTGGGTCCTTCTGCTTCTGGAGGGGCCACAGGGGGATGGGCAGCCTCCTCTGTAACTGTGAAGGGTCTCCAGGTGGGTGAGACCAGCCTCCCCACAGCCGTGAGCTGGATAGGTGGGATATGCAGTGTGGAGGCACCGGTGCCTGGCGGGTGCTCGGGTGCTCACTGGCTCCTTCACTCACCCCTTCTCTGCCAGGGCCTGCTCATGCCAGGGCCTGCTCATGCCGCGTGCTGCCGTTGTCAGCTTATGAAAAGTCCCTGCTCTCCAGATGTGCGGGGCAGACACGGACACAGGCCAGCTGCACAGGGTGTTCAGTAGGCGAGCAGACGTGGCGTCCTGGGGTTGGAGACATGCTTTGGTCATTCCTCAACAGACCACCAAGCCCCCACTACAGAGTGGGCTGTGGCCTCTGCGCACATGGCCTTGGCTCTGACCCTTGGCTCCCAGCCCCTGCTCCACGGCCCTGGCCGAGCCAGGCGCCAGGAGGGCGCACCCTGCTCAGGACAGGTTTCTGGAAGTGACCATGTGAGTCTGCACGGAATTAGTGACAAGGGGGCTGACATGGCTGCTGCTGGGCTCCCAGGGATGGTGTCCACAGGCTGGGTTGTGTCCCATCACGGGGACCAGAGTGGTGTGGGAAGGGCTCTTTCCCAGCTCCAGCTACTGACTTCCTGGCACCTGGCGCCTGTGCCTGTGTAGAGGTAGCTCTGATCTGTGCTCGGGGTGCTTTAAGAAGACACCCCACACCCCTGCTGGGGCAGGAGGGGCCAGGAGGGGCTTGGCTCTGACCAAGGCTGGTGCTGCACTGAAGACTGGGGAGAGGGCGTGGTCTCTCTATGCAGGGCCGGGCGGAAGGCCAAGCGGCAGGATTCTCTAGCCTGGGAGCAGCGTCTGCCTGGTGCGCTGTGTCTGAGGCCCTCAAGGTCAATCCCATAAAAACCCCTGTGCTGCGTGGCTCTGCTGACCCCTCACCTCTCCTCTCCAGCGAGAGGGGTTCCGAGTGATGGACAGGTCTGCCAGCCCAGGAGCTCCCATCTGGAGGGCTGAGCTGGGGTTTGTGAAAGACATCTGATTATCGCCAAACTCGCTTCCATTATTTGACCACTTGTCAGAATCTGCAAAAAGCTTTCTTTAGCATTAATAAATAAATAAATAGAGAACTAGAGAGCACATCCCTTCTTCCACTTGCCTTTATTTTTAGGAGATAAGCTGCATGTTGACATTTCCCTCTCATTCTTATTCTGGGCATTGCTATAAATGTCTTCCACAGCAGCCTCTCTTCTATCTGCATATCTTTGGTTCCAGTATCAGCAAACAATTTATGGACTGTTGTTTATTTATTTTTAATAGCTGACTGAGGCTGCATCCAAGTGAAGGCATGGAATTACATTCCAAACAGGAAAGTGCACAATTCCTTCTGCTCCTGGGTGGGAGAGCAGGGGCCGGCCCCGGGCTCAACTCTGAGCGTGATCATAGCCCAGCCAATTCTCTGGGAAGGACAGACCCTGGGTCTGCAGCAGAGGGAGGACCTGCGTGGACCTTGGGGCTCTGGCTCAAAGTTTCAGTGTGTGGCAGGCAGCGAGGCAAGAGAAGCTGTCCTGCTCACCCCTGAGCGGGGACATCAGCCTGCAGCCATGCTTTGCAGGGGACACTCTAGTGATCAAAAGAACAGATCCAACTTGGCTCAGCACGCTGTCTCCCTGTGCTGCCTATTGGAGAGAGGGTTCCAGACATGGTGGTGCTGAGTCAGAGCTTTACCAACACCATGGCAAGAGCCTTGGCCCATCTGGGGACAGCTCCGGGGGCCCGTTTCCGGCAGGCAGCTGTCAGCACTTGCAGGAGCGGGCTTTCTGCTTCACAGAGTCAGGGGACACGGGTGCTCGCCAGAGGGAGTGAACGAGGAGGCGCTCCTGACGGCATGCATGGAGCTTCCGAGAGCCTCCGCTTGGCGAGCTTCTCCAGGGCTTCATGATGCTCACGTGTAAAATGAACACCTCCCTGTTGACTGGCCTCGCCCACCAGCCCCATCCCGCCTGGCGCCTTCCCCTCTGCATCTCAGAGTGAATCCAGGAAACTGCCTCACCCAACCGTGTGTGCTGCCAGCTGCGGGAGCCGAGGAGAGGAGGCCTGCACTCTGCGTACCTTCCACCTCTGCAGAGCCCGGGGCTCGGTCACCGGTGAGCCAGCCCCAGCTGGAATCCCTGGCTTGCTCCACGAGGTGCGCTGCCCACACCTTCTGCTGGGCACGGAGGGAGTGGGGGCCGCAGCACTGCCCCCTGGCTGTGCCCAGCACCAGTTCTGACTCCGACAGTCACCCCTGGTGGACCTCCAGACCTCTCTGGGTGAGGCTCTTCCTCTTGGGGTCGTTGGCCGCCATTTAAAGTACTCTATGAAGTGGCGGAATGTTATGTGTGGCCCCGAAATGATCCATCTGCAATTTTACGTAATCAGGTTCAATGAAACTCTATTATCAACCAGGTCGATGCCTGAATTCGTCTTCACTGGTTTACGCGTTCATTCACTTCAGTAAACACGCACAAGTCCCACTAAGGCGAGGAATGGTTTTGGTGGTCGGAAACCCTTGAGAAATGCATGAAGACCTCTGAGCCGGGGCTGCTCCCTAGAAGGAGAAGCAACACCCGAAGGCCAGGCGTGGTGCACGGGTGGACTCTGCCGGGAGCCAGAGGCCCGCACTCCGCTCCGCAGCACGGCCTGAGGCAGGAGTGGAAGGGCTGAGCCTGTGGGCGGGGCAGGCTGGCCAGCACAGGACCCGGCATGGCTTGGAGGAGTTCTCTCGGGAAGAGCCTTCTAGGGTGGGGGCGGCCAGCGTGCCGCGTTGCGGCTGTGGGAGGGAGCAGAGGAGGTGGGTCAGGAGGTCACGAGGAGGCCACTGGGATGCGCTTTCGCTCCCAGTGCAGTGCGGCCCCTGCAGGGTTCAGAGCAGAGGAGTGATGTCCGTGATCTCGGAGAGCAAGCCTGGGCAAGAGGCAAGGGTGGACATGCCTTCCCAAGCAAGTCGTTCAGACGGACCCTTCTTTTCCGACACGCGTACACGCTCTCACTGATCCTCCTCCGTGCGCTTCCTCTCTGCGCCCCAGCGCCTGCCGTTCCGTCGTGGATGCTCACTGCTCCTGGCAGTCAGGCCGTGTCCCAGGGGTTGCTCGGGACCCAGCTCCAACACTCACTGGGGGCGCCGTGCTTGAACAAGAACCAGCAACCAGCAGCGAGACATGAGCTGTGGACTCCACCTCCAGGGCAGCTCTGGAAGCAGGGCGGCCGCAGGGCCCTGTGGTCTGGGCTGCTGCCATGGCTTGCAGGTGAGGCGTCCCCCAGAAGCTCTGGTGTGAGACAGTGCAGGAGGGCTCAGAGGAGAGGTGACTGGGTTACGGAAACCTGAGCCTAATCAGTGAAGGGATCACCTGATGGGATTAACCGGGTAGGAACTGCAGGCAGGCGGGTGTGGCTGGAGGAGGGGGCGTTGGGCCTGGCTCTGGGTACATATTCGTACCTGGCAAGTGGAGTCTCTCACTGCTTCCTGATCACCACGTGAGCCGTGTCCCTCTGCCACTCTCCTCTGCGTGACGTTCAGCCTCACCTCCAGCCCCGAGGAATGGAGCAGCTGTCTGTGGACCAAGATCTCGGAAACCGTGAGCCCCCAGATAAACCTTTCCTCCTCCATAATTGTTCTGGTCAGATCTTTTAGTCACAGCAGCGAGAAGCTGGCTAAAACAGATGCTGACAAAGACGCGTCCTATGGTCCATTGCCACTTTGAGGCTGATTTTTCTTTCTTTCTTTTTCTTCTCTTGCCTGTCCTGGTACTGGG
Source organism: Sciurus vulgaris (assembly GCF_902686455.1). Classification (NCBI taxonomy): domain Eukaryota; kingdom Metazoa; phylum Chordata; class Mammalia; order Rodentia; family Sciuridae; genus Sciurus; species Sciurus vulgaris. The sequence goes on from NC_136464.1 coordinate 2,114,403, forward strand.
GATTGAACCCAGGGGCACTTAACTACTGAGCCACACCCCTAGTCCTTTTTATGTTTTATTTTGACACAGGGTCACTGTGTTGCTGAGGCTGGCCTTGAACTTGTGATCCTCCTGACTCAGCCTCCTGAACTGCTGGGATTATAGGTGTGCTTCACTGAGCCTGGCTTCTAGGCTGATTTCTGAAGCTGATGACCAAGTGGCTGTTTTAATTAACAGTCACTTAATCGTAACTAATTTACTGAGAGTGTTGAGGGGTTTTCGTAATTGAATTTATCAGATGATAGGCGACAGACTGAGAAACGTGGTCCTGTTGAGGACCAGCCTCCCCTAGGGGGATGGCGAGATGGAGAGGGTGAGCATGTGTGTCCTGGTGAGACACCAGGACCCTAGGAGGCAGGGTTCATCCTGCCTGCCATTGGAGTATTGACTGGGAATTCCTGTGACTGCTGGCACGGTCATCCAGGTGGACCTCACCCCAGTGGTGTCCTGTTAGCTCCTACCAAGGGGCTTGGTTTGCACTACATCACATCATACTTACCGTCCAGTTCTTTGCACAGACATTTTAGGGATATTTGTGCTGTTAAAGAAACAGTGAATGCATTTTTCTTTTATAAGGTCCATACAGAGCAGGCACACCCCAAGCAAGACACACAAGCTGACCGCCTGCAGCCCTGCCTGTGTGGCCATCTCGCTGGCCAGCTCCCCACGTGCGCAGGTCAGCTGCCTAGCTCGCGTTAGCCAGGGTCCTGCCGTGAAGGCTCTTCTGGGGCTGATTTCTTAAACTTAACTGTTCGGGGAACATCTTCCCTGTAAGTGCCTAGCAGACAACCCCATTCTGTTACAGTGCACCAGAGTGTTCCAGAACGTTAACCGTTACGATTTACCAAGTCCTCCCCTGTGGACGCCGGTGCAGGGTTCATCAATGCAGAGGGGACACACCTGTCCTGTGGGAGCCCAGCATGAAGTCCCTTCTCTCTTAGGGAGGTGGCTTTCCTGAAAGGCTCTCCCACCAACCGAGAAGAGCCAATTCCCTGGGGGGTCCTTGTTTCTAGAACAGTCTACACCCACCCTTGCTGAGGCTCGGTATCCCAGGCTCAGTCATGTGGTCACTGCTGAAATGGCCTTACAAAGCTATTTTGTTGGTGCATTTCTAAAGGTAAGCCCTGCTAGGCCTCAGAGTTCTGTGGGTGATGATTTAGGGTCCCAGCAGAACTGAGGGCCACCTGAGGAACCCCTCGCAGTGTCCTGTGCTCCCTGCCATGGCTGCCCCCTCGCCCATGGACCGTGATGTTTCTACTAGTTTGTTTTTGAATTATGTGTCATTCTTAAGAAAAGGGGACAGTACAGCTCCCTGTGCCCCTGATGCCCCTTGTGATTGCAGGAATCTAGCCAAGTGCATGGGACTGAGAGCTGGACCTCAATGCCTAGCCTCCTGTCATCCAGAGGGACCCCCAGCTGCCGCTCCCGGGTGCCGAGGACCAGGCAAGTTAGTTGTCTGTGGGAGCTGCTTTCCTGCACACCCGCCAGGGCAGCTGCTCCTTGGCGTGCTGGTCAGACAGGCCCAAAGGAATCGGGGCCAATCGCTGGCACCCCTGCCTCTGTAACTGACTCCCAGAGCCCCCCCCCCCCCCCACGGTAACTGGAGCAGAGCAGAGCACCACGGAGCGTGCCCGTCAGGTGGTCACCCCAGGACAGAGCCCCGGGGGAATGCAGGCATCACGTGACACAGTGCCAGGTCCAGGGTCGCCTCTGGGGTGCAGTGTGTTGGCCGTCAGTTTTCTGTGCTGAGAACTGAGTTCATGGGCTACCCAGAGAATCTGTGCATCTCAGCCCTGCTTCTGAGGAAGGCAGTTACCGTTGCTGCCCTGTCCTCGTGAGATGTGGTGGGAGGAAGGGGAACAGCAGGGGACAGAGCCGAGGCTGCCCGTCCAGCACTCTGCTCCTCCCTCAGCTACAGAGCTCCCAGCGCCTTTTGGCTGTTTGGGGATTTTCATTTGCTCCTGGAGTCGAGAGTGGCTGGTGGCTGGCCTTTGCACTCAGCATTCTGGGCCTTTCCTGGCTTTGGCCCTCACTGCTGCTGTTGGACGGCTAACTCCTGGGTGCTCGCCTGGCCGTCAGCAATTGGCTTGTGGTGGGAATGTAAAACTTGACGCCCTGGCATGGCGGCCAAGATGGTTCTCCTTCCAGACCTTGATACTGTATGCGGAGCTACCTAGCTTCCGCCCAGCCATCCACTCCAAAAGAGTTCAGGAGTCAGAAGGAAATTCTGCAGGGAGAATTCACCCCAAGGCTTTGTCTTGGAGGAGTGTCGCTCTGCAGTGTGGTCCCCGCAGGGCCCTGCAATGGGGTTTAGCCCGAAGCTGAGACTCACAGGCGCACAGCCACCTTGCTGGACTCTGCCTGTGAGATGCTGCACTCCGATCCTGCTGGGATGCCAAGAGGAGAAAAGACGGGAGGCGCCGGCAGATAGTGGCCTGACGCCTCAGAGAGAACCAGCCTCAGGTGCAGGGACAGGGAGGGGCTGGGACGGCAGCCTGAAGGTCACTAAGCCACAGGGGCCTCTGCCCATGCTTCCAGACTGTGCAGATTGTTGGCCCAGAAGAGAACCAGGCTCAAATTAAAATTTAAATGTGAGCTAGGAGACCCTGAGAAGTTTCCTTTTCTGTTAGAAAAATGAGGAAGGAACATTATTCATAAATGATCAATATTTTGATGAGTGTGACAGTGATCTTTTTGTGACAATCAATGTGGCCTGCTTGCTCATTTATGCATTTGGTCTATCGTGGCCAGTCCAGGGGACAGGCAGGGTGAGTCAAGTGCTTCAGTTGTCTGTGGCTGGCAGGGCTCATAGGCCAGTCCAAGGGGAAGCCACGGGGCTAGAAGGCACGAGTCCCACTCTCCCCTCTGGGTCAGAGGGACCCGCTTGGAGGTGCCACTGTCTCAGGCTTGCCCTGGCTGTAGGCTGGGCTGAGGGTGGTGGCTGTTCTCCCGTTTAAGCCCTGGCAACAGGGAGGGCCAACGCTGAATGGAACCAGCCCTATCTGTGCAGCCCTCTCTGTCCACCTGGGCCCACCTCATGGCCTTCCTTGTGTCCTCAGCTCTTCCAGTTTGCTGACCCCAAACGTAGCCAGCAAGCATGGAAGCTAGGTTCATCTCTCCCAGGACTTCTTATGCATTGGACAGGGCTGGGAGCTGCCCTAGGGTCTGTCCGTGGGTTGGGCTTAGACCGACCCTTGCCGCTTCCAGCTATGGCAGTACATTCCACGTTAAAAAAGTCTCCTTGATACAGCCAGTGGTCATACACCATGGAAAGTTCTGGAGAACCCATCCCTGAATGGGGCATTTTTCTGTCCTCGCCTGTGAGGGCAGAGGACAAGGCCAGTGTCCAGCCTTGCTGTTGTGAGGAGACCAGCAGCAGGGACCGACCCGGGTGGCCACGTGGGCACCGAGGACTCTCCTTCCTGTGTGGAAACATCCCAAGTTCTGCTTTGGTTTGGCCTCTGTGTTTTTCTTTTGAAGGACATTTCTGGTTGTTCCAAGTTCTGCACAAACGTGGAAATTCAGCGCTTTATCTGTCCATCTGCCCCAGGCGAGACGGTATACCTTTTTGTTCAAAATGAGCCTAGTTTTTGTTGCCTAGGCTTTTAAACTTCTGAATTATAATTATTTTTGATTACCTGTATTTACCATGTGGCTAATTTACCTTGAATGCCTTGAAATTGAATTTGTGGGATGCACTTTTCCCTCTTTCACACCAGCTGTTCTATTGATTATTTCTACTTCCTTTAGTTGTCTGCTTAATAAGACCACGCATCAGTTCCTTGCAGAGTGGAAACCCACTTCTACTGAATGCTGATTTTCATGGCTGTGATTCTGATTTTTATGGTTCTGAAGGAAAATCTGGAAGCCCAGTCATTTTTTGGATTCTGCACCTTTCTGGAAAGTGGTCACCTGCTTCAGAGACAGAGTTCTGAGTGAAGAATTACTGGGGAAGTTAGGTTTCAAGGAACCTGACACCTGGGTCCCGGGTGTGCAGCTCTGAGCGTGCATTCTTCAAGTCCCTGTGTCTCATTAGGATGATTTAAGGCTTGGCCAGATCCTGTTTCAAAATAAAATAGATCCAGGACTGAGGACGTAGCTTAATGGTAGAGCTCTTGTCTAGCAAGCAGGGGGCCTGGGCACCATCCCCAGTACTGCAAAGAAAACAAACAAAGATCTAAAACAGTCCCTGATTTTGGAACACGCTCATGAGACTGATAGTGTGTTCAAACAGCCTGAAGCTAACCTGGTCACGGGGGCTGTGCCGATGTCACTTTCTCCTGTGCCCCACGCAGCCCATCCTCGGCCCTCGGAGGGAGTGCTGCTGGGAAGCTGGGAAGTGAGTTTCCTTCATCCGTGTTGCTTGGCTCCTCAGCGTTCAGTGGTGAGTGAGTCTTGAAATCGTCTTTCTCGCATCCTCAGTCTGGAGCCAAGGCAGAGCCGTGTGTCAGGAAGGCAGCACAGAGCTCAGAGCTCAGGCACAGGGCTGACAGGCGTCCTGGAAGCCAGCGATTCTGGAAAATGAGAGCTCCCTCCCGTCTCTCCCTTTCTGCTCATGGAAACGAGATGTGATTATCTCCGTCACCTGTTGCCCCCAGGCCCCACTCCGTGACTCTGGCTGTGACTCCACATGTCCTGTGAGCAGCCGGCTGCAGCCTGCCCTCTGGACCTAGCTGGCGGAGGTGCTCCTGGGCATTTGGCCTCAGTGAAGAGACCCGGCAGCCATGGGCATGCTGCTCTCCTCGCCATCCTGTGCTCCATGAGCTAGAGAAACGCACGGTGTGGAAGGAAGGGCGAGCCCCACTCCTAGTGGGAGGCACATCCTGGGTCTCTAGGCCCAGGCCACCTCAGAACTCTGCACCCAAGCTGACATGTCCCTGGTGTCAATAAGCAGAAGTGCCCAGATTCAGTGCTTGATGCACCGTGAGGGAACAAGGCGTCCTCGTCATGACCTGCTATTGTCTCCAGCAGTGACGCCGGGTTCTGCTTCTGCTCGTGCCAAGGGTAGAAGGAGGGTGCTGTTGCCATCTGCACAGCTGGTGTTTTCTTACACATTTTCCCTGGGAGACCTGGGGAGACTCAGGGGCAGGGTGACCTCCATGAGTGTGGAGGGTGCTGTGCTAGGTGCTCTGTGGGCCTCAGTTAACCCTGCCAAGGGCGGGTGGGGAACAGCCTTCCTTCCAATTGACCAAGTTGCTGCCCCAAGGATGGCAGTGGACAGTGACCAGCATCTTGAGTGAGGGATGCTGCGTTGCCCACTGCTGAGGACATAGGGGATCACAGGGAAGCCTTGGAGCACCTGGGGGATCACAGGGAAGCCTTGGAGCACCTGGGGGACCACAGGGAAGGCTTGGAGGACCTGGGGGACCACAGGGACGCCTTGGAGGACCTGGGGGACCACAGGGAAGCCTTGGAGCACCTGGGGGACCACAGGGAAGCCTTGGAGCACCTGGGGGACCACAGGGAAGCCTTGGAGCACCTGGGGGACCACAGGGAAGCCTTGGAGCACCTGGGGGACCACAGGGAAGCCTTGGATCATCTGGGGGACCACAGGGAAGCCTTGGAGCACCTGGGGGACCACAGGGAAGCCTTGGAGCACCTGGGGGACCACAGGGAAGCCTTGGAGCACCTGGGGGACCACAGGGAAGCCTTGGAGCACCTGGGGGACCACAGGGAAGCCTTGGAGCACCTGGGGGACCACAGGGAAGCCTTGGAGCACCTGGGGGAGCACAGGGAAGCCTTGGAGGACCTGGGGGACCACAGGGAAGCCTTGGAGCACCTGGGGGACCACAGGGAAGCCTTGGAGCACCTGGGGGACCACAGGGAAGCCTTGGAGCACCTGGGGGACCACAGGGAAGCCTTGGAGACTTGGGGGGCACCACCTGACAGCCCTTCTATACCTGGGACATGGGGAGTTCACAGCAAGCAGGCCTGACTTGGAGCAGATCAGAAGTTTCTGGAATGTTCACTGGAAAAAGGAAAGTTGATGGAGAGGTACATGGACCTGAGTGGGCTCACACGGAGTGTGTGAGTGTGGGTATGTGTGAGGTTACAGTGTAGGTGTGCTGGTGTGTGCATAGGTATGTGCTTTGTTTTGTTTTGTGGTTGTATCTGTCAAGCTTTTAGGTAAAAAATATTGGGATATATTTATATTCTGAGAAAAAATATCCAAACAATAGAATGGAAGGGTGGACCTAAGGAAGTGACTGGGTAAATCACAGGGAGTGCTGATTGCCTTCCTGGAGCAAGGTGCAGCCGGCGCTGGGACACTAGGAAGTCCTTTGTGCTGGAGACTCAGGCAAGGGCAGGGCGGTGGGGACAGGACTCAGCCCCCCTCGTGCCTGTGGGTAGTCTCCCCTGTGTATTCAACAGGGACAAGCGCTGCTTGACATTTGCCCAGGGCCTGATGGCGGGAGAACCCCTGGTTCCTGCTGGGGTCTGGATGTAGTTGAGGCCTTAACTTAGCAGTGAGGCTTCTTGACACGTGGACAAGGGAGTCTCCCAGCACAGAGGATGTTCCCAAGCCCCAGGTCTGCGCTGGATCTCTGCTCACCCAGACCTGCAGCCTCTGGTGTGCCTACCCTCCTGGTGGATCCAGAGGGTGTCAGAGTGTTCTTGTGCACAGGGGGCTGAGGGCAAGGGCTGGGCTATCACCAACAAGCAGGGCTGCTGCAGCAAGGTGGGGCTGAGTACTGCCCTCCCCAGGGCCAGGCCCCTGGCCGTGTGCTGATTCAGAGGGGGGAGCACCTCTGCTCGCCAAGGCCGAAGGACCCTGCTTCTAGGCTTCCCTTAGGACCTCTTCCAGAGGGACCTTCAACAGCTAAGACACACATGTCAGGGCCAGGAGGGCACCAGGGGCTGTGCCCACATTAATGACCATGTCCACGGCTGCGGGAGCAGAGTGCTGTCCTGGTGTGACCCCAGACAGCCAGGACATCCCAGGGAGACTCCTGTGTGTCAGGAGCTTCGTGCATGTCCACTGTGCTGAGGAAGAGTCTGGAAGCCCAGGACTCCCTCCTTTCCCTCAGGGGTTTCAGTCACACTGAGGTGGCCTTCTGAGGTCCACACCTGCCTGACGGAAGATGTCCCCTTTCCAGGAGACCAAGTGTTGTTCCAGCCACTGACCTGTCTTTCAGGTCCATGAGCAGCACTGGTTCATACAGAAATGGCTGGTCCAGTGGTCCAGCATGCAGCCATCTCTGGCCACACACAGCATCATCTGTGGGTGATTTTGAAGCATCTGTTACATTTGGAGCATGTGCATCGCTTGTGTCTGCATCGCTCATTCATTCTTTTGACGGATAGTTGTGTTGGCCACACTCTCACTTGCACGCTGCTCTCGATGGGCTGGAACGTGTAAGGTCATTGCACGCGGAAGGCCAAATGTGTCACACAGTTGCTTTCTGGAGGGAGGGAGGTGTCCTGTCCCCAGGCGGGGATGGTCGAGGAATGTGGACTAACCCATGAGTGTGAGAGCTTTGGTGTCTCTCCGTGACCCTGGAGGCGTAGGAACTCAAAGGTCTGTGGACTGCAGGAAGTTAGGGAAAGCGGTAAGGCATGGTGTAACCTGTAGGGACCTGGCAGTTAGGGGCTTTGCTGGGACATCTTCACGGATTCTGAGCTGCTCATGCCACATGGGCAGGGGCCGCAGGACTCTCCCTGTAGAATCAGAGCCCCAGGACAGCGAATCCAATGGCCTGCATTTGGTTTCCGTGTGTCCAGGAGCCGTTGGGTTGGTGAGCCCCGAGTAGAAGTCGGGGGGCTCCCCCTGTGACACATTCGTCTGGGGAAGGGGTCTGATCTGTGTTTGGTGAACCCTAATGAACAGTGTGGCTTGAGACAGGGGCCCCGTGGCTTAGACGTGTGTCCTCTTCACAGGCCGTGTCCCTTTGGTGTATCCTTGGCATTGCCCCATTTGGGTCCCATGGCATAACCGTCGCCTGGGGTCTTTCCCTGCCTTCCTGCCTCCCTGCCCAGCCCACAGGGCACCCTCTTGGCGGTTTCGCTTTCCTGGCAAACTGATGAGAGGACCGCTCTGCTGTCCTCCTGGTGTCGTCCTGAATCCCGCCTTGGAGGCGGGCTTAACCTGTGTATTTCTGTCAGAAAGAAAACTCTCTCCGCACATACATGACTAGCCTAGTTTAGCATAAAAGAAGAACCATGGTTAAATTTTAAAAATTAGTGGGAAATGCATCCTCTGGGAATCTTTATAAATTAAAGGCATATAAATGTGCAGTTGGCATTACCCATGAAATTCACCTCTGAAAAGGAGACCATTTCTTTGATAAATATTTTAGCTGTATTCTGCTCAAGTCATCTCTAAAATGCATGGGACCAGGAACTCGGCATGTATTCTCTCTCTAAACTCAGACAGCGAGTGTTGGGATGGGTTGCAGATTCTGGAGAGTCAGGTGGGACGTTGGGGCCTCGGACAGGAGAGAAAACCACTGGGGACTCACTATCTTCTCCTTGGGACACCAGGGCCTCCAGCCTCACCTGGACGCAGGTAAGGAAAGCAGCAGCTCTGCATCTGAGGTGAGCTCCCAAGGGAGCCCTCGAGTCCACATAGGGCTGAGGTGTCTGGGCCAGTTGTCCAGTGTCTTCCCTGTGCTGCTCATTCTGTGCCACCCCAACCCCGGCAGATGTTTCGGCTCAGGACCTTCCAGTTGGTTCATAAAGGTCCAAGAGACACAGGACAGGTAGCCATGCTGCAAAACAACCCTGAGAGCACCAGCCATGTGCTGTGTGGTTTCTGTTCCATCTTCCTCCCTGGTCTCCTGACAGGTGCTGGGCGGAGCAGAGGTAGCCCTGCAGGAGGGAAGCCTGCCCATGGGTGAGAACTGGCATGAGGTCAGGGATTCCAGGTGGCAGATTCAGAAGTGAGCTGGAGGCCGTCTGGGCCCTGGCCTGCACCCTGGGCTGCCATGTGCCATGTGCAGATGAGCTCAGCAGGCAGGGCTTAGAGAACACAGCCAAGGGCGTGGAGCAGCTGGTGTCGCTGGGGATTTCCGTTTTGCCAGTATCTGAGCCCAAGGAATGGACACGTTTCCCAGGTTACCAAGTCAGGGACATGCCACGTGGCATGGTGGAATCTGGGCAGGTCCTTGGGGAGTGGGACTGGACAGGGAACTGGGGAGAGAGGGTGAGAGATAACGCCACAGCTGGCCACCTCTGGAGGCCCGGCCTGTCCCACTGCCCCTCAGCCCAGCTCGTTGTCTCCCCGAGCTCATCACCACTTCCAGGCTCTGTTCTGAGCGTAGGCCCAGGTGGGCACTTGGGACCCTGCATGGAAGTTCGGTTTTACTTAAAGTTCATGCCCCCTGGACCCTCTTCTGCCTGGACCTCCTGTCCCCGGGCTGTGTGTGCACTGGGAGACTGTTTTCTCATTTCCCCTTCTCAAAGGAGGCCAGAGTGAGCAAGAACCCACTTGCTCACAACGCTGGCTGGATTCTGGCAGTGAAGAACATCCAGGCTTCTGTGGCCACAGGGCTGGTGGGCTGCTCACCCTGCCCTGCAGGTGGGCGCATATGGCTTCCAATTCCTACCCCCGCTCAAGGAGTGGACGTGCCACTCTGGGCCTCAAGTTTGGTCACTGCTGTCCTTGGTCACCTATTTCCCTGGGGAGAGTGCTTTTGCCACACAGTGAGCTTGTCCTGTTCTTGGGCACTTCTCCAGTTTCTGATCCATCCTGGGTCAGAGTGGACCCTTGGCCCAGGGCATCCTTTTCTCCTTTCATGAACCATCTTCTCAGCTTCCTGCACAGCCCGCAGGACATCCTCCCAGGCTGCACCAGGCAGCCTCAGAGCCTGTGTCTCCCCGGCCGACTCCTGTCAGCCGCCTGTCACCTCAGCCTGGCCTTTGTCCTTGCAGCACTGACTGTGGTGTGGCTCCAGTGTTCCCACCGATCAGATCCATTCCTGCTGCCAAGGAACACGGAGCCCCACAGAGAATTAGGCTTTCACCAGTTATTTTTATTCAATTTTAATCAAACATTTCCATTCATCTTTAAATGTACATTTTAAGGTAATTTTCTCTCCACAGTTGATGTGTTTGTCTAGTGGTGAGCTCCCAATTTAAAATGCTACATTTGACTTAAAACTGCTTCCCTCTGATTAGCTGTTCGTTTCCTGCTCCTGTGGGGCGCTGTAGGTGTGCCCTGGACATCACAGGTGTGCCGGGTTGGAAAGAGCCTTCAATAACTCACAGTCTGAGGTTTTCAATGGTGAGAAATCCATGGCGGGTCAGGACCAGCCATACTTTTAAATCAACTAGCCCTGCAGGGACCAAGCTGGGAAAGGTCAGCCCAGGTCCTGGTCTGGCCACGTGGCTGCTCCCCTTACCTGTGACCTTGGGCAAGCTGCTGGTGCCAGCTTTGAGAGCCAGCTTTCCTGCTGTAAGCGGGTGGTATCGGTGCTCATGGGGAGGATGGATGGACGTTCGACAAGGCAGACCTCATGAAGGCCATAGAGGAGGCCTTGGCCCCGTGTAAGCATTAAATGTCCTTGTTAAATAAATTAAATAAATCGATTAAGCAGCAGCTTGTACTTGCTGGCTCTTGCTGTTAACTGTCTATTCCTGGCGCTCGGTCACTAGACTTGACAGTTCAGCACCAACTGGTCCAGCCGGCCACCTGTGGACGTAGCTTCTTGGGGCTTGTCCTCACTGCACGCACTCCACCTGCCTCCCTGGGCACCTGCTCTGCCTTCAGACATCATAGAAGTCGGAAGCCCTCTTCTGAGCTGAGGCCCCCTCCAAACAAGCCTTAGTCCTTGCTGAGCGCGAGGCTCTGTGGGAGCCACGTGCATGACAGGCGCTGCCTCCCGCCAGACTGTTACTCAGTGAAGTAGAAGGCGTGAAAGAGGGGGCAAGCCTCCTCCAGAAGCACAGGCAGACTAGTTTCCGGAGAGGCGTTCCAACTCCAGGAGGGAGCTTGCTGACCAAGGGGCAAGAGGCCAGACCCTGTGGGAGTTGCTGGACCCCAGCTCCAGCCGCACTCTGTGAGGGAGTGAGATGGCCAGCTGCAAGCCCCGAGCATGTGTGGCCCCTCCCGCTGCCCCAGTGGGGGGGTCTGACTCGTGCCAGGCTGACTTCTGTGTGCTGGAGAAGAGGGGACTCGGGCTGCTCGGAGCTGCCCCGCTCTGTGAGCAGGTCAGTCACAGCACCTGGTTCCGCAGTTGGCAGTCATGGAGCTCATCTCGTTCTGCTGTTGTGACATGGACAGCCTGTCCTCATCCCTGCATAGGAAGGGCCCCCTGCCTGGTGAGTGGACTGACTTGCTGGCGTCAGAGCTGCCGGTGCCGTAGGACTCTGATGTTTGTGAGCACCTGCTCAGGACCTGGGAAACCAGTTCCCCCAGCCGTGGCCTCCTCCAGGGTGGGTCTCGTTTCCTGGTTCTGTTCGATTCTTGGAGCAGAGTGGAATACACAGCTCAACACTGTGGAGACGAATCCTCACGCTGTGTGTCCACTGCTCTTTCCTGTAAGGATCCCTTCAGGATCCTGGCACCACGTGTCAAGGCTCACCTGGAGCCAGCACCAATGCAGGTGCCTCGCCCAGATCAACTCCTCAAACACTCCGCAGCCCTGCCGACCACAGCCATCATTACCACTGCTCAGATGGGAACACTGAGGCCCAGTCAGCCCAGATGCAGTGGACCCCCTGAGCTGGGAGCTGAACCGAGGCTGTGGGGCTGTGGGGCTCTAGAGCCCTGAGGGCTTAGTCACCCACTGATATTTTATGAAGAATTCGAAAAATAGAATCATGTTCAGATACCTTATGGGAGTTTGCACATATCTGGTCCTAATGAATAATTTTGCAACATAAATTATTATTCCCATTATATCTGCTTTGTCTGTTTGAATTTCTATAGAAATTTCCAGTAAGCAAGCCCCTGAATATCAAGCCCTCCCTGAATTCACGGGCAGGTGTGGATTCCGCAGAGTCTGGGTGTCTCTCCCTCCTGCCCTCTGCCTCTTCCTGGTGCCAGGGCCTGAGGCTGGGTGGAGTCAGCCTCCCTCTGCTTGCCATTATGGCCCCAGGACAGGGAACCCGTTCCATTTGGAGGGGACTTGGGCCAGCCCTTGGCCCCTGTGACCAGCACCTGCACCCCCCTTCTTGATGCAGCCTGATGAGGTTGATTAGGAGCTGTTTTCTTGGCTGTCTGCCTTGCAGAGGCAGGAGGGGCACCTGAAGCTGATGAGTGATTAAAGTTTCCAGATCCAAGGTGCGACTGAAGGTCAGTGAGCGAGTGGTCAGAGGACAGCACCTCTGCAGCCCTCTGTGGGAAGTGCTTCGGGGCAGCCCCAGGCAGGGTGCCCATCCGCCCTCCTACCATGATTCTGGCAGTGGGCTGGCACCCTCTACCTCAGCTCTGCTGCTCAGGCCTCCTCTGTCTCCCCTCTTGGAAAACAGGCAGATAGCTACTTCTGTGGCTTCTCACAGGAACTAGTTCTATTAGTCACCCATAAATTACCCTAATTTGGTGGTCTCAGGTGTAATTAATGATCTTAGCAGACTGGTAATGTGAAAATTAGAGTGGGTGATTTCAGGAGAGTCCAAGACCCCTCAAGGAGTTAGCTGCATGAACTTGTCAAATCACTTGGAACCCACCTCCTATTTGCATTCCACTTTGGGAGTTACATTTAATTATAGATGAAGTCTAGATTTCAAGTCTAGAAAAGGTATTCTGCATGCTTATGGGCTAAATGAATGTCTCCCATCATGCCTGTGGGTTGAATGAAGTTTCCCATCATGCCTGTGGGTTAGATGGGTGGATTTTCCCATCATGCCTGTGGGCTAGATGAGTGAAGTTTCCCATCATGCCTGTGGGTTAGATGGGTGAATTTTCCCATCATGCCTGTGGGCTAGATGAGTGAAGTTTCCCATCATGCCTGTGGGTTAGATGGGTGGATTTTCCCATCATGCCTGTGGGCTAGATGAGTGAAGTTTCCCATCATGCCTGTGGGTTAGATGGGTGGATTTTCCCATCATGCCTGTGGGTTAGATGAGTGAAGTTTCCCATCATGCCTGTGGGTGATGTGAATAAAGTTTCCCAACAATCATTTGATATAACCTTAAATTTAGACCAAGGAGTTGGACATGGAAAGGACCTTGAGACCTTTTTGTTGCAGCAGTGCAGAGTAAACTGTGCATGAATGTACAGGGAGTGGGCAGCTCCTCCTTGCCTCGTGTCTGAGTCTGAGTGAGGGTGATGCCCGTGGCGAAGGCCTGTGACCATACAGGGCATGTATGACCTCACCACATGCTTTTGCAGGAGGTGGGTCCCCACACCTACACCCAGGGCATGAGGTGGTCTTTCTCCTCGTCCTTGGAGCTTAGGATGGTGTGCACACTGCATGCTTGAGTCACAGGATCTTGGCACTTTGTATCCCTGAGCTTCCCTGGACTGAGGGTGAAACCAAGAACTAACCTTAGCCGGCAGATTTTAGCAGGGAGCTAAAATTCACTGAGTCAATTTATGATTCTAAATTGCCCCCCCATTATGATTAGATATGAGGTGTCCCCCAAAACTCATGTGAGACAATGCAAGAAGTTATGACTGGTTATTCACTTAACCTAATAAGTGAATTAATTCCCTGGTAGGGATTAACTGAGTAGTGACTGTAGGCAGGTAGGGTGTGACAGGAAGAGGTGTGGCCCTGGGCGTGCCTCTGGGGTGTACATTTTGTCTTTGTTGAGCGGAGCCCCTCTCTCTCTCTCTCTCCCCCCCCCCCCCCCCCCCCCCCTCTTCCTGCTTTTCCTGCTTCCTGGAGTTATGTCTTCAGCTCTTTCCTCTTCCTCTTCTGTTGTGATGTTCCACCTTACCTCAAGCCCCAAGGAATGGAGCAGCTGTCTGTGGACTGAGACCTCTGAAACTGTGAACTGTAAATTAAACTTTCGGTCCTCTAAAATTGTTCTCATCAGGTCTTTTAGTTACAGCAATGAAAAAGCTGACCAAAGCAAACCAAAGCTGACCAAAAATTCAGATTACTTTTGAATAATACTGTGAGATAGCAGTCACAGCAGTAGGAGCAGCCCCTAACTCGTGGCTTGGGCCAGGCAGGGCTGTAACACTGTGTTTCCCCTTGTTATGGTCTGAACATCCAACAAGGGTCGATGTGCTGAAGCTCGGTCCCCGGCGTAGCAGTGTCGCGTGGTGGGACCTTTATGAGGCAGGGCCTCGTGGGAAGCAGTGGGTCATGGGGACATCAGATCAATGTCCTTCTTGAAGGACCAGCCGGCTCCCACAGGGGTTGTTACCGAGGAGCCTTCACCTGCCTTGAGTCCTCCCCTGTGCCTCTCGCCATCTTTCGGGTGCTCCCACTGCTGTGACGCCCTCCAAGGTGCCACACCAGAGCTGGCAGGCGCTGGTACCACGCGCTACAGCCTCCAGGACTGTGTGCCAATAAAGCTCAAAGAGCAAAGTCCCCAGCCTCATTAACTTTGTCATAGCAACACAAAATGGACTACAGCATCTCAACCACAGGATGTATTTCAAGATCACCTGAAACCGAGTGAGTCCCAGGCTCCGTACCGACCGCTTTCTTCCTACGCTCGCGTCTCTGATAATGCTTAATTTATAATTAGAGCTAGGAAGAGGTGGGCAACAGGAACCAGGAACAAAACAGCAACACTGACAGTGCTCTGCAGTGAAAGCTGTGTGCACACGCCCTCCCCAGTACCCGACTGCCCTGTGCTTGCCCTTCCTGTAATGACCTGGGGGACCAAGGGCCTGTGGGATGCGATGGACGTGGTGGCAGCGAGGGCTTTCTGAAGTCCTGCCAGGCTCGGTGCCTCTGGTGCAGCCCGTTTCCTCATTCGGAACACATCTCCTGCTGCTGTCTCTACCTACCATTTCCCACCTTCCCACGCTCCCTAAGCACTTATGCACCATGGCTGTGACTTCTGCAGTTCAAGGTGCAACAGTAAAACTAACAAACGTCCTTTTCCTTCTTCAAACTTTTATGGATAGAAGATTTGTCCTTGCTCTCAGCTGCAGCAACCTCAGCTAGCGACCTTTTTTCAAGTTGAGAACTTTCCCCTTCTCCCTCAGGAAGCACATTGCAGCTTCTCTTTGGTATCTTTGAATGACCAGCGTAACTGCTCTTGCACTTTGGGGTCACTATTACGTAAAGTAAGGTCCACTTGAACACCAGCCCTGGGGCACCCCCACGGTGGATCTGATATCGGAGATGCTGCTGAGTAACCAGTGAGCAGGGAGCTGTGTGTTCTGGATGAAGGAAAGATGCTCGTCCCAGGTGGGAGAGCTCAAGATCTCATCACACCACGCAGAATGGCATGCACTTGAAAACTTGAATTGTTTACTCCTGGAATTTTCCATGTAGTATTTTCAGACCAAGTTTGACTCTGGCCATGAAACCAGGGAAAGCTACACTATGGATGTGGACTCATCCGGTCTCCTCAGATGCCTGCTGTGGGGGACTGTGAGGTGTAATGGCTATTCCCTCTTCAGATGGAGAATCTGAGGCCACACAGTCTGAAGGGCAGGGAGTTTTCTCAGAGTCCTCTGCTTGGCTCCCATGGAGGAAAAGCATATCTACGGATGTATTAGTCAAAGTGTCTGAGAGAGACCTTAGCTTGCTGTGTTTTATCATTTTTTGTTGTTTCATAACCTGAGAAAGAAAGAAAGAAACTAAAGATGGTCAAATTTATCCTCAGCAACAGGAAAGAGGGTTTTACGTGGGGACTTTGCCGTGAAGATCTCTGTTGATTTGGTCACGTGGATTGTCTTTCAGGTCTTTTTCATCTTTCACACTGTTTTTACTGGAGAGTGGATGCTGCTGGCCGCAGGATTTGGGGTGAGGGGCTGCTGACAGGTGGCCACTGTTCTCCAACATTCCTGGGGTGGGGCCCTCCAGGCCTCTGTGCACCCAGCCCTCTCCCTCAGGGTGCCAACCTGCCAGCCCTTTGCCCCAGCAAAGCCTCCTGCACTGGGGAAGCCCACCTGCCCTTGGCTGGAGCACCTGCTGTCCGCTGGCTCTTGGTAGGGTGTGAGCAAAGATGTCACTGCACACTGGCCACTGCTTTCAGTGGTAACTTATAAAACAGGAGTTCTAGAAAATCTAGTTCCTGCCGCAGTCTGGGCCCAGAACACTGGGACGGGGTTTAGTGGGAAGTCCTCACACCCCTGGGGCAGAGCTGCGACTGGTCACATGCTGGTCACGGTTGACAAGGCTCACCACACACCATCCTTGTCTGAGCCATGAAATCTAGTTCTGGCTCCATCTGCTGGGTCCACCTGAAGCCCCCAGCTTGGCCCCTGCCTCCACCAAGATGGCCTCTCTCTTCCACTGTGGGTGAAGGCTGTGGCCCTTCCTGCAGGGAGGCAGGGTCCTGCAGCCCTGCCCCTGCCCCACTGCCAGGCAGGGCTTCCGCCCACCTTCCTGCTGACCCTGGATGCACAGGCCACAGGCTGCACTCCTGCACAGTTCAGAGGGTTTTTGAGGGGGTTGAGGCAGAGGGGAGACTGATCAATGTCTTTAGACATTTTATTTTGATTAAAACATTAAAGTGCATGGCAGCACCTCATGGAAATTGTAAATCTTTCCTGGAGGAATATGAGAAAATAGCGAGGATGTGAAATAATGCCTGGGTGTTTCGGTGGATTGCGAGACTGCTAGGTTTTACATGGGAGGCCGTGTGCTGTCACTCCCAAATTAATTTTTGGAAAATGAGTTATTGACTACAGATATAATTTATTACTAATGAGCAAAATATGTTTGTAACCTGGGCCTGATGGAGTAGTCAGCAAAGCAGGAAAAGGAAGGAGAGTTGGGGAGAGCACCACACAGTGGCCTGCAGGGGCTTCAGGTGGACCCTGTGGTCCTGACCACCAGCCACGCCCTTCCACGTCCATCCCGTAGAGTCTGGAAGCTTAAACAACCCAGCTAAGGTGTGCGTTGGACGCAGAGAGGCCACGTGCTCCCCCAGGGAGCTTCCTGGGCAACTCTGGCCTCTTCCCCCTGACGCTGGCCTGGTCTTTGGAGAGTCTCCTTGCTGGGGCACATCTGGTCTGAAAAGAAGGCACAGCCAGAGCCAGCTCCAGTTCCAGTGGGAACTAAAATGAGGAGTGTGATGTGATGGCTGGGGCATGGGAGGTGTGTGGGAGGAGGAGGTAGGGGTGGCCGGCATGGTCTGTGAGCTGGCACTGTCCACCTAGCTGCCCGTCAGTCTCCTTGTCTGTGTGGTAGACACAATAGTAGCTCTCCTGGCTCTTCTAGAAGTTGTGGTAATAAATAAGGAGAAAGGAAGAGGTCAAGATGCTCGAAAACCCTGTGTTACAATGGATTTTAAGCCAGGCATATTATTTTCCTCCAGGTGAACTTTATCTCACTTGCGTTCCTTGTGCACCAAAAATGCACTTTTGTAAACTAGAAAATATCCGCTAGATTTTTGATTCTCACGTCTTTGGTAGGACCAGTCCTGTGAAATTACAGTGGCATCACAGTGCAGTAGAATGTAATATATATTTGTAATCTTGCTATTTTGGGCGTTGTATCATTAAAATTCTGATATATTAATGATGGCATTTTGAAGGCATTTATATTTAGGAATTAATATTGGAAACATTAAAAACTTCTATAAGCTAAAATTATTTAAATAATTATATGTATTTAGATAATTATGAAATGGTTTATTTTATTACCTATTTTAGTGACTACTTAAATAATTATAATGCAATTACTGCCCAGCTACAATACGGTGTAAGTCACTGTGGTGGGAAGACAGGGAGGGTGTTTAGCTGCAGTCCTGGGGAATGGTGACTAGGGAAGGTTGGCAGGTCTCAGTAATGACTTCGGCAGCACATTTTATACTCGTAAGAACATTTACACTGCAATAATGATTTTACTAATCATGCCATGTGAATACATACAGGTCTGTTCTTTGAAGTTCTAAGAGTGATTCCCTAATGCTTTTAAAACAGAACTATTTAAAATCATAATTAGAGTATGCAAGCATCCTCGTTCTCCTCAGTGTTAACTAACAATTTTCAGTAAACTTAGTGCACATTTCTATTTAAAGTCTATTTATGACTTTTCAGATTTCAAGTGGTTTGTTAAAGCTGAACTGAAAGGAATACAGTGATCTTCTCTCCTCCCTGGAAAAGGAGGGCCAGGGGCAGGTTGCCAAGCATTAGTACATCAGCTCTGCTCTGTCCTGTGACTCCTGATGAGACTCTGCTAAATCAGAGTGAGTAGGGGGCCCAGGATGCTGAGCGCCGTGTGCGATTGGGAAGGCCTGGCGGCTGTCGGGACCATCCCCAGCATCACGCTACCCTGGGAGTGCAATAGGCAGGGCTCCATCCAGCTCTGGACATGTTCTGGCCGAGCTGAGGGAGAGCAGGCTGCAGGACCTCTGTGAGGCACTGTGTCACGTAGCCAGGGGGCACAGAGGGAAGGCACCTTGGTGGCTGGGAGGAAAGTGAGCTTTTCCCTGATGACATAATCAGGACACCCCTTACAGAGGAGCATTTGGATTGGGGGGATTTCTCCTGGAGGAAAAGGACTGAGATTGGGCATCAAAAGAGGTCAGAGCAGATTTGGAAGCTCAGCCTAGTTGCATCCAGTCCCGCCCTCTCCTGGTCTTCAGGGTGGTCTTACGGTCCCTGCCAGGGCTGGCCCATCTTTGGTTGGGTTGGTCCCTAGGGTCCCTGGCTGTGCTATTCAGTGGTCAGACTGTAGCGGGTGTGGAGGCACCGTCAGCCCTCCCTGCGGTACCTCTTGCTGAGCTCTGTCTGCCTGGAGCTGCACGTTCAGGACTCCTGCTGATGTTGGACCGCCTTTCTTCTTTCCATGGATGAAGAACTTAGACCCTCTGGCATTCCAAAGATGGCTAGAGGTGGGAGGTGCTCAGGCAGGACCCAGCTCCTGGGCCTGACCAGTTTGAAGTGTGGGCTCTGGTTGGCCAGGTGGACACTCTCAGGCTGCATGGCCAGGGGCTGACAACACAGGGTGAGGATGCATAATGCTTCATGCTAATGGAGAGCTGTCTCATTTTAAGGTTTTGCTCCATAAATGTTCTGAAACCTGATTTGGCTCCTCCTTGCCTTCTAGTCAGAAGCAGGGACTAGCAAAACAGTAGCGGCTGATGCAGGAGGAAGCCACAGGCAGATGCCCACAGCCCGGCTGGAGGGGCGCATCTGTCTTCCCTTAAGGATCAGAGTGCCCTGTGGTCCTCATGCTGGGGACATGGAGAAGGTCACAGAAAGCGGTGTTTGCCTCAGCTCTGACCGGGCTTAGTGGGGGACATTTTTTTAATAAATGTTCAGCCGTTGAAGAGTTTCCTGGCATGAGACGAAGGTGGGAATGAGGCCGTTCCGGGGAGAAATCAGCGTGGGGACAATTCACATCTAATGTGGTTTCCGGAGAGATGCTGCTTCCAGAGCCCACTTCCTCTCGGCTCTCTCTCACTTTTTGGTTTTATTGCCACTTTTTGACGTCAGGAGAAATTGGAAACCTGGTTAGATCTCACAGCTTCACGTTTCAGAGGAAGGGACACAGCCATTGGCCAGAAGTGTCTACTGTCTTCTTCCCAGTGAGAGCTTCGCTTCACTTCTTAATTAGGTGGCCTTCCACAAAGAAAGAGTGTTGGGAGGAGGGATAAATGGCTAAGATCGACATTTTCTTTCCCATTTTAAGGTGCCACTTATCAGTCACAAAAGCTAATGAAGCCAGGTGTGATGAAGTTAGATCGAGAGAGATGGTGGATTCGCTTTTATGAGGTGGGCCACTTGGTCTGACTTGACTGGATTCTTAGAGCAGCCCAGAAAGAGGCGGGTGTCAGACCCACAGACAGGCCTGAGCTCGGATCCTGGGCCCTCTGCACTGCAGAGGACCTGACCCTTAGCCGAAAGAGCCCTGACCTGTAGCCTAAGGACAGGAACTTCCATGGACAGCTACTTCCTCCACCCGCCATTAGATAAGGAGGGGAGATAACTTCTCAGATCCACCTTTCTGTAAAGGGCCAGGCACACAGTTGTACATTGGTCAGCTGTCTCAGTGTGGCCATTCCAACCATTCTCTCGTGCAGACTTCTTGATGGTTTCGGTTTGTGCCAGCTTGGAAGCAGGAACTGCACTGTGTGGCAGCTTCTAAGCCAAATCCATTCCCAAGTGGCTTGGGCTGAATGGAGCCCCCATCCCGTCGACCCAGCCTGCCCCAAACCTCAATTCTCACCTTGTTTTGAAATAGGGTCTTGCAGGGGTAACAATTAGGGATTTTGAGATTAAATTATCCTGGATATAGGGCAGGCCATTAATCCATCCTCTGCGGTCTTTATAAGGAGAGGACGGGGCCGCGGCCATGGATGATGGGGCGGGAGTGATGCGGCTAGGACCCACTGGGGGCGAGAAGAGGAAAGAAGGCTCCTCCCCAGAGCCTGCACAGGGACAGCTGCCCAGCCCACACCGTGATGTCAGACTTCGGTCCCCCAGAACTGCCAGCCAAGGTTTCTGATGTTTTAAGATGTCAAGTTTGTGATGATTTGTTCTGAAAGCCCAGGAAGCTACTCAACCTCAGGGCACAGCACAGAGCCTGGTGCGACCACCTGCTGCTGTCTCTCAGCCCTCCCTGACACGCGCAAGGGGCCCTCCCTGCAGAGCCCCGGGGCAGGTCTGCAGCCCTGATTCCTGGGCTCAGGCTGGGAAGGGGCTGATGGGCAGAGTCCCCTACCACGAGACCTTTCTTCTGTTTCCCCCCAAAATTCCCCACAAGCTCATTGCTTTATTGTACACACCCAACTCTGGGATCTGAGCTGCCCTGTGCCCCACCCTTCCACTAGAGGAGGCTTTGACAGGGACTAGCCATCTTCACCTCCGATTTCCACTGTGCAGATGCAGGCTGAGCTGCAAGCACCTTGCCAGGGGCCTCAGAGCTGCCAGGGTCGGGTATGGGCACAGACGAGCGTTCTTCCCTGGACCCAGCAACCGCCTTCCCTTCCTGGATCCAGAGCACACAGGTTCCAATGGAGAGGGCTTTTCCCCGATGGGAAGAGCTGACCTGAGGCCATGCTGACCGCCCCCCAGCCTGGAGCCCACTGGCGCTCCCATGGGAAGCTCCCCATTCTGTTTGGGCACTGGACTGCAAAGGCAGTGGCAGCTGTGGGGGGAAATCGCATCAAAAGAGACGAAATTTAACAGAGAAAAGCAGGCAACAAGACAGCCTCAGCTCCTACCAGGCACAGCCCTCACCAGACACTCCACTTAGCTCTGTGACTGACTAGAATCGACTTGGCGGGCACACCCAGGGGCCAAGTGACCCAATTAATGTGACTATAATTAGGAACAAAATTTGTAATTAACTCTCTTCTACAAAAACATCAGCTTCGTGTGGAATCATGTTTCACAACAGATAAACCCTGTCCTCTTAAAGCAAAGATGTATTTTGAGAGAATATTAGCTGATTCCCAACCCTCCTCCTGGATACCCCAGGGGCTGCTGGACTCTTTTGGGGCACCTGGCAAAAGTGCCCAGGGTGTGGAGGTGTGGTGCCCAGGCGCTCGAGGAGCTGTGGACCACCAGCAGGCGCAGCAGGTCACAGCAGACCCTTCCCCTTGCAACCCCCTGGCCATCATTTCCCAAGTCCCTTCCCACATCCCAGTCCCAGCCGAGCTGTGCTGGGGATGGCCAGCTGTCCTCTTGAGATGTGCTGCCCCCAAAGTGCAAGGTCACAACTGGAAGGTGAGTGTGGGGACAGCAACCATGTTGCCCATCCTCCCAAGAATGAGGAGAGCCCCAGCCAGTTCCACCTGCCTTGGGGCACAGGGCATGCTGGCTAGCGGGCGAGCAAAGGGAGGCTCCGCCCGCAGGGCATCTATGCCCTGCAGCCACTGCATTCTGACCACTCCAGGACTGTGGGGTGGCAGAGGCCCAAGGAGGACGTAACCACCTCCTCCTGGGGTTGCTGTTGCTGCACTCTTGGTCCTCATGCAAGTGAGGCAAGGTCTCCAGACTCAAGCGATTTAACCGCTTGGAATGCTTTCCCGTCAGAACCCACGTGCACTTCCTTAGGATAAAAGCACTGGTGTCTGCTTGGGGCCACTCAGAGGTTCTCCCAGGAGCAGTTTGTCTTAAGAGAAAGGCACAGTCTCGGGGTACTTCTCCCCACAACCTCATTAGCATGGTCCTTCCCTGGGGCCAGCAGGTGGGCGGCGGTGAGCGGTGAGCCGGCTGCCGTCGCCTGCTCAGAGTCCAGGAGGGCCGCCTGCCCCACGGCAGCAGTGGACGTGGGGCGGGGGCACCTGGAGCTCTGAAGGGGCCTGAGCACTGCTCAGGAGTGCAGCTGCTCCTCAGGGACTGGGCTGCCCCGGCTGTGGCTGGAGCTGACCAGCGGAGTTCCTGGCAGCTGCGTGGCAAATCGAGCATGCCGGGCTCAGCACAGCTTTAACTCCCTGCCCTTAGTCTGTGAGCCAGAGTAGGCCTGTCCCCCTCAAACTGGCACGTGGGAGCATTTGACCCACATGATCACCAGGCCGTCGAAGCCGGGGCTACGTGTTTCTGTAGAGATGGAATCATCTAGATGCTTAGTTTTCTAATTTAGTTATGAAATGGAAAATATTCTCTTTTAAAAAATGGGAACAACGGAGAAGCACGTCGACTCCACCTCCTCCCTCCCCATCTTCCGCAGAGCAAGCGCCTAGTAACAGTCCCTGTCATCACTGCGTCGCGCACACATGCCTGCAGAGTGTGGAGAGTTCAACCTGAGATGATGCAATTCCGCTCAGTCGTGTGTCCCCACAGTGTAACCGAGGACAGATGCGTTGAACGCAGAGTCCCCTATCTTCGTTGCTCGCTGGGCTCCCGTGCGGTGGGCCCACCTGCTGCCATTGTGGCTGGACGTGGGTGTCGTGGGTTCATCCTCCCGCTTCCACATGCAGCGGGGAGCCTCCTGTGCAGCTGGTGCTCATGTGGTCTAGCTGTCTCCAGAAAGCAGTGGGCAAGCAGTGACTCGAGAGTTGCTTCTGTGTCACTGGACCCAGCAGCTCCTGAGCTCTGTCCTAGAAGCACTGCCATCAGGTCCACCGCTGGGCCAGGACCCTGTAGACCTGGGTGGACAGCTGTGTCCCGTCCCCTGCCCCACACGGCCCTGGGACTTGGGCATCTCTCTAGCGCCTTCGAGCTGCTCCTTCCTTATGGCTCGGGGAGGTGAGGTGTCCTGTCAGCACAGGGCATTGTGGACTTGGAATGAGAAGGAGGGGTGGCAAGATGTAACTAAGTGGCCAGTGGGTCTTGGCCCTCGGTGACACTGGCCACGTAGGCCATTGCAGGCCCACAGAGAGAGATGTGTGAGGGCACTCCACAGAACACAGCTTAAAACAGGGACGCTAAGAACTAACAATGCCTGGTGCCCACCACAGGGGGCTGGGCGGACGGAGCCCGTGCTCTGCAGCAGCTTGAAGCGGCCGCTGATGTCGTAGTTATAAGGGAGCTCAGCATGACAGGGCTATGCTAACATATCAAGTAGAGCAAGAACCTACATTTTCAGTGTGGGTTCAGAGTGACACCAGCACGGCCCAAGCCCTGGCCACCCCCGACTCTTCCCAGGCCCTGGGCTGTTCCAGCAGCGTGTCTCAGCATCCGGTGCTCCCATCCTGCCAGGGCGTGGTGTTTGTGCATGGCAGGTCTGGCCGGGGGCGAGTTGAGGTCGTGTGTTTGGATGTGGTGGAGTGTTACGGGCTCACTGTCACTTTCTGGTGAAGTGGGTCAGCTATGCTGCGTTGGGCGTGACTCACAGGGATCCTCACCCTGCGTCCTGATCTGATGGTGCAGGGCCAGAGGTTCTGTCTGATATGAACACACCCTATGGCCCCTGGGGAGAAGGTGGGTTCCAGGTGACACTGGCGACCAGGAGTGAAGTGTGTGGCTCCAAAAGCTGACCCACGGGGATCTCTTCCTGCTGTTGGACACGTCCACCTGTGAGATGAGAGTTCACTTCTCAACATCAGAGCTGTGAGTTCCAGAAAGGTGTCTACAGAGTCCCCCCAGGCCTGTTGGGTACAGGTATGGGACAGTAGTCACACCCTTCCGGCTTCTGTAGCATCGTGAGATGTTTGATTTTGAATTTAGCCACTTCACCTTAGTTCCTTATAGACGTGCTGACACCAGGTCTCGAGAGTGGTGCCCAACTTCGAGAAGGCCTCGTTCTGTCTTCTCTTACCTGGAACACGTAACATAAGTCACTGATGGCCAGCAGGGGTCCCGCGCTGCTCTTGTTCACCAGTGTTCTCAACTTCCCTCTCACTCCTCTTGTTCAACCTGTGAACACAGGTCCTGCGGGCGCCATCTTGGGAGCACCTACTCTGGGCAGCTGGATCTCATGCTTCTCCCTGGGTGGCCACCCTCATTTAGGCCCTAAAATACTCTGTTTTCCTACTCAGCGGGTGTGCCTCAGCTCTCCTTTCAGGTTGTCAGCACCAACTGCTCACATTTGAGTTCTCTCCTGTCCAGACACACTTGTGTAAGGGCACCCTTAGATCTCGCACCATTAAGGATGATCCACAATGGTGCAGAAGGGACTAAATCATGTGTCTATTCTTTTATAGAAAGTAATGCTATAAAATTTGTTTCATGTGAAGAGGTGATTGGCAAGAATTCAGCCCAAAGATGTAGGAGCTAAAAGCAACTTGGAAATATGGTGGGCAGTTGATAACAATTCTGAGGATGCTTTTCTGGCTTCTGTGATGTTTGTGATATTTAATGTTTTTAAGAGTTTGGGATGCATTATGATTTCTTTCCCCAGTCTAAGTGAAGTTTCCCATTTGTATCTAATTTTGTTTTTGTAATTTGAGTGTTTTTCTGGAAAAGGCTCCTTGGCTGGGTGAGCTCTGGGCAGCATGCCTGGCCATCTGCATGGTGTCTTCTATTCTGGGTCATCTCACCTGGCAGCCCTGTGCATTGGTAAAGATCAGAATCTAATGAAATATCCCCAGGGTTTATAGTCGCTGTCTCCTGATACTAACTGGCGACTAATTTATTTTTTGCCTCATTTTGCAATTTGTTCCTTTACAAATTCCTGTAGCTTGTGTCAGGAAAAAACAGGGGAAGGAAACCCTTTGGCCATATTCAGGAGCAGAACACAAGCTGGGCCTCCCACTGAGAGCTAAGATGGAACTTCTGGTCCCTGATGCTGATGGACAGCTGGGGAAGGACTGCACAGAGGGCGAAAGAGAGGGAAGAAGAAGAACCCGTGAGGCAGGGGTGCACAGCCCAGGATGCAGGAGCTTCCGTCTCAGGCCTGGCGGGGCTCTCGTGGGAGCCTTCTTCCACCTCCCTGGAGTGCCCTCTCCTCCTCCAATGTCCTTATCCCCAGGACACTTAGTTTGCCTCTCATTTTAGAGCTGGTCAGTTGCCCTCCCTAAATGCCCTGTCCTCTAGAAGGTCCTCCCTCTTCTCTAAGTACAGCTGGGATTAACAACAAAAGCAATCTTCCTCTAAGCGGGGGACGGCTACTAGCCTGTCGTAAGAGTGGCGGTGTAGACTTTCATTCCTGGATTGCTTGTTAATTGTAACAAATTGCTCCTGAGTGGCACCCCAGCCAGTCCATTCAGGCAGCAGAGAGGAGGCTGGGCAGTGGTTCCAGGTCCTGGAAGATTGACTCCCCACCCTCCCTCTAGGCCCGCTGGGTGAAAGCCCAGGTCACATTCGGAGCAGGGCTCAGGACATAGAGACTGGACACACAGTGCTCAGAGTTTGGAAGAGGAGGGCTGCCTGTGCACGGAGGCTGTCTCTGCAGAAGGTCTGGCCTCGGATGAGGACGGGAGCTTGATTTGGGTGTGAAGCTCAGCCACGGTCTTGGCAACCCCAGCCAGTGCCCTGGACCCCGTGTGCCCAGCCCTGGTGCCGTGTCTTTCTCTGGGGAGGTGCCGGCCTGTCCTCCTCCTGCCATCTTTGCACCAGTACAGTCATGGCTGTTTCAAGGAGGGATGATGACCACACCCTGGGACCTGGTGGCTGGGGCTGTTTCAGAGGTGCCAAACCTACCGAGAAACGCCCCCTCCAGGGCAGAGGTCAGGTCTCCATTGGAATTGGACAGGAGTTGGTATTTTATCAAGGCCAAGGTCCCTTCGTTTCTTTCTTTTTGTCCTCTGTGCTGTGAGCACTATGCAGATCGAGCTCTAGGAGACTGTCCCCAGGGGACTGAGGAGCACGGGGCCCTGGCGAGTGGCTTTCCTTCTCTCTCCAGGTTCAGCACTGCTCTGAGGGCTGGCCCTGGGCCGGCTCTGCAGGAGCCTCCTGCATCCAGGGACAGAGTTCTTCTGGGAGACCATGACCAGGGGAGGCCACGGAGCCACAGCCTCCATCACACTGAGCGAGGATGGCAGGGTGTACCGGCAGCAGCAGTGACTCTGCCCCAGTGCAGGAGGCTTGGCAGAGGCACGATGCCTGGCCAGGCTGTGAGGTTGGTGCCCCCAGAAGATGAAGAACCCGTGAGGCAGGGGTGCACAGCCCAGGATGCAGGAGCTTCCAGAATATACTGGGGCAGTGGCCACCTGGTGACCACCTGGACTGTTCTGAGAGGGACTCCAGAAGCTAGTCAGGAAACCCTTCTCCAGACCTCAGCCCACCTCCCACTGCCACGGCCACATCCTGGGACCACAGGGTCTCGCCCCCGTCAGAGCCTCAGTAAATGGCACAATGAAAACTTGGCTGGATTGAGGCACGTGTGTATCACCAGCCAGCCAAACTTCCCTTGCTTTGATCTTAAAATAGCATGTGTGCCCACATGCACACAGATGTGGCCATTATGAATGTGAGCATGTGTGTCCAGGAGCCACTCAGACACCCCAGGTCCTTAGGACACAGAAAGGAAGGCTTTTTAGATCAAGGGGGAGACAGACCGTCCCCCCCTGTTACTCAGCCAACAGCGGCCCTGGTGAAACGGAAGGCGTGTCCCCACCTGACACCCTCCCTGGATGAAATCCAGATGGAGGTGAGAATGTTGTGCAGAAAACAGGAGAATGCGCCTGGTGGAGGAAAGCAAGGGACAGGCACTGGGTGACGTCAGAGCCAGGGAAGCCCTCCCCAGGACAGCCACAGCCCAGCGCTGCGGAAGGGGAGTGAACATCCGCCCCCTGAAAGGAAAGGGTGGGCGTCAGGAGCAAGAGGAACTGGCAGCCACAGGTCCCGACTGAGACACAAGGGCCATTGCCCTGTAGGTGAGCAAGTCCAGGGTCTAAAAGGAAGAGTGGGCAGGGCCAGCGCGCAGAGCAGGGTCCTACTGCCGCTCTCGTCGGTAGTGTCGCAGGGACGGGGCATGCTTCTGCTCGTCCTTCCTGCATGCCACAGCCACGGACGGCACCTGGACACAGTCAGTTCTCAGTAGACAATTGTCGGAGGGTGGAGAGGACAGCCAAGGGAGTCTCCATCAAGACCAGCATCGTGGCCCTGCAGCCTGGCCCGCAGCCTGGCCTGAGGAAGCCGAGTGCTGCCTGGTGTGGCCTGGGAGCGGAGCCAGGCGTGCCCCTGGGGTGGGGGGCTGCTCCCTCTGCGGGAAGGTCTGCCTGGCCACATCCTGAGAATCACCAGGTGTGTAGACCACCCAGCCACCCCTCTTCCAGGGCTACTGCCACAGAATGCCCTGGGGAGCTGGGCGAGGCATACCCAGGGCTGCTCTTGGGAGGGAGGTCTGCAACACCAGAGCAGCTGCACATCGTCCCTGCGGAGGGCTAGACAGGTGTGGGCCCCTCCCACGGCGGGCACTCTGAGCCTCTGGAAGGGGTGCGGTCACTGTGTTCATCCAGATCCCAAACATGGAAGGTCACGCTCCTTGAAGGGTGCAAAAGCAGCCTGTGTGTTACTGTGTGTTTGTGTACAGGGCAAAGGGTAGAAATGCACTGTCCATGAATGTATGGGCGTTGACAGCCTCCCAAGAGGCTGGGGACACCCATCGCTTCCTGTGAATCATGTGGCCGGGCTTGGGGGTGGGAGGGGGACGTGCCACACTCTCTCCATCTCTGCCTTTTATGAAATTTGAATCATGACTGTAAAATTATGTCTCTTGTAATCTAAATAGATTTTCATAGCCTATGTATATACCTAATTTATACATATTAAAAGAATCCACTGTCAACACTATTGAAACATTTGTGTGAAGAATCGTTGAGTGTCCTGAAATAATTTTTTTCCTGACGTAATGCTAATTATGTGCATGTGATTGAAGGTAGGAAATCCAGTGTTGTTTCTGCCATGCTAAGGAGGTATTGGGAGCTTCCTAAAAGTAGAGAGTTTGGTGGATACCGTCTTTTGTTTCAGAAGCCATTTCTCTTGACCATGGTCTTGCGTTTCCAGCGTGGATTAGGCCATCGTGCAGGCAAGAGGGATCTTTTATCTCCCTGGAAAAACTTTAAACCCGTTTCCTAAGTGTTCTGCAGGGCACTGGCAAAGCACACTCATTTTTATTGTGTTCTATTGTATTAGGCTGCACTTTAATTCCCACTATTTCAACTCATAAACCTTGCCATCGATGAAACTAATTGCATCAGGAACAGCCAGAGAACTTCACAAGCATTCTAAACACATAAATAACACCACCAATTAGCTGCCTGCGCACCGAAGCTCTCCATCTTCATGTCAAAGGCGGGCGCGTGCAGCTCTAATTGCACCGAGGCAGGGAATGGCAATGTCCCCCACCTGCCTCCTGCCTGGGACGTGTGCTGGGGACAAGCCGAGGAGAGGCTGTCCTCTGGGAGCCGCGTGCAGCTTGAGATGCAGGCTGAGTGTGCACTCACTTCTGTGCAGACCCCTTTCCTCCAGCATCAGGCACGGCACAGGCACAGCAGATGGGACCATGGCAGGGGCCTGGAGTGCTCACCCTGGACACCTCGTTCTTTCTCCTCTGTTACCTGTTAGCAGCTAAGTCCTCCACAGGTGAGGGCTGCTGCAGCCTGGTGTGAGAACTCCAAGAACATGGTGCCCGACATCTGCATTTAAAGTGGTTTTGAGGCTGAAGGAGAGGGAAGGGGGCAGCTGGGAGTACTGGGGCAAACCTGTCACCCAGAAGGGGCAGGTAATGTTGGTCTTGGTTCCCGCCTGCATCTGAGGATGAAGTGCCCTTACAGATCCACTGCCTCAGGGAGGCCAGCTGGGTCGGCTCTCGGGATGCTCGCTGCTGGGCCCTGTGGACACATCCTTGAGTCCAAGACAGTGGGATGGTGTGGAGGACAGATGGCATGCCCCTTGGCAATGGCAGGGCCCTGATTAGCTAGAGAGACATAAGCATATTCAAACACAAGAAGATACAGTGTTTGCACATGGATGCAACTTTCTTGTTAAAAAAAAAGCTTATTGTGCTTTCTAACTGGTTGGTAGTAGCACTGTGCTCTTGCCTCATGGACAAGGTCCTGTCTGCAGTCCCTTGGTGCACACTGCACAGCCACTGAGCAGACCATGGATAGCCGAGTTAGACTTTCCTCTCTTATGCGTTGCCCACTGTCACCTGTTGACCGTGCTGAGCTCCTCTGGTGAGGGTGGCCCACTCACATTCCGGAAGGGCAGTGTCGGGCTCCCCTGTGGCTCTGTGCAGACCTGCTGGAGCCAGATGGTACATGGGCTAGGGACGCTAGGACCTGCTGTTTAGTCGTGGGATCCTGGAATGGATGCAATGGAGGCTTCCTTCAGGCCCGAGAACCCCGTGTGGCTGCTGTTGTCTGTTTGCTGACTCGCTCCTCTCTCTTTTGATTGCTGTGCATGTGGGAAGTGCACGTGTTCCAGTGGACACTGCTGGTGTTCCAGTGGATGGTGGCTCTTCATTTCTGTCCACACTTAGTCAGCCATGCAGCATTTATTAAGCATCTATTTGTGTCAATCACGCAGTTGATGGAAAGTAGTTTCAGAGATTAAAAGACATGACTTTCATTTCCAGAGAGCTTGCAGACATGAAATGGGTCATTTAAATGTGATGTGATAGAATAGAAATAAGCATTACATATTTTAAATCTCGGGACAACGAGGGCCTTGCCTGGCGCAGCAGGTCTGGCAGGGATGTGGCCCTTGGAGCTCTCTGCTGAGAAGAGGATGAAGACTTGGGTACAAGGGAAGCAAATGCCCGGCGCTAGAAGGTGTGGAGGCAGGACAGCAGAGAACGAGGAGAGTAAGTCACAGGGCACCACGCTGGACCCCTCCAGGGGCAGACATGCGGGGAAGGGGCCAGACTGAGTGGCGGGGCTGAGCCAAGTGCTGCCTGTGTGGCGAGTGGTGGGCCAAACGTGAAGACCAGTTCACTGTCTTGCGAGGATGCGACGTGGGCGCCAACAGCCGTGGTAGGATCTGCGTGGAGAGCAGAGGGGCAGACCGATGGTAGAGCAGGGGTGCCCCCCACTGTGTGGGGCTCAGTGTCCCAGGGAGGATGAGCCTGAGCCCGTCAGGGACAGAGGGGGCGTCAGTGCTTGTCCTGGGAGGGCGTGGGAGGTGGCGAGCCCCTGGGAAACGCAGTGCCCAGCAGGGAGGGTCAGGATCAGCTCCAGCCTGGAGGATGAGAGAGCCTTGAGGACAAGGGAAGCCCCAGGTCAGGCTTGCTGGCTCCTGGACCCCGACTCTGATGCCAGTTGATGGTGAGCTGGCCAGAAGCAGCCCAGCAGAACCGTGGAAAGGCCCATCCCAGATAGCAGCTTCCTCTGCGCATTTCCCAAACACAGGGTCTCCTCAGCAGATGCTTCACAGCAGGTACGGGATTGATTGTTTTAAATTTTTAATACCTCTAAAAGAAATGGTCATTAAAAATGCAGGCTCCCTGGAAAACGTCTACTGTGCTCCGAGGCAGAGCGAGCCCCTCGTGGCAAGTGGCATGTAGAGCATACCTGGGTCTCGTCCTCCCCATCACTTGAAAAATGTGCCTGCCCTTGCCATACACATGCAGGTCGTGTGTGTTTGGGGACAGGCTAGCTTCTTGATGCCCTTGGCAAAGGACTCACCCTTTCGGATGCTGGGTGGCCTTCTCTGATGCCAACCCAAGTTGGATTGTGCAGCTGACATTACAGATCACTGTGTGAGGCAGCACTTCCGTCCTTCAGCAGAGACCTGAGGTCCCCAGCCTGGATTCGTTAAAGGTTATGTTTGCCTTAAGCTAATTAAAGCCATTTGTATCCAACGACTGGAATAGCTTCCCTTTTGAAAATAAAGAAAATAACTGAAAGAAGTTGGTTAAAAAAGAAAGTCTCAGTTAATTTCATCAACTGAGTTGAGAACTGCACTATTAATTTTATTACAGCTAAATGTGAAAATAAATCAGTTAGGTAAGGATTGCACTTTCATGCTGAGTAGTCTGCAGAGTCAGTGGACTCACTGCACTCTGTGGAGGAGAGTGGCCTGCCTTTGCTGAAGCAGGTGTGTTAATCAAGCTGCTCCAGCGAAGGCACGGAGGACTCCCACTTGTAAGTACGTGTCCATGTAAATCCTGTAGATGCACTGTGCTCGGATGAATTCATCACCAGTCATGGTGGACAGCTAAGAATGTCTTGCGTGTTTATTCTTTGTGCATTACGTACTTCCTACACAGCTGGCAGCAGCGGACACAAAGACGCTGAATGTGACTTTGATACGACTTTAATGAGAATTTTCCTCTTGCTCACAGTGACAATGTGAGCAGTAAGAGGCAAGAGGAAGCTCTCCAGTGGTTTCTCCTGTGCCCACGCACCATGGGAAACTCGAGGACCTGTAAAAGGAGCTTGGGTCCTCGCACGCACACATGTGCACATACCTGCACACCTGGGCTTGTGCACACACAGGTGCACCCTGCGTCAGAATGGCGTGGGTGCTGTGTCCTGATTGGCAGCTGCATCTTAACAGGAGCCACACTGCCTTGGGGGAATGAGCTGTGACTGCAAAGAACACTGGTCAGCGATTTCCCTGCCAACACTCATGACGATCACTACTACAGTTTTTCGGACCTAAGTGATGGATGCGCTGAATTTTCCTAAGGAAAAACATGGGCCTGAGGAGCTGGGTTTGCCTGTGAGGTGAGTGGGGACTTGGTGAACCCTCTCTACTGCTGACCCTTGGGGCCCATCCTGTCTCCCTCTAGGCGGGGGTCCTCCCTGCCAGTTCAGCCACAGGCAGACCCCCAGTGGTGGCTGTGCCTAGCTTCACGGATTTTGCCTTACTGGTTGCTAGGATCCGTGGGGTGAGCACCCCCTGAGCAGACTGTACCCAGCATTGTATAGTTAGTATCCTGCCACAGCTGGAATCTTCCACTTGGCGTTGGTTCCCCTTAGGTGATTGTCCCCATTCTTCATGCACTGTAAGCGGCTGATCTGGGTATTGATCCCTGGCCTGTCTGATTCCCAGTGGTAGTTGCTTGCTGAGCCCAGGCCCTCCCTGGGGTGGCTGTGCTCCCCCTGGCCTGGTCCCTGGCCCTCACAGCAGGTCATGCTGAGCTGCACCTAGCTCAGCTCTCTGCTTCCTGCCTGGGCCCCTCCTGCTCCAGGCCCCAGCAGAGAACTGGAGGGGGACAAACCACCTGGTGACCAGAGCAGCGGAGCTCCCCCAGGATCCAGGAGGGCATAGCCAGGGACTGCACCCTTCCTGACCTGAGGCTGAAGCTTCCCAGTCGTGAGAATGGCGTCAGCAGGCAGCAGCTCCTCCTTAACGGAGCATCCAACCCAGGGGCCCAGAGACACCTTCCCCGGGGGGCAATAGACATCACCGATAGCAGGATCTGCTCAGGGATCAGAATAATTCCTATTCACAGATCTTCCTGTTACATCACAATCCCTTTAATACTGAATCTCTTTTTTTAAACAAAATGTTCCTATTTGATAAAATTTAATGATGCAACTTATAAAATGAGTACATTCAATCATACATTTCTACATTTAACTGAAGGTCATATAAAAGGCACTTTAAGTTTTAAAATGTGAAGTTGTAAGCACTCCTGCTAAACTGGCTCAAGCGTCAGGCGCGGCATTGAACTTCAGCACTGCCTCGCTTGAGCTTGATATTGTCAGACACACCTAGGGCGTGCACAGCCCCGCTGCAAGTCCCCCTTCTGCAGAATCACAGTGACAACAGACCCTAGCCTTGAAAAGTCTTCACCGTGAAAATGAAACGTAAGCGTTTTGGTTTTGTATTTACGCGGTGCCACAGAACGTAACGCGGGCTGGGTGCGCCTCATTAGCGCTGAACCGGCAGTTTACTAAGGCAGCGTCTTCAAGTGTGTTGGCTCTCGGTGCCCCAGGTGATGGTGGGGTTGGAGAGGTTGGTCCGCAGGCTGACCCTGAGCTGGCCTCTGCCCTCTGTCCCTCACCCCTGCCCCTGTGCCATGACATGGCAGACTCTGCCGTGGAACCTGCTAGTCCGAGTCCCCACGTCACTATACATATAGTCAGAATACACATCTGTTTTTCTTTATCTGATCCTTTCCCATCCTTGGGTCTTGGTTGAAGGTTTTGTCCCCAGAGCCTCTTCACATGGGGCATATGCAGGAGTGACCAACAGGGCTGGTGGTCACTAACTGCCCACAAGACCAGTGAGGCTGTGCCTTCTTTTCCCTCCGATCCCCTTGGCCCCCGAGCCCAGGCTTAGAGCAGGGTGGTACCTGGCACGTGCTTCTGACTGAGAAAGGAAGATTGCCTGTGAGCGCGTCGTGCCAGGTGGGTGGCGTCACGGGGCAGAGGTGGGGCCTCTGGGCTTCTGAACCGTGGCGGTCACCTCTCTGTGGGTCTGCTGGAGCTGGATGCCGGGAAAAGTAGGGTGCAGGGGCCTGGACCCCACGGAAGGCCCTTCCAGCAGTGTGACAAGGCTGTCTCCTGTGCTCACGACCTTGCCGACCTGAAGGACAGTGGGGTGCTGTTCCTCCCTGGAATGGCCAGGGTTTCCCTTACCTCAAGGTCAAAGTCACAAGTGCTGGACAATCATCAGCCTTGAGGTAGTGGCAGCAGGAGGGCTGCCTGACATGCGGGGCTCATGCCAGCTGGCTCTGCCACCCTGCTGCTCACCGGTGGGAGAGGCGCTGCGGAGGGCAGCCCAGGGCTACCCACGGCCTCTGGGGAGGGCCGGGCAAGGTCCTCAGACCTTCCTCCAGGGGCTGGCTGCTCCTCAATGGCAGCTCTTCACACCTGCTCAGGACATCTTGAACTGCAGGAAACTAAACTCCAGCTGAGGTGATGTGGGTCTGGGTGGCTCTGTATCCGTAACTCAGGTCGAGAACCCAGTTCTGTCTTTCAGTGAGGTTGCTCACTGTGACCGGGGCTGGACGCTGCCCAGCATGGGGCTGTGCCCAGTGGCCATGTGGGACGCCGCCCCACATTCCAAGGGGGCCCAGCTCACTCTCCAGCTCTGGTGACCCTTGGGTACTCACTCCCTGTGCTTTGCCCACTGTGGGGCCCAGCCTCCGGGCCATCACCCTGGTCGTTGGGGCGAGGTGGAGCCTGCGCATGGCCACGCTGGAGTGCACCTCCCCAGCGAGCAGGAGGCTCTCAGACGCCCTGGGGTGGGGGTCAGCACAACGCTACTGGAATTACTTTGTTTCCTGGTGAAAGCATTAATTTGAGGCTCTCTGGAGTGCAGGGTGAGGTCCCGCCTGTTGATTCTGTTGTCTGACTTGATCAGAGAGAGAGAGAGCCACCAGGTGTGGAAACTGGATATTCAGCCCTGCAGCATGTGTGATGAGGTGCAGCTTCATGAGAGCCGCTCAGGGATCCCAGGACCCCGGGGGGAGGCAGACCACAGCCTGTGCTGTGTGCTCGCGAGACCCTCCAGGAGACAGGCGTCCACCCCAGGTTTGGGGCCGCTGGGGAGGCTCCACACCCAGTTTCCTTAGAGGCCCACATCTCTTCCAGGTGGCGAGGCTGGTAGGGGGCCTTGCACCGTCCAGCGTGACCCGTGTGTGCCCACTGCCATCGGGTCTTCCAGCTGTCTCAGCGCACGGGGAACCAGGGCCCCAGAGGCTTGTGCTGCTTATGCAGTCTCAGCCGAGTGGAGCAGAGACCCTCGCGCACAAAGCCACTTCAAGGTGGCGAGTGTCTGCTTGTTGTTCCTGCCTTAACCCAAGACAGCGCCATGGCTCTGGGGAAGGTCGCCTGCACCCCTGTCTTGTTTTCACCCACAGTCCCATTAAGTAAGTGCATAATCTGCAGGTGCGAAGGCGCGAGCCCTGCCCGCAGAGACCCCAGCTGGCAGCAGGAGGGTCCTTGGACCCTGTGCCGAGGCAGCTCATGGGCTGCACAGGCTGGAGCCAGGGCTCAGAACCACCCAGCCCCGGAACCGCCTCCCTGTGCAGCACAGGGAGAGAGGAGACCTAATAGCTTCTGGAGAACACAGAGGCTTCTCAGATAAAAAGCAGCACTGTGCCAGGGGCCATTCCCAGGAGGAAGGAATGAGGGGACAGACTTCCAGCTGCTCTCGGCCCTACCTGGGGGGTGGTGCAGCCAGAGGCCCCAGGCACACTCGCCTGGGTGCAGGTTCGTGTCCTGTGTGCAGGCGCCTCCGCGTGTGCCTGCGCTTCCTGTCTGCGCAGTGCTGTCTCTCGGAGGGTCGGGCATCTCAGCAACCCCGTGCCAGCTTGAGCTGACTTCTGTTTAGAGGAAGCACCACTGCCAGGCGTGGCAGGCCCAGCACCCACAGAACATGGCGGGCGGGCCTGTCTTCCTTCTCTCAGCAGCTGTAACGCCCGTGCTGCCTTGAGTGGCGGCTGTTACTTAGGTACTCAGCCTGCTGCAGTGACACGGACTCATGCTCTCGGAAGGAGCCGGAGGCTGCACACTGCGTTCCACCCGAGTCGGAGGGAAACCTTCTAAAAGATTTGGTTAACCTCTCCTTTCGGTCTCCATCCCCAGCTACATTTCTCTGTCCCACCTGTCTATCTGCCTCCCCTTCCCTAAGCCTGTGGCACCAGGAGACATCTGACTCCCATAGGAACCGCCCGGTTGGGAGCGTCGCTTCTGCCCTTTCCGTCCTACTTTGGGGTGAGGAGCAGAACGTGGGAGTGGGTCTTGGAATCTCCCGAGACCCACCCGTGGTCATGCAGGCATCACTGAGCCCGTGCATGGAGGACACAGGGCGGCTGGGGCCGGCGCCAGGGTCACTGCCTGGGCACAGCTGTGCATAGTGCCAGTTGCTGCTCCCAGGGTGAGTCAGGTACAGCGCCCTGGTGACTTTCAAGTGGGTGCCTGGGAGGGAGGGATGGGGCAGTGGCCAGTCTCCCCGCAGATCCTGACGTAGCCTTCCAGACAGCCTCTCCGCCCTCCTGCTGAGGGCAGGGCTGCGGCCGGCCTCCATTCCCACAGTGCCGCTGAGCGGCGCAGACCTGACCTCACCCTCCTCTTCCTCAACCTACCTGCTGTGGTCAAGGCTGCCTCAGCCTCTGCACTCTCGAGGGGAAGTGACCCATGGCCTCCACAGGCCACTCTGTCCAGAGGTAACATGCTCCTCCTAGGCCAAGTGGGCCAGCAGAGGAATCTGGAACTGGTCAGAGATAATCAAGGACAGAGTCATGTTACATGTTACAGGGTGGAGTCCTGCTGCTGAGGTGAGGTCACACTATGTGGTGGGGTCACACTACGGGGGTGAGGTCACACTGCAGGGGTGGGTCACACTACGGGGGTAAGGTCACACTGCAGGGGTGGGGTCACACTACAGGGGTGAGGTCACACTACAGGGATGAGGTCACACTATGGGGGTGAGGTCACACTGCAGGGGTGGGTCACACTACGGGGGTGAGGTCACACTGCAGGAATGGGGTCACACTACAGGGGTGTGGTCACACTACAGGGGTGAGGTCACACTACAGGGGTGAGGACACTGCAGGGGTGAGGTCACACTCTGAAGTGAGGTCACACTACAGGGACAAGAACAGCTTGGAGGAGGAAAGGTCTATTTTGTGCTCATGGGTCTGAGGTTTGAGTGCACAGTTGGCTGCAGGATGAAGCCTCAGGTGAGCAGGCCCAGTGAGGAAGGCTGCTCAGCTCCTGGTGGGGAGAGAGGGAGAGAAGGAGAGAGAGAGGAGGAGAGGGAGAGAGGGAGAGAGGGAGGGAGAGAGGGAGGGAGGGAGAGAGGGAGGGAGGGAGGGGGGAGGGAGGGAAGAGGAGGAGAGGGAGTGAGGGAGAGAGGGAGGAAGAGAGGGATAGAGGAGGGAGGGAGAGAGGGAGAGAAGGAGAGAGGGAGAGAAGAGGAGGAGAGGGAGTGAGGGAGAGATGGAGAGAGGAGGGAGAGAGGGAGAGCAGAGAGGGAGGGAGAGAGGGAGGGAGAGAGGGAGAGAGGGAGGGAGGGAGGGAGGGGGAGGACGGGGTCCAGGCAGGAGACGGACCTTCCGGGTGGCCCCTGTGACATGCTTCCTCCAGCGAGGTTCTGGCTCCTGGGCATCTACGCAGCTGGGACGGATTCATCCACCACAGGGATGAGATCCGAGCCCCCGTGGTCCTTCAGCCTGGAAGCCCCCCTCTGAGACTTGGGCCGGCCCAGATCTGGACCCTCTCCCTGGGTGGTCCTCGGGAGCAGCACTGTGGTTGACACCGGGAGATCCAGGGTCTTACAAATGGGTGGGAAATAATCCCCTCTGTGGCCTGTCAGTGCTGTGAAGTCACTTCCTGTGAATTTAGGAGGGCTCGGAGGTGATTTGCGCTTCTATGAAAACAGTCTTCAGCGGAGTTCAGGACGGTGCCCTGGGGTCTGCTCTGCCAGCCTGTGCGGGGAGAAGTGGCAGTGGAGGCCAGCGGGCCGTCTCTGGAGCTTGGGTCCTCCTGCCACTAGACGCGCGCCTGCAGAGTCCCGGCCGTCTTCTGGTGGAGGCAGGAAGCCCCGGCGGCACCTTCACAGTGCTGTCCTTCATTCCCGGAGGAGGCTCTCTGAGGACATTGCCAGGTGTGGCTGTGACCTCCACCCTCTGGCCAGGCCAGTGCTGGGCCTATGCCTTGTGCAGCTGGGGTTCTCATTGCCCTGAGTCCAGGAATTGTGCACCGGAAGGACAGTCCTGTCCCCTGCTGGTACCCCCTCGTGTCTGCTCCCCTTGGCTGTGGTTACCTCAAAGTGGTGATGGGCAGTGAGCCCCCACAGGGAGGAGGGAGGAGTCCAGCGCCTCAGGGCCCCTGGGACCACCTGCCGCTCCTCTGCAGCACCAGGCGGCCAGGATCCCCCGCCCCCGCCCTCGAGTCCTGAGCTCTGCCTGAGGATCCCGCAGCCGCTGCGGAGGGAGGCCTGCTTGAAAACCCCTCGCAGCACGGTTGGGTCCAGCGACTGCACAAGCTGAGGCTGCACTGTGCTCTGTGCACGTGCGTCTCCACTGGGAGGGGGAGGGTAGCAGAGAAAAGGGGTACAGGGAGGGTCCCCCGTGCCCTGCTTGCTCCCAGCACCCCATGCCAGCTGCTGCACTGTGCCATTCCAGTCCCTGGCTACCCTTGCCTTTGCTTTGAACCCCTGAGCTCTGTCCCCCCTGCCTCCCTGGCTGCTCATGCTGGTGACCATCAGGCAGAGCCGAGACTGGGCTCGCTGAGCCTTCCCAAGGAGGACTCCTTCGACCCTCTGGTCACTCGCCAGCCCTCCTTGGCACATACGTGGACACCCCTGTGGTCATTTCTACTATCTTGGGCAAACATTGCGTCTTCCCTTCTTTTATTATGGGCTGCCACACCGACAAGCCACGCCGTCCCTCCCCCTGGTTGACCTCTTACCTTGGAAACAGCACCCGTGTGCCTGTCTTAGGTGTGCTGAGGACTCTGCCTACTTCAAGCAGCATAGATGTGGTTTAGAATGGCGCTTGTGGGCAGATGGCGTGCGCCACCAGGCGTTGTCACTGTCCTGACTTGGTTCCTCCCTAGAAATGGGCCTGTGCAAACACAGGAGATGAGCTGCTCAGCTTCCGGTAGCCTCCTGCCACCCATGCATCTGGCTAGGCCTGGGTGTTCTCTCAGGGAGGAGGTTGCTGAAGGGACACATGGATTTCTCCCTTTCGAGAGCCAAGTCTTCATCTCTGCAGGACCTGCCTGCTAAGGACGGTGCGTGCTGTGCAGTCCTTGGCCTGGATTTTCTCTGTGGGTCCTTCCCACCGCAGCCAGGAACTGAGGTCATCGTGCTTCCCCCTCACGGGCCTCTCAAGGGAGGAAGTCGCTGCCAGGGTCACATGGTGGCAGCTGTCTGTGGATCTGGGGTCCCCTCAGCAGATTTCTTACCTGATCTCAAATTCATTAAATTTGTTAGAAGAGGTTTTCTCCAAAGAACAGGAGCTCCGTGGTCGCCATCATGCTTCAGAGTGGAAGGACGATCCTTCCCATCTTTGGGAGTCACTGGTGGCCCTGAGTAAGCTCTTTCCCTGACAGGAAGCCAGGGGAGCATCCTTGGGACCCTCCAGGCTACAGTCACAGCTCTGGAATGGACTCTGCCTGATGGGTGACGTCTGGAACCCAGAATCGGAAGACCCAAGAAACCAGTTCATTGCATGGATGAGGACACGGAGGCCGGGGAGGTCGATATTTAAAAGGCCTTGCAATTCGATGGCTTCTCACCTCCTGGGTCAGGAGCTACTGATGTTTCCCATGTCTTCTGACAAGTTAGGCAGATCTTCCTGCCTGCAGCGGTTTTTCATTTTAGTAGCTAAGGAAATGGTAACTGCCAGCCCTCCGTTCAGTCTGAGCGTAGCTTGCTGAAGTCGGGCTGCGCTTCTGCCACACCTTCCGCCAACAGGGCTCCCACGGTCCTGTCTCCGATCCGTAGTCCAACACCAGATATGACAGAGACCTTCAGGTCCTTGTGTCTCAGACACTTAAGGGAACAGGTGGTGTAGTTCTGGACTTCATGACCAGGATGCAAATGCTAGAGCCCTGACCTCGGTCAGGAGGCCAGCAAGTCACCGCTGACCTTGAGTCAGGTGGATGGCCGCACTCCAGGAGCTGGCGGAGCTCAGTCTGGCCCACGGGCTGGAGCCAGGCTTCCCCTGTGCTCTTCTCAGGGAGAGGTTATCGCCACTCTACACCCGGGGCCCCGGGCTCTCCCCTCCCTCCTGGGCGTCCCTGGACTCTGCAGCCCATGAGGAGCATGGCTAACTGCTCACAGGGCCTCCTTCAGCTCCTCCCAGGGGCCTTGTGAGGGTCGCAGGAGCAGCCAACAGGCACCAGCCGGTCGGTCGCCAGACCACTTGGCTATTTGCAGTCCAGGCTCCTGCCCCGACCGCCATGTGACCTTCCCTCTCTCACTGTCCGTCAGCACCCCCAGGAGGAAAACCAAAGTGAAGGCCGGAGGGGACACTGGAGCCGCAGAGCAGGGCTGATGGATGGGTGAACTGCGGGATGTTGCTGCCCTCCTCCCTCCAAGGCAGACACATCGCCCGTGCTCCCCCGGGTGTGCTGGGCCCGCAGTCTTAAAACTGTGGATCTTCCGCCATAAACCAGGTCTCTTTGCCGCTCCCAGGAGCACCGTACGACCACATCAGCAAGCTTGTGGACAGGCCCAAAGCAAAGAGCACTTCAGCAGGCCAGAGTGGACCCTGGAGTGGCCCCCAGAGAGCCGTCCAGCGAGCGTGTCCGTGGTGGAGAGCCAGTCCCAGACCCAATTAGAGTGTGAGCCGGCAGAGCCGCCCCAGGCCGTGGGACCTGCAGTCGATGGCTGTTGAAAGTGCCGGCTGTTAAGGGAGTCCTGGGTGTCCTGGGTGGCCTGTGATCAGGGGCTTCCAGATGATCATCAGTGTCACCCTCTCCAAGAACCGCTCGGCGAGAGAGCACAAATCCTCTTATCTCAAAAGCCAGGTTTTAAGATCTGATTGTCACAAAGATCAACTGTTTTCAATAAAAGAAAGACTGTGGTATATGTTTTCTGAAGATAATGGGGATAAGCCCAAGTGCCCGCACCTGAGCGCGGTCCTGCGGCTGGCCTGTGGGTCCCTGCCGGCTTCTCCCCAGCGCATCTGCCCACCTCTGAGAGGACTTTCGTTAGCAGGCTCCGTGCTCTGCAGGCGACGCCAAGAACATAACCACAGGCCTGTGTGCAGAATCCAGGACGAGGCCTGGGCCTCCCTGGGGGTCCATCCTCTCCTGCTCCGTGGGACTACTCCCTGCCCCGCTTTGGATACAATTCAAACCAAATGACTTTTGGCTCATTCTTGAGTAGTAAAAATCCATTCACTCACTTCCAGTCCTGAGAGAGGTTTCCGTTCAGCAGTTAAGCACGAGGAGTCCAGGGAGCCCGTGGAAACAGCTGTCCCCATCCGGAGTGTGGCTTTCCTCCTTCCTTACAGGGGTCTGCCCAGGTCTGTCTGGGTCACTGCAGACTCAGGCAGGTTTAGCTTGTTGTAACCCCCGCTCCTCCCCCTAAGCCCACAGGATGGAGGTGGAGGGGCAGGGATCCCGGGGCCCCACCTGGCCAGTTCTCATGCTCCTTTGACAGCGTCTCCTGGGGGCAGCTGTGCTGGGAAGCCCCCTTCTCTCCCACAAAAGCTGCCTCGTGGCTTCCCCAGATGCTCCCCCCCAGAACTCATCCCCATCCCCTGGACACCAGCCTGCCGCCACCCCCGGACTTCACACCCATGGCTACCCACAGTGCCCTCTCCTTGTCCCCTTCCCTGGACTGCAGGTGGGAGAAGAGCTGAGGTGGCCATGTGCACCCCTCAGGGTCCCCTGGGCAGATGCTCTGCTCTGACACAGTGTTGGCACCAATTAAGCTCGCTAGGTGGAGCAACCTGTCATGCTCACGTGCCCTGTGGTGAGTCAGGTGGGCGACGGTGGCAAGGAGGTCTCATCTACCGTGGCCTTGCCGGATGGCTGGGAGTGGCAGGATTCAGGACTGTTATGTCCCTTGAGCGAAGAGAGGGGCCACAGGTGGAAAGGTGTGCACAGTGGCTAGGGAGGAGGTGCGTGAACTGAGGACCAGGTGTCCTGCGTGCAGCATGAGGCTTCAGGGTGCAGAGGTGTGAGCCCTGGAGGGAAGGCTCTCCCCCATCTCGGCTAACCCCATCATGCTTCTCTCTCTGCCCTTGCTCCTTCCCCTGGCGCTTTCTTTCCGCGAGTCGCGTGGCCAGCAACCACTTCCTAGACAGTTCCCCACCTCTTAGCACCTGTCTGCCATGAGACCTTAGTGACTGCTGGCCCCATTTTGTGGAGGGAGACAGGAATGATCCTGGGGACAGGACTGCCCAGCGTGGACTTGGGGCAGACTCAGTGTCCAGGGACAAGGCCAGGCGCACCTTGAAAAGGAATGAGCATTGGGGAGCAAAACCACAGATTTCTGGAAACTTGCTGCAACCCCGTAGCTCGGCCTATGGGGCAAAGTGATGGTGGAATACTTCCACTGCTCTTGGACTTGGCTCCTTGACTGACCTTGACTCAGGTTTGGCTTCCACACCCCATTCCATGGAAACATGGACAGTGACAGTTCCTTCCAAGGACAATCTGTTTTTATCCTGGCCTGGCAAGCCCTCTACCACTGAACTGCACCCCAGCCCCACCAAGTCGCCTTGAAATGGGACCGTCTCTGGCATTGTCAGACCTGGGGTGTCTCCTGTTGCTGGTGGCGGCTGCCCAGGAGCTCTGTAGTCAGCACAGCTGGCTTCTGTGTGGCTTCTGTGTGGCAGGAAAAGTGACAGACAGAGGCTCAGGACATGCTTTAGAGTGACAGCAGCGGACAGGGCTTGCTGTGGCCATGATGTCCTGTGGCCTTTCATCCATCCGTTCCCAGCAGAGGGCATGGAGCCAGGGGCATGGAAGCAGGGCCCTTTGTCCTCGCCCAGGGCTGCCTATGCTGCTGCTATGGGTACAGAACACACTCGCTGCCTAGCACCACCTCAGTGAGGGCCTTCCTCCCCTGTGGCTCTGGAAAGGGACATGCAGCTGGCTGTCCAGCTCCGCAGCCACACCCTCCAGGTACCGAGGCCTGAATGCAGCCCCATGGGGGCCCAGCCTACGTGACCCTTGGAAACCTGTGCAGAGCAAGCCACAGGGCCATGGGGTAGGCCGTGGGCTGGTGGGAAGGTGGAAGGTGCGGCCTCCAGCTCTGCCCTTGCCTGCCCCGCCTCCACACAGCTGTGTGGCTCCAAGGAGGCTGCAGACACCCAGCCTGTGCACCTGTTTGTGTGT
This sequence comes from Sciurus vulgaris, assembly GCF_902686455.1. NCBI lineage: Eukaryota > Metazoa > Chordata > Mammalia > Rodentia > Sciuridae > Sciurus > Sciurus vulgaris. Next base: position 2,157,444 of record NC_136464.1, read on the forward strand.
GTGCCCGCGTGTGTATGTGTGTGCGTATCCATGCGGGGTGTGCACACACACGTGAGGTGATTCTCCCTGTCTCCTGGTGCACTTCTGTGGAGTGACCCCGCTGAGCTATGTGACCCCAGCCAGGTTAAGCAGTTCTGTCTCAAGTGTCCTGACCTTAAAGTCCAGGGACACCTGCCAGGGCTTTCCCTGAGGTATTTGCCTATTTATGACATGGGCATGTAGTTAGCTGGTTTGGGTTTTCCTTCTTAACCTTAGAATGAAAGTGGGTGACCCATCGGGCTCCTTGACAGGAAGTGGGGCTATGTGCATGATTTTGAGATTCAGGCAGGAAGTTTTGGAAAGGGTGAAAGCTTGCGCTTGGTTTTGATGTCCCACCTGGCTTCCCTTCCCCGCTCCCTCACAGCAACCAGCTGGTTTTCATGATGTGGTACCGTCCAGCTCATGGAAAAGGCGTCAGTTCCTACTTGGTGACAAGCAAGTGGCTCTCCTGTCCCCCTGGCAGGGCCTGGCCAAGGCTGATTCATAATGGCCACCAGCTGTGGAAGCCTCAGCAAACGGGTCCCCCATCTCACATTCTCCTCAGTGTGGGTTCTGTTTATCCACAACTCACATTGCCGGGCCACCACTGTGGTCAGCAGTGATTTACGAGGTGCTGATCATGGTATATCTGGAGTCTTGAGGCAGCTTGGAGGAAGCTCCTGACTGTCAGGACACAGGGACTCTGGAATTCAAGACAGCAGCCTGATTGTTCCCACACGCCTGGTACAGCTTTGCTCTGGGCCCACCTGGACTGTGAGCCATGGGCAGTGGCTGCCCTTTGCTGGGAGTGTACTCATGGCCTCCCCTTGCCTGCTGAATCACAGGAATGGCCACCCCTGTTCTGGGTAGTTCCCCTGGGGACTAGCTGACTCTAGTTCTTCCATCAGGTAGGCCGTGGACCCAGGCTCCCACTTCAGGCACATACGGGAGAGGGCTGCCCGAGTCGGCCTGGATGTCAAGGGTCGTGTGCACAGCTGGGGCAGGAAGTGGCCAGTTGTGCAGTCCCACTTGGGATGCTCTGCATGCTGAGAGGCAGGACAAGATCCTCATCACGGGCCCCAGTGCAAACGCCAGGTGCCAGCAGAGCGTGCAGTGTTGTCCGCAGACCTGAGCTTCCAAGGCCACCTTTATCCTTGATGGCCTGGATTCTCACACCAGTGTGGCCCTTGGAATGGTAATGACTGTTGCTTTGGCCCAACAGACAGAAGCAGAGAGCGCAGCCGAGCGCCCCGCCGCCCAGCCCTGTTGCTGCACAGCGCAGAGAGGAAGAGCCAGGCCGGAGAGGAGGAGGGCAAGGTGGGTTCTGCACTCTGTGTGTGTGTGTGTTAGAGGCACGAAGCCCAGGTTGCTGTGAGCAGCCGCCAGATGCGGCCTGGCAGTTCAAGGGCAGTGTCTGTGGAGTGGTCCTCTGTCTCTCCAGCTGGGCTCCAGGCTCCTGGCAGCACCCTGCTGGGAGTGACCCGGGCTTCCAAATGGAGGGAGCGTGCGCGAGGAGGTCCAGCTGTGTCTGACGGGCTGCCCCAGCAAGCGCGCTGTTTAAAGTTAGATTCTACCTTCAGAGAAGAGAAAGCCCAAGGCACACACATTGTTTTTTAAATTCTAATTTTAGGTCTTTCCATTTGCCTGTTTGCCAAATGTCATTTTAAAGACTTACCAGGATGGTGCCTTTGATATATTTGATGCATTCAGTCAAAAGGCCCTTCCACTGGATGACCCAAGGGACTCACTCTTGTCCCTGCATTTGAAAATCCCAATTGCACTTAGTCTTTCCTCATCTGTCAGATGTCCTAGAGCCTCCAGTCCTCCTTAGCACATCGCTAGCCTTCTCTCCTGCTTTGTTTACCAGTCTTCCTGCCTCACAGTGCCCTGGCAGCTTTCGTTCCTCCTGGTCTCTGCGCCAGCTCCCCTTTGGCCCCTATCAGCCACTTGTGCTCACTCACGGTCGTCAGTGTCGCGTTAACTGGTGAACAGCCACCACAGATGTTAATGTGAGCCATGCGTTTGCCCTGGACGTGTGACTTTTTCCTGAGGGACTAGCATTCGAGCCAGAATTACGTATTAATTACAAAGATAGCCTTGGTAGTGCTACCCATAAATACCCACTCTATCATCAGTTCCTCGAGTCTAACTCACTTTCATTACCTCGGTGCGGAACAGGAGTTTTATGCCATGATTAGCCATTTTTATCACCAACAGGAAATCATAACCAGCATGCGCCTCATGGAGAAGACCTTGGTAATTAGCTGAAGAGAATCCTAGCATTGCCAAACTCAAGTGTTCTTCTCCAGCACAAATTACACCCTTCCATATTTACTTGAATAATTAGTGGAGGTAATCTAGTACTCAGAGACTCCTTGTTGAGTTCTATTGTTCAATTAACTTCATAATGAAAATCCCCTCCAGTTTTCCTAATTGGATTAGTAATATAAACTCTGGTCTCAATATATATTTTTTGAGGCAAGTGTTTCTGAATACTCCTTGTTAAGCTAATTATTTATCCTGACCTTATTTCTCATAGGAAACAAAGATATTTTCTACTACCAGGAAGTTCTGAAACAAAATAAGAGCCCACATTGGTCTTAAGAATGGTTGCCTAAATTACAAATCATTTATCAAATGCACTTATCCATCAAGTTCGAGAGAAGCCTGGTGGAACACCAAGAGGAGCAGGCCTGAAAGAGGCTCTCCTGTGTTCCCAGACCCACCCAGAGCCAGACAGAGGTCCCGTGGCTGTGCGTTCCCATCGTGGACCTTTTTTTTTGATTGATTTTTGGATCTTTTCTAATTGTTGTACATGACAGTGGAATGCATTCATACATTCTGATAGCTCAGACATGAATGTCCTGCCCTTTGGGTGGGTCTCCTTCTTGCTAACACGGCCAGCCACACGTCTAACTCTTTGGGAGGCATTTTGCTCTCAGCTCTCCCGGCTCTTTGGGGATCTTTTCACTTCTTGTTGGAATGTGATGCCTTGGTGCTGCCATAATTTAGGTCTTCTTCCTGACAACGTGAACCATGGACTCTGTCTGGTTTTGGTTGGCTGAGTGGTTGGCCATCTTATCTGCACTCTCCTAAGTAATGGTATTACTGCATCAGAAACAGATTCCAAAATGTGAAGATGACAACCGATTTTTTAAAATGCTGAACTCAGAATGGAGTGCTGCTGGATTATGTAAGCTACCTGTTAAACCTACCTGATTTTCCAAAGTGAGAGAGGACGCGGTCGATGCCACAGCAGATCAGAGGTCAAAGCCATGCAAATGCCTGGAAGCCGGAGGTTCCTCACCACCAGAACTGGCTTGATTCTCTGCGAATACACTTGTTTTATAGTCGGGCCAACACCGTGAGGACGCTGTGCTGCCCTTTCTTTAGTTCCTCACTGTGCTTCTCAGTGCCGGGTGGAAACTGGCTTGCATTGGCTGGTTGCTGACCCGAGAGCTCACGTCTGCCGGGCTCCCATGCGGACACGCGTGGCAGTCGGCACCTTGGCAGGACACTCAAGTCGCAGTCAGGACTATCACATTTTCTTATTTCAAACGACCGTTTTCCTCTCCCGATTCTGCCTTTAATAGTTGTGTTTTTTTTTTAATTTCAGGGAGTCAATCTCCGTTGTCTCCAGGTGATATAATGCTCAAACTTCCCTTGCTTCCCAAGTGGGGCAGAGGCAGAGTGAGGCTTCTCACTCCTGGTGGGGCGTCAGGACGCCTGGGGTCCCGTCCCAGCAGACACACCCCAAAGGCGTGTGTTGCCCGCGAGCCACCCAAAGCTGTAAGGCCCCAGTTGTCATTTGAGAATGCGGCCTTGTCACTCTTCCTGCCATTTCAGATCTGAACTGCCAGCCCCACCTGTGACTAGGGTCCTACTAGCTGGAGGTACTGCCACTTTATACAGGGTTTTAGTGACATGGTGACTCTAGACACTGGGACAGGCTCATTCCCAGAGATGGATCCACTGGGATTTCTGTGCCACAGATGCTGGGGATTGGAAGCATCCTCGTGGCTCCCCATCTCTCTCTCATTCTGGAAAGGTGCCCAGGATACTTAGGCGTTACTTTGCTGAGTTATCTTTGTGGTCAGCTGCGTCATTACTTCTGTCCTGGGCACCACTGCCCAGCCCTGATTTTCTGCTCTAGCTGCACTGAGAAAGTCATTATCCAGGGGCTACAGGGGGCAGGCTATCTGCAGGAGACCTCTTTGTTCTTCGCTCGGATGCCTGAAACTGAGGATGAGTGTTCACAATTACAGACAGAGCTCTCTCCTTTTCTTTCTGTTGAAAGGAGCCTCCATCCATGCTGGTGAGTGGGGAGGACAGCACTCCAAAAGGCAACAGACCTGTGGCCTCCACCCCGGTGCCCGGATCCCCCTGGTAAGATGCCCCAAACCCCCAGAACAATGAGAAATGCTATCTTCTTGCCTGGCTTCACTTGTGGAGCCAAAGAAAAAATAGAGGCTAGGTATACCATGTTTTAAAATATGAACCTGCAACTCATGGCAGGTATAATTCTACGCCGTTGTCACATTCTGCAGAAAGAAAAATGGCACTTAAGTGATGAGTTCTCCTGCTCTGATATATTTGTGAATGTGCATTAAAATAGTAATGCTGTTGCATATACATCAGTGAGACAGCAGCTCGAAGGAGGTGCAGTATGCCAAAGCTTCAAAGGATTTTCTCCCCTCTTCCAAGAAAAAGCATAACCGAGCAGCTGTTAATTAAAGATGCACCAGGCTCCCTCCATTGCCCTGTGAGGATTCATGATCTTTGAGTGTACTGCACTCAAAAATACCCTCCACCAGGGAGCCACAGTCTTTGGTTTTTAAAAATGCCCTTTTGTAATGGAGTAATTTGGAACCAGGATAAAAAGGTTATTATAGAAAAAAATTAAGTTTTAAAACCTGAAGATTAGAGTGTAGTGTACAGCTGGGAGGAAGAGATTGAAAGACCAGAAGTGGCACCGGCCTGTGTCAGTTTACCATGCCGCCAGCCATCCCTGGGACTCACCCCCACACACTGAGTGGGAGTGCCCGTGCGACCAGGGCTTGTCTGCCCTGTGGCTGTGCCCTGGTTGCCCTTTGATGATGCAAACCCAGCCCTGTCTGGAGAGACCATGCCCCTTCCTTGCTCGTGGCCGTGGCCAGGCCTGCAGCAGCATGGCCTCAGCCCTCTGCCTTCAGCTGAAACTGCTCTGTGCCAGGGGCTCCCTGGGGTGCCGCTTGCCACCTATCAGGTCTGCAGGGCCCTGGGCGTCTGCAGCTCAGCTCGTCCGAGTCGACCCACGGGAGTTTGGAGGCAGCCTCCAACCCCACCAGCTGAAGGCTCCATCTCGCAGGCTGCTTACAGCAGACACTGGCTGCAAGGGGCCCCAGCAGGCCGCCTGCACTTCTGCTCAGCTGACTGTGGATTCAGGGGCTCCCACCAGAGCCCTCAGCTCTGATGCTGATTCTCCAGAGGGACTGGCGGAACTCAGGAGCGTGCCCTGGTTACGATTACCGCAGATCGCAAAGGAAGTGGGCAGCAGGTGGAAAAGACACACTGGCAAGGGTCTAAGGCTTGCATTGCCTCCCCGGGCACATGAACCTCAACGTGCACACGGGCCAGGAGGACCCCAGCTCCCCATCTCGGTTTCAGTGGAGTGTCCTTAATAGGAGTGATTTGAAAAATCACTGGTCAAATGGCCACTCAGCATCAGCCCCGCTGACTCCCCTGGGAGACTGGGGAGGGGCTCGACATTCCCATCACCTGATTCCTGGAATGATCTCTGGGGATGAGCCCCCAACCTGCGCTCCCCAGGCCCTCAAGTTAGCGAGTTCGGGCGTGGTCAGAGGGGCCTGTCGGGAGCACTGAAGGACACTCCTGTCCCTCAGCAAGCCCCAGCAGACCTAGAACTTGTGCCGGGGCCTGGGAGAGAGCGCGTACCTCAACGCACGTATCCAACCACACGCAAGACAGGCTGCGTGGGCACTCGGATACCAAGCTCTGCCCTGTGGGCCTCCAGGGCAGGGACACTGCAGCCCACCATACTGGGGATTGGGACAGCGTAGGAACGCTCTCTGGATCTGCCACAGCTCTGGCAGAGCTCCCTTGGGGACTGTAACTATGGAAGTGACCTTGAACACTGGAACAGTCCAGCTGTGAAAGCTGTGGGCTTCCCTCCTCTGAGCTGCAGAATGCTAAGTGGGACCCTGGGAGTCAGCAGGGCTCTTCCCCTCCCCGTGGGGTCCTTGGTCTATGAACCACAAATCCCCGTGAGCCTTCTTGCCTTGGATGAGGGATCCCTCAAGTGTCCCAGCATCATGATGTGAAGGTGCCCAACTCCGTGGCAGCAGCTGTTTGAGGGCAGGAGTAGAATGGGGGCTGGATACACTGGGAGGGAGACCTTGAACCTGGGAAAGCCTTCGAGGGTACAGCAACCAAGCACAAGTACCTCCAGATGGTGGAGCGAACAAGCACGTGGTAATGGTACTGAGAGCTGCCAGATTAGCAGAGTGGCTGGCACCAAGCCACATGCCTGGGGGTGGCTGGAGAGCACTCGGGCCTGGAGGAAAGAGGAAGAGCCGCGGAGGCCACTGACGTGCAGACTTCCTGGGCTTCTTGCTGGTGACGCCGTTCTCTCCGACTGGCAGTCCTGAGAGAGAAGGGAATCCAACAGGGCACGCCGGGCACTGACCGTGTCGCCTGCTCCAGGAGAAAAGCCAGACGCCCCCTAGCACAAGGAGGAGCTCCAGTCCGTGGAGGGCACTGTGAATCAGAACGAGGCCGCTTGCTGGGGCTGTGCAGTGCTACAGAGGCGACAGGAAGGCTGCTGGAGCTTCTCCTGCACTCCTCATCTGTACCCTTCTGACCCAGGGAGCCCTACGACCAGAGCCCCTTGCTTTGCTGAGCAGCCCTTCAGCTACAGATGCACGCATTGGAAGAGCCCACCTTTCCTGAGGCCGGATCTGCACTTACCTTGAAAGGCACAGGGACCTCAACATGCCGGGTGACAGGCAGCTGCCAGGTCCCGGCTTTTGCTGCTGTGGCTCTGGCTCAGAAGGTGCTGGTGTGTTGTGGCATGGTGTCCTCATTCGTGTTGGCATCGCACACGAGGCCCTTCCTGACACCGCAGTCTGCCTCCAGAGGCAGAGATCCTCTGCCACAGAGCTGCTGCCGTGATGTCGCTCAGTGCTGTTCCCTCAAGCGCTCCACTGTGGGCCTCGCTTGGGCTTTGTTGGCATCAGGCTTGACCCAGCCAGGCGCTTGGTGGGACCCCTGGGGCACATGCGTAGCTCCACCGCTGGCCTCCTTCCCTGCTGCCCAGGCCTTCCTGCTACAGAAGGGGCCTCATTGAGATGAGAATGCTCAGGTGGGCCCTTCAGCAAGTAAGAGCACAGACGTTCTCAGGAGGGATGAGGAGGATGGTTGGGCAGCCGCCAGCACTGGGGAGGCCTTTGGGATGGGCAGGGCCCCCGCCAACAGCTTCAGCCAGAGACACAGCTGCCCATTGCTGCCCAATTGCGAGAGCTTTCGGCTTTGTCTTGGCAATTGGAAGCTCAGGCCAAGAATCCAGACTGCACGGCTCTGCGAGGGTCCGGCCTGGCTGACCACGGGCTGCAGTGTGCCTTGCCTGCCCAGAGCGCCCTCGAAGGTGCTGTGGCTGCTGGTTGAAGCAGAAGGTCTCTTACTTGAGGTCCGGGGTGCTGCGCAGAGGACGGTGGGAGGTGAAGGGTCTGAGGGTGGAGCTCCAGGATACCAGGGAGCCCGGGGGCACCGTCAGACGTCAGGTGGCAGGACAGGCTGGCAGCATCTCTGCCTAGCCTCCTGCATCTCAGGGGGGTCTTGTTTGGGGTATCCTTGCCCGTCCAGGCTCTCCTGCCAGTCAGGCACCAGCTGGCTCAGCAAGGCCAGGGATGGTCCAAGCAGCCGGCTCAGCTCAGATCCCGGGTCAGATCCCAGGAGGAGGCCCTGGTAGCAAAGCTTTGCATCTCAGCCTCAGCCACACGCTCCTGAGGAGGGCGGCTTGCTGCAAGCTCCCACGGGCAGGGGTGCTGTGGCTGAGGGTCGTCCTGAGCTCAGAGCTGCCCAGGCATAGCTGCAGGAACAGGAGGTGAGAGACGTGAGCATGAGCGTCCACCATGCTCCCTCCGGGCCACGGTCTTATTGGCTGTGTCTTTGATCACCTCGGAGCTGGGAAGGAATGCTGGAGAGGGCATCAGGCTCAGCAAGGTCCCAAGCCTCCTATGCTTGTAGGGGGGAAAGTACTTTTGAAGGGAAAACGACCCAGAACCTTTTCTGTTTTGCATCCAGCCTGTGAGGGTGATGGGATTGTAGAAGCTGGTTGACCAGCAGTGAGAGAAGAGCCGATTCCCCGCCTCCTCGCAGGGCAACCCAGTGTTCAGGGCCACAGAGGGCCACAGAGGGCCCCAGCAAGCGGGCAGTGCCTCCATCATTTCTCCTGTGTGGACAGCCTAGCGGCAAAGAAAGCTGGACAGATGCACAGCCTCCCTGGACGTATCGTGTCAGGCCAAGCCCTCCAGAAATGCAAAATCGGCCTGGTGGTGAACAACTGCGGAGCGAGAACCATCTCCTCACTCCCCTCTCGCTGCCCGCGCCAGTTCAACTGTTAGAAATGGTTTCAGAGTCCGGAATAACTTCCTCATCCAGCTCTGCAGCTCAGAAACCCACCTAGCCCAGCACCATTGGATGGTTCCCGGGGAGGGGCAGGAGGGCAGGGCCAGAGGGCCAAGCTTGTGTCCCAAAACCTAATGTGGGATTGAACGACTTTCAGATCCGCTGTGTTTTTAGGTCCGTCCGTACAGAAGCACTGCTTCAATCTCTCAGGGTTTCTATTCCTCCTGCTCCTCCTCCTTCTCTTTATAATTTGGAGTTTGCTCCAAATGGTAATTTTGGGGGAAGTAAACTACTCTTTCACTGGAGGTAATTAAAATGCTTTCCTTGGTGGTGTTGATGTCACAGGGAGGTTGCAGAGGTAATTGTTAAACAAGTGTAAAATCTATGAGCTTTTGGCTTAAATGACAATAAATGTTAGTGGGGATGATTAAACAGCATGTTAAAATTATCTTAAAAATTATGGATTTATAAATAATTAGCTGTTCTCAAGAAATGGAAAGTATATATTGAGCTTTGGTTTTAGCATCGTAGCATTTTTTTTTTTTTTTTTGAACAATCCAAATTGTAGTGCTCGGTTTCTCTGATCTATTAATAGCACAGCATGGAGTTTTTTTTTAAAGTGAAGAGGTGCCAGTGAGCTCCAGGACCAGGAGGGTCACCCTGCAGCCATCGGGAAGTGACGTCTCAGAAGGTGCTACTCCTGGCAGAGCCAATTCAGGTTTCTGGCCTAAGAAGCAGAGACGGTCAGACTGCGGGAGACTGGTATCAAAAGTGACAGCTGCATTCCCAGGTTGTCAGAGTCTGGCCTCACAGCCCAAAGGCCACCTGCTGATTCACACTTCTGCCAAAGAGAAGCGAGCAGGTCATGGACACTGATAGTGTGAGAGACTGCCTTTGGTAGGATCACTGCAGACATCAAACCCATGGCAACGCTCTGATAGCTGAGCCACGCTGGAAATCCCAGCACATCCTTCGCTATGTGACTAACACGTCTTTAATTCTGACCTTCTGAGTTATTTGATATTTTCAGCATCTGTTTCTGACATCTGTCAATTAATTCATAACTACTAATTTAATAGGTATGATAGGTTAAAAATGGCTCTCTGCAGTTTTAAAAATACAAGTATGGAACCATTGGACTTGAAACGAGCTGGCATGGAAGCATGCTCTTGGGTACAGCTGACGGAGCTTCATAAAGGAAGGAGCAGTTCCCAATATGCAGAGATGGTATCTGACAGCAAGGTCCTCAGGAGTCATTGTCATTAAGAGAGGTGGCAGGCTGGCTGCCTAGAGCACGTCGTTCCTCACGTGCGGTCACTTGACGTGCCACCGCAGGCACGCGGCTTGGAGGCAACGCACTCTGCTCTGAGTAGTACCACTGAAAATCCAAATGTCACTTTGTCCCTCTTGCATAATTGAGTCTTTGATTATGTCGGGGAAGGACAGGTGAGGTGTGACTTGCTGGGGAGGGGAGTCTGCCCCTGAATTAAATGTCAAAGGGCTCAGTTCCAGCAGACGGAAGGAGACGTGTGGAGCACTCAGCGACCCGCGCTTCTGCGGCCCAGGGTGGGGCAGGGCAGGCGCCTCCACGCCTCTTCTTTTTATGAGCTTTCAGACGCCCTTGCTTCAATTCTGAGGAAACTCTAGGCCAGGAGACCACTGTGGGACCCTCTCCAGTCCTTCTGCCAGTCCTGGACAGGGCAGGGAAGCCAGATGTCAGGGTTTCAGAGCCATGAGGAATGAGCCCCTTGGTCTGAGGAAATCTGGGTCCTGTCAAGCGAGAGCAAAGTCCAGAGGCAGCTCCTTCCTGAAGCCCTTGGCCGGGGCCAGGACTAGCTCCCTGAAGTCTGGTTCCTTGAGAACGGGCTCCAGAGGGTTCTGTGTTCGCTCTCTGCAGGACTAGGTGGACAGTTGGCCAGGGCTCCACTAACGTCTGCTGACCACGGACCTGTAGTTCTGCTGCTCTGTACTTTCAAAACAAAATGGCCCAGGACAGACAGCTGCAGTCTACCACGGCTTCTGCAGAGAAGCCAAGCAGGACGACTTCAGGAGCAGGCCAGAAGGACGACTTCAGGAGCAGGCCAGCACGCATGGCGGCCTCCTGGAAGTGGGTGCCCTGAGCAGGCCGGATGCACTCCCAGCGCTTTCCCAGCCTTCTTCCCTTCCGGGTCTGCATGGAGACCTTCTGCATGTGCTTCGCCTCGCAAGGAAGAAGCAGAGGAGAGAGGCAACAGGAAAGGTGCCCAGCCGGCGCTTTCAGGAGCCGGGGCCCTGCACCCCCGGAACCCCAGCCTCAGCAGCTGTGGCTCCCCAGGCCTCCACCACCAACTGGAGCGCCTCTGTCTGCAGACGTCCTGAAGGGGGAGACGTGGACACACACGCAGAGCTGGGCACAGAGCTGCTGTCAATCATGCGACAGCCCATTTCCATGTTGGTCATTATCCTTGTCCAGTGTCAGGCCTGGCCTGGTACCTCTGTACCCTTCCTGGACACACTGCGGAGGAAGCCGTGCCAGAGAACACATTACTCTGTCCTCCTTGAATCTTGGTATCCTTGGGCATCTGGTGCCCTTGCTTGGCCCGTGAGGTGGACGAGGGGGGCCCTCAGCCCTGACCAGGTCAGCCCCTGCCAGAGGTGAGATCCAGTGGGTGCCAGGCTCTGTCCAGCACACAGGGTGCTCCTGGGACAGGACACACAGTGGCAGAATCCAGGCAAGGGCCTCAGGGGGCTTTCATGTGGGGGGCACAATGGCCAAAGGCCAGGCACGAGATCCCACCGTCAGTGGGCCGAGATGAGGCTTGGGAGAGCAGCAGAGATGGGCACTGACCCACAGAGCTTGCGGACGTTGGAGCTCGCTATTGGAGGGTGATCCTGAGAAGTCTTTTCTGCAACAAAGTAACAGCCCCAACTTTCATTTGATGAAATTCAGGTCTTCTTGTGTTCGGAGGCTCAATGTGGGTATCCTGTACCAGACTTAAATAATGGACGCACTAATTACATCCTCTGGGATACAGGGACAGTTAAAGAGAAGAGGGATGTGGCAGCCAGCCAGGAGTTATGCAGCATGATTAAAGAAGGGGAGCTCGCCATGTTACTTAAAATGGGCATAAAATGATACATAAAATTAATTTTGCATGTTACAGCTGGCTCCGTCTAGTTGAAACCAACCGTAACAAGTGGAGGGGCAGATTTCTCTCGGGAACCACATTTATTTACCTGCCACCAGCTCTGTGGTTCAAGTCCATTTGCTTCCCCAGCACAGGAGCTGGCTCTCCTAGCCTGGATATTAATGTCCAAGGTGTCAATTGCTGCCACTCCCACCTCCTGGGCCTCACTCCCCCATTTGTCCCTAATTAGCTCCACTCCTTCCTGGCACTAGAAGCTAAAGTTTGCTGGTGCAACTTGGAGTGTTGGTGATCTTCCTGCACCAGTGCTGCTGTTCCAGGATTCCAGGGCATTAGATGGACTGTGGGCATCTCTGCCCCTGGGCACCAGGAGCCAGCATCAGGGCATCCGTTGAAGTACCAAATCTATAACCAAGACTGATCTGGGGTGGGGAATATGGACACATTAATATGAATGCCCGAATGTGAAGCCTCTTTCTCGAGTTAACTGTGAGAAGGGAAAATACCTCAGGACTGGTGAGGAAAGGGACGGGCCGTCGGAAGGTCTCGGGACGCGGGCTCCCAGGGCCTGCACCTCTGACTCCTGGGAAGGGAGGGCGCCTGGTGGAGGTGAGCAGGCCCGGCAGCGTGTGCGAGGGCCTGGCACCCTGAGTTGCTCTGCTCTCTGCTGAATGTCTGGTTTCCAGAGGGAATGGGAGGAGCCCCGGCAGCCTCCCCAGGGCCCAGTCTGATGTGGGCAGCCTCCCTTCCTCCCTCCCTCCACTAGAGGAAGCCAGGTGCTCAGCACCCGCCCATTCAGCCTCACAGTGGAGCTAACCCTCACTGTGGCGTCCCAAACCACCTGTCCCACTGCCTAGCCCACAGCCTGGGGTCAGGTGGCAGGACATCTGTGAGTGGCTGTTGGGTCCCCAGTTGAACCCCCTGCTGTTAGGATTCCACCACAGGGTCCTGTGCATCCCTGGCCCACTCACAGTCTTCACTTACCTGCTTCTCAGCCCTACTCCTCTCGTCCCTGTCCCCTCCTCCAACCAGAGCCTTCTCAGAACCCAGGTGGCTCTCAGCATTCAGGAGAGCCGGCAGTCACCTGACGGCCTGGGCACCCATCTGCTCTGCGGTGAGAACTGACCAAGGTGGACTCTCCAAGGACTCAGCTTCTTAATAGTTCTCACAGGAAATGCCCGGTCCACTTGCGGCATGATTAGACATGCCCACACCTTCTCCAATCAGCAGATCTTGACTGACTGGCTCTCCTCAGTGACGTTTCTTCTTACTCTTGGGTTCCAGCAAGGCTGTGCCCTGCTACCAGGCTGGGCTTCCTCTGGAAACCTGGAGCGCAGATGTTTCAGGAAGACAAGGTTTGGGCGTTCCTCCCAACTAGTCTATTGGGAAGCTTCCTGAGAATGCCTAGTTCTTCCCACCCCTGTGGTTGGTCCCGAGTGGGGCTCCTAGATGCAGCCCCCATGCCTGAGAGTTACTGGGGACTTCAGCAAGAGAGGGGGAAGGGGACAGTTAGGGGCTGTGAGGGCAGGTGGTCCTGGTCAGAGCCCAGCCCTGCTTTGGACTGTGACTTGCACCAGAGAGACTTGGCTACTCTTTCTACCCCCAACCCAGACAGTCAGGACCTGCAGGCTGCCCAAGGGCCCAGCCAGTGGTCACCATGATCAGGGCTGGGCACCCTGCCAGTGAGATGGATTAGCAGGGAGAGGCCCCAACAGTGGCTGCGACCAGGGTCCTGGTGCCAAGTTGGAAGATTAAGAGGAAAGGAGTCTAGAACGTAGACCTGCGGCTGGAGGGACCAGGTCCGCAGCCCTCTTCTGTGAATGCGGACACTGAGCCCTGTAGCCATGCACTAGTGCCCTAAGGTCGGCAGACATGGAGGTAAAGCCCACACTGAGCTTCCAGCCCAGGGCCCCCAGAGAAGGGAGCAGTCTGTTATCTCCTTGGCAAGGTCAGGGGCTCAGGATGCTGTGCCCAGGTCACAGGTGCTATGACACAATGGCCATGCTCATCAGTCCGTCTGCTGTGGCTTGACCACAGGAGGCAGTCTTTGTTCTGGGGAGAACTTACGAGTGGACAGATGGGTATAGGGAACCAGGGATGCCTCTAGAATTTCCTACCCAAGCCAAGTCCCATCATATATCATGAAGGAGAGACCTCAAGCAAGCCTGTCGCACATGGGTGGTCGGCTGCTGGGTGCTTGGTCTCAGAGCAGTTTCCCAGCCACAGCCCAAATGAGGGGGGCTTCTGAGGCCCGTGTGGGGAACTGGAGCCAAGCTGGCCTCTCCCCCACCAGCCTGACTCTCGGCAGGACCCCTCCCCTGCCCAGTAGTCCCACAGGGTGCAGCCGGGTGGGGTCCTGCGGGGTCCTGACAAGCTGTGCACGTGGCCAGCCCTCCCCAGCCCTGCAGCCTGGACAAGGAGTATGGCTCCCATGAGGTGTGTGCTCCCTGCTGGCCACGCTGTCGGGGTGTGTGCAGCCTGTGGATCCTGCATAATAGTCAGCACAGTGCAGTTACCTCAGCTCTGCACTGATAAAGCCTCCTCGGCCAGTGGGGCTCTGCCTGTGGAGGCATGCAGCCTTCCCTTCAGGCCCCATGAGGCTCCGTTTCTCCTGACCATCTCCTGGGGGCAGAGGCCTGCTGGCCCGTGACAGAGAAGGGACCTGACCACTTGGGCAAGGGTCCTGGTTTGGTTCATGGACCTTCTCTCCTTCTTCTGGGCCCTGACCTGAAGTACCCCTCTTCTGCACTAGTCCATCTCCCCTGATGAGGTGGACAGCCCCTCACCTGCCAGGAAGATGGAGCGAGGTCCTCTCAGAGTCCCCAGGAGTCAAGGACAGGCCCAGAACTAGAGGGCAGGCTGGCCAGTAAGTGGAGTTAAAGTCTTCCTTGGGTGCCATGAGCTGGCCTGCCGTGGTCAGTGTTTCTGGGTGCACTGCTCAGGACCTGGGTGCTGCTTGTTGGGTCTGAGCCTCTGTTGGGACAGAACCACAGATTGGTCTGCACACCGGGCTCCTATTGTTCTAAAGGCCAGAAGCCACTAGCAGTGGCTGGTGAGCGCATGTGCTTAGTTCCTGCTGCTGGGGGAACGTGCTGTGGACTTGGGCTTGTCTCCATGGCCAGGAGGTGCTTTGCTGGGAGGGTTAGGGAAGCACATTCCAGATTACTCCATCCCTGGGTTCAGGCCAAAGGGGCCCCAGAGCACCAGGGTCTGCACTGGAAGGTCGACACTAAAATGGGGACAATTGGATTGCCTGGAAGAGCGGAGCCAGGGTGCATGCCAGGCTGGCTCCTCCAGCTGCCTTTGCCAGCTTCTAGAGGGCACCTGGGTCCCCTGGGCTCATGGCCTCTTCCTCCACCTTTAAGGTGGGTAGCTGGATCTTCCTGTCTCTCTGCCTCTGTGTTTATGGCCACCTCTGCTTCTGTCCACAAGCCTCTGTCTCTGGCCCTCCTGCCTCCATCTTATAAGGAAAGCTGTGATTACATTTTGGGCCCGCCTGGATCATCCAGGGCACATCCCATCTCAAGATCTTCACCACATCTGCAAAGTCCCTTTGCAAGGCAGGTGACACATTCACAGGTTCTGGGAACTTAGATGTGGACATCCTTAGGACCATTGTTCTGTCTACCACACTCTTGAACCCTGCTTGGTCAGGAGAGTTGCCTAATAGATTTTATCAGGGTCATTCCTTGGAAGGGTCCCGATCTTCCCAGAGGTCATCACCTGTGGGCTGGGTCCCTGAACCCTCTGTGTAGCCTGTGAGCGTGGCTAGCCTAGTGAAGGTGAGCATGGAGTGCTTTTCTCTGGGCAGGACAGAGTGACCTGCACTGACTTACCTGAACCAGCTGCAGACACTGTGTGAGGCCTGCTGGGTGAGGTGCAAGGGAGAGGCTGGACCTGGGCAGTGCCTGACAGCGCTCCTCTCTTGAGGGAGCCTTAGCCAGAGGGTTCCTGCATGTGTGGCCAGTCCCTGCCCATTCCTCCAGTTACTGAGAGGTCCACAGAGAATCGGAGCACTAGGCCACTCAGAGGTCACAGCAGGAAACTGAGCCCAGGGGATGCCTGACCCAAGGGGAAACTCGTGCGAGACCCAGACAGGACAGGCCTGGGCCAGCAGTGCTCACTCTGCAGCATCCCAAGAGCAGTTGGGGCCACCCATGGCTAGGGCCAGCCTAGCTGGTCACGACGGGCTTCATTCACAGAGTTCATAGAGGTCAGAACCCAGATTCCTCTGTGAATCACCAGGGTGCCAATGAGGGGGCTGTGTTCTTTAGGAAGGGATTTTCCTGCTCTCTGTCTTCTCTTTTTAAATTCTTAATCTTCTCTGATAACTGTCCACGGGTAAGGGGTTTGATGATCACACATGATTCCTTTCAGATCATTTAGATTTCCATACATGAACATATGTGCAGTTCATTGCTCTTCTGAAGGTGAGCAGGACTCCGGGCTCAGATGCTGGTGAGAGTGGCCACCTGGGGTGGCCTTGTTGAGCTGCCTGCCTGCCCCGAGCTTTGGTGTCCCTGGATGGTAGAAGGGAAGGTAGGGGGACATTCACCTGCTGATTAGACAGGATGCCTTGTGAGGAGTCAGGCTTTGCAGTGCTGTTTATGCTTCACATAAATGACCTCACCAACCTGTGGCTCTCTGTCCTGAAGGGCACTGGGAGTCAGGCCACATGCTAGTGGCTTTTGATCTTACTGTCTTTGGATCTTAGTGTCTTCAAGAGTGACTGAGGTGAGTTTCAACTCAACAGGTGCGTGGTCTGGACGGGCGATGACCGGGTTTTCTTCTTCAACCCAACGATGCAGCTGTCCGTCTGGGAGAAGCCTGTGGATCTGAAGAACCGTGGGGACCTCAAGAGGATCATCGAGGACCCACCCCACAAGCGCAAGCTGGAGGCCTCAGCAAGTAACTAAGGGGGCTGCTGCGTCCCTCTGGGTGCTCAGGCTGTTTGTAGGGGCACATTTTTCCTGCTTGTGCTGGGAACTGACTATGGGAGGTGTGTTCCTACTGCAGAGTGCAGTCATTGATGTTCTCATGGCACATTCTGCAGAACCTTGTCCCTTCCAAGCAGTGGTCTCCGGCTTCTCTTTGCACCCTGCATTAGTGCGGGGAGGCCGCTCGTGGCGCCCCACCTCCTGTCCAGCGTGGTTGTTAGCCAGCCTCTTGCTTTGCTCCACATGCCTGCTGAACGTCACTGGAGATGGTGCCCTTCCTTCTGCCTGAGGCTTGCTGAGTCTGGCGCTCAGTTCCTACTCTGCGGCAGCAAGGGAGCCCGTGCCGGGAGGGGCAAGGACTCCCTTCACTTAGAGGACTGGCTGCTGGGCGGGAGGCAGCTGTTTGCTAGGAGGCCCTTGTAGATCTTGTCTCACGGAGAGTCAGAGAAGAATGCTCAGCATTTTCAGAAGGGCTGCTTTCCGATTAGATCTGATACATTTTTTATGTGCTGCTGTGTTGGGGAAGCCCAGCTCGCTGAGCACACGGATTGAATTAGCCTTGCTCCACAGAGAGGTTCATGAGCAGGAACTCTCTGCCACCCTGGGAGGTGGGCATGTGTCGCTGAGAGGCCAGGCCAGTGGACATGGGGTCTTGACCCCCTGAAAGAGTCTTTCATTAAGTTTGAGAGCTCTTTTACGGAATTTGTATTACTGTTTTTCATTTCAATTCTATGGGGCTAACACAGGATGACATCAGCCAGCACCTGTCAAGTCCAGCGGCATTTAGAAAATGGTGTTGTCAAAGTTTTCTATTAACAGTGCTTAGAGATGTGAGCAAGTGTTATTATCCTTCTAAGATTGAGAGATGACAGGTTTTCCTATTTATTTCACTTAAGATACTGAGAACATCTCCAAAGATGTCTTAGGAGCATGTTTAACTGTAAGGTACGTAATAATGTCACTGGGTTCAGGGATGATAAGCACTGGATTTGGTGATTTTGTTTCCTCCTTTGATCAAGTGGCATCTGATATTAAAAGAGATGTTCTGCATCCTGAAAGAAGCTTATGAACCATTGTAGAAAGCAGCCTCTCAGGGTTCTTCCTCGTGGACAGAACTGTGCATGGCTTGGGAAGATCCCGAGAACCTCAAATCCTAGGAGAAGCGTTACTGTCCAGTTTACCCCAACATTGATTTATCTGCCTGGCAAAGGGTGAATAATGCAGGCAGACTCCCTGCGCTCTTCTTCAGCTTGCGTGCTTCCAGATAATTGGATGCTATTTCATTTTTTTCCCCAAAGAATTAGTAGGAATACGGAAGAAATGAACTTATTAAAGCCATGCACAGTGGCTCTCTCTTTTCTACCGTTTGTACATCAGACCAGGTCTGAGCAGAAGCAGGGTCCTCTGCTGTGTCACGGCCTGGGGGCCTGGAGTGAGGACAAGCGCCTGAGCCACCTGGGCCAGAGGTCAATGCTCCCTTTCCCTGGTTAACAGGGATCCCCTCTCCTGCTTACAGAGCGAGAGCTGAGCCTCGACTCTACCCAACTCAACTGGAAATACCCAAGTAGCTTCGATTCGTGCATCATGGCGCTCTGACTTTCACCAGCTTTATTCTGGCACACCTAACTGTTCTATGCAGATAGACAAGAGAATACAAAATTATATGTAGTTGTAAAGACATTTTTTTTTTGTTTCACAAGTTAGTTTTGTTCCATGATTTACAAACTGCTTGTTTTTCCTCCAGTGCCCACATTTCCCCTCCCTGCTTCTCTCCCCTGTTCCCCCTCTACTGGTCTTCCTTTCACTCATTTATCTATTTATTTTTAATCGGTGCTTTATAGATACACATGAACGTGGGAGTCGTGGTATGTTAGACCACGCACACAGTGTGATTTGTCAAATCCATTCTGCACATCCTCCCCTTTCCCGTCCCTCCTCCTCCCACCCCCTCAATCTCCTTCTGATCCATGGATCCCCCCATCTTTATGACATCTGACCACCTCTTTCATCCCTTATTTTTCACATATGAGAGAGAACATTTGACCCTTGATTTTCTGAGTCTGGTTCATTTCACCCAGCATGGTGTTCTCCAGTTCCATCAATGTTCTGGCAAAGGCCACAATTTCCTTCTTATGACTGAGTAGAACTCCATTGTGAATAAATACTACGTTTTCTTGATCCATTCATCTGCGGATGGGCACCTGGCTGGTTCCATAACTTGGTTATTGTGAATTGCACTGCTATAATCATTGGTGTGCCTGCCTCATAGTATGCTGATTTTAATTCTTTTTGGATAAATACTGAAGAGTGGGGAAGCTGAATCATTTGGTGGTCCGAGTCCTAGTTTTTGGAGGAATCTCCACATTGATTCCCAGATTGGTTTTCCCAGCATCAAATGTTAAAAGAGTTATCTTTTCTCCAGCATGTATTTTGGCACCTTCATCAAGGATCAAATGACAATGTGAGTTGTCTCTGTGTCTTCGATTCCATTGGTCTTCATGTCTATTTGGTGCTGGTACCATGCTTTTTTTGCTATAGCTCTGCATTATAACTTAAGACCAGGTAGTATGCTGCCTCCAGCGTTGCTCTTCTTGCTTGGGGTTGCTTTGGCTCTTCTGGGTCTCTTATTCTTCCAAATGATTTTTAGAGCTATTTTTTTTTTCTAGTTCTGTGAAGAATCTCATTGGTATTCTGCATGGGGATTGCATTGAATTTGTATATTCCTCTTGGTAGTGTGAACATTTTGACAATATTACTTCTGCCTATACAAGAACGTAGGAGGTCTTTCTATCTTCCAAGGTCTTCTTCAGTTTATTTCTTCAGTGTTCAATAATATTCACGGTGGAGGCCTTCACCTCCTTGTTATATTAATTCCCAAGTATTTTATTAGGGTGTTGTGAATGGAATAGTTTTCCTAATTTCTTTTTCAGAAGATTCATTATGGGGGTATGGGAAAGTTTCAATTTATGAATGTTGGTCTTGTATTCTGCTACTTTTCAGAATTCATTTATGAGCTCTGGAAGTCTTCTGGTGGAGTTTTTTGCATCTTCTAGATATATGATCATGTCATCAACAAACAGATCACTTGACCTCTTCTTTTCCTTTTTGTGTCCCTTTAATTTCCTCCTTTTGCCTGTTTGTTCTGACTAGAGTTTCAAGGACTGTGTTGAATAGGAGCGGTGAGAGTGGACATCTTTGTCTTGTTCCTGATTTTGGTGAAATGCTTTCAGTTTTCATCCATTCAGTATAAGATGTTGGCCTTGGGTCTGTCAGCTACAACTGGTTATAAAACTATTTTTAATGTTACCTCCTCTTGTAAATAGAGGAAGAAAGAGTCTTAAAACATTTTTTGTTTGGGTGATTCTTAAACATATGTAAATGACCATGACCTCAACTTTCAATCTCCAGTTGCCAGGGTAGAAATGACCCCAAAGAGCATAACTTCTAGTTTCCTAAAATTCATCTGGAGAGCCTTGCAGCTAAACAATGAGGCAGAAAGTGTTTCTGAAGGACTGATTAATGACGAGGGGGTGAGTGGATGACCTCCATCCGCATGGTGTCCCGACGGCCATTCCTCACGACTTGTCAAGCGCTTTGACCCTCATTACTGGAACACGCTCTGGGGAGAGTGCGATCAGCTCTTGGTGGAGGATTTTGCTTTCACGTTTGGTTCATCTGTGAGTCATTCCAGATTTGAGCCTATTAATACCCGTTTCTAGTCTGAAATGCAACAATTAAGCACTCCAGTTGACCCCCATTATTTTTCAAGAGGCAAATGGAATAAATGGATTTTATGGATGTCCACCACTTGGACTGCTGTTGGGTGCTGGGTGTGCGCGACGAGCGGATGGGCAGCCCGCAGGGCGTTAGGAAGTTTACAGGGCGTGGGATCCAGAACCGCCCGGCGCACCAAGCCGCTCATCACCCAGCAGATTAGGGGAGAGGCCGCTCGTTCATTCTGTTAGCATTGCCGACGGATTCCAGTGAAGGCCTGAGTTATTTTCTAATTACCTTGCAAAGCATCCAGATTTTTTATGGCCTGTAACTTTGCTGTTAGTTGAGAATAAATGCCTGTTGAGCTAAAGTGAAATGAGGAGCGCCAGGCTTCGCCCCAAGCCCACCCGCTACGTGCCGCGCTGTTCTCGGGGACAGCACCAGCTCTGCAGCGTGGTGGGTACTCGCCTTGGTCTTCCCACCAGCTCTGCTCAAGCCTCTCCACCGGCCTCTGCCTTCCTGGGCAGCCACAGAGCCTCTCCCCCTGCAGTCTGGCTGGGGTGCCTGCGGCTTCAGCGTCTTGCGGCCCTGCCTGCCTGTCCACCGAGAGCAGCCCCTCTGTGCTGGGAGACCACCGCAGCCAGTGGAAAACAGCAGGGGCGATCCGGTGTTGGCAGCTGGGCTGTTCTCTGGGGGAAGAGAAGAAGCAAGGAGAAACAGGCGAGGGAAGGCAGGCCTGCCCCTGCCTCTCTCCTACCAGTGCCTTCTGGCGGGTTGGCCAAGTAGGACAGAGGCCTGGAGAGAACTGAAGAGCTGGTGTCCTGGCCAGGGGAGTGGAGGGACACGGGCAGTGAGGAACTCCCACAGTGGCTTCCTCGCACCCACCCTCCCGCAGCCCTGCAGGTGGATGCCATGGGCACTGGATACCAATTGCTGCCCTAAGAAATCATCTCAAGCAAGGAGGCTTAAAGCAAGACAAGCAGCCAGCTTCAGGCCAGAGGGTGGGGTCCATTGCGAGTCCCCCAGCCTGGGTGGGGCCTTGCTCTCCTGGGCTCTGCGAGGATCCTCTCCCTCATCTTTCCAGATTCCGGTGGCCGTGTTTCCTTGTCCCATGTACCCTCCTCCAGCTTCGGGGCAGCACTGTGGTGTCTTGAGTCTGACTTGCATCCTCTCCTGCTGTCACACTGGCCCCGCTGGGTGGTGAGGAGCGTCTCCCATCTGAAGGCGAGCATGGGCAAACCGAACTCCCCTTACCAAACAGTCTCACGTATTCCAGTGCCAGGGCAGGACGCCCATGTTCTGGGCAGCATTATTGTCTGCCCCCTCTCTGTGCCCATTTGAAGAAGACTGAATTAAAGAACAGGGATCAATTAAGTTGCCCAAGGCCATGCTTCTATCAGGTATGGACTGGGACTGTCATCCCGAATGGGTCTGAACCTGCATCTGAGGAGGAGGCCTGGCCACCCCCTCCTCCCCTGCCTGTGGTGGAGTCAGCAAGGCTCACTGGGCTTCAATTGTTCTGCAAATATTTGAGTTGTTTATATTCAGGACGAATGTGAATTCATAATGACATTTATTTCACCAAGCAGGATATAAAATCAGACTATGGGTAAACACAGCTGCGGCTAGTGAATGGTCACTTGTCCAAGTATTATTCAGTCCAGACAGCATGCACTGGCTCTCCACATCACAATGGGACCAGGTGGCCCTGGTGCTGAGCTGGACTCAGGACCACAGAGAGGTTGGAGCTTTCCCAAGCTGAGGGTGCTTCCTTGAGTCCAGGTGGACATGGGAGGTGCTCCCCACACAGAGTCCCTCAGCCCTGCTCTGTGGGAGGGATCCTGGCCTTCGAGAGGGAGCTGCATCTGCTTCGGGCCCCTGATGCTGCCCAGGGCTAAGCCTGCTCTTGGCACGGTGAATGCACCACGTGTCTTGTGTACCTACCTGTGTTTCAGTGGCCACATTAGTCAGCCTCTGTATGTGACAGGCCAGCTGAATGGTAAGGGGGCAGGTGACCTCAGAAGGCTCCCCGTTGACTGGCAGGAAGCAGAGGGTGGTGCTCATGTTAACACCTTAGGGGTTTCCAGGCAGCTCCTGTTAGGGGAGAAGCCTGGGGTGCTGAGGCCCCGCTGGCCCTTAGCAGGTGCTCCTGTCATGAGCCTGTCAGCTGTATTTGGCCTCCACAGGAGGCTGATGGACAGGGCAGGGGCTGAGCTAGGCTCCAGTGCTGCACTTTCTTACCTGGTAGAGGCCTTGTCACCCCCTGTGCCTTTGGGCCCCTGATTGCTACACAGGAGGACTGGAGTTGTGCTTTCCAAAGAACTCGCCCTGCACCTAGTGCTTCAGGCTGCCCCAGCTCCTAGGCCAGGAGCAAAGGGGAAGGGAGGGAGAACACTGGTTCCCTCCTGAGTCAATCACTTGTTCATCTAGGGACTCCTGGTGACCTGCCCTGGGCACTCTAACGCAGCCCCTGCGATGCTTACGTCAGTTTCAGCCAGAGATCCCACCCTCTCTCAGGGCCGCACCTGATGGGTGTGGTTCCTTTCCCTCCCGAGAGGCAGACCCCGGGCTCACGTGGGCTCGGACGTCTGGGTAGCTGGTCAGCCTCACTCCGTGGTCTCAGGAACTAAGAAGGCAATGCATGCAGGCTCTCGCGTCACAAGTACGTCTGTTGTGTGGTTCGGTCTTTCTGGCATCGCCACATGGAAAGGTACGTGCAGGGCTGGGGCTGCGGCTCAGGGCTGGAGCGCTCCCTAGCGCGCCTGAGGCCCTGGGTTCCGCGCTCAGCACCACGTGAAAACAAAACAAAGGATTGTACCACCTACAACTTAAACAAGACATTTTTTTAAAAGGTACCTGCATCTCACAAGTTGTTGGCAAGTGCCAGCACGTCTTCCTTCGAGGGACCCGTGGGCTCCCACGTCCGTGAGCACGTTCTCCTCGGAGCTGCCAGTCATCGAGACGTAGCTTCCAAAGCCACTCTCGGTTTCCATTGGCATTTCTTTAATTCTGAGCAAAACGGAACCATTTTCATAGGTTGGCGGCCCTTTGTCTGCCCTGCGCTCCTGGGAGGCACTTCAGCTGTCCTCTTCCCTGTTGCGTTTGGTGGACTCCGGGAGACCGAGGCGTGGGTCGGTGTACTTTGGCGGGACCAGCCTTCCAGCGTGGCTCCTTGTCTTTCCATTTCCTTTTGCATGAGCTGAGTCACTCTCATGCTTCTCTACTGTGCTAAATACACCCAGCACGGACCCCACCGTTTGGCCAGTTTCAAGTGCACAATTCAGTGGCGTATTGTGTCCATGACATGGTCTGTGACCACCCAAAGCAGCACCCCTGGAGGACCGGGCAGGAGCTCCTGGCGCACTCTTCCTCTGGGCCCTGTGTGCAGACCAACTCCGTCTACGCAGCTCCTAGAGCGAGGGCAGGCAGCATGGTTCACTCCTGCCGTGGACTGGGTCGGACTGGGCCGGAGCTTCCCTCCTTTTGAGAGGAGAGTCACGTGAGGGAAAGGTCACGTTTGTTGTCTGACTCTTCCGCATTTTGGTCGATCGATCATTCCTCTCCTGGGCTTCTGAGGAAAAAGCTGCTGTGATCAGCCACACAGATCTGTTTGGCACCCCATTCGAGAACTGCCGGCACGTGTGGCCATTCCTAGCTCCTGAGTGACAGCCTAGCCGGCCCCCACAGCACCACGCTCTTCCAAGTGCCCACCAGTAGCCGCGGGGGTTTGCTCCTCACCCTTGCTGGCTTTGCTCTTTGTAGCAGTGGCTGTGAGCTTGTTCCCAGCCTTCAGCGTGGTGTGGATGTCATGCCATGGCAGGCCCTTGGCTGTGCAGGTCCTTAGTGGCAGACGTTAGGCAGCTCTTCCTGCCCTTCCCGGTCAGCGTGTCATTTGGAGAAACGCCTACTCAGGTCCTTTCTGATTTTGGACTGGTTTTTTGTGTCGGCCAGTAGGCGTTTCATGTGGTTCTGGGTGTTAGTCCTGCGGCAGATCTGGGATTCACAGACATTTGCTTCCTGTGTCTTCTTCACTCTGTGGATGGAGTCTTTTGATGCGTGATTTTTCATTCTGATTAAGTCCAGTTCATCAGCGTTTCTGTTGACTTGATGGTGGCACATTTAGAGCTCCTCTTGGGCCCAGAGCTGGAAGCGTTCCCTTTCTAAGAGTCGTACATCTTAGCTCCTCCATCCTTTTCTGACCTATTCTGAGTTAGCTTTTGATCATGGGCTTCCTCAGGGATAGTCTCTGGTAAGTCCCATTTATCAGGTCATGGCTGGCATGGCTGGTTGAGGGCAGGAGCCCTGGTCTGTGAGTTTTCAGAGGACTCTGTCCTCATGGTGCACAGTCACTGCTGTTCCTGTCCCGTCTTCTCTGTGGTCAACAGGGCAGCCGCCTGCCCCTCTTTCCTCACTGTCCTTGTGACTCCAAGTGCCCGGGGGGTGGCAAGCTCTGAGGTGGTGGTTCTAGCGGCCCTCCAGCCAGGGCAGGTGGGGAGGCCCACCGAGAGCTCCGTGCTGCCTGGCAGGCCCTCGGTCTTCTGATATTTTCATTCGTGGTTTCTGGAATTTGTATCCAAAGACAAAGAAGCCTCTACTCATGCTGAGATTATTCAAAGTAAACAGAAAACTCTAAAACACGACCACAGTACTTGTACTTATCTTACTAACACTGTGTAATTATCTGGCCTCGTTCTTTACATTTTAAGGGACTTTGCACTTCCTATTTGCCCTCCCTGGAGCTCAGTCTGGCCCAGGACGAGATGGTCCCTTCTGTGTTTATCTCTGCAGTTCTCCTCATCTCCCACCTCATCTGCCTGGAAGATAAATATGTATATAATCATTCTTCAGAATCAAGCTAGGATGTCATACCTCTGGCCATCCAGGCCAGCGCAGAACTAGGAAAAGATTTCCACACCAGGAAGTGTGGACATGACCAGAAGGAAGTGCAAAATTACACTGCGCCAGGTAAGAGGGCCAGAGGGCCAGTGTTGGCTAGGCCCAGCTGCAGGTGAGGGGACAGGAGGCCAGTGTTGGCTAAGCCCAGCTGCAGGTGAGGGGATAGGAGGTCAGTGAGGGCCAGGTCCAGCTGCAGGTATGGGGACAGGAGGCCAGTGAGGGCCAGACCCAGCTGCAGGTGAGGGGACAGGAGGCCAGTGTTGGCTAGGCCCAGCTGCAGGTGAGGGGACAGGAGGCCAGTGTTGGCTAGGCCCTGCTGCAGGTGAGAGGAGAGAGAACCAATGAGGGCCAGGCCCAGCTGCAGGTGAGGGGACAGGAGATCAGTGAGGGCCAGGCCCAGCTGCAGGTGAGAGGACAGGAGGTCAGTGAGGGCCAGGTCCAGCTGCAGGTGAGGGGACAGGAGGTCAGTGAGGGCCAGGTCCAGCTGCAGGTGAGGGGACAGGAGGTTAGTGAGGGCCAGGCCCAGCTGCAGGTGAGGGGACAGGAGGTCAGTGAGGGCCAGGTCCAGCTGCAGGTGAGGGGACAGGAGGCCAGTGTTGGCTAAGCCCAGCTGCAGGTGAAGGGACAGGATGTCAGTGAGGGCCAGGTCCAGCTGCAGGTGAGGGGACAGGAGGCCAGTGTTGGCTAAGCCCAGCTGCAGGTGAGGGGACAGGAGGTCAGTGAGGGCCAGGTCCAACTGCAGGTGAGGGGACAGGAGGCCAGTGAGGGCCAGACCCAGCTGCAGGTGAGGGGACAGGAGGTCAGTGAGGGCCAGGTCCAGCTGCAGGTATGGGGACAGGAGGCCAGTGAGGGCCAGACCCAGCTGTAGGTGAGGGGACAGGAGGCCAGTATTGGCTAGGCCCAGCTGCAGGTGAGAGGAGAGAGAACCAATGAGGGCCAGGCCCAGCTGCAGGTGAGAGGACAGGAGGTCAGTGAGGGCCAGGCCCAGCTGCAGGTGAGAAGACAGGAGGTCAGTGAGGGCCAGGCCCAGCTGCAGGTGAGGGGACAGGAGGTCAGTGAGGGCCAGGTCCAGCTGCAGGTGAGGGGACAGGAGGTCAGTGAGGGCCAGGTCCAGCTGCAGGTATGGGGACAGGAGGCCAGTGAGGGCCAGACCCAGCTGTAGGTGAGGGGACAGGAGGCCAGTGTTGGCTAGGCCCAGCTGCAGGTGAGGGGACAGGAGGCCAGTGAGGGCCAGGTCCAGCTGCAGGTGAGGGGACAGGAGGCCAGTATTGGCTAGGCCCAGCTGCAGGTGAGAGGAGAGAGAACCAATGAGGGCCAGGCCCAGCTGCAGGTGAGAGGACAGGAGGTCAGTGAGGGCCAGGCCCAGCTGCAGGTGAGAGGACAGGAGGTCAGTGAGGGCCAGGCCCAGCTGCAGGTGAGGGGACAGGAGGTCAGTGAGGGCCAGGTCCAGCTGCAGGTGAGGGGACAGGAGGTCAGTGAGGGCCAGGCCCAGCTGCAGGTGAGAGGACAGGAGGTCAGTGAGGGCCAGGTCCAGCTGCAGGTGAGGGGACAGGAGGTCAGTGAGGGCCAGGTCCAACTGCAGGTGAGGGAACAGGAGGTCAGTGAGGGCCAGGCCCAGTTGCAGGTGAGGGGACAGGAGGTCAGTGAGGGCCAGGCCCGCTGCAGGTGAGGGGACAGGCGGTCAGTGAGGGCCAGGCCCAGCTGCAGGTGAGGGGACAGGAGGTCAGTGAGGGCCAGGCCCAGCTGCAGGTGAGAGGGAAAGCGAGGAGAGCCTGAGAGTGTCCTGGGGGATGTTGGGATGTGGAAGCTGAGACAGGCCAGTGTGCACTGGTCACGTCAGTGTGCTGTGCTGAGCTGGGTGCCTGGGAATGTGGTAGTGGAGCTGCCAGGACACAAGGCCAGGCACGAGGGGCTCAGGCAAAGGGCAGTGGAAGTGCATCTTTCAGGGTCACCAGCGTGGAGGGGTGGAGGGGGCGGTGGAGGGACACTCAGGTGGGATGAGAGAGGACCAGGCTCCCCTCGGCCGCCTCAGTTGCCCCAAATGGTCTTTTTGGCAGTCCGTGGCTCTCCATGCAGGAGAGGGAGCTGACTTCCTGCCAGGCATTTAGTGGGTTCTGCAGTTTCTAGAGAGGTTCTGTGGCCACACCAGGTGGTGGGGCTTCCGCAGGGCAGTCTCTAGCGGACAGAGTCCAGCAGTGCTGCCAAAGGTTCCTCAGGGCACAAGTCAGTGCCCGCGGCAAGGCGTGGCCTTTTAGGCATTGGGAGGGCCCGGGCAGGAGCCACCATCGAGTGCTCTGGAAGCCCCTGTGGGCCCAGGCTGGAGCCCTGAGCACCGTTCCCAGCTGCCGCCCTACAAGAAGCCCTGCGTCCTGTGCCAGCCGCCTTTGGGAAGGCTGACCCTGCATGCTGTCCCCTTCTGGGGGAGACTCCACTCTGCTACAGAGAACCGCTCTGGAGGAGGCGGGGGCGGCTTGCCTGCAGCCAGTGTTTTCTTGGGAAGCAGTTGGTGTTCCCCTGGTGAACAGGTGACCGTGTGGCTGTGTGCATGGACAGGAAGGACAGGGCATGGGCAGGCCATGAGAGGAGGCCACTAGAAGGACGAACAGGCAGGGCCTTGGTAGGCTGGAAGCCCCTAGAACCTGCGCCCATCTCGCTGACAGCCCTACTCGCACAGCAGAGCAGAACTCTGATAGGTCGAGCTGAGTGCTGGAACGGGCCCCGTCAGGACACCAGTCACAAGGTGGGAAGTGAACCATCCTGTTGTCAAAGAAAACGCGCCAGCCCGGGCAGCATGGCGCTATACCTCCACACAGGCCCTCCAGCTCCAGTGAGTTGAGGCCCCTGCCACCATGGAAGGCATGGCCCACCAGCACAGGGCGGGACCCAGGGGTCGCTCTGCCCAGCCACCCGGCCCTCTCCCCTGCCTGTGCTGTGACCCATGCAGTGAGCTGGTGCTTCTGGGAGGCTGGATGCCTGAGCCTTTGCAGACCCTCTGGGCTGTCAGTCAGACACGGTGATGCTCACAGGACTTCTCGTCCTCCTTCTGCTGGTGGATATGGGTAGGAAAACCAAAGCTCTTTTTACTTTGCCACCTGGAAAAGCCCCTGGCGTGTTTACCTGGCTGCCCTCTTAGCATAGAATGCAGTGCATGCCTTCAGGTCTGGCTCTTGGGACTAGATGTGGAGTCAGTGGCCAAGAGCACAGCTTGTAGGGAGCCTGAGTGCTCACTGCAGTGGACCAGGAAGCTCCTGGGCAGTGCCAGGCAGCTGCTGTGTCCTCATCTCCATTGGCCAGTGGACAGGGAGGTGGCTGGGCTGGCAGTTCCCTCACCACCCAAACAGGAGATAGGGCATGGGAGGGAGGCTCATCCAGGGTCGGGCCAGGGTCTGTGTCCCCAACCTTAACACTCCAACAGCCCCTCTGGAAAGTGCAGCAGCCTCTAAATGGACAGTAGCTAAAAGTGACCTCTCTTTAGGTCGGTGGAAGAGGTTTCTCTTCTGCTGAGACATAAACGTGCCCCGTGGAGGAGAAAGCTGGCTGCTGGATTGGAATCAGCCTTTAAGAGCCTCTGTTCTCTTGATTTCCAGAACCTGAGAGCTACCTGATGGCTTGCCCAAGGGCCAAGTCAGACCCTCCAGCCTTATTAATTTGATTTTCTTTCAGCCGATAGCAGCGATGGATCCAGTTCAGAAGATGGCAGGGAATACCAAAGCGGGAAAACCAAGAGGAATCGGTAGGTGGAGTGTCCTTTCCTAGTGGGTCTTCCTGAAGGGTACTCGGTGGGGCGGGAAGAAATCATTTGACCGCAGATGAATGGAGGGCAGGAGGGCGTGGGCTCTGTCCGTGCACCCCACGGGGGCTCTGGCTTCTGAGAACAGTGCTAGTCCACCCCTGTCCTCCCAGGCCACTTCCAACCCTGGCTGTGCTTCCGGGACAGAGGGAGTGGTCAGGGTGGGCAGGTGCTGAGGGAGCCTGTGCCTGGCTGGGCCCAGATGGGCCTTGTGGTGTGAGGTTCCAGGCCCTGTGTCACCAGCTGGGTGAGTTGGGCAGCTCATATGGCCCTGGTCCCAGGGGTCTCACCTCTGAGATGAATGCAGGGGTCCTACAGCAGCACAAGGTGACACTGCATGAGAGATGCCTGTGGCTCTCGGTGACTCTGGCCACCCCCACGTGGCTGCAGGGAGCCTGCCTTTCCTCCCAGCAGATGCTTCCTTAGTCCCTCCTGCAGGGCTGCTTACACACTGAGCTTGACACACAGGCAAAGTTGGGTAGCACGAGCCCAAACCCCACAGAGCGACACAGACGGGGGTGGACGTGGCTCTGCACGCCGTCCTGGCAGAGGAGGCGAGAGTGACTCTAGATGGGGCATCGGTGACAGAGGGTCGTAGGGTGCTGCCTGAGCTAGTTTGGGGCCCAGATGGGACCCAGATGACGTCCCCCTGGCCTGGGTTTCCTGTAGCAGAAGGTGCGTCCACACAAGCACCTGGTTCCCCTGTGCAGACCCTTCCACGAGAACCACCCTGCAGGGCCAGCAGCAGGAGTCGGAAGGCAGCGGTCAAGCTGTGGGCATTGTGAGCTTTTCTCCCTGTAAAAATGTACCTTAGGAGCAGCGCTTGGCATGGTGCTTGACTGTGCCAATCACCCGTAGTAGTGAAGGAAACATGGAACCCTCTCA
The DNA here is from genome assembly GCF_902686455.1 of Sciurus vulgaris. NCBI lineage: Eukaryota > Metazoa > Chordata > Mammalia > Rodentia > Sciuridae > Sciurus > Sciurus vulgaris. The sequence goes on from NC_136464.1 coordinate 2,187,434, forward strand.
CACTGGTGCCTTTATCACCTCCGCAGTCCTTCAACCTGGAATGTTAGAGTGGAGGATGAAGGACCATGAGGTGACCAAGTGCTAGGCCACTGTGTCTGACAACTGGGGGCTCAGCGTGCACTTGAGTGTACCCCAGATTAGACGGGAACAAGACCTGAGATCTGTAACAAACAGGCACCACAGAACTTTCTAGAACATAGAAGGGGAAGCTAAACACTCTCCTCCCCAACCCAGGGAGTGGTCTGGCAGAAGGTGAGGGCCCCTCCTCCCTGGGCTCCTGCTGCCTTGCCTGTACTACCTGGGGCCAGGGACGGCGGTTGAGAGGACACCAGGGCTGCCATGTGGCAAAGACCAGTTCCATGTGGCCCTGGGCTGTGGCCTCTACCCCACCTCAGGGACTGTTTTCCTTCTGCTCCAAATCTTCTCCTTAGAAGGCTACTTCTAGGGGTCAAAGTTGTGTGGCCACCAGGGGTGGACACGTGTGGTCTGAGGGGGGCAAAGTCTCCAGGAAGTGGGGTTGAGTTGCCCCTTGGTCCCAGGGCCACACCATGGACATTAGCCAAGCCAGCTGTGGAGTCTGTGCATGTGCATGTTGAGTTTGAAAGGAGTTGGTTGTGTTTCATGTTGGGGAATCAGACCTAAACACCAAGGAGCATGCTCATGGAGTCTGCTGGGATGTGTCTGCTTGACATGCCCTTTCTGTATGAATAGTATGATTTTCCTCATCACAAAGCACTTAAACTCCTCCTGCAAGGTGGATCTACTCAGCAGCTGTTTCATCATGTTTGAGAAACAGAAATCAACTGAGCAGAGGGCTCTAGAAGTGATGTCTGCTCCCTGGGTTTTCTTAGATACCCTGGCACAACTGAAGCCTGTTTGGGACCATTCATATGCAAATGGAATTAATGATTGTTCCAGTAATTTAGGCCCAAAGGGTGCTGTTCCCTAACTTCCCTTGGAGGGGAAAGTGTCCCGATGACAAGCTTTCAAATGACTAAACTGCTCTAAACTACCAGGCAGGGCCATCAGGGAAAGCGGTTGCTTACTGCTCAACAGAATGTGTTCAGGATGGGATCACCCTTCCTCCCTGCACCAGAGAGGTGGCTAATTATTGCCAGTTCCCTTTCTGTGGGTGCCTGGAGGACCTGCCCGGTTTCTGGTGTGTGGGTATTTTTCATAGTTCAGATCTGCTTCTTAAATTTATTTCAAATAATGAATTATTTTCAGGATTCCATTAAATATATCATCTATTTAAAAATTCACAAAGTATCCACAGAATCCACTAGAGAAGTTCCATGGATGTGCATGTCTTCTAGCCCCTTCCTGGGCGCCAGCGTTGCCAGTCAGGAGCGGGGGATTTCTGCTGCGCGGATGGCTTTTCCTAGCACCAGAGAGTGAAATTGCTCTATGCGTTTTCAGTTGTCTGGCCCAATGACTTTGGAAGCATTCTTAGGTTTCCATGAGAGTTGGTACAGATTTCATGCACTATAGATGACAAAAAGAACACCCTGGCTTGGCCTCCTGTTTGCTGTGGTGGTCTAAGACGTTTGAGAAGGTCAGTGGGCGGCTCCGATGTGCATGGCCAGTTGACTTTCCAGGCATCAGCGTGAAACTCCGGTCGCTAGTCCCCTGAGGGCGTGTGCAGCGCGGCTGAAGGCTGAGCGCTGGGCGGCAGGCGTCCCTGGTGCTCTCTTCCTGTGCTCCCTTATCCCTCTCCAGCGCCCTACTCTCAGCAAACTGAGGTGGCCACAGGACCCCTGAAGCTCCTCTGGGAGGGGGCTGGGACTCAGGGGACTTTCGGGCCACCCTCAGGAGGAGTTTCCACAAGACTCCCCACCTTCATGTGCACACCAGACCTGAGATGCCCTCTAAGTAGCTGTGTGACTATGATCTGCCTCCTGGGTTCTGTACTACACCTGCATGTGACCTGGAGCAGGGTGGATCCTTGTAGAGCAAAGCAGAACATCACTATCCAAGAGGCACAACATAAGAATTTGATGGTAACTTTCAAGTCTTTGTAATGCAAGGCCACGTCTGGAGACTTCCCACACCCCAGGATGGTCTGGGAGACAAGCCCACACCCTGCACCAGTCCACTGTCAGGGAAGGAGACTCCCTGTACAACCAGAGCCCCTGCTGTCCAGGCAGAAGTGAACAGAGGTCATCCAGTGTGTCCAGCAGGCAGGAGGCCAGCCATACCAAGCCTCTGCCCTCGCAATGAGAGAAGCCCCTCTCCTCCCTATGTCCTTGATATCTAGAATCCAGGAAAATTAACTATTGAGAAGAGGGGAACATTTGAAACTGCTGTATGATAATGTTACAAAATAAGTGGACTCCAAATGAAGCTTGTTATCAACTTACATCTTAATTTGTGGCTGGATAACAGCAGAATTATTTGCATCCCAATCCTTAGCACAGGTGTCTGGTGAATTCTCTGGGGACTTCAGAAGACAGGAGTATGCACTGGGTCTTTGGGTCTTTTGACACGCATGGAAAAAATTATGAAGCTCCACTTACCTCAGCGTCATTCTTTGCACTTAAATCACGCTTTAGGTGATCAATTGGTTCTGTAAAGAAGCCTGTGGTTTCCTACACAGTATTGAGTCTGGGCCATATGTCATTGGGCATTTTATATAGCGCCCTTCATTGGAATCTGTCTTTGAGAAGGCTGAGTGTGGAAGCAGCAATTTGTCACAGGATTTCAATTTGTCTTTTTTAGGCTGAAATGTGGAAGATATTCCCTAGTGCTTATTTCCCTTGCAAAAGGACGCGAACCTTATGCATTTCTGAAGTCAGCGTGGATCGTGAGATCCATGCATCTCAGCCTTTGGGGCCACACAGCCACACGGCAAGGACTGTTTCCTGTGGGTAGAGTAGCAGGCAGAGTTCTCTTCCCATTTCCATGAAGCTTTTACCCAATAGAGAGGAATCGAACCTACCTGCCAGAGGCCAATCTAGAGCTGGGTCTGGGAGCTCGACCTCTGGGTTTCTTCATGGATTCTTCCAGACCCTGCCCGCTTGCCCATTGTGTGGGAGCACTAGGCCTTTGCTGTCTTCTGCCTTCACCCAGGGCAAGGGAGAGCTGCTGGGCATCCTGGGGACCATGCTGCTGGCAGCAGGTTCAAGAACTTCAAGATGAGATAGTGATGTCTGTGATAGGTCTCGTCCCCTTGCATGAAGGAGGGACTGGGTAGATTCTGCTTCCATGAGGGGAAGTGCCCAGTGTTTTCTGGGAAAGCCTGGGCATTTCCAGCTCCTGGGACAGTCCCCACACTTAGGCAGGTCCTCCCCATGCCTGGAGAGCAGCAGCAAGTCACTCTTAGTCGGAAGAGAGCTGGCTGCTTCTTCTCTAGCCCCGAGGTTTGGATCCATAAACTCACCAACCATCAGGTGCAGTGGTCAGTGGATAGGGCCCCCAGGGTGGTTCTGGTTTGTGACGAAAATTTTCAGGACGATGTGAGGCCCAGATCTCCTGCCAAGGAAGTCTCTGCACTGCATGAAGGGTTGTGATCTGGGGAAGCAGGAAGGTGGACAGATGAATGAATAAAGGCCACCTCCCCACATTATATGAATTCTGGGTCCCCATTCACTGCCAAGTGTCCTGCATTGAGCAATGTCTGTCACCACAGTGCAGGCTGCCAAGTGCTGTGTCTGGGATCCATCACGCTGGAGGGAGGGAATGTTCCTGTGTCAGGTGGCCACAGGTGATGGCCTATGGTGCTGGCCCTTCCTCCCAGCATACCAGACACTCACAGGCCACAGTGCTGCTGTGGATACCAGTGAGTGACCTTCTCCCCCAGGCTTGGGTTTCCTGGTGCCATCTTATGGCAGGGCCAATGTCTGCATCTCCTGCCCCATTTCCTGTTAGCACACTGACCCACACAGTGCTTGGGCTTGGAACTGCCTATAAGAACCACACCTGACGCCAAGCCTGTCCCCTTCAGCACAGACACTGTCTGCCCACCCCAGCACAGGTTCTGCCAGGCTCACCAATTCCAGCCCCTCTGTGGGAACCTGGCCTCTCTGGGTGGACAGGCAGGATCTCTGCATGCCTGGGCTGCTGTAAGGTTCTGTTCCAGTTCCTGCCCTAGATGGGGGCAGGGGTCAGGTGTCATGGAGTCTTGTCACCAGGCCACCAGAACTCCTACATCTCTGTCGATGCTGCATCCCAGGCAGAGGGGGTCAGGGTTCTCGCAGGCCATGTGCTCTCCAGGGACGTGATGTTTTGCCGAGTCTAAATAGTGAGAGGGGTTTGGAGGCTTTCCGGGACGTGGGAGTGTGGTCTAGGCTGAAGGCGGGGAGCAGATGCGCAGGGACTGGTCTTCACCTCCCACTCACCCATCCCCAAGACAAGCCCGAGTCCTCCTCAGGCTACAAGCAGCCCAGGTGAGGGCAATGGTGTCTGTCCCCCAGGAGTCTCCAGAGGCTTCCCCGTCTGCAGTCAGGACTCAGTAGGGAAATGAACTCCTGATGAATGGTCTGTGGCGTCAGCAGGCAGCGTTCCATTTCTGGCTAACTTTGACCTTCCAATGTGAGGACTCTCCCTTTTAAATGGGTTATGGGGACTTCCGGTCCTGAGTAACTCCTTCTGTCCCACCAAGCGTCACTCTGCCCAGGGCTGCTGTCCACCCAAGGAGAACCAGCTTGCCATTTCTCCTCTTCCCCCAGGAGGGAGGGAGCATAAGCATCAGACCCTGGCAGTGGAGGCCAACCCAGGGACCCCTGCGTTTTCTGGAAGTGCTGCAGCCTTTTTGAGTGGGAAATGCATTTTCCAGGTCCCTGGGCCTGGGCACGGTGCCTTGGGTCTGGGGAATGGACAGGTGGAGCCCCACGTCTGCCACTGATAGCAGTGATCCACCAGTGAGTTCCTTTGCAGAAGGGTGGTCTTCAGCCATCTTCCCCTGGCATTGAGGAAACCATGGGTATTGTGTGATGATGGTCTTCTAGGGCTTCCACGCACGTCGCTGCAGGGACGCAGACGTCTCCCAGTGAGGAGGACACCTTACCACACACCTCTGTCCCAGACTGGGTATCCACCATGGTGTTCTTTCCATGACCCTCAGAGACATCATGACCACAAGAGGTCGTTTCCTCTTGCCTCCGTGGAAGATGATGTGTTTGGGGTATTTACGGTAAATAGTAGCCGATTCTAGTTGACCCAGGTGTTCCTTCTGTCGTAAAGACTGCTCAACTTGCACGAGGCAGGAAGAGATGGCTGGACCAAAGCAGCATGGAGCAGAGAGACTGGGTGCTGCCTGCGTGGTGAACCAGGATGAGAGGTCCCCTGAGGGCCGGAGAGGGAAGATAGTGTGGCGGAAGCAGACAGGTGGTCGAGACTCCTGGTGAGATGAGCCCATCTCCACCCAGGCAAGCGGGTCTTCGGTGGGTGAACGAGGACTAAGCACGCACCTAGCGGACGCTGCGGAATAGTGCCCAGCACATCAACAAGGGCAAATGGGTGCCCAATTAAGGAGCAGGGGTCACTGTGCCAATTTTTAAGTATTTCATTATGAACGCATTCAACCCAAAAGCTGGGGTGACACACTGACCTTTCACGCCTGCTTCTCAGCTCCAGCCACTCGGATGGCAGGTGCCGTCCACGTGTACCCCAAATCATCTTGAGACGAATTGCAGATATTGCATCAATCCACTCGTAATATTTCAGGATAATGACTAAACATAAGATTAAAAGCCGTAAGCCTGGTGGAAACCAGCGGTCCCTCAACGTTATCGAACGTGCCCCTGGCTCGGGTCCTTGGCGGCTTTGTTTCCTACGCGCCAAACCGTTTCCACGCCAGGCTCGGACTCACAGGCGTCTGCCCCTCCGCCCCAGTCACGTGTTCTCCATTGGTCCTGTAACCGGTTCTTGGCGCTGTGGACTTTCCCAGTTTGGACGCTCTTTGTGTCTGCGGTGCGCTTTGCCTACCTTGTTCTTCTGTCCCTGTGTTTTATTTATCTTTTGTAAGTGTGTGGATTCAGGTTTGGCTCTCGTTTTGGCAAGAACACTTGGCAGTGGCCTTGCGTTCTTCCATCCGGGCGTGTCGTGTCCTGGCCATCTGTCTCTTTGTGATGTGACAGGTGACGTGCTCTGATCCGTGATTTCCTCAGGGGCTGCTGACTGCTAACGTCTCAGTTCTCTGCTGTCTTTGGCACGTGTGAGCATGAATACTTCCACAGAGGGAAACTCCCCCAGACTGCTTGGTTTCCTCGGGCGGTGGCTTGGACAGACCCACAGGACAGAAGTTCAGCTCTCCCTGTACCATCCACTTCCAGAGCAGGGTACCGATTCCCCAGCATCCTGGGGAGGTGGCCGTCCACCGTGACTCCCGGACTCCCAGAGGGATGCGTTTAACCACGTCAGTCAGGATCTCTACAGCAAGATCGTCTGTCGTTTCTGAAGGACAGTGACTGATCATGTGCCGTTCTTCATGGTGGTTGGTCAATGCACAGGAAAAAGGCATCCCTGCCATGATACGAGCAGGACCTGCTGGGTGAACAAGCTGCTGCCCCTTGCTCTGCCTGGGGCCACTCCTCTCCAGGGGCCAACCCGGGCTGCCGGGCTCCTCCCTTCTGGGGCCCCGTCCTCTGCACCCTGGCCACCGTGCCATCTCGCCTTCTTGTTCCTTGCCCGCTCTCCTTCTTGTTCCTTGCCCGCTCTCCTGTCCAGGCACCATGGCGTTCACCCGCTCTGCTGCTCACTCTGCTTCATTTTTCTTCTTATTTTCCCCTTTTGTCCTACTTGTTTCCTGGATTTTCTCAGACCATTTTTTTCCTCCCAAATACTCATTTACACCAGTATTCTTTTTTCTCAGTGTTTCTGTTCGTATATGCTGTTATTTTATGGCATCCGTCATGTTTTTAAGAGTTAGCTCATTTCCAAGGAGTTCAATTTCTACCAGACTCGGTCATGCCTTTTGGCCTGAGGCTACTGCCCTGAGCACACCAAGGTGTCCCCTGGTCCTGCTATGCCCACAGTGGTGGTTTCTGGTGTTGGACTGTGGTCCTTTGGTTATCGTGAAGTGAAATGCTGAGAGGCAGGGACCTAGCAGGGTGCCCCTGGATCTTGGCTCTGCAGACCCCAGAGTCTGGGATGATGGTGTTGCGTTTGGAGCTTGGTCTTCTCTGCTGCAAAACCTCGCCCTGCCTGACCCTGCCCTTCACTCTGTGGTCTCTGTTTAATTCGGGTTGTGCTCACCCCAGCTTCTCTGTAGAGCCGGTTTTTACCTGAAGGGAGCGCTCACAGGCCCAGGCCCACCCTTCATCCTCCCTGGGTCCACTGAGCTGCCCTACAGTTTGGATCCTGGAAGGCGCCCCTGCTCCAGCTGAGGTCCTTGATGAGCTGCTAGGTGGCTGAGGCCCCAGGGCTACCTCTGACCCAGGCGCTTCACCTACCACAGCACTGCAGGCGCCCTGCCCACAGGGCCTCAGGAGGTACCTCTCCAGCTCCCTGGGTGGTTGCCAGTGGCCGATGAGCCCTGGTTCTTGGGGACGCCTCCCTCCACCCCCATTTGTGCAAACATCATCCGAGGGCTTTTGTCTTAATTTTCTTAGGGCGCTGTCTACTTTAGTGTGTGGATCTGGGGACGTGAGACCCTTTCCCTCTGCCTCTGCTTTATTTAGTGCCATAGGTTTGTTTTTAAGTTTCAGAATTCCTGGAGCCCTGTGTCCTGAGAAGTACGTGACTGGGCTGATTTCGTTTCTGTAATAGTTCCTGAGAAGAACACCTGGGGACAGCAGCAGAGGCAGGAAAGTATGCTGGTGCTGCTGCTGCTGCTTTTATTTTAAGTGATCAGTCAGTGGCTGTCAGCCCCGCCCCAGGCGCTCGGGCCAGAGTCACCCCACTCTCCCTGGCCAAGGTTCTCTCGTGCTGCTGAGGGGTGCGGTGTTCCAAGCATGCTTCTGGAACCCTTGCAGAGGAGAGGTGCCACTGGCAGCCAGCCATGAGCCTGTGCTGTGGGTGGGTAGCCAGTCACAGGAGATAGCTCCCTGGAGCTACCACTCCGAGTTCCCAAGTGAGAAGCTGCAGGGGTCACAGGTGCAAAAATATGTTCCTGTGTGGGGCTGGAAGACCTCCCAACTCCTGGGCAAACCTTCCGGCTTTGGTCAGGCCAAGCCCTGAAGCAGAGCAGACACAGCGCCTGGCAGAGCCATGCTGTGAAGCAGGTGCCAGAGCCAGGGCCCACTGCCCAGCGAGCAAGAAAGCCAACCCCTTCTAGTGGCTCAGGGAGTCTGGGCTCAAGGGCCACCTGCCACCAGCAGCAAACACCTCCCATCAGGTGCTGCACTGCCGAGGGAGCCGGGCACCCTGAGAGCAGGACGAAGTGACAAAGCCTTCAAAGCCTTTGCTAGCCCGGCTGTCAGCATGGTGGAGAGCCCAGGACAGTGGTAGCTCCTGGTGCCATGGTGGGGCAGCTCCTCATTCTATGCCCTCTGCCTAGCATGGTTCCTGGCACACGTTAGCTTCCATAACCACGTGGGCAGCAAGGCAGAAGGGAGGGATCAAGATGACCAGTGACAAAGCACAGGGAGTCCTCTACCCATGGGGCCTACCTGGCCTGGCAGAGCTGAGGAGGGGCTTGGTGACCACTCAAAGCCACCTTGGCAAGTGTCTTCAGAGCCCGGGGACCATCTATGAAGGACCAGGGTTGAGATCAAGTGTCTTCAGGGCCCGGGGACCACCCATATCAAGGACCAGGGTTGAGATCAGGGCAGAACTACAGTGGATGAGGAGAGCAGGGCAGAAGTGGGTACGCAGGGATGGTGGACGTCCAGGAGTCAGTCAAGCAGGGTGGGCACGCTGTGAGACTGAGGCTAGGGGACAGGCACCTGGCTCCAGTCGAGGCTCAGCCCAGGCCTACTCCTCCAGGTCCCTGCTCAACTCGGTCTGCACACTGGGCAGACTTGCCTCTGAGTAAAGATGGGATGGCTATTCCTGCCAAGCTCACAGGTTCTCTTTGTACCACCCCTTCTTGGGGTCCCATGCCAAGGCCCCACAGCCAGGACTTTGTCCAAGGCCATGATCCATCCTGGGGATGCACCTGTCCTGATGCAGTCATTGGCTTTAAACCCCATCTGAGCAGTGCAGTGGGCAGAGCTGGACCCAGCATCTCTGACCAATGTGACAACCTATTTATAGCTGCTGGACACATGCTTTAGCACCACAGTGTTGAGCCTGAGAACCAGAGAACACAGATCCTTCAGAGTGAGTCACATCTGAAGCTCATTTTTTACAATACATGGTAGGATGTCTGAGGCCCCATGGCAAAAAGATTCATAGGAACTTTGATTCCTGTAGAATTTTGTATTATGTCTCACACCAGATATAACAGCAGAGTTACAGGATGGTGGTGTTTTGATGATAAATTCCCAGCCCTCTTTTCTAGAAGACACATTAAATCAAATAAAAGATGAGATGTCCTCCAGGTGAACAGAGGACTGGAGTCCAGCCTGGGAAGAGCTAATGTGGATGGTCAGAAGCCTCCAGGGACAATGAAGGTGAAGAATCAGCAGCAAAAGCATCAGCATCTCCACCACCACCACCATCACCATCATCACCAGCTTCATCAGGGTCATCATCCTCACCTGCATCACCACCCGCTGCGGAAAGCCGCTGCTGCTTGCTGACAGGCTGCTTCAAGCGGCTTGCACCGCTCTTATGAAAGACCGCAGCTTCTTTGCCCGGCGGCTCCAAGCGGCTCCACTTACGGAAAGCCGCTTCTCACGCTTTCGGCCCGACCAGTGGGACAGAAGACACGTACTCTTTAGGTTCATGAAGCAGCTTCCCGTTTATTCAGATAACACCCTCAATATATACGCAGTCTCAGGCATAAGCAATCGTAACCAGGTATGTCCATCCAATCCTGTTAAAGGTCAAGCAGTCGCTGGCTCGAGCACACATACAAGGTATATCTGTCCCCGTGCTAGGCAGTGAACTGGTTATCATGCAGCCAATTGTAAACGCGTTCTGCCTTTCTCCATGCATATTCAGAACGCCCTTTGCTCTCTGCCAGTCGCCATCTTCGGATGCACGTGGCGTAACCCTGGGCCCCGGTTCCGCCTGCCACAACCACCATCATCACCATCATCACCAGGGTCATCCTGCTCATCTCCATCATCATCACCACCACCACCATCACCATCATCACCACTGCACCACCCATCACCACTACCACCATCACTACCCATCACCAGGGTCATCATGCTCATCTCCATCATCACCACCATCACCACCATCACCATCATCACCAGGGTCATCATGCTGCCATCATCTCGCCACCTCCACCACAATCACCATGGTTTTCCTCATCTCCATCCTCAGGCATCACCACCACCATCATCACCACCTCCACGTGAGGGGACAGGAGGTCAGTGAGGGCCAGAGCTGCAGGTAGGGGACAGGAGGCCAGTGAGGCCAGACCCAGCTGTAGGTGAGGGGACAGGAGGCCAGTGTTGGCTAGGCCCAGCTGCAGGTGAGGGGACAGGAGGCCAGTGAGGGCCAGGTCCAGCTGCATGAGGGGCAGGAGGCCAGTATTGGCTAGGCCCAGCTGCAGGTGAGAGGAAGAGAACCAATGAGGGCCAGGCCAGCTGCAGGTGAGAGGACAGGAGGTCAGTGAGGGCCAGGCCCAGCTGCAGGTGAGGGGACAGGAGGTCAGTGAGGGCCAGGCCCAGCTGCAGGTGAGGGGACAGGAGGTCAGTGAGGGCCAGGTCCGCTGCAGGTGAGGGGACAGGAGGTCAGTGAGGGCCAGGCCCAGCTGCAGGTGAAGACAGGAAGGTCAGTGAGGGCCAGGTCCAGCTGCAGGTGAGGGGACAGGAGGTCAGTGAGGGCCAGGTCCAACTGCAGGTGAGGGAACAGGAGGTCAGTGAGGGCCAGGCCCAGTTGCAGGTGAGGGGACAGGAGGTCAGTGAGGGCCAGGCCCGCTGCAGGTGAGGGGACAGGAGGTCAGTGAGGGCCAGGCCCAGCTGCAGGTGAGGGGACAGGAGGTCAGTGAGGGCCAGGCCCAGCTGCAGGTGAGAGGGAAAGCGAGGAGAGCCTGAGAGTGTCCTGGGGGATTTGGGATGTGGAAGCTGAGACAGGCCAGTGTGCACTGGTCACGTCAGTGTGCTGTGCTGAGCTGGGTGCCTGGGAATGTGTAGTGGAGCTGCCAGGACACAAGGCCAGGCACGAGGGGCTCAGGCAAAGGGCAGTGGAAGTGCATCTTCAGGGTCACCAGCGTGGAGGGGTGGAGGGGCGGTGGAGGGACACTCAGGTGGGATGAGAGAGGACCAGGCTCCCTCGGCCGCCTCAGTTGCCCCAAATGGTCTTGTTGCAGTCCGTGGCTCTCCATGCAGGAGAGGGAGCTGACTTCCTGCCAGGCATTTAGTGGGTTCTGCAGTTTCTAGAGAGGTTCTGTGGCCACACCAGGTGGTGGGCTTCCGCAGGCAGTCTCTAGCGGACAGAGTCCAGCAGTGCTGCCAAAGGTTCCTCAGGGCACAAGTCAGTGCCCGCGGCAAGGCGTGGCCTTTTAGGCATTGGAGGGCCCGGGCAGGAGCCACCATCGAGTGCTCTGGAAGCCCCTGTGGGCCCAGGCTGGAGCCTGAGCACCGTTCCCAGCTGCCGCCCTACAAGAAGCCCTGCGTCCTGTGCCAGCCGCCTTTGGGAAGGCTGACCCTGCATGCTGTCCCCTTCTGGGGAGACTCCACTCTGCTACAGAGAACCGCTCTGGAGGAGGCGGGGGCGGCTTGCCTGCAGCCAGTGTTTTCTTGGGAAGCAGTTGGTGTTTCCCCTGGTGAACAGGTGACCGTGTGGCTGTGTGCATGGACAGGAAGGACAGGGCATGGGCAGGCCATGAGAGGAGGCCACTAGAAGGACGAACAGGCAGGTGCCTTGGTAGGCTGGAAGCCCTAGAACCTGCGCCCATCTCGCTGACAGCCCTACTCGCACAGCAGAGCAGAACTCTGATAGGTCGAGCTGAGTGCTGGAACGGGCCCCGTCAGGACACCAGTCACAAGGTGGGAAGTGAACCATCCTGTTGTCAAAGAAAACGCGCCAGCCCGGGCAGCTGGCGCTATACCTCCACACAGGCCCTCCAGCTCCAGTGAGTTGAGGGCCCCTGCCACCATGGAAGGCATGGCCCACCAGCACAGGGCGGGACCCAGGGGTCGCTCTGCCCAGCCACCCGCCCTCTCCCCTGCCTGTGCTGTGACCCATGCAGTGAGCTGGTGCTTCTGGGAGGCTGGATGCCTGAGCCTTTGCAGACCCTCTGGGCTGTCAGTCAGACACGGTGATGCTCACTAGGACTTCTCGTCCTCCTTCTGCTGGTGGATATGGGTAGGAAAACCAAAGCTCTTTTTACTTTGCCACCTGGAAAAGCCCCTGGCGTGTTTACCTGGCTGCCCTCTTAGCATAGAATGCAGTGCATGCCTTCAGGTCTGGCTCTTGGGACTAGATGTGGAGTCAGTGGCCAAGAGCACAGCTTGTAGGGAGCCTGAGTGCTCACTGCAGTGGACCAGGAAGCTCCTGGCAGTGCCAGGCAGCTGCTGTGTCCTCATCTCCATTGGCCAGTGGACAGGGAGGTGGCTGGGCTGGCAGTTCCTCACCACCCAAACAGGAGATAGGGCATGGGAGGGAGGCTCATCCAGGGTCGGGCCAGGGTCTGTGTCCCCAACCTTAACACTCCAACAGCCCCTCTGGAAAGTGCAGCAGCCTCTAAATGGACAGTAGCTAAAAGTGACCTCTCTTTAGGTCGGTGGAAGAGGTTTCTCTTCTGCTGAGACATAAACGTGCCCGTGGAGGAGAAAGCTGGCTGCTGGATTGGAATCAGCCTTTAAGAGCCTCTGTTCTCTTGATTTCCAGAACCTGAGAGCTACCTGATGGCTTGCCCAAGGGCCAAGTCAGACCCTCCAGCCTTATTAATTTGATTTTCTTTCAGCCGATAGCAGCGATGGATCCAGTTCAGAAGATGGCAGGGAATACCAAAGCGGGAAAACCAAGAGGAATCGGTAGGTGGAGTGTCCTTTCCTAGTGGGTCTTCCTGAAGGGTACTCGGTGGGGCGGGAAGAAATCATTTGACCGCAGATGAATGGAGGGCAGGAGGGCGTGGGCTCTGTCCGTGCACCCCACGGGGGCTCTGGCTTCTGAGAACAGTGCTAGTCCACCCTGTCCTCCCAGGCCACTTCCAACCCTGGCTGTGCTTCCGGGACAGAGGGAGTGGTCAGGGTGGGCAGTGCTGAGGGAGCCTGTGCCTGGCTGGGCCCAGATGGGCCTTGTGGTGTGAGGTTCCAGGCCCTGTGTCACCAGCTGGGTGAGTTGGGCAGCTCATATGGCCCTGGTCCCAGGGGTCTCACCTCTGAGATGAATGCAGGGGTCCTACAGCAGCACAAGGTGACACTGCATGAGAGATGCCTGTGGCTCTCGGTGACTCTGGCCACCCCCACGTGGCTGCAGGGAGCCTGCCTTTCCTCCCAGCAGATGCTTCCTTAGTCCCTCTGCAGGGCTGCTTACACACTGAGCTTGACACACAGGCAAAGTTGGGTAGCACGAGCCCAAACCCCACAGAGCGACACAGACGGGGGTGGACGTGGCTCTGCACGCCGTCCTGGCAGAGGAGGCGAGAGTGACTCTAGATGGGGCATCGGTGACAGAGGGTCGTAGGGTGCTGCCTGAGCTAGTTTGGGCCCAGATGGGACCCAGATGACGTCCCCCTGGCCTGGGTTTCCTGTAGCAGAAGGTGCGTCCACACAAGCACCTGGTTCCCTGTGCAGACCCTTCCACGAGAACCACCCTGCAGGGCCAGCAGCAGGAGTCGGAAGGCAGCGGTCAAGCTGTGGGCATTGTGAGCTTTTCTCCCTGTAAAAATGTACCTTAGGAGCAGCGCTTGGCATGGTGCTTGACTGTGCCAATCACCCGTAGTAGTGAAGGAAACATGGAACCCTCTCACACTGGTGCCTTATCACCTCCGCAGTCCTTCAACCTGGAATGTTAGAGTGGAGGATGAAGGACCATGAGGTGACCAAGTGCTAGGCCACTGTGTCTGACAACTGGGGGCTCAGCGTGCACTTGAGTGTACCCCAGATTAGACGGGAACAAGACCTGAGATCTGTAACAAACAGGCACCACAGAACTTTCTAGAACATAGAAGGGAAGCTAAACACTCTCCTCCCCAACCCAGGGAGTGGTCTGGCAGAAGGTGAGGGCCCCTCCTCCCTGGGCTCCTGCTGCCTTGCCTGTACTACCTGGGGCCAGGGACGGCGGTTGAGAGGACACCAGGGCTGCCATGTGGCAAAGACCAGTTCCATGTGGCCCTGGGCTGTGGCCTCTACCCCACCTCAGGGACTGTTTTCCTTCTGCTCCAAATCTTCTCCTTAGAAGGCTACTTCTAGGGGTCAAAGTTGTGTGGCCACCAGGGGTGGACACGTGTGGTCTGAGGGGGGCAAAGTCTCCAGGAAGTGGGGTTGAGTTGCCCCTTGGTCCCAGGGCCACACCATGGACATTAGCCAAGCCAGCTGTGGAGTCTGTGCATGTGCATGTTGAGTTTGAAAGGAGTTGGTTGTGTTTCATGTTGGGGAATCAGACCTAAACACCAAGGAGCATGCTCATGGAGTCTGCTGGGATGTGTCTGCTTGACATGCCCTTTCTGTATGAATAGTATGATTTTCCTCATCACAAAGCACTTAAACTCCTCCTGCAAGGTGGATCTACTCAGCAGCTGTTTCATCATGTTTGAGAAACAGAAATCAACTGAGCAGAGGGCTCTAGAAGTGATGTCTGCTCCCTGGGTTTCTTAGATACCCTGGCACAACTGAAGCCTGTTTGGGACATTCATATGCAAATGGAATTAATGATTGTTCCAGTAATTTAGGCCCAAAGGGTGCTGTTCCCTAACTTCCCTTGGAGGGGAAAGTGTCCCGATGACAAGCTTTCAAATGACTAAACTGCTCTAAACTACCAGGCAGGGCCATCAGGGAAAGCGGTTGCTTACTGCTCAACAGAATGTGTTCAGGATGGGATCACCCTTCCTCCCTGCCACCAGAGAGGTGGCTAATTATTGCCAGTTCCCTTTCTGTGGGTGCCTGGAGGACCTGCCGGTTTCTGGTGTGTGGGTATTTTTCATAGTTCAGATCTGCTTCTTAAATTTATTTCAAATAATTGAATTATTTTCAGGATTCCATTAAATATATCATCTATTTAAAAATTCACAAAGTATCCACAGAATCCACTAGAGAAGTTCCATGGATGTGCATGTCTTCTAGCCCCTTCCTGGGCGCCAGCGTTGCCAGTCAGGAGCGGGGATTTCTGCTGCGCGGATGGCTTTTCCTAGCACCAGAGAGTGAAATTGCTCTATGCGTTTTCAGTTGTCTGGCCCAATGACTTTGGAAGCATTCTTAGGTTTCCATGAGAGTTGGTACAGATTTCATGCACTATAGATGACAAAAAGAACACCCTGGCTTGGCCTCCTGTTTGCTGTGGTGGTCTAAGACGTTTGAGAAGGTCAGTGGGCGGCTCCGATGTGCATGGCCAGTTGACTTTCCCGGCATCAGCGTGAACTCGGTGCGTCCCTGAGGGCGTGTGCAGCGCGGCTGAAGGCTGAGCGCTGGGCGGCAGGCGTCCCTGGTGCTCTCTTCCTGTGCTCCCTTATCCCTCTCCAGCGCCCTACTCTCAGCAAACTGAGGTGGCCACAGGACCCCTGAAGCTCCTCTGGGAGGGGCTGGGACTCAGGGGACTTTCGGGCCACCCTCAGGAGGTAGTTTCCACAAGACTCCCCACCTTCATGTGCACACCAGACCTTGAGATGCCCTCTAAGTAGCTGTGTGACTATGATCTGCCTCCTGGGGTTCTGTACTACACCTGCATGTGACCTGGAGCAGGGTGGATCCTTGTAGAGCAAAGCAGAACATCACTATCCAAGAGGCAAACATAAGAATTTGATGGTAACTTTCAAGTCTTGTAATGCAAGGCCACGTCTGGAGACTTCCCACACCCCAGGATGGTCTGGGAGACAAGCCCACACCTGCACAGTCCACTGTCAGGGAAGGAGACTCCCTGTACAACCAGAGCCCCTGCTGTCCAGGCAGAAGTGAACAGAGGTCATCCAGTGTGTCCAGCAGGCAGGAGGCCAGCATACCAAGCCTCTGCCCTCGCAATGAGAGAAGCCCCTCTCCTCCCTATGTCCTTGATATCTAGAATCCCAGGAAAATTAACTATTGAGAAAGAGGGAACATTTGAAAATGCTGTATGATAATGTTACAAAATAAGTGGACTCCAAATGAAGATTGTTATCAACTTACATCTTTAATTTGTGGCTGGATAACAGCAGAATTATTTGCATCCCAATCTTAGCACAGGTGTCTGGTTGAATTCTCTGGGGACTTCAGAAGACAGGAGTATGCACTGGGTCTTTGTGGTCTTTGACACGCATGGAAAAAATTATGAAGCTCCACTTACCTCAGGTCATTCTTTGCACTTAAATCACGCCTTTAGGTGATCAATTGGTTCTGTAAAGAAGCCTGTGGTTTCCTACACAGTATTGAGTCTGGCCCATATGTCATTGGGCATTTTATATAGCGCCCTTCATTGGAATCTGTCTTTGAGAAGGCTGAGTGTGGAAGCAGCAATTTGTCACAGGATTTCAATTTGTCTTTTTAGGCTGAAATGTGGAAGATATTCCCTAGTGCTTATTTCCCTTGCAAAAAGGACGCGAACCTTATGCATTTCTGAAGTCAGCGTGGATCGTGAGATCCATGCATCTCAGCCTTTGGGGCCACACAGCCACACGGCAAGGACTGTTTCCTTGTGGGTAGAGTAGCAGGCAGAGTTCTCTTCCCATTTCCATGAAGCTTTTACCCAAATAGAGAGGAATCGAAACCTACCTGCCAGAGGCCAATCTAGAGCTGGGTCTGGGAGCTCGACCTCTGGGTTTCTTCATGGATTCTTCCAGACCCTGCCCGCTTGCCCATTGTGTGGGAGCACTAGGCCTTTGCTGTCTTCTGCCTTCACCCAGGGCAAGGGAGAGCTGCTGGGCATCCTGGGGACCATGCTGCTGGCAGCAGGTTCAAGAACTTCAAGATGAGATAGTGATGTCTGTGATAGGTCTCGTCCCCTTGCATGAAGGAGGGACTGGGTAGATTCTGCTTCCATGAGGGGAAGTGCCCAGTGTTTTCTGGGAAGCCTGGGCATTTCCAGCTCCTGGGACAGTCCCCACACTTAGGCAGGTCCTCCCCATGCCTGGAGAGCAGCAGCAAGTCACTCTTAGTCGGAAGAGAGCTGGCTGCTTCTTCTCTAGCCCCGAGGTTTGGATCCATAAACTCACCAACCATCAGGTGCAGTGGTCAGTGGATAGGGCCCCCAGGGTGGTTCTGGTTTGTGACGAAAATTTTCAGGACGATGTGAGGCCCAGATCTCCTGCCAAGGAAGTCTCTGCACTGCATGAAGGGTTGTGATCTGGGGAAGCAGGAAGGTGGACAGATGAATGAATAAAGGCCACCTCCCCACATTATATGAATTCTGGGTCCCCATTCACTGCCAAGTGTCCTGCATTGAGCAATGTCTGTCACCACAGTGCAGGCTGCCAAGTGCTGTGTCTGGGATCCATCACGCTGGAGGGAGGGAATGTTCCTGTGTCAGGTGGCCACAGGTGATGGCCTATGGTGCTGGCCCTTCCTCCCAGCATACCAGACACTCACAGGCCACAGTGCTGCTGTGGATACCAGTGAGTGACCTTCTCCCCCAGGCTTGGGTTTCCTGGTGCCATCTTATGGCAGGGCCAATGTCTGCATCTCCTGCCCCATTTCCTGTTAGCACACTGACCCACACAGTGCTTGGGCTTGGAACTGCCTATAAGAACCACACCTGAGCCACAGCCTGTCCCCTTCAGCACAGACACTGTCTGCCCACCCCAGCACAGGTCTGCCAGGCTCACCAATTCCAGCCCCTCTGTGGGAACCTGGCCTCTCTGGGTGGACAGGCAGGATCTCTGCATGCCTGGGCTGCTGTAAGGTTCTGTTCCAGTTCCTGCCCTAGATGGGGGCAGGGGTCAGGTGTCATGGAGTCTTGTCACCAGGCCACCAGAACTCCTACATCTCTGTCGATGCTGCATCCCAGGCAGAGGGGTCAGGGTTCTCGCAGGCCATGTGCTCTCCAGGGACGTGATGTTTTGCCGAGTCTAAATAGTGAGAGGGGTTTGGAGGCTTTCCGGGACGTGGGAGTGTGGTCTAGGCTGAAGGCGGGAGCAGATGCGCAGGACCTGGTCTTCACCTCCCACTCACCCTCCCCAAGACAAGCCCGAGTCCTCCTCAGGCTACAAGCAGCCCAGGTGAGGGCAAGGTGTCTGTCACCCCAGGAGTCTCCAGAGAGCTTCCCGTCTGCAGTCAGGACTCAGTAGGGACATGAACTCCTGATGAATGGTCTGTGGCGTCAGCAGGCAGCTTCCATTTCTGGCTCAACTTTGACCTTCCAATGTGAGGACTCTCCCTTTTAAATGGGTTATGGGGACTTCCGGTCCTGAGAACTCCTTCTGTCCCACCAAGCGTCACTGCCCAGGGCTGCTGTCCACACCAAGGAGAACCAGCTTGCCATTTCTCCTCTTCCCCCAGGAGGGAGGGAGCCATAAGCATCAGACCCTGGCAGTGGAGGCCCAACCCAGGGACCTGCTTTCTGGAAGTGCTGCAGCCTTTTGAGTGGAAATGCATTTTCCAGGTCCCTGGGCCTGGGCAGGTGCCTTGGGTCTGGGGAATGGACAGGTGGAGCCCCACGTCTGCCACTGATAGCAGTGATCCACCAGTGAGTTCCTTTGCAGAAGGGTGGTCTTCAGCCATCTTCCCCTGGCATTGAGGAAACCATGGGTATTGTGTGATGATGGTCTTCTAGGGCTTCCACGCACGTCGCTGCAGGGACGCAGACGTCTCCCAGTGAGGAGGACACCTTACCACACACCTCTGTCCCAGACTGGGTATCCACCATGGTGTTCTTTCCATGACCCTCAGAGACATCATGACCACAAGAGGTCGTTTCCTCTTGCCTCCGTGGAAGATGATGTGTTTGGGGTATTTACGGTAAATAGTAGCCGATTCTAGTTGACCCAGGTGTTCCTTCTGTCGTAAAGACTGCTCAACTTGCACGAGGCAGGAAGAGATGGCTGGACCAAAGCAGCATGGAGCAGAGAGACTGGGTGCTGCCTGCGTGGGGTGAACCAGGATGAGAGGTCCCCTGAGGGCCGGAGAGGGAAGATAGTGTGGCGGAAGCAGACAGGTGGTCGAGACTCCTGGTGAGATGAGCCCATCTCCACCCAGGCAAGCGGGTCTTCGGTGGGTGAACGAGGACTAAGCACGCACCTAGCGGACGCTGCGGAATAGTGCCCAGCACATCAACAAGGGCAAATGGGTGCCCAATTAAGGAGCAGGGGTCACTGTGCCAATTTTTAAGTATTTCATTATGAACGCATTCAACCCAAAAGCTGGGGTGACACACTGACCTTTCACGCCTGCTTCTCAGCTCCAGCCACTCGGATGGCAGGTGCCGTCCACGTGTACCCCAAATCATCTTGAGACGAATTGCAGATATTGCATCAATCCACTCGTAATATTTCAGGATAATGACTAAACATAAGATTAAAAGCCGTAAGCCTGGTGGAAACCAGCGGTCCCTCAACGTTATCGAACGTGCCCCTGGCTCTCGGGTCCTTGGCGGCTTTGTTTCCTACGCGCCAAACCGTTTCCACGCCAGGCTCGGACTCACAGGCGTCTGCCCCTCCGCCCCAGTCACGTGTTCTCCATTGGTCCTGTAACCGGTTCTTGGCGCTGTGGACTTTCCCAGTTTGGACGCTCTTTGTGTCTGCGGTGCGCTTTGCCTACCTTGTTCTTCTGTCCCTGTGTTTTATTTATCTTTTGTAAGTGTGTGGATTCAGGTTTGGCTCTCGTTTTGGCAAGAACACTTGGCAGTGGCCTTGCGTTCTTCCATCCGGGCGTGTCGTGTCCTGGCCATCTGTCTCTTTGTGATGTGACAGGTGACGTGCTCTGATCCGTGATTTCCTCAGGGGCTGCTGACTGCTAACGTCTCAGTTCTCTGCTGTCTTTGGCACGTGTGAGCATGAATACTTCCACAGAGGGAAACTCCCCCAGACTGCTTGGTTTCCTCGGGCGGTGGCTTGGACAGACCCACAGGACAGAAGTTCAGCTCTCCCTGTACCATCCACTTCCAGAGCAGGGTACCGATTCCCCAGCATCCTGGGGAGGTGGCCGTCCACCGTGACTCCCGGACTCCCAGAGGGATGCGTTTAACCACGTCAGTCAGGATCTCTACAGCAAGATCGTCTGTCGTTTCTGAAGGACAGTGACTGATCATGTGCCGTTCTTCATGGTGGTTGGTCAATGCACAGGAAAAAGGCATCCCTGCCATGATACGAGCAGGACCTGCTGGGTGAACAAGCTGCTGCCCCTTGCTCTGCCTGGGGCCACTCCTCTCCAGGGGCCAACCCGGGCTGCCGGGCTCCTCCCTTCTGGGGCCCCGTCCTCTGCACCCTGGCCACCGTGCCATCTCGCCTTCTTGTTCCTTGCCCGCTCTCCTTCTTGTTCCTTGCCCGCTCTCCTGTCCAGGCACCATGGCGTTCACCCGCTCTGCTGCTCACTCTGCTTCATTTTTCTTCTTATTTTCCCCTTTTGTCCTACTTGTTTCCTGGATTTTCTCAGACCATTTTTTTCCTCCCAAATACTCATTTACACCAGTATTCTTTTTTCTCAGTGTTTCTGTTCGTATATGCTGTTATTTTATGGCATCCGTCATGTTTTTAAGAGTTAGCTCATTTCCAAGGAGTTCAATTTCTACCAGACTCGGTCATGCCTTTTGGCCTGAGGCTACTGCCCTGAGCACACCAAGGTGTCCCCTGGTCCTGCTATGCCCACAGTGGTGGTTTCTGGTGTTGGACTGTGGTCCTTTGGTTATCGTGAAGTGAAATGCTGAGAGGCAGGGACCTAGCAGGGTGCCCCTGGATTCTTGGCTCTGCAGACCCCAGAGTCTGGGATGATGGTGTTGCGTTTGGAGCTTGGTCTTCTCTGCTGCAAAACCTCGCCCTGCCTGACCCTGCCCTTCACTCTGTGGTCTCTGTTTAATTCGGGTTGTGCTCACCCCAGCTTCTCTGTAGAGCCGGTTTTTACCTGAAGGGAGCGCTCACAGGCCCAGGCCCACCCTTCATCCTCCCTGGGTCCACTGAGCTGCCCTACAGTTTGGATCCTGGAAGGCGCCCCTGCTCCAGCTGAGGTCCTTGATGAGCTGCTAGGTGGCTGAGGCCCCAGGGCTACCTCTGACCCAGGCGCTTCACCTACCACAGCACTGCAGGCGCCCTGCCCACAGGGCCTCAGGAGGTACCTCTCCAGCTCCCTGGGTGGTTGCCAGTGGCCGATGAGCCCTGGTTCTTGGGGACGCCTCCCTCCACCCCCATTTGTGCAAACATCATCCGAGGGCTTTTGTCTTAATTTTCTTAGGGCGCTGTCTACTTTAGTGTGTGGATCTGGGGACGTGAGACCCTTTCCCTCTGCCTCTGCTTTATTTAGTGCCATAGGTTTGTTTTTAAGTTTCAGAATTCCTGGAGCCCTGTGTCCTGAGAAGTACGTGACTGGGCTGATTTCGTTTCTGTAATAGTTCCTGAGAAGAACACCTGGGGACAGCAGCAGAGGCAGGAAAGTATGCTGGTGCTGCTGCTGCTGCTTTTATTTTAAGTGATCAGTCAGTGGCTGTCAGCCCCGCCCCAGGCGCTCGGGCCAGAGTCACCCCACTCTCCCTGGCCAAGGTTCTCTCGTGCTGCTGAGGGGTGCGGTGTTCCAAGCATGCTTCTGGAACCCTTGCAGAGGAGAGGTGCCACTGGCAGCCAGCCATGAGCCTGTGCTGTGGGTGGGTAGCCAGTCACAGGAGATAGCTCCCTGGAGCTACCACTCCGAGTTCCCAAGTGAGAAGCTGCAGGGGTCACAGGTGCAAAAATATGTTCCTGTGTGGGGCTGGAAGACCTCCCAACTCCTGGGCAAACCTTCCGGCTTTGGTCAGGCCAAGCCCTGAAGCAGAGCAGACACAGCGCCTGGCAGAGCCATGCTGTGAAGCAGGTGCCAGAGCCAGGGCCCACTGCCCAGCGAGCAAGAAAGCCAACCCCTTCTAGTGGCTCAGGGAGTCTGGGCTCAAGGGCCACCTGCCACCAGCAGCAAACACCTCCCATCAGGTGCTGCACTGCCGAGGGAGCCGGGCACCCTGAGAGCAGGACGAAGTGACAAAGCCTTCAAAGCCTTTGCTAGCCCGGCTGTCAGCATGGTGGAGAGCCCAGGACAGTGGTAGCTCCTGGTGCCATGGTGGGGCAGCTCCTCATTCTATGCCCTCTGCCTAGCATGGTTCCTGGCACACGTTAGCTTCCATAACCACGTGGGCAGCAAGGCAGAAGGGAGGGATCAAGATGACCAGTGACAAAGCACAGGGAGTCCTCTACCCATGGGGCCTACCTGGCCTGGCAGAGCTGAGGAGGGGCTTGGTGACCACTCAAAGCCACCTTGGCAAGTGTCTTCAGAGCCCGGGGACCATCTATGAAGGACCAGGGTTGAGATCAAGTGTCTTCAGGGCCCGGGGACCACCCATATCAAGGACCAGGGTTGAGATCAGGGCAGAACTACAGTGGATGAGGAGAGCAGGGCAGAAGTGGGTACGCAGGGATGGTGGACGTCCAGGAGTCAGTCAAGCAGGGTGGGCACGCTGTGAGACTGAGGCTAGGGGACAGGCACCTGGCTCCAGTCGAGGCTCAGCCCAGGCCTACTCCTCCAGGTCCCTGCTCAACTCGGTCTGCACACTGGGCAGACTTGCCTCTGAGTAAAGATGGGATGGCTATTCCTGCCAAGCTCACAGGTTCTCTTTGTACCACCCCTTCTTGGGGTCCCATGCCAAGGCCCCACAGCCAGGACTTTGTCCAAGGCCATGATCCATCCTGGGGATGCACCTGTCCTGATGCAGTCATTGGCTTTAAACCCCATCTGAGCAGTGCAGTGGGCAGAGCTGGACCCAGCATCTCTGACCAATGTGACAACCTATTTATAGCTGCTGGACACATGCTTTAGCACCACAGTGTTGAGCCTGAGAACCAGAGAACACAGATCCTTCAGAGTGAGTCACATCTGAAGCTCATTTTTTACAATACATGGTAGGATGTCTGAGGCCCCATGGCAAAAAGATTCATAGGAACTTTGATTCCTGTAGAATTTTGTATTATGTCTCACACCAGATATAACAGCAGAGTTACAGGATGGTGGTGTTTTGATGATAAATTCCCAGCCCTCTTTTCTAGAAGACACATTAAATCAAATAAAAGATGAGATGTCCTCCAGGTGAACAGAGGACTGGAGTCCAGCCTGGGAAGAGCTAATGTGGATGGTCAGAAGCCTCCAGGGACAATGAAGGTGAAGAATCAGCAGCAAAAGCATCAGCATCTCCACCACCACCACCATCACCATCATCACCAGCTTCATCAGGGTCATCATCCTCACCTGCATCACCACCCGCTGCGGAAAGCCGCTGCTGCTTGCTGACAGGCTGCTTCAAGCGGCTTGCACCGCTCTTATGAAAGACCGCAGCTTCTTTGCCCGGCGGCTCCAAGCGGCTCCACTTACGGAAAGCCGCTTCTCACGCTTTCGGCCCGACCAGTGGGACAGAAGACACGTACTCTTTAGGTTCATGAAGCAGCTTCCCGTTTATTCAGATAACACCCTCAATATATACGCAGTCTCAGGCATAAGCAATCGTAACCAGGTATGTCCATCCAATCCTGTTAAAGGTCAAGCAGTCGCTGGCTCGAGCACACATACAAGGTATATCTGTCCCCGTGCTAGGCAGTGAACTGGTTATCATGCAGCCAATTGTAAACGCGTTCTGCCTTTCTCCATGCATATTCAGAACGCCCTTTGCTCTCTGCCAGTCGCCATCTTCGGATGCACGTGGCGTAACCCTGGGCCCCGGTTCCGCCTGCCACAACCACCATCATCACCATCATCACCAGGGTCATCCTGCTCATCTCCATCATCATCACCACCACCACCATCACCATCATCACCACCTGCACCACCATCACCACTACCACCATCACTACCCTCATCACCAGGGTCATCATGCTCATCTCCATCATCACCACCATCACCACCATCACCATCATCACCAGGGTCATCATGCTGCCATCATCTCGCCACCTCCACCACAATCACCATGGTTTTCCTCCTCATCTCCATCCTCATCGGCATCACCACCACCATCATCACCACCTCCACCTCCACTGCCGTCGTCATTGCTATCTCCATGGCATCAGCATCACCGTCATCACCAGTACTATTCACAGGCCAGCCTTGTGCTAAGGACATTAGATGCAATACCTCAGTCCAGTGTGTTTGCCAGAAATTGCAAACAAGGATCAGGTGTTCTTATTTCATTTAATTATTACAAACAAGTCCTAAGTGGTAGGTCCTATTATTATTTCAACTTTACAGATGATAAATAAATGAACAGTCAGTGAATTGAGAAGCCTTGTCTAGGAACAGAGCATCTCAGTGGGAAGGTGCAGGTCTGTGTGACTGGGTGGTTCAGCCTTTCCATTAGTGCCCTGCATTCTGCCTCCTCGCCCATCCCTTCGGTGTAGCTCTGTCCTGTTGTTGGGACTCCATGGCGGTGGACACGGAAGGTGGGTGTGGGGAGGCTCATGCACGCATGGCACTCAGCCCTGAGGAGACCTGTCGGAGTCCACCGCTGTGCGAGACCTAGTTCTAGCCCTCAGCTCTGCATGGGGGAAGCACTGGCTATCAGAGAAGAGAACTCAGGAGTCACACGCTCAGAAGACGTACCATGTGTGGCACTAGTTACATGCTGGACAAATTCTGTAGTCACCACTCTGCAGTGCCAAGACAAAAACTGGGATGGGGCTGGGCTTGAGGACGGAGGCCCCTGGGCACTAGAGGAAGGAAGGCTGAAGGCCTGTTCTCTTTAGAAAGTGGGGCCTGGAGCTCAGCTGTGTCTAATGCATCTCCAAGGAAGTTCCAAGAAACGAATTCAACCACAAAGCTAATCCAACAAGCACTTGTCATGGCTTTTGGGCACCAAGGACCAAGTCTAGAGCTGTTGATGGACAACCAAACAAGGCTTCGTTGTCCTCAAGGATCTCGCCCTGTGTTACAGAAGGCAGATATGGAGAGACTCTTGAAGAGAAACCTGGAGCGTCACCCTGCTGCAGGAAGGCCACACTCTAGGAGCCCAGGAGGAGAAATGGCTCAGCCCCTGGAGTGGGTGCCACCTCCCAGGGAGACCGGCAGGTGGCCAGCTGGAAGCTGAGCCAGGACTTGTGGGTGGACAGGGGCCGGAAGAGTACCTGGAAGAGAGCGCCTCATGGCAAAGGCACAGAGCTGCCCCCGAGCAGGGGAGTCAGGAGGAGGGCATGAGGCCTGCTGTTCAAACGGGTGAGGATGAGGACAGGAAGGAGCTGTGGTCCCTCTGCCAGGGCTGTGTCTTGAGAACATGGATGAGGGGCCCCCGACTGGATGCACCTGGCCTGGACCCCTGGGTGCCCTGGCCTGTGACCACACAGGGGTGGAACACACTGGAAAGAGGCCCCAGGAGCTGCAGGCGAGCAGGGATGTGCAGCAGAGCAGCTGAGACTGCAGGCGAATCCAAGGAAACCCTGAGGCTGGGTGGCCACAGGATCAGGGGACATGACAGTGCCTCTTGGCCTGGGCTAGAAGTGCCTCGTCCTGCACTTCACACCCAGAAAAACCAGGGCTCCTGAATTCCAGCCCAGCACCTCCATGTGGACCACAGAAGATGCTCTGGAATGTCCCTAGTGGGTATCCAGCTCTCTTGCCTAACGAGGACAGAGCTGTCCTAGGTTGAATTGTGTCATCCCAGAATCTCTGGGCTGAAGCAGGGGAGGCAGGAAGGGCAAAATGAATGACCAGGACAGTAATAAGTCCCAGCTGGACTTCCACAGCTTGTAGTCTGATAACAGGACCCCAAAATACAGCCGTGTTGCTTCCTCAGAAGTCGAAGCACAAATCTGCCTCTTCCCCCACATCTGTGCCAATACCTATTTTTGCAAATTGGTGCAGCCACTCTGGAAAGCACTATGGAGATTCCTCAGAAAACTTGGAATGGACCCACCATTTGACCCAGTCTTCCCACTCCTCAGTGTATACCCAAAAGACTTAAAATTAGCACACTACAGTGACGCAGCCACATCAATTTTATAGTAGCTCGATTCACAATAGCTAGATCGTGGGACCAATCTAGATGCCCTTCGACAGATGAATGGATAAAGAAACTGGTAAATACACACAATAGAATATTATTCATTCATAAAGAAGAATAAAATTATGGCAGTTGCAGGAAAATGGATGGAATTGGAGACTATCTTGCTAAGTGAAATAAGCCAATCCCAAAACACCAAAGACCGAATGTTTTCTCTGATAAGCAGATGATGATACATAATGGCAGTGGGGGGTAAGAGAAGAATGGAGGAACTTTGGAGGGAAATGAGAGGAGGGAGGGGGCAGGGGCATGAAAGATGGGGGAATACGACAGACATCATTACCCTACGCACACATGTGATTGCATGATTGGCACAACCATAGAAACGAAAAGATGTACCCCATTAGTGTACAGTGAATTAAAATGCAGTCTGTAAAAAAAGAGAAAGAACAAAAGAAAAGGCACAGATGGGATGGCCGAGCACTGTCCTGCATGGACCTGTTCTGTGGAGGCCTCGCCCGGGCCGCACCAGCCTCTGCCCTTCCTTCACGCGATGCCCTTCTTGCCTTGGGCAGCAGGCTTTGGAACATGTCCATCTGGGAACATGGAGACTTGAAAGCCCATCAAGGAAACTCATGAGGAACTGTTTCACGTCCAGGAAATTGTGCCTGAAACATACCTGAGAAGACGTCCACACACCTCAGCTCAGGGTCTCGGCAGCAAGGAGCCTCACGCCCCAGGGCAGCTCAGGCCACCATGGTGGGACCGACCTGAGGCGTCTGTCTGGCCTTTCCTGCTGAGCACATCTATGAACAAGCTGGATGAAGATGCCGGAGGCTCACCCCAACTGTAAAGGACGGGAGGCAGGGCTGAGAGCTGGTGGCAGAACCAAGAGTGTAGACACTTGGGCAGGATGAAGTTACGGGGCCACGCTTTCGTCAGCGCTGAGGAGCAGCGGGTTTAGAACCTGCTGTCTGACCTGCATCCTACTGTGAAGAAGGTCCAGAGAGAGCCGTAGATAGCCAAGGTCGTTCTGCAAGTCGGCTTCCCACGAGGCCCAGGGCACTGTGGACCCGCCCGGCCCGTGAGGGACTCTGTGCAGAGCCGGCTCCTCCCGGGGCAGCGCTGTCTGCACAGACTGTGGTGTCACGGCCTCACCAGCCTCACTGTCGCAGAGTCGGCCTGAGGCAGCCTTTACTTCTCATGCCTCTGGGGCAACCCGCACGCCCTGGATTCCTGCAAAGCCTGCGAGTGGTGGTGCTGGCCGTCCCCAGAACCCCTGCACGGAACCCTGAGCGTGGGGACTTCAGCCCTGGCTCCCATGGTGGCTGTGTCTGATGTGGGGCACCACCATTCAGTCCAGGATGACGAGGCTGCCTCCCGGGAGCAGGCCGTCCCTGGTGTGGCCACCTCTTTCGTGCGCAGCACCGCATAGGTGGACACCTCAGGTGCGCAGAGAAAGCCAGGGGACAGAAGCTGCTGTTGTTGCTCAGGCCCTCGGGGTGGCTGGTAGGGGGCTGTCATCTCTTTGTCAGGGCCACCCTTCTGCCTCAGGATGGCTCTGCAGAGGAATCTGGAGGGAAGGAGGCCCGTCTGAGGGTTCTGGGGGACATCTGTGCTCAGTGGGTGTCGCAGAGCCAGAGGGAGAGCCACTCCGTGTGGGTGGGGACCGTCACCACAGCATCCACACTGCAGTCTGGGAAAGAAGGCAAGGAGCATGTGGCTCTAGAGTGAGGAGCCCCCAGGGGTGCGGCGCCCAGATATTGGGAGCACCTGCCACAGGGGAAAGGTCGGAACAGGCCAACTGGGGACCCAGAACCTTCCCCAAAGCAGTGGGTGACACCCTCACCGCCATTGCCGTGCTGCAGCCAGACCACCCCAGAGCCCGCCGTCCCCGCGGGCCCGTCAGGGAGCCGGTCCCGTGCTCGGCCGCCTCTCATCCTCCGTGAAGTTCGGGCCCACCAAGCTCAATATAAAGTCTCAGAACTTATTTTTGGCTAAAGGTGCAACAATCATTCAGTCCCAGGAACATCCAGAAACGTTCCGCTCACGTGCACTGGCCTCTGGCCTCTCCTACCCGAGCTGGTGGCCGCGCACCCTGGGGGTCCGGGGTTCTGCACAGACTGGTCTGTGGAATAAGCAATGCTGTGTGACCATTTTCATGCTCACGATGCTCCTCTTAATCTTACTTCAAGTTACAACAGTATGAGCCCCATTTCCACACTTCTATTTTTAACTAATGAAAATTTATTACAAAGAAATCCTAATTATACCGTTTGGAATGTAGTACGATCGCAAATGCTCTGGAAATTTCTTTTCCAAAATTCCATATCATTGCAGAAGCAACAAAGGATGTAAGTTCTCGTGAACGGTGGGTCTACAGATAAAATTCCCGTGGACCTGTGACCCTTTGGTCTCCCTTGGGTGCTCGCGTTAGTTTGACAGGACAGACCAGTAGTCAGTACGACAGCCCCTGTGGGTGGAGACCCCTTGCTGAACATTCTCAGCAAATACATTCTCTGAAAACCTGGGTCAGACAATGCCTGGCAAGAAGCACGCGTGGCAGGCTCGGGGCAGCCCGGACAGGCCTGGCCTGTCAGCTGGATGACCGCGTGTCCCTGCCCTGCACCCCAGGAGGAAGTGGTGCAGGTTCCACGTGACACCACCGTCTGGATGAGGCCCACTTGGGCCACCTGATCTCATGAGGGAACTTCCGGATGTCCACGTGACAGCCACATCTGACTGCAGACGTGCCCTGTCTTCCCAGGGCAGGCCTCCCATGGAGAGCACTGCACTAATGTCAGAGAAAACCCGAGCTAGACAGCAGTGCGCTCAGGGCCGCTGCCAGCCCTGAACAGGATTCCATTCCAAATCAGCAGGGACAGCAGGAAGTCACAGCCAAGAAGGAGGGTGGGGGCATGGACAGAAAACACCAAGAAGACGCGTCAGTGGTGAGTGGGGCTCTAGCTAAGTGGGAAAACAGGACTTTTGCTGAAAGCAGGACAGTGTTGGTACAGCCCCGGGGATGGTGGAAGATGAGGGACCTGAAGGACAGAAGAGACCAGATAGCATCGTGCAGAGATGCACATGGAAGCCCAGATTCCAGCACAGGAGCTGAGTCAGGTGTGGTCCAGGAGAGAAGCCTTGTCCCCAGCCCAGCGTCAGGGAGCCCAGACTGGTGTGGCCTGAGGGACTCGACATTCTAAGTCTCATCCTGAGACCAGGTTTGCCCACTTCCTCGGGACGCTCCCAGCTTACTGGAAGCACCAGCTTGCCCCGCCCAGTCCCCTCACGTCATTACCCCTGGCCAGCTCCACCCAGTGCAGCAGAGGAGGGCTGCAGAGTGGTGGCTGGCTGCTGGAGTGGTCCAGGGAGCCTCCACACCCGTAGCTTCCAACAGGGGCTGCTTGGGGCCTGGTCACAGACAGGTGTGCTGCAGGGTCAGGCTGGAGAGGGCCCTGCCAGGGTCAGAGTGGCCACATTGCGGTTGTGCTGGAGGCCAGTGTGGGCCGAGCCTCTGGGGAGGCCAGCGCAGGCTGCAGCCCCAAAGACTGGGATGGCAGCTGATCAGATGCCGCTCCCAGGCTGGGCCAGGTCGGGGAGGAGGGCAGCCAGCCTGAGAGGAACGGCTTCTCCCACTCAACAAGGTTTCCTGGAAGGAGGTTGGAGATGCTTCTAGAATAAGGCATGGAGCCATGAAGAGATCTGTCAAGGGCCAGTTACAAGGATGCAGGCGCCTGTGCTTATGCAGGGTGGGCGTCTCCCCTTCCTCCCAGGACGGGAGGTCCCTCCCACCCCGTGAGAGCCCCCGGGGAGCTGTGGTGAGCACCTGCCTCCAGCCTGGAGAGGCAGCCGGATCCCGGGCCCTGGCTGCAGCCACCCTCTCTGCTGGGGATGGAGACTTCTCCAGGGACCCAGCGTCCTGCTCCCTCCTTCCTCTTGGCCACTAAGTCCCCTTTAGGTTCCATCTCAGGGCAGTGACTTCTGGTCCAAAATCTATCCTTCACTCATTTGTCCAAAAAGGAGAAGGAGGCGGTGGTGAAGAAAGGCCCCTCGCCTCCTCGAGGCACCTGTGTGGTGACCCTGAGCCTCGGCCTCTGTCCTGCACAGGTGGCCCTCACGGACCCGAAGGGAGGGTCTCACCCACGGGCGCCCTTCGGCAGCTCCCGCAGTGCCACCAGCACACACCCAGCATCCTCTGACTGGTGCCGCCGGGCTTGTCCCCACCTCCCACCCACAGGCGGCAAAGCAGTTTGCACCCCAAGGGCAAAAATCTCTCGCTTACCTGTTGCCCGCATCAGGCTTTCGTTAAAGAGTTTTCCAAGATTCTTTGTTTCAGAGAATGTTTTTAAAGCTGCAGAGAAAACCAGGTGGGCCTCCCAGGGCGTGGGTGACTTTCTGCTCTTTACCCCTAAAGGACCGAAGACTGCCAGAGCCCCGCGCCTGAGGAGGCACAGCCAGAGGACAGAGGCACTGGGACGCCGCCCCCCCAGATTCTCCTGCCCCTGGAGGAGCGCGTGACCCACTTCCGAGACATGCTCCTGGAGAGAGGGGTAAGGAAATGCAGAGCGGGCTACAGGGCCTCAGCTCTGGGGGCTCCTCAGCGACGCAGCCAGGACATTCTCCTTGCTGAGCCTGTGATTGCGCAGAGTGACACTTGGGCTAAATTATTTGAGAATACTGGGGCAAACCAACATGGAAGAGGCACCTGCTTCTAGTCCTAAAGGAGAAGTGGGGAGGCCATGGGCGTGGGGCGTCCGCACGTGAAAGGTCTGGAGAGTCGGGCAGAGCAGTCCCCGTGGGAAGAGGGACCAGGAAGACGTAAGGAGGCTCCTGCCTGCGAGGGCATATTCCTGCTGTAGCCAGGCCAGGTCCTGGTTCCCCAACCGCAGGGATGTCCCCGGGGGATATCTTACCCACCAGGGACTCCCATGCCTTTGGATTAATGTGACTATTTGTGAATAAAATTAGAATATCCTAATTGTAGCTGATTTCTGAATCTCATTTTGAATGGAAGGGATATATTTGGATCTCTTTCCAACAACTTTTAATTTCTTGCTTTGGCTTTTGGGTATAAAATGAGCCAGATACAATATTGCAACCCAGTTGGATTTCCTTAGAAAATGAGGCTGAACACAGAAGGTAGTGACGGAACCTAAGAGTGAAGATAATTATAATGAACACTGTAATGGCCTTGTGAATTCAAAGCAAATTCCCTCTGCAGTCCACACAGCCCCAGGCTGTTTCCTGGCTGGGCCCTCCTCTGCAGGTGCAGCTGGAGCGGTGCAGGGCCCTGGGCCCTGGGAGGAGCAAGGGCAGAGCCGCTCTGGACCTCCTGGGACAGGCCAGTCTGAGCCACTGCCTCACGGGAGACCCGAAGAGCCCAGGCAGCTCCAGCCCTTCGGGATTCGGCAGGAAGAACACCTGCCACCCCTGCGCAGCAGCCCCTCTCCCATGGCATTGTGAACTCAGAGCTGTCCAGCTCTGTGTGCAGCCCGCACCTGAAGGGAAGGTGCAGGCCTTGGCCTCAGGAGCTAGGAGCAAGGGGCACAGCACAAGTGCCCTCCGTGACCCGTGGGTCTCAAAAGGGCTCCAGCAGCATCTCTACCACACAGATCTGCCTCGGGGCCCCTTCCCTGGGAGGCCCTCCCTCGGCTGCTGATGACCCCCCCATGGGGTCCCGTCCCTCTCACAGTACCGTCCCCTCATCAGGCCACGCTCCCGGAGGGTCAAGGAAACCCAGGGCCCAGCTCCAGGATTTCCCGGGGATTTCCTCCTTGTACTCTGGAGGCGGCTCCAGGCGGGGCTGGTGTCTCCCTCCTGCACCCCGGAACAGGCGCGGCGGTGCTCCCCAGCGAGTCCTGAGGGCGCGTCTCTGCCTTCTGCTGGGCTGCTGCTTGCTTCTGCTGCCTGCACTCCTGTGCCCACGAAGCAGCTGTCCCCAGGCACCACGCGAATGGAACACACTGCACCCTCTCCCCAGAGCTGTAGGTCCTGTGCCCTGCAGGCGACCGATGCTCCTGTGACCCCTCAGGACTGTTGCTGGCTATCAGGCCCACACAGTCCCCCACTGCAGGGACATTGCAGAAGTGTACCTGGCCCCTCCTTTCTGAGCTGACCTAGCCAGGCTGGCCCAAGAGCGTTACCTGGAAGGAGAAGTTTGTTCCATGGCACGTGCTGGCATTATGAACTGTTGAGAAACATGAGCAACACAATTCATTTCATTTTGTTGTCTAATGTCCCCTTCTCTCAATTTTGGAAACCAACAAGCCCGATTTACCAACAGAGTTTTACCCAGCCAGGGGCAGAGAGGCCAGAGGGCTGAGTTCACACAGGCTCTTGAATTTGCCCAAAGGGCTTTGCTGAGGGGTGTTACCATGGACACCTGCAGTGCGTTCTTGACCTATTGTGGGTAGGTGGCTCATATCAGCCTCTGATTCTGAGATTCTTAAATACAAATAGGCAGGAAGGAAAGGAAGCCACAACCCGTCTGTATTTACCTGAGAGAGGTGGGGAGGCCATGTCCTGTCCCCGGCCCGGGACCTTCAGGAGCCCACACTCACTCATGGAGAGAAAGACCCATCCAATTTACGGTCCAGGCCATAAAGCACCACCACCATTTACGATTTGGGACTTTATAAAATATGCCAGCAGATTTCCTAAATTGTTCCTGCTCATGAGAATTCGATAGCTGAATCTTGTAAGAGTTCTAGTTGCTTAAGGAATAGGCCTAAAAGGTCACTTTTTCATGGGCTGAGTGATTAATAAGACCTTTATTGCACTTGCTCAGTACTTCAGCTCAGAACCTCATGCACTGGCGGAATGATGATGGGGCCTGGCCTCGGGGGTTCTAGTGGATCACAAAAGGCAGAGTTTGAGCTCTTCCCTAGGCATCCTGGGAAGGGGCTCTGGTCACCTGCTCTTGCAGCAGGTCAGGGTCTTCCAGTGAGATAGTTGCTCTGTTTCTATTTTGCTACAAATCCCAGTGGAGCTTTCTCTTAAGGCTTGGGTCTACAAAGGGGCACATTTAACTGAGTAGCAAGTTCTAACTTGATCCTGTCAGTCCAGCTGAGTCCAGCAGGGACATTTCCCTGGGAATGTTTTCCTGGGCAGTGTCCTTGGGAAGTTGGAAGTTCCTATGCAGGAACCAAGGAGAGAAAGGTCCGAGGACCCTAAAACCTGACTCGGGTCTCAGAGTGCCCCAGGGCCCTCTCACATCCCTCTGTGAGTAGCCCATGGCCAGTTCCCAGCAGTAGGATCAGACTTGGAGACCCTGGGTGACCCTGGCCAGCTTGCATGAGAGCCCCTGGACTTGGACCCACATCATGTCGCAGTGAGGAAGAAATTCTCAGGCCGTGGCCCACACTGGCCTGGCCTAGTGCTCTCTACCTGCCCTGAGATGGCCTTCTGGCACAGGAGGTGGTGCCAGGCTGGTGCAGGCAGAGAGTGGCCCCTTTCCTGTGTCCCAGCTAACAGGGCAGGGTAGCTTTCCCTGGCAGTGGGAGGGACAGCCTGGCTCCCCTCTGTGCCCCATGGTTGGTCCTGTCTGGACCCTCCCTGCCCCAGGAACATGAGCACATGGCCACTCAGGGGCTGTGGCAGGCGCCAGGCCATGGCA
This sequence comes from Sciurus vulgaris, assembly GCF_902686455.1. Taxonomy (NCBI): domain Eukaryota; kingdom Metazoa; phylum Chordata; class Mammalia; order Rodentia; family Sciuridae; genus Sciurus; species Sciurus vulgaris. The sequence goes on from NC_136464.1 coordinate 2,221,266, forward strand.
CCTGCTGGAGGGCTGGTCCTCGTCCTGGAAGCGGCGTGGCTGAGCTGTGCAGAGGCGGCTGTGAGTCCCGCCCAGTGCTGTGTGCTCTGGGCCTGAGTCTGGGCTGGACGCTCGTCTGACCAAGAGCCTGACCGGGCTCTTCCGAGCCTCACCGTGTTGCCGATGAGATGAGGCGTGTTACAAAGGTAGCCCATAGTGCACGAATCCCAGAGTGCGAACCCCAAAGGTACAATCGCATTTAATTAATAAACTGGTTATTTAGAAAAGATGCGATCCTGCAATGTGCACAACCAGAAAGACGAGAAGTTATACCCGCCTATGTATGAGTTATCAAAACGCATAAATCCATTCTATTGTCATGAATAACTAATTAGAACAAGTTTTTAAAAATTAAAAAAGAAAAATAGAAAAAAATTTAAGAAAAAGAAAACAAATCACCCAAGTCCCATCCTAAGTGGCAATTTTTACTATTATTAGTGGGGTCTGTTTTCCTTCAGACCTTTTATTTCTCTAAAATTAGATTTTTAGGGGCTGGAAACGTAGTTGGTGGCAGGACACTGGTCTTGCAATGCTCAAGGGCCTAGCACTGCAAAACAAATTAAGATAAAAATACAGTTTAAAAAGTCAAAAGCAGAGATTTGTTATCTTCCAGCGTAACCAAGACAGAACTGCCGGTGAGCACAGTAGAGCCAGCGGCTTGTTCAGCAGACAGCTTCCTGAGGTTGAGCCTAATTTATAAATGTAGATTACACTCTTCATTAGCACAAACTGAGAAAACACTTTGATGAAGGCGTACTGTTCTATTTATTGTCAGTTTAAAACTCCTGCATTTTAATTTATTCTGTTACTTCCCAATGTTGCTACTTCAGTGATACTTGCTGATCATATAGATAGGTAGTCTTGAGTGTGTGTGAGTGTGTGCATGCGTGTGTGGAATTTGTTTCCTTTGGGCTGTAAACATTTGATCTATGTTACCAAATTGTTTTGAGAAGGTTGTTTAAATTCAGCTTATTCTCCCACCAGCGATGTTTGAGAATCCCTGAGACTGTGTTTTGCCAGCACTGAATACTAAGGGTGTCAATATTTACTGCTCGTCGCTTTAGAAGTCCCGCTGTTCTTCCTTCCCTTCCTGTTTCCTCTGGGCTTCTGTGGCCTGCCTCCCTTTCTCAGTGGAGCCTGGACTCTGGCTGTTAGTGTGACACCTCACTGGTAGCAGTTGTGCCAGCTCTAATGACCCAGCTGTCCCTTTGGGGACCTGTGACCTACCCACTGCAACTTCTGGATGGAATTGTACCTGTCCCTACTGCGAAAGTAATCCTCAAAAGCAAATGAAATCAGCTAAGAATGTCATGGAATAACTGAAATTTCAGGAAAAAAATGCTGAAATCGGTAAAATTTGGCAGTTCCTGTCCCCGCCCCCTCTGCTCACTTCTGCTCTTACCTGTAGTTCCCCTGGGCTCATGGGACTTTCTGCATGCTGATCACTCATCTCCAGGGGCACCTGTACCCAAGAAGGGATGGGAGTTGGTAGGTAGGACCTAGCTCATCCTCGGTTAGACAGGACTCTGTTGATTGGGGCATGTTCTCTATGGGTCGCCCACCTAGCTGGTGGTCCACTCAGGCCACCTGCTCCTCTATGCAGGGCTGCTCTTGGCAGAGCCGGGGCAGTGACCAGGGGCCCATCTTCCAGGATAAAGCCAGGCCTGACCCCTTGCACCAAGCCTGGTCGGTCCCTTTATCCTGGTATAGTCACCTTTAATCATCAGGACCCCGGAGTCAGAAAGAGAATAGCATAGCACATAGCACTGTGCTCCAGGAAATGGGCTGCTGAATCCTGGCATTGAAAGGAGCAAGGCCCATTTCCCACTCTGAGCCTGCAGTGGAGCCCAGGGGTGGGCTTCAATGCTGGAAAGACATGGAGCAGGTCCCCTCCTCAGGGGACCCCAGCCTCAACCCCCAGGTGCCTGGAAGCAGAGGCTGAGGGCTCAGGCCAAGGGAGAGTGGGGAACCCACTTCTGTGTGGTGGGTGACACTTCCACCTGCCCCAGGGGTCTCGGGGACACTCCAGAACCCCCGCCCGCCCTCTGGGAGGAAGGGCTACTGCATCCCTGAGCACAGTGGCCAATTTCCCTGATACCAGGGATACAAGAAGGGACAGGAGAGACAGGTGGTAGGAAAGGCAAGAAGGCCCAGCCATTGGCATGAGCTGGGCAGAGGCAGGAGGGAGGGGTCCAGTCAGTGACCAGGGCCCGGGCTCTCTTGGCAGCTGCAAGAACAGGTTGAGAAGTCCCACCATCTGCGTTTCTTTTCCTCGTGTTTTTAACGTGTCACAAATGCTGTCACGTGGGAGCCTCTCTCCTCTCTGCGCCTCGTAGACTCTGAAGGCAGCAATGTCAACGCCCCCGAACCGTCCCCACTGGGGTGCGGGCTGAGGGAAACAGCCAGCCCTGGAAGGGCCAGAGCCTGGACCGGAGAGTCAGGTTGCTCCTTCCGCAGGATATTCACACCTGGACAAGGAAGCACGACCTTGACTTTGACCAAGAGTTGAGATCCGGGGTTACTGTCGCCAGTTTAACATGCCAAGGAAGGGAGGGGTAGACGCAAGCTGCTGTGTGTCAAGTTTGGTGAGAGTCTCTGTCTGAAGTGAGGGGCCTGTGTCTGAGATGGAAACCCCTGTGGAGACCCTCTGCTCCTGTGTGACCTGGCTGGAAAGCAGCTGCTCTCCCTGGACACCCAGGAGGGCCCGTGCAGACAGACAGGTGGATGGCACGTGCATTTATACATGCACAGGAATGACTGTCCCCAGGTACTGGCCTCAGGTGGGAGCCAGGTGCCCCGATGACAGCACGCGGGGCTGGGCTGTCCCTGCCGGGATCTGCTCGGCTGGAGATCCACCCTCCAACACGCGACCCGCGACTCCCACCCTCTCCTCTGACTGTTAGACTCGCTGGCCTTTGTTGGTCCAAGATTGAAACAGACTGGAAAGAGCTTCTGGTTTTTTTTTTTTTTTTTTTTTTTTTTTGCGGTGCTGGGGATTGAACCCAGGGCCTTGTGCTTGCGAGACCAGCACTCTACCAACTGAGCTATATCCCCAGCCCTGGAAAGAGCTTCTGTAGGTGAGGAGATTAAAAAGTCGCACGCTTGCCCTGGAGGGCTGCTCCCCTGTCGCGGCCTGACCGCACTGTCACCCCGAGATGACTGGCACGGGCGCTGACAGGACTTCTGTCTCCACGCGTTTTAGCCACCTCTGAGTCCTCCCGACCACTTTACTAAATGGAATTCATGTGTCTTGAAGCTGAATTGTCCCCAGGAGCAACGCAAAATCCTTTTACCTCTTTCTGGAAAGGCCTTGGTGGAGCTGGATTGAAGCCAGAGCAGTTTCCCCTGGCTGTTTTGTACAGGGTCACCACCCGAGTGAGGTCTCTTTATGCAGGAAACCTCGGTCACCTTCCAGTGGGTGTGGCAGAGGCTCAACCGTCCCCAGTGGGGGTGCCAGGTGGCCAGGGCTCTGTGAGGGCTCAGGGCAACGTGGGGAGAGTCTCACGATTGCTGGCACCCTGACCGCCTCTGCACGCCGCTGGGAACACCTGCCCAGGGTCCTGAGCTCCAGGCCCGGGAGCTGCAGGCCAGCGCGCTCCACGCCAGCCGCCTCCGAGGTCTGGTAGATCCCTCATCCGCCTTCTCCTGCACCAGGCTTCCTGATATCCGGGGGCCTTGAAGCGTGTTCTCTGAATTCTCAGCACCCAGCATGGGACTGAGGCAGAGTTTATATTAAGCCGAGGTTTTTGAACAAATGAATTGTTTTTAAATGGCTTAAGCAAGTGTTTCCTTGCTTTGTCAGCTGAGTCCCGTAGCAGCAAACCCACCTGGATGTGGTTCCTCTCACACCTCTCTGAGAAAAAGGAGCCAAGGCTTCCTGCAGGAATGACTGGTTTGGGGCTCAGGCAGGGTCCATTCCAGCTGAGCCCGGAGCTCTGTGCAGAGCTGGAGAGCTTGGGGGGCTGGCAAAGCAGGGTCAGGCGCACACGTCAGCTAGGTAGGCACCCACAGAGGACTCCCATGGCTGATGCTGTATGTAGCAGAGCTGGATCGAGGCAGCAGGAGCTACACATCCACGTGCCCTCGTGAGGCAAAGAAACAGCTGCATGAAGGAGTGAACACGGAAGAATCCAAGTTACTATGTAACCTCTGCCCTCAGCAGAGCTTGCCCAGTGTGGACTGACTGTCCATCGCAGTCCGTGGTGTGGAATGGAAAGGGCAGGTAACCTGGCGGTGGAGACATGGACACCCCTCAGTCAGGTGATTGGGTCCAGGCACCAGTGCTGAGTGCCAGGCATGGCGGGGACCCCTGATATCATGCACTGAAGTGGCACACCAGCTCTGTGGTCTTCCTCCCAAACCCGTAACCTGGGACGGTTCCCGCCCAGGGGTTCCCGCCCAGGGGATCCCGCAGCACACCTGACCCGCCCTCCAAACAGCAGGTCATCAAAACCCAGGAGAGTCTGAGAAACGGATCTGGTGTGCAGGAGCCTAAGGAGACCTGAGACTGACTGTCCTGAGTCCTGAGCAGGAGAGAAGAGGAGGTGCGACCGGAGGGTCTGCACGAGGAGCTGGACTTTGTCAACAACGGTGGTCCTGACCCAGTGACAACTCCAGACCTGGGAGCGGGGCACGTGGGAGCCCCCTGCCAGCGTCCAGCAAATTTTCAGTAATGCCAAAGCTACCACAAAATGAAATCCTTTGCCTTAAACAATAACCCGCCTAAAAGATGCTTGATGTTCATTTAAATACCAGCTGACGTTCTGCCAGCCCAGCCTTCTTGCAAGGCATCACCCTGTGGTGACCTGTGGGTTCTGAGAAATGTCCTCTCTGTTCTCGAGACGGGGCTGCAGGACTCCCTCCACATAGACCAGGGCCTGCACACCGGGGCTCAGCCCTGGAGACTCCTGAGGAAGGAACGGTGTCACCAGTCTAGAAATTAAGTTCCCTAGTGTTCTGAGTATTGGTTTTCTTGGAATGTTCTCACTTCCCTACAACGCAGTGTCACTGAGTCTGCTGCGCTTTGACGCTGCATTCTTTTTAACCCTTGGTCACTTCAGCGCGACTCCAGCTCCGTATCTGATGCTAATACCAACTCCATTGAATCTCTCTCTCCAGGTGTCAGCGTTTTCTACTTGGGAGAAAGAATTGCACAAAATTGTGTTTGACCCACGCTATCTCCTGCTAAACTCTGAGGAGCGGAAGCAGGTAAGGCCGCGTCAAGCAGGAAGACAACTGCAGACACAGAGCTAAAATGACTGCCTGGACAGCTGCCTGCTGGTTTGGCTTTGCAGGTGGGGAGGGAGAGCCTGTGGTGAGGGCTGGAGCTCCCAGCTTCTGAACAGGGGTTGGAGGGGCAGGGCAGGGCTGTCTGGGAATCGTCCTTACCTGACCATCTGGACATGACCCATAGGAAGTACCCATATTCAAAGGTAAAAATGCAGATTTTGGAGAGCATCAACCATATTCCAGTGACTGCACTCAACGTGCTAAAGTCACCAAGCACGGAAGGTGAGTCGTATGAGGGTGACCAGGCGAGGTCCAGGGCCCACTTCTAGAATACGCCGTGGACAGCTGCTCTAGGAAGCGGGTCCCAGGAGAGGAGCCCGGAAGCTCTTTCAAAGACAGACTGGCCAGGGCTCTTCCCTGGCTTGTTTGTGGATGAGGTCACTGAGCCATCCGCCTCCAGGCTCACCAGGAAGATGGAGGGGCCAGCTGCAAAGAGTGGGGTGTGTCCTAACCAGGGAGAGGCTCGGGGGTCCAGGAGCAGGCCTGAGAAGGTCCTGGTGCCTGCTGAACGGCCCAGCTTTCTGTATCTTCTGTTCCTGTCCCGACCTGACAGCTTGCGTGAGGCCACGTCTTCCCTCCTGGCCTGGGCAGTGGGCCACTGAGACCCACGGCTGGCTGCAGAGGAGCCTCGGGGTCATCCTGGAGAAGACAGTCCCTTGCCACAGCCCACAGGGTCTCCTCTGGTGCTCTCAGACGGCAGTCTGGTCAAGACCCAGGGGAGGAGTGGGGAGACTGCCGTTCCATTTTCAGTCCCGTCACCTGCTCGTGAGGTCCCAGTGAGCAGACGCCGGAGATGGTGGAGCAGCCAGGCAGCGTCTCGGCACACTCCCGCCCTCTGGAGCCACCAGTCCCACAGTGGGCACGGGCGGCTCTGGGAGTGGGCGGCTCCTGGAGAGCCACAGGCCTTTCAGGAACTGGGAACAGATGACCTTTTAGCAGAGGTTCAATTTTGAGAAAGAAGCCCGTTCCAGTACTCGAGAGGTGCTGGGCCTGGCTCTGAGTAACGCTGCTGCCGTGAGCGGAGTTGGGATCGCGTGTATTGGAGTTCCACACTGACTCCCTCTCAGCCCTTCACTGCGTTGAGATGGGAGGCTCACAGAGGAGGGAGCCTGCGTTCGTGTGGCAGCCATGCCCACGCCTGGGGCGGCCACTGAGGCCTGCGGTCACTGCCTGGCGGCTTGCAGGCGCTGCTGTCTGCTGCTGTCAGCTCCCCTTGCTCTAAGTCACAGGTGTGTCTAGAGACCACCAGTCCCTCTAGTGGAATTTGAAGAAGGAAGGCCATCCCCACTCCTGAGAGGAAAGGCCTATGGAGAGGAGGCCTCTGAAGCAATTCCAGCTTGACGCTCAAGCCGTGTCTCCTAAAGGCCTGGAAGGCAAGGGCCCGGCTGCCGGCAGGTGGAGCAGCGTCAGGAGCAGGGTCAGAGCAGGGTCAGGAGCAGGGCCGCCATCTGCCCTCCAGACTCTGGAGATGCAGCCCTCCTGCATGACAGGCAGGGAGCAGGGAGGCTGTTCTTGGGCGGCCTAGTCGGGGTGTGGGGCAGGCCTGTGGCTACCTGTGCCTACCTGTGCCTACCTGTGCCTGGCTGGTGGGGAGCCCCGCCCTTGTCCACGGCCTGCAGACAGATCCAACGGGAATGCTGGCTCACACCTAGAGTCGTCTTTAGGGGAGAGCCTTCTAATGTACATGCAGGGCCTCCCAGAGGAGCTGTGGGCCCCTCCTAACATCCCACCACAAGGGCCTAGAAGGCCCAACGGAGAGAAGGAAGCCACTAGCAGACAGATGCTCTATAGCCACCAGGGCATGGCAGCCCAAGGGCTGCCACTGTGCCAGCAAGGAAGCTCGGCAGCTTGTATGAGCCAGGCACCGAGCTGGACTGTAAAAAGAAGCAGTGTTTGGGCCTCGTTCAGAAAGCACAGATTGACAATAAATAGTGCAAGCGTCAAGCACAGAATGTGCTGGGGGCCTACGTACCCACTACCTCCATGGGGAGGCCAAGGCTTCGGGCGGACCTCACCACCCTCCCTCCAGCAGGGGCTGTGGAGGAGAGAAAGAAAGCCCAAATAGAGAGCGGGGCCAGGGAGTGCCAATCAGGCCTGTTTCCATGGAAACGAGTAGTGTTCCACTTGTTCTCCGCAGAGCTCACAGTAACGAGATAATGGCCAATGTTATCTCTTTTAAAAAGTCATGCCCCACTTTGGATAAAACTGGTGTGATTTGTTAGGAGGAAGAAATCCTGCTACATTAAATTATAGCAGCATAAATAAAGCAACTGAGAAAAGGGAGAGACAAGAGAGAAAAGTTTGATTGGATGGATAAATGGTTCCAGGCAGAGAGAGGTGCAGGTGTTTTGTGGGGGCTCTGACCCCACAGCCGGCCAGCCTTTCTACCCAGATTTAAAATTAATAGAGCAAACTCCGGCCAACGATGGAGCCACATGCTTTTATCTGGATGATAACCCTGCCTTCACCTCTTTTATTAGTTTGCATCAGAAGGTGATTGGACACCATACCTTATTATTTGGCTTGAAGTAGAATTAGCCAGTCAGATTCTTACTTGATATATAGACACCGGCTCTAAGTTTAAGCCACATGCGTGGACGTTTCCCTTGGCTGCTGTGACCTCAGGAGGTAGGTAACATTTTGTACTTAAATCCCATCAGGGTTTGCCATTAAAGGTGGATCTGAACCAGTACGACAGGGTGGAAGAGAGCCAGGCCAACTCACCCGCTGGTTCAGCTCCACTCACAGCAGGGCCGCAGGACCAGCAGCAGGGCAGGCCCTGGGGTCCGACCCCCGGCCTGCACGGCTGGTACAGATGTGCTGGTTATCAGCCTTGAAGGACTGTGTGGTTTTTTACTGATGTTTTATTTATATTTGCATAAATAAATAAATTGCCTCTGGGTTTTTTTATATTCTTGAGATTTTGATATCATTAGGAATGAAATGACTTTGTCCCCTCCCTGCCAACTTTGTAGTCTGTGACACTTTTCTGCTGTTAGCACAGTGAGTGGCCTTATTTAAAAGGAGGAGGCATCTATGGACATGGCAGAGGGGTTTCATCACTTCATGTGGCTCCCGGTTTCTGAGAGAAAGTACCTGCCGTCTTGAGTGGATTTGCCTGCAGACAGGATGGGCAGGGTTTCCTTGGTCAGCATCTGACCACCTTCCTGGCCCAGCAGGGGTCTGGGCAAGTGCAGTCAGGCCTCCCTGTGCTCATCTCCACACGGGGCCAGCCCAGCCTGGGTGCCCCTGCCCGCCTCAGCAGGGAGTGCTGGTCCACATGGCCTCCTCATGCCGGCAGCCCCCTGCAGGAGTGGGCTTCTCAGAGACTGGAGGCTGGGCTTCAGAGGGCGTCAATGTCCTCTCTGTTCACAAGATAATGTCATCTTTGGAGAGTCAAGGATCAGCAACCTTGTCTTAGAAGGTGACTACAGATGCTCGGTGTCCCCTGTGTCACGGGTGCCCGTCAGTGCCCGTCAGTGAGGGGAAGGTTGACAGGCCTACTCCAGAGACGCACGCTGAGGTCTTCGGAGAGGGCCACGAGCGGCTCCTGGGACCCTGCTGCAGGCCCAGCAGTGTGACCCAGAGGTGGGCATGTGTGGGGAGAAGCGCCCCCAGGTGGGAGCGCGCCTGCAGAGTGGCTCTCAGGCCCAGCCGCGAGGAGGGGGTGGCCTGCCCGGGGGCTCCGTTGCTCATGTGCAATTCCATGATGCTTTTGCATGTGTGTTTCAAGATATTTGAACAGTTTGTCAAGACAAGAATAAAAGAAGAATACAAGGAAAAGAAAAGCAAATTGCTGCTGGCCAAAGAAGAGTTCAAAAAACTCCTGGAGGAATCTAAAGTGTCGCCCAGGTAGGCGGGAACGGCTCACGGTGTCTTCCGGGGCTGGGAGCGGGTAAGGATCACAGGAGGACCTCAGACTCTGCTTGTCCAGCCCCGTGACCTAACCCTCCGGGACCCTGACAGTGCTGACTTTAAAGGCCTGTGGGGAGGAGCTGACTCCTGCCAGGTCATGGTGTGGCCCTCCAGGCCTGTCAGCCTGTGTTCACCAGCTGTGTCCTCCCCACACATAGAAAGCCCAAGACCTGGGCTACCCACTGGCAGGGAGTCTTGAGACCCAGGTGACAGTGCCGAGCAGCCCCCACGCCAAGCCCCCCATCCATTCTGACCACTCAGCAGAGCCCATGTGAGGGTCAGCTGAAGACCAGCAGGGCAAGTGACCTGTGGGGACTTGGTCACCAAGGCTGCCTAAAATATAAGTAGGCAAAGAAACCCTCAGGAGAGTGGGTGACAGCACGGGGAAGCAGTCAGCTCGGTTCTTTAAAGGCGCCGAAGCAACTCGTCTTTCAGAAGTGAGCCGGGCCCCTTTCAGAACCAGAGAACAGGGCGCTTAAGTACAAAGACTCGATTCCAATGCGTTTTTATTTTAGATTGGCAGACGTCGATTGGTACTTGAGATGTAGGCTCCCACGTTTGGGGTGGGGTCCACGGGGACAATAGCTGGGTGACTTGGGTCAGTGTTGCCTACACAGCCACATAAAATGCCTCCCCCTGCGCAGGGCAGACGCCTTCCAACAGGGAGGTGGGCCAGCACGGGGCGCCATCTGAGCGCCCGTCCAGGAAAGCAGAGCTGCCTGCGGCCTGTGCCTCACGGCTCCCTGTGGTGCCCGCAGCGTGAGAAGCCAGTCCCCAATGAGTGGCTGAGGGAGGGCAGAGAAGCGAGGCCAGCCCTGACACCCACACAGCCGGCGGCCTAGCCCGGCCAGCAGGCAGGTGCTGGACCTGCACCTGCTTCCGTGTCCTCACGGGAAGGGGCGTGACCACACCGACCTCAGGACCCCAGGGACCACATGAGGTGCTGCAGGGCCCACCAGTGCTGGGCAGCAGCGGGTGCTCGGTGCACGGCAGGTCACGGTCACTGCACTGCTGCTGCGTCACTAGAGACCCTCAGCAGACGTTAGCCGTAGGCCAGGGGGCGCCTCTCCCAGGGCAGCCGTGCAGCAAGTGGAAGGATCACACACAGCACACACACGTACCGTGCATACCACACACACGCACCACAAATGCACCACACATGTACCATACGTACCACACACACACACCATCATGCATAGGCACAATGCACACACCACACACACACACATACACACATATGCTATACATACACATACCATACATACATACCACACACACACCATCATACACATGCACAATGTAGACACCACACACACATACACACACACACCATAGGCACCACACACCCTGCACACATGTGTACACACCCCATGCACGCCATACATGCACACATACATATACCATATACACACCACACACCGTACATAACACACATACCATACATGCCACACACATAGCACATGAATACACACACATTCATATACCCCATACATGAACACTCATACCACACACAGACCACACATACACACACCATACTATATACCACACACAAAATTGGAACAAAGTGATGCAAATTAGGAATTAATCTTACTTTTAAAATGAGGTTGACTTGTCTGTGGCTTTTAAATAAATTTGCTGTGTATATTTAAAAGGCACAACTTGACCTATAGGATTCTTAAAAACAGTACGCAGGCTCCTATAGTGTAGCAAATCAACATGCCTTTCAACTGCACTTGGCATACATTGTCGGTATAATTAGAAAGCCGTGTTTTGACTTTAAAAGCAGCCAAGCCCTCAGTGTCCCCAGCCTTTCCTGGGTCTTCTCTACCTGTCTCCAGCTGTGTCATCAGCATCCCAGTGACACACACACAGGTTGCTGCTCTGCTGCTCTCGCTGTCCCCAGCTTCATGTTCAAGATGGCAGGTCAGACCCACTGCCCATGAGCATGGCCTCGCTGGCCAAGGCTGGCCTCCTCAGGTCTCCCCCAGAGGACTCCACCTCACAGTCTGGGTTCCCTGATCTCTGAGTGTCTGGGTCCCCTGATCTCTGAGTGCTCCTATGCCAGCGTGCCACCCTCGGCATGTTCAGTGGAGAGCAAACCAGGCAGCAGTGCCCCACTGCCACGGGCAGGGCCGAGTCCGTTGGCCATTAAGGTCGAACAAGATCTCAACAGTGACCAAGGCCACACAGGGGGTTCCCAGCTACAGGGCCTCTGGAGAGGGGAGTCCCACAGAAGGCATGCTGACCCTGGCTTCTAATGAGGTGTGGGCAGCAACCAGGGGAAGAAAGAGGGAAGGGTGTGCCAGGCAGATGGAACAGCATCTGCAAACCCAGCAGCGTGTAGGAGCACAGTGGGCGCAGAGTGAAGCCCACTTGGAGGCGCAGCAGGGATGGCAGAGCCCAAGTCATTCTGTGGAGACAGGGCTGGGGAGCCATGTCTGGGGCCCACTGGGTGATGCCCAGCGTGGGGAGCAGGTGCAGGAGGCCACTGCTTCTCTGTCAGCTGGTAGCTCTGCAGGTGCCCTGTCCCGTGGGGCTCTCTCTGTCTCGAGTCAGGCTGCCTGTCCCTTGTCCCGTTCAGGGAAACCAGGGTTCATGCTCAGAATGGCATCTCTGCAAACTCTTTCTTGCTGGGCACAGCAGCACTTGCTCTAATCCCAGAAAGTTGGGAGGCCGAGGCAGGAGGATTGGAAGTTAGCAACTTAGTTAGCAAGGTCCTAAGGACTTGGCGAGACCCTGTCTGAAAATAAAACATTAAAAAGGGCTGGGGATGGGTCTCCATTGGTTAAGTGACCTTGGATTGAATCCCCATTCCAAAAAAAAAAAAAGAAACTCTTTCTTTTTCAGGACCACATTCAAGGAGTTTGCAGAGAAGTACGGTCGGGATCAGAGGTTTCGACTGGTTCAGAAAAGAAAGGACCAGGAGCATTTTTTCAACCAGTTTATACTTATCCTCAAGAAACGGGACAAAGAAAACAGACTTAGACTACGGAAAATGAGATGAGTCTGTGAAAAATGCACTAAGACCCCAGGCAACCGGGAGCGTGGCGAGGGGCCAGGCGGAGCGCGGCCGGCCGGGGCCTCCGCACCCCGGCCTCCGCGGGGCTCCTTCTCAGAGGATTACTGTTTCATATTGAAGCTCTCTCTTTTGTACGATGTTCCGAGTTTGACACATTTCTAATTGCCATGATACGTTGATTCCTTAATTGTTTAATTATGCAAATTACTTGTAATATACACAAATTATAAACCCTCTGCAGGTTTGTAACTAAGGAGAAACCATCTATAATAATCTTGGGGTGTTTTCTTCATGGAAAAGGTTATTCGAGACTGCTCGGGCACCTTTGCAAGTTGCTCCGCCCTTCGGGGTCTCCCTGGTGGAAGGAAGTCCCCTCGCTCCAGTGCCCCTCAGTCTCTGTCTCGTTTCTGAGTAGTAGAATAGGGTTTCATCACTCATCATAGTGACCAGAGAACATTCCACGCGTGGACCACGCACCGCCTGTGTTGGCCCCGGGTGACTGCCTTTTCCTCCCTGAGGGGCATCTGGGCCAGAGGAAGGGAGCCACGCTGGCCGTCAGAGGCCCTACGACAGAGAATTATTTTGTACAAAATCATCATATGAATATTTGAGTTATTTTTATTGTATGCCCAGAGTTTGCATGAGATTTTTCTCATCATCTTTGTATAAAAATTTTAAATTTTTTTTAATTAATAAATATTTTAAACCAGAGTGTTTGTGTGGCAGAGATTCCCATCATAGTCTGAAGCAGGAAGTGTATCAGCTAAAGACACCCATCTCGGAAGACCCGGGTAAGAACGGTGACTCACTGAGACCGGCAACTCTGCAAGCTCACCTGCGCTGGGCGGGGTGGTGAGACGCGTCTGTCAGAGACTGCACGTCTGGTTATGTCCTGAAGATTGATGGAGGTTCTCCTGTCCCCAGTGAGCGGCGGCGGCCCTTCCCCGGGAACATGCCCTGGCCTTCACTCGTGGGCGGTAGGTGTCGCCTTCCAGGTGGGCGACTCCAGCAGGCCCAGGGCCGGGGCTCAGGTTCAGGTCAGTGAGTGAGCTTGCCCAGGCCACAGCTCTGGCGGCGTGGCAAGAGCCAGACTTCCAAGGAGCCAGTGCCAAGGCAGGAGCAGTCGGGTCCAAGTGAACTAGAAACCGCCCGTCACTTGAACAGGGACTTCCTGATGGAAAGAAGTCTCAGCCTCCCGGGTGACAGGAGCGGGGACTGGTGAGATCAGATAGCAGCACGTAACGCAGGACCGACAGACAGAGCGGCCCTCCCCGTGGGTCTCAGCGAGCTCAGCAGAGGCCCCACCTGCCCACGCGCAGCCTTGGCTCAGCGTTGGTGCCGGGAGCCTGCTGGATGTCTTGGTGGGAGGCCACCTTGCTGGTGCACTCCTGGGTGCCCCTGGCCCAGGCAGGGTGGCTGCCAGGGGCCTCAGGGTGGGCTGGAGGAGCTGCGGGGCCCCGGGGTCTGCACATAGGCGAGGCCCCTCCACCAGGGAGGGTGCCATCTGAGGGCCACTGTTGGCGAGCCGCCCCTACCAGGGCAGCAGCCTGGCCACAGAGCAACTGCTGCAACCTGATGGGCTGTACCAAGCCGGAGCTCATCCACCAGCCTCAGGTGGGGGCTGCTCTACCAACAGGTGGGGGTTGGCATCTACCAACAGAGGAGGGGTGTGCAGACAGATCAGCAGCCCAACCTCGCCAGAGCTGGCTCCACTGGCATGGAGCACGAGAGTGGCCTATGGCTGAAGAGAAGGGGTCTCTCTGTGCAGGGAACCGAAGCAGTTCTGTGAGCCATGTCCTCCGTGCTGTGGCAGGAGGCAGGAGGCGCTGAGGTGTGGACAGGGCCGAAGGAGGCTGCTCGCAATTTAGAAGCCTGAGACTGGAAGGGCGGTGCTGTTTTCTGTCGCTAAAACAAAATACCTGAGACTGGGCGATTATTACAGTGAAGAGGTTTATTAGCTCACAGTTCTAGAAGTCCAAGAGTTCTGGTGAGGACCTCATGGCAGACGGGATCACAGTGGCGGGAGAGAAAGGGACAGGGAGCGATGGCATGGTGAGGCAGGTCAGAGAGTGGGGAGGGTCCGTCGTGCCTGCCTGAAGCAGCTGGCAGCAGGAAGTACCTGGGTCCCATGAGCACTGCACCAATGCCTTTTACGGGCAGGGCCTCAGTGACCTAATGTTATCAACTGGATCATGAGTGTCCCCAGAGTCCCCTGGGCTAAAGCTGTGGTCCCCAGTGCCTGGCACTCTGGGGAGGGGAGGGAAGCTGGGGTGCTTTGAAAGGGGTGTTGGGTCCCCAGCCCTTTCTGGTCTTCCTCATTTGCTTCCTGGCTATCATGGGTGAAGACACCTCCTTTGCCACCTGCCCCGCCATGGTGTGCCACCTTTCCCCAGGACTGACAGCAGCCAGCCACCCAACCCGGGAGTGAAAGCTGCAGAACTCTGAGCCCAAATAGCCTTCTTCTTGTAAAGAGCACCATTGGGTGTTACAGTGGTGGAAAGTCACCCTGCACGCCTGGCGGCTCTCCTCGGAGAGGCCCCACCACCTCTGCACTGCCCCCCGGGCCAAGCTCCCCACAAGTGAAACTCCTGGGGGACACGCTCAGCCACGTCCAGCAGAGCAGCTGGGGTGACAGCGGGTGGGTGGAGAGGTGGTGTCCATGCAGTCGAAGGGTCAAATGCCAGGGCTCACGAGAGGAGTCCTGGTGCCTTGGCCACGTCTTTGCTCAGCACCTCGAGGCTCAGTTAGTGACCAACACAAAGCAACTCTGGTGTCAAGGACGCAGGGACACCTGAGCTGGGCAACACTGCTCACCAAGGCTGGTGTGGCTATGGCCCCTGGGCACCCTCTGCAGGCCAGTCACTTGGGATCCTCACTGCACTGGTGGGACAGCAATTCTAACTAAACACCCCTCAGGGTCTGGAACTGCTTCTTCCTCTCTACATCCGCCACAGATGGAGGTAAAGGAAGCCTCCATCGCCATGGCTCCCAGCCAGGGTCTTTTTCAACCAAGGACTTCATTATAGGAGAAAGTGGCCGCGGCCATGAGCTCATGGCCAGTAATGTCCCCACACACCCTGTCTCTCAGACACAGTTGGCTCCAGAGTCTGGAAGGGCTGAAAGGTCCTGGACACAGGAGGCAGGGTGCTGTCCTGTGGGACACGGCACATGCCTTAGGCCAGTACAGATATTCCCCTGGACTCATGGCACAGGGCTCTGGTCACCACAAAGCACAGGAGTGGCCTCCTCATTGGTGACCGAACTCGCCAGTCCACTTCTGGAGCTTTAGCTTCCATCTCACAAACCAGGGCTCGGTGACTTTGAAGAACTGTGCTGTCTTGGTTCCCTTGAGGTCTGGGATGGCTTCCTGGCCCCTTAGGCTCTTCCTGGCCCTGAAGCCACAGGTAGAGCTGACGGTTGCTGCGCGGCCTGGGACAGTGTGCAAGCTGGTTCCTGCTGGAGACAGAAGCACATCCAGAACTTCAGGGGTTTGCCAGCACTGTTGGCCGGGCTCTTGGTGCTTAGCGCTGGCCAAAAGGAGGCTCACGGACTCCTGGCGTCAGGAGCAGCAGAGACCCAGAGCATGGGTGTTTGAATCACTACTCGGCAGAGCTGGGGGTGGCCAGGAGATGCGGGGTACAGGCTACAGCTGAGATGTCTTCTGGGTTTTTCTGAAGTCTCTCCCTGGCCCTGGAAGAGGCCCTGTGGGTGACATTTGTATGGTCTTACCTTGGTCAACTCCCTGTACCCCACCTGTCCCCATTACTTCATGGGGTCCTCGCCCACTGCTCTGGGTTTCCTGTGGGTGGCTGGGCTGCCTGAACTGACCTCACTTCACAGTGACCTGGTCAGGGCTGGACTTTGTCCTGTGAGGGAGGCAGATAGAGCCTTCCAGGGGGAGGCCAGGCCACACTGCCATCCTCTCTCGGGGTCCTCTCCCAGCACTTCCTCCCTGCCGGCAGCTGTGGGGTCACCACACAGCGAGTCCGGGGCCCTTCGCTTCTGGCTTTCCCTGGGTCTGCAGCAGGAGAAGCAGCAGGAAGGGGCTGGATGGTGGCTCCCCAGAGGGGAGGCTGCTGCCTTCAGCACGGACCCCTCATCTGCCACGTCAGCGTTGCCATCATCGCCCTTGATGGTGGCCACCATGTGTCCACACTGCACACAGCCATGCTCGGACTGGCACAGCAGGGGGACGTGGGATCTGGTGGCTGCAAGCTCTGCCAGGTCAGACCGTCTCAGCTCTAGGACTGCACAGTGCAGGGTCCCCACGAAGCCTCCCGCTGCTTTCCTCCTTGTCCAGGGTCCAGGGAGCTTACGTTTTTGTGCACAAAATCACGATCGTGGTTCTGAGTACGTAAGCTAGAGGTAGAAGCTGGACAGGAGACCCTGAATCCACATCTCCATCCATGTTCGTACCTGTCTGTGATCCGTCGGCACGCTGAGAGGGAAGGCGAGCTGGGTACAAACAGGCAAGCCCTCCCGCTGGAAGCCCAGCTCAAAAGCATAGGATGAGGGCCAGCTTTCACTCCTATTCCTACTCCGAGGGTTGCAGATGTGATCAGACATTTTTTGGGTCTTCTGTACGTATACAAGGCATTATCGAAAAACAACAGACCATTTGAAAGAATTTAAAATTACAATTTTCTTCAATTTTTGCATGCTATGTTATTTTAAATGCCACTAATGTAATAAGGATATACTCAGTGGTAATCTCCAAACTGGTAAATAACAAATAATAAATATCCTCCCTAGAGTCAATCAGCTAGGACCACGCCCAGGCACAGCATGCAGGAGCGTGTTGGAAGAGGGATGTCTATTCTGTCCTTGACGCTGTGTCCCAACCTCCCCTTCATGCTGCCTCAAGTGGAAGCCTCAGGATGTGCCCTGGACTGGGTCCCACCTGTGACCCCCCGTCCGGGTGGCCTATGGCTTTGTCTCACTGACCCTGACCTTATCTCTGCCCTTTCCCTGGACTCGGCTCCTCTAGGTCTGCACTGGGGCCTCTGTTTAGAGTTCCTAACTGAGGTGCCCCTCCTTCACGTCTGTCTGAGGGGTTTCAGCCGCTCAGCGTGATGCCAGCACTGTCCCTTCATGGTCACCTGGAGCTCCTTGCACAGCGCAGACAGCCCTTGGGGACCTCAGCCCTCAGCTCAGGGTCCTGTGAGGACACAGTGCCTGAGCCCTGGGCCTTATGGTCTTGAGTGACGTCAGCAAGGATCAGGCTTAGGAGGCAGCCACGGGCAGGCTGGGACAGGCACTCCCGAGCAGGCCACGCACTTATTTCCTCCCCACTGCTCACCGCCCACCCTTGTCTTTCCCGGTGCTGCTTCGTCATGTGATCTGCTCCAGCAATCCACTGAAATAGAGAAAGTTGTTCATCTGCATTTTTCCCAAATACTTTAACTTTACTCCGCTTGCGTTTCCCCATCAGGCAGGGAGTGTGTAATTCCTCAAGGCCTGGTGATTCACCAGGTGCTGTCGGATCCTGGCGTGGAGTCCGTCTGGAGGCTGCTTCTCATAGTTGGTGGGCTCCACTTACACAGTGGGCAGGGGCCACCAGGGACTGAGTGGTATGGACAGAGGACGGCACCAGGGTGGGGCCCGGGGAGGAGAGGATCTGACAGCAGAGTCTGAGGCGACAAGATTGTTTCCCTGCCAGGCTGGAGTTTCATCTGGTGTGAAGATGGCTCCTCCCTGCTCCCCTGCTTCCCGAGAAGCAGTCGCAGTACCCTGACACAGAGTCTGTGATCCTCAGAGCAGCACGTGCTCAGTGTGCCGCTGTGGGAGCCGCGTAGGGGGCCCTCCGGGACACGGGGCTCTCCCCAGGGGCAGGCCGGGGAGCTGAAGTCGCCTCATGTGCCACAGCACACACAGCTCTGCTGGTCTTTTGAGGGAGGGGCCTGCTCCCTGGATCTGTCCCGAGAGCGGAGGGCGGGTTCAGAGCTGCACGAGGCGCCAGGCCAGGCCCTGCTGCTCTCTCAGGACGCCTCTCTTGGGGCCGCCGCGCTGTGAGGAAGCCCAGCTGCACGGGCCGGCCACATTCACGCTCCAGTCCCCAGGACAAGTGGCACCAGCCGGTGAGCGGGTGTGAGCCTGGGAGTCTAGTCCCGGTCTTTGAGAGACACCAGCGGACACCCAGGGCACCAGAGGTCGGCCTGGCCCAGTCCCAGCTGTGAGCAAGCCAAGAGCTGCCACTGCGTCTCAGGGGCATTTGGTGTGCAGTCCCTGTGGCTGGAGCCCACCCCCGTTTCAAATGACCATGACCCTTGATCTGTAAAGAACCCAGGACTAACCTTGGTCAGTAATTTCCCAGGAGCTCTTCTGGCAGACTGGACTGAGCACCCTGCCCTTGCTTCACAGGGTCCCTCTGCTGTCCTCTGAGGTGACTTCCTTCACCGCCCTCTCTACACGGAAGACCCCAGGGTTTCGGAAGCAGACGATCTGTCACAGTCCCTTGATCCAAAGTCTGCAAACCTCTGCCTACAGGATACTCGTGGGTCACTGCAGCAGCTAATGTCTGCATTCCTTTTCCATGGGGTGGGCCCTTCCCACAAGTCCCTGGCCCCTGAGGCCCGTTGGCCAGTTCTTGCCCCTGGACAGCAGCTGGTAGCTCTGTTGGTACTTTCCCTGCCCCCCACTCTCCCGCACCCCAGAGTGCCTGCTCTCCCTGGCACACCTCTTCTGCAGAGGTGTGGCCCCTCACAGTGGAGTCCAGTTGGACAGGTTGCTGGTCATTCTCAGCATGACTCTGGGCATCTTATCCCTGATTCGTTACTGTAAGTTTATTTCATGTTTAACTTGGGAACAGTTATGGGGGCATCTCCACATCCGGCCCCTGTGTGCCCTTCCATCCCACAGGACCCGATCCCGTTGGTCAGGATGTCAGTAGCCATTGAGGCCAAGAAAGCCCATGAGTGGCCTGGAATGGCTGGATGCTCTGTGTGGGAAGCCCCAGCTGGGAAACGCGCACTGTGGCTCCAGTCCTGCTCTGAAACCCCCGTGCACTGGACAGGAGGCGTCAGGCCCATGAGCTGGCCTCCTCGTGGACGTTGACACGGGTGCTGGAGTGTTCAGTAGTTTGTGTCAGGCGGTGCATGAGCTTGCAGTGCTGGCCAAGGCCATCCTGAGTGATGAACCGCCTTCCAGCCCAGTCCCTCGCCCAGCGCTTGCAGCCCACTGTGACCTCAGCGTGCAACCCACAGACAAGAACAGCCGCCGTGGGCTCCGAGGCCTTGCTCCTCCATGCATTCCAGTTTGTCACCAGGTGACTCTTGCCAAAGCCCCGGGCAGGCCCTCTGCTCTGGGCACCGGTGGGCTAACCCAGAAGCAGAGACCCAGCACACACAGAGTGCGCCCTGGAAATGAGCAGCTGAGCCGGCTTCCTCTGCCTCCCACCCCGCCGTCAGGCTCCGCCCACAGTCAAGAGGCACCTGCTGCTCCTTTGCCCCAGGATGCCCCCAGCCACCCTTCTGAGACACCAAAGGGGACATTTTAGGAAAGGTTGAAGTTAGGCGTTTTCTCTGGGCCCCTGGAATTTGGGGAGTAGCAGAGGGAGTTTCGGGGGTGCAGTGGGGGTTTCTCCATGAGCAACTGCAATCTCACATTCCTATTTCACCACAGTTCTTGGGGGCCCAGAGGAATCCCCAGCTGTCTTGATTCGGGATGGCCGTGTGGGTCCCTCTGCAAAGGTCAGTCCTCGGTGTGCAGCCTCTCCGCTGCGCCTGCTTGGGGCAGGCTCTGGCTGGTACCCATGGACAAATCGCTGTGAGCACCAGCTCCTGTTCCCGACATTGTAGATGCCCTCCTGGGGAGCGTGGGGCTCCCCTCTTAGAGCGCTGCTCCCCAGAGGCGGGGCCTCACAGTGGCAGCCCTGTGCCCCATGCAGCGCCCACCAGCGAGCTCTGTGCTCCTCACAGGTTAGTCCTCCTCCTGGATGGCTCCTCCTCGGGAGGCTGAGGCAGGAGGATGGCAAGTTCACAGACAGCCTCAGCAACCTAGCAAGGCCCAAGTAACTCAGCAAGACCCTGTCTCTAAATTTAAAAACATTAAAAAGGGCCGGGATGTGGTTCAGTGGTTAAGCACCCCTGGGTTCAATTCCTGGAACCTCCCTCCAAAAAAGGCTCACTCCTGGGGATGTCCCCTGTCCTCCAGAGGTCCAGCACACTCATGGGTCAACCAGCCTTGCTCGCCTGGTGGGGAGGTCCCAGACTGCAGGCTCCCACTAGCTTCCTGGCAAAAACCAGTCCGTCTGGGGACAGATGGCTGAGACTCTTGAACATGCAACTTTGCCATTTTCTGTTTCTACATCTGTGGCAGAACTGGGAAGTAGTGTGCAGCCAGATCCCCCACTTTCACAAACAGACCTGGTGCCCTTGTGCTCCATGGTGGCCAGGGACCCTTTATGTCCACTTCATATACTCTCAATAGAGGCCAAGAGACTCGGGCCTCATGTCCCTGGACTCCTGGGCCCTCTCTGCATAACCGCCTCATGCTGGCTCTTCCTGTGACCAGGTGGATGGCAGGTGTCCTTGTGTGGATGCCCATGTGGGGCCAGCTGTTCATTGAACGCTCCCCGGGCCTACCAGGCTACGGGACACCTGCTGAAGGTCACGGGTGAGGAAGAATCTTAACCCTGGCTTCTGTCTTCTCCTTAAGACCCCTGTGCCCAAATCCCTCCTCTCCCAATCCAACACGGCCTCCTCCAGAGCTTCTGTCTACTGAGAGGGCTGAGAACAGAGACGCCCGGCCAGGGCGCTGGGCGCAGATCCCGTCCATGCAGCCCAGCTTCAGTCCCAGCATGCTGCTCATAAGGCCACAACCCTGCTGCTGGGGCACAGCGTTGTCCCCCTGTTCCTTCCACTAAGCGGGCAGCTGCTCACCCCACCTCTGTGGGTGCCTGGCACAGACTGGGCATCAGAGGATCCTGCAGGGCTCAGGCAGAAGGACCCTTGTGCCATGCTTTGTGCCTTTTGATGTCCTCTGCTCTTTGTGACCTGCCACATTTCCTGGGAGGTCAGAACTGCAGGGGTGACGCTCGTTGGACCCGCACATGTCATTCCTGCACCAGCTGCGGTGGTCTGCCCCCTCTTCCACAATAGACCCGGCCTGGCCACCCCACCCATCCCAACAAGCAGGTAAGCAACAGGTGGAGTTGGGACTCAGGTCGGCCACTTGGAGTGAGAAGATGTTCTACATGAACTTTACTTTGTTGGAAGACTTCTCAGGTATCAGAGAGATAGCTATCCCCTTGGGGTTTTGTGCCCTGGAGGGCAAGGGCTGGGATCAAGCTCTGCATGCCTCAGCCTGCTGGTTGAGCTTCTGCAATTGAGATAGCACCATTTACCCTGGGTTGAGCCAGCAGAGCCAAGCTCGGCCCCACTGATGTGGATATGGTATATGTGTGGGGCCAGGGCCTAGGTGTGTGTGCACACTTTTGTATGCATGTGTGCGTGTGTGTGTGTGTGTGTGTGTGTGTGTGTGTGTGTGACCCCCCAAAGCTCTAAAATAGTCTGTCTCTCTGTCTCTGTGTTATGGTGGGGTTTACATGTGAGGTGTCCCCCGAAAGTTCATGTGTGAGACTGTGCAAGAGGGTTCAGAGGGGAAATGATCAGGTTACGGGAGGCTCAATCTAACAGTGGACAAATCCACTCGTCTGGTGACTGTAGGCTGGTGGGGTGTGATGGAGGAGGTGCCCCTGGGGCCTGCCCCTTTGGGGTATGCATTTTGTCCCTGGTGAGTCTCTCTCTCTCCCTCTCTCTCCCTGCTTCCTGATTGCCTCGTCCTAAGCTGCACTCCCGTCTACCCTCTTCCGCCATGATGTTCTGCCTCACCTCAGACTCAGCAATGGAGTCAGCCCTCTGTGGACCAAGGCCTCTGAAACCAGGGACGCCAAAGAAAATTTTCCTTCTCAAAAATAGTTCTTGTCGGGTCTTGTGGTCACAGAGTGAAGTCCACTAAACGCTGCCCTCCCCCACCCCTCCCTCCTGTTCGGGGGCCCTTCCCCCACACGGCGCAGCTCACAAAGGGAACACAGGAAGCATGGCAGCTCCTGACCTCCTGCAGCGCTGCCTGGAGGTGTCTGTTCTGCAAGCCCTTCCGACGCACGCTGCCCCTGGGACGGGGCCTTGGCCCTGCGCAGCCGTGGTCGGGAGGATGATCTGTACCAGAGCAGACAGAAGTCAAGGAAATGAAAACGAACGGGAAGCTCCTTCCCAAGAGGGCAAATCGCTTCTCCATGCTTTCAGAGAGAGAGTGGGTACGGGCTTCAGCGGGATCTTGCTTGATTCATCTGCACGTCCATCCAAGATGGATCTCTCCATTTTAGTCCCCTAATTCCTCCTGTGAAGTCCCAAAATGTGGGCGTCCCAGATGTTCTTTACAATAAATCACCTCCTGGCGAAAGTGTGCTGCGGAGTGAATCATTTTTACTACCATCCCAACTTCCTCCCCGCTTCCAACACTCGCACTTAATAACAAACTCAGGGATCTGCGCCCTCATTTTTTGGTCGCTCAGGCTGACAGAATTGAAAGGCTCTCGATTCAAATGAGCTTGCAAAGGTGCTGTCTCTACTTTATCCTCCCTCACAGGAATGCAAAGACGGACAGCGAGCCACTCCTGGTACCAAGTGAGGATGTGCCTGTCACAGGAAGCCATCCCCGCCGTGTGGACAGAAGCTCCTCCTGGCATCCAGTATTCCTCCTGGGTGGGGCTCCCTCCAGGACACGCACCCTCAGGACAGTGCTGCAGAGGGGGCTCCTGGGCCGCGTGCTGATGGCCGTTCTCCGTGGCTCTGTGCCGTGCAGGCCCCCAGGCTCACGTTCACTGCCCCTAAATTTTGGTTAAATCACAGACCCAGGACCATAATGGGAAACATAAAAGAGGCACACAAAATATTCTGAATTTTTAGGTTTTATTTAGGATATAAAAGAAATATTTATTACAGTCCTACACATAATAAATATCTCTGGCCATCTGCATCATCTCTGCGACCTACCCCACATTTCAGGGATGGAGATGGTCCATAAAGCCCTCAACTCCTCCGCCGTGACTGCATCGACACAGCTCAGTGCCCTGGAAGCAGATGAAGCTTCCTCTGCCCTTGCTTGGCAGCCGCAGGTGTCAAGGCGCAGTAAATTGTTCCTCGTGCTGATTCATTGGGTCCGCCCTTCTTAGCCAGCCAGAGCTCTGGCAGCTGGGACGTCATCTCAGGAAATCAGGCTGGCACACTCTCAGGGGAGAGCTGAGGGGTGCTGCCCAGGTGGGTCCCAACCTTCCCTCCAACTGTGGACTCCCAAAGACCTGAGTCACGTGTGGCTACTTCACGTGACCAACACGGGTGCAACCAAGTGCCAGAGTCTGTGGTGTCCTGGGGACAGAAACACCACAGACCCAGCCTCTGCTCTTGGAGCGCTCAGAGAGGAAGAGGCAGACGTGGGCATGTCACGTTCCGTGGTGGGGGAGCCACAAGATGGAGCCTGGTCTCTGCAGTGCCGCCTTCTACCCCGCACTCCTCTGAAGCATCCAGGAACCACTCACGCAGTCCTCACCTGGACCCACCAAGGCAACTGCTCCCATCTCATGGCTGGGAAAACTGAGTCATGGAGAGGCAGTGAGGACTCAGGCTGGGCCCAGAGCCTGTCCAGGCCGATTGGAAGGCCTAAGTGCCTGGGCCCTCCTCTGCAAGGCCTCCAGCAGCAGGTGGACGGTGTGACCCACAGAGAGTGTCCGCTCTCAGGCACTGAGCAGTGTCCACATGCCCGTTCTCCTCCCAGTGCCCTCAGCACCCTCATGGGCTGCTCTATGCCCCTTGGAAGTTCAGCAGAAGCAACTTGTCCGGGGCCATCTGTGCACCAGACCTCAGTTTCCCTCCTGGCCAGCAGATGGGTCGGAGTTGTTTAAAAGTGGAACTGGTGGGTCAGGGAGCACAGGTTTGCCGGCAAGAGAGGGCAACGTGTTCACAGAACCGAGGTGCTTCTCCTGCCGAGTAGCATTTACCGAGTTTGGAGGCTGCAGGGTGAGAGGAGCCACCGTGTGTTGGAATAGACTGGCTCAGGTGCTACAGGAGGGGCCTTGTAGGGTCTCGGCTCAAGGTGTCCTTGCCACCTGGGGTCGGGGGCCTAAGAGTTGGCTGCCCTGGGCCTGGAGGTGCTGGCAGGTGGGCAGCTGGGGAGCTGGCAGGGGCAGGGAGGGAGTCAGCAGCCTTGGGCCGCGGAGGCTGTGTTTAATTGCCCCTGCAGAGGTGTTATTACAATCCCAGCCTCTTATCTTTCAGGCTGAGATAGGCTGGAGAATATATAACCTGATTATGCACCATATAATGTATTAAGCCAGGAAGGCCTTAAAATTAAAACATTTAAAAAGAACTATCTAGGGAGGTAGTTAAAATCCATTTAAATCCTTATCAAATAATGAAAATATCTTCAGGAAAAGCATCAGCCTCTTAGCTGTGTGCTTACCTCCTGGACCATTTGTGGTTCCAGCAGGAGTCTAAAGATGAATGTGTGTGGAAACATTAAGAAAGAAGAAGTCCTCTTGGGCACATTTGGAGGTCAGTGCAGGGTGGGCACCTTACAGGGTCTTGACCCCTGTAGGGGGTCAGTGGCTGTGCAGTATCTCTGCCTTGGGTTCCAGAGTGCCCTTTGGGATCCTGGCCCAGCCCCACCCAGGCACACCTGAGTTGTCACCCTCTCCAGAACGACGGGCCCTGCCTGGCTGGTGGGCAGCAGCCACCCACAGTCCATCCTGCCTAGACCACGCCCTTCTCCCTGGGGTGGGAGTATGCATCCAGTGTTCCTGAGCTGGCTTCTGCTCTGCTCCAGGACTTCCCCAGCACAGAGAGAGGGGTGGCTCGGACTGGTGCTATGCTAACAGGGCAGAGCTGCAGTGGCTGCTCCCAGGACTCCCGGCGAAGGCACATGGTGCCTGGCGCAACCCCAGCTCCCTGAGTGTACCTGCTGCCCCGCCCTGCGGCAGGCGCGGAAGCCCAGCCTGGCTCCACCCCTCAGTGCCCCTGTGCTCTGCTGCTCCTGCCAGTGGGACCCCAACCCAGGGATTTTGCTCTGTTCTTCTCAGCTATCTGGACATCAGTAGTGGGTGGCCTGGACACGTGGACAGCGGCACTGGCTGGGCCATGCTGGGCTGGGGCTGAGGGAGAGGCTGGGAGCTGAGTGGCCTCTGGGGAAGGCAGGGACGCAGCCTGGGGCAGGATGTTTTGAGTGCTCTTGCTCTCAAGGCACAGAAGCTGCAGGGACATGCCACAGGTGAGCACAGCACAGGTTGAACAAGCCACACAGAGGAGGCGTACTGGGCCTCAAGCACATGTGTGCGTGTGTGCTCACATGTGTGTGTCCTGGGAGGAAAGAGGGCTGAATAGGGGTGAGGTCCCAGGCCCTGGCCGGCAGGACCCGGGCTTCCTGTCAGCGGGAAGAGGCTGTTTTTCTCCAGCGAGAGCAGTGCTGAGCCTGCTTCTGCCCACGCTGAAAGATGCCAGTGTTCCCTAATTTGGGACCCAGAAATTATGAAATCATAATATCTTTTTTAAATATTAATTTTATTTTGCCATAAAGTTCTGTTGTTTAATGAGCACATGAACAGGGAACATCTTGCAGCTGTTGTAGGAGGGACCGCAGGCGCCGGAGCTGGTGTGGGCAGCACCGCAGACGCCTCCAGAGCAGAATGGGGCAGGGGCCGTTCTGAGCCACACCAGCCCAGCCTGCAGCGGGAAGAGCCTGCTGGCAGTGGGCAGGCTGCCCACCCCCAGGAGGGGTCGGAGGGTCAGGGGAACACTCTGCCCCACCTTTAAGGCCTCCCAAAGCCCGGGGTCCAGGCCGGCCTCCACCACAGCCCTTCCCCGAGGCTCTGACTTTCCTTTCTCTGCCCCTCCTCACGTCAGGGGTCAATGAGGCCAGCGGCTCTGTGCAGACCATCGCGGTTGGCCAACTTCTCTCTACCTTGGTTCTCACACACACACACACACACACACACACACACACACACACACACGGGGATCACTTAAAAGTGAATTCAACACCTCTTTAACCCTTGAAACCTCGGCAAGTATCTCCAAATAACACAAACCTCGTCCCCCTGCCCAAGCACGTCACCCTGAGTACATCGCACTCACTTGATGACAGCATCCAATAGCCACATGCAGATTTTGAAAATTTAAATAAATGTTTTTATGCTTTTTCTCCCCAGAATCCAAGCAAGCTTCCTCACTCCCTGGGCTGTCGGGTCTCTTTGGACACTTTACAATCCACAGCTCTCGCCACTCCATCACCACGCTGTCCTCGTGGGCTGTTTGGGGCCAGCTTCTGTTCCAGTTGGTTTTTTGCTTGCTGTGACCAAAAGAACAGACAAGAGCAATTTTAGAGGAGGAAAATTTCCAAAGGTCTCAGTCCACAGACAGCTGTGGACTCCCTCAGGGCTCAAGGCGAGGCTGAACATCACGGGGGAAGAGCGCGGCGGAGGGAAGCAGCTCACATGGTGATCAGGAAGCAGAGGGAGACTCCACCCACCAGACACGAGTATGTACCCAGAGCCAGGCCCAATGCCCACCTCCGCCAGCCACACCCACCTGCCCCCAGTTACCACTCAGCTACTCCCATCAGGGACTAACTCACTGATCGGGTTGAGGCCCTCGTAGCCTGATCACCTCTCCTCCGAACCTTCTTGCTCCCTCTCACATGAGCTCTAGGGGCACCTCACATCCGAACCCTGGCAGCCTGGGGAGGCATCTCTGCCCAAATGTACAGCAAAGCTGATTCCTCTGGGCCTTCCTGCAGGAGGCACAGGCCACCCTGTGCTGCAGGGGTGCGGCCAGTTGGGCCACTCCCTCGGCCCCTCTCCTCTTCCCCAGAAGCCTGCCTTCTTCCCTTGCCTTGTCATGCCTGCGTGCACACCCGAGGTGACCAGCTCTGACCCTAGGACCCTGCCTGAGCCCCTGCCTGAGCCCCTGCAGAATGTCCCTGAGGTTACGGGCAGAGCTGGGGTGTCTCCTGTGAGCATGGCCACACGGGCACCCCCACAGCAGCCTGCTGCCCACTCCCTCCAGGGTCTTATGGAGATGTGACAGTGTGCTACGACCCCTCACTGCCACACCCCCGTGAGACCCGAATCGGGTCTCGGGGGGCCCTGGGGACAGCCAGGTGTCCGCCTCCCTTCGTTCACTTTGGCTCTCCCTGTGTCCTGCAGGCAGGCCCCCTTGCTCGCACCCCGTGCTGGATGGCACCCAGCTCCCATCATGCAGCACCACGCACAGCATTGCCTACACACGATGCGCGTGTCATACACGCATCAACACACGTCTACTGAACACACGTGCCCACAATTACAGGCAAACACACCTACTTATGTGCACACTGTGCATGCTGAGTACTCGCCAGGACACGGCACTCACATACATGGGCACACAGCAGGCTCTCGTTCACACGTCCACACGGCACACTTGCAAAGCCATGTACGTAGCTCCAGACACACAGCCCACACATGTCTACATCATGTATACACCCACCCACACACACACACACACACACACACACACAGACACACACACATCATTATTTAAGGAAATATGGGGCGTTTGTCTATTTATATTTCATTTTATTTATTGTGTTATTATTATTATATTATTTTGGCACCAGGGTGAACCCAGGGCCCTTAACAACTGAACCACTTCCCCAGCCCTTTTTTAAACATATTTTATTTAGAGACAGGGTCTCATTGAATTGCTTAGGGCCTTGTTAATTGCTGAGACCGACTTTGAGTTTGCAATCTTCCTGCCTCATCCTCCCAAGCCATGGAATTACAGGCATGTGCCACCACACCCAGCTTATTAATATTTTATAAAACACTGATACCTTTAAAGCCATGGGTTTATACTGCTAGAAAGCCAGAGACTCCTGCCTTCCTGAGTTTTTATCTCTCTCCTCCCAGTGTAAGATCCCGTTCATCATGGAGGATCCTATCCATTCGCTCTATCCCACAACACACAAGGAACATTTTTAGAATTACTACATCATTACCACTGTCAACAAAAAACTAATTAAAATTCAAGACTTTTTGTTAGAATATACCCCTTTAAGTTTAAACAAAGTATCCTGAAAGGTGTGTAGGTTATTTTTCTGTGTGGTTTTGCTATAAATGTGATGTGCACTTTGGTTCAAGTGTTATCGTTTGAATGTGATTTCATGGTTTGCCTTTTCCCTCATCCTTTCTTAGCTAATTTTTAGACAGGTAAACTATGTATGTGGCTTGACTCAGCTAATCGACCGGCCAGCGAGGTCTGACTTCTGGCCTCCCCAGCTGTTCCCCACCTGCTCCGGCGCCCGTCTCCTCCTCCTCGGCTCCTTCTGTTGCACTTCACTTTTCTCACACAAGAGCAAGGACTGGTCACCTCCCTGCTGGTGGAGTCCATCCATTCCTCCAGGGTGTGCCTGGCTGCCCATGGCAGGGCTACTGAGGCCTCTGGGCTCCTTCTGGCACCTTCTGGCCTGGACGGCGCCAGGCTGAGCCAAGCCTGGAATACTGCTGGCCAAGGGAGGACGCCCCCCCCACCCGGGACCGCACCACGGGAGGGGTAGGCCTGCCCCAGCCTGAGGTGCTGCCCGCGAGCAGCCAGGGTGTGAGCGGGCCACGTGCAGGTCAGGGCTGATGACTCCAAAGCTGCTTGCTTGGAAATCTCCACGCAGAGGTAGGAACGCTAAGTCTGCCTCCCGGGCTGAGAGAGCCCTGCAGAGTAACCTGAGACCTCGTCAGCAGTGACACACGGGTAGCAGCACACCTGGCAGAAAGGAACGGAAAGTTCCAGGGGTCTGTGTGACCCACACGTGACTTGGCTTTTGTCATGGCAGCTGGACAGGCTCAGGTGCCAGGGGGTGTCCAGGACTCCTGTTCCCCTGTTCCACTGAGAACTCCGTGGGTGGAAGGTACTGCGCACTGTCCCCTGCCCTGCGCCCTGCAGCAAGGCTGAAGAAGTGGGGCAATAGGTTTGCTTCCATCTGCTCTGCCCCCAAGTTGAATGCCACCTGAACTCACCCAGTGTTTGGGGCAAGGCCTGTGACGATACATGCCGTTAGTGTCTAGAGCCAGTGCTGCATGCTGTCCCTCTGTGACAAGCTCTTCTATTTTGGACTCCAATGCTCTAAAAGTAGTGCAGGGTCAGACTGGCTGGGGAGAACCCTGAGGGATCCCACCACACGTCTGGGTCCTGCGCCTGCTGCTCGGGGGCCTGTGACTCTGGGGGGCTTTGGGAGCAGTTCTACCCCGACCTTTATGCCCAGCAGAGAGCCTGAAGCGAGGGGTCTCCTTAGAGCAGCCAGGAGCCTGCTGGACAGCACAGCTCCAGCGAGTTGTCAGCCCTGCCCAGGACTGACTGTGCCTGTGTTCGGCCCAGCCCTGGGGAAGCCCAGGGCTGGCTCTGAGGCTGAAGCCAGCATTGCAGATACGGGACCCACTCCTCCTAACGAATCCCACAAAGCTGACGGTGCACTGATTGCCACCGTGGAACAGGCCTTCTGAGAGGGTGGCTTCCCACTTCCCGGGCCTCTCCTGTGTCGAGGATGTCAACCTGACCCTGGAGGCGCGCCTGGTGAGCGTGGGTGGGCGCAGGGCTGCGGGGGCTGTCACAGAGCCACAGTGGCTGGCCTCTCTTGATGACCTGCTTGGGGTAATGAGGCTCCTCCCACTTCACTGCTGAAAGCCAGAGGAGGCCGTGGGCCTGAGCGCACGCAGAACAGCATGGGTCTGCGCTGCCCAGGGGCCCCGTCCCTCCACAGTGTCTGCATGTGCGGGAGGGGGCCTCAGCCAACCCAGAGCAGGTCCCCACCCCGCGCGGCTGTGAGTCAGGCCTCATTTCATCTCCGCTTATACCTCAGGCAGGAGGGCCAGGCTTATTTATTTGTTTCCCTGAGGCTGCTTGCATTTAAAATTCTCAACCAAATTCGTCGCATTGAATTATCACTGGTCAACCCTAAATTTTCCTTTTGTGAACTAAACTAAGGATGTATACGGAATACAGTAACTTGTTTCTTCTTTTTTAAAAACAAACAACTGCCCTTTTGTATTTTCATCAGTCATTGATTTTTATCATGTTAGTATTGCTAGGAGCTGGTGCACAGATGGACTGCGTATCCCACTGTGGACTTAGAAAAGTGTCCCAGATTTCCTGATGAAAACAACACTTGAAGGTTTCTCAAGAGCGATTTCCTTGCCTGCCTATCATGAAAGAAAACGAAGTGATCAAAGCCAAGGCTTTCCGAAGTAGAGTTGACTGGAAGCAGAGTGTGCTGGACCTGCGAAGTCCAACCATGAGTGTCCAGCAGACCTGGAGGGACACCCGAGT
This sequence comes from Sciurus vulgaris, assembly GCF_902686455.1. Lineage (NCBI taxonomy): Eukaryota > Metazoa > Chordata > Mammalia > Rodentia > Sciuridae > Sciurus > Sciurus vulgaris. The sequence goes on from NC_136464.1 coordinate 2,251,869, forward strand.
CAATGTCCCTGGCTGTTTAGTCAGCATTCTCCAGAGGAACAGGACCAATTATATGAATATATATATAAAGTTACAAGGGGACTGATGAGATTGGCTCACGGGTCAGAGGCTGCATAGCCCCACAATGCAGGCTGCAGGCAACAGTGCAGGGGAAACCAACAGCTGCTCAGCTCGAGAAGCTGCAGCCTCAAAATCGGGGACCAGCAGTGACCCAGCCGAGACTGAGTGCCTGGGAGCTCCCTGAAGAGTGTCTGGAGAGAGCCCAGGGCCAGGGGCTGAAGCAGCTGAGTCTGAGGTCACGGGCGTAGTCTGAGGTCAGGGCCCAGACGCACCTGCTGGAGGAGAGGAGAGTTGGCACCCGGGGGGCCTCCTCCTCCTCCACCCAGGCCTCCACCCTACTGGACGGTGCTGCCCACATTCAAGTTGTCTGCCCTGCTCTGTTCCACAGTCCACACTCCAGTCATCTCTGGACACACCTCAGGGCCCCCAGAGCTTGCTTTATAGTTTCCTAGGCCTCTTGCCATCCAGCCAAAGATCAAGATCAACCATCATGCTGGCCCTTGACATCTCTCAGCAGAGAGAATTCTAGTTAATTCATCAGGAGGATGGGTTTGTGATTCAGGGTTTCCGTCCGACCAGTGAACAACCTCCCAAATCACCCCACACTGCCCTGATTTTGCACACCCAGATTGCAATGTTTTTATTTCCCAAATAAATGGTTTTTCTTCAACTTCTGCAGTAATATTTATATTTTAAGTAAACTCTGTATTTAGTTGCTTTCTGATATCAGAAATCATGTCTTCCCAGCCCAGTTTGCTCTTCTGGACACCCTGGTGCACTGCTGAATGGAGTGAGACACTGTCCTTAGGATGCTGGTCCCTTAGACTCTCTTCCTCAGTGGTCTAAGGAGAACTGGGCGTCCTCGGAACATGAGGTTCTTGCTTCCGAACGTGCCCCTCCTGCGTTCTGCAGCCTTCAGACTTGGTCTCCCAGACCTTGAGATGGGTTCTCACGGAGGCGGGGTCCTTTTGCTCCCTGTGGCTCTGCGGGGTACAAGCTGGGTAGGGCGAGGCTTAGTGTAGAGAGGACCCCGTAACCATGAGAGTTTCCATGCCAGAGTGCCTGGCTCAGTGGGCAGAGGGGCCAGGGGACAGTCAACAACAGCTGTAGGCCTTGTGTTGGGCAGACCTTAAGAGTTGGCCCAGGGGCCCTGAGGAGCCCCTTGTGCCCCTGCCCCACTCCCATGGGGTCACAAGTCTGTCGTGCCAAGGCATCGCAGTTAAGAGGGGTGGTGCTCTCTCCCTTCCTGGAAGCCTACAGGACCTTGGCTTCGCCTTGGGTACTTGCAGCATGTGTATTTGAATAATGAACAGCTCAGAACAGCTCAGATAATTATGAAAAAAAGTCTTAAAATGCTATAATCTTAGAATAGCTGGAGTCATGTAATACTATTGAAGGAACAGAGAGATCGGTGGAGCAGAAAAGAGAATTTAGAAATAGCCCCGACCGGATGCAGGCTTAATACCCAACCAGGGACGGCATGGGGATTAGGAGGGAGGCACCAGCCCCTGCAACTTGTCCAGAAAATTGATTATTTGGGTAAAAAAGGGGACTCGGGTGCTCACATCACACACACAGTTTAGTTTGTTAAACTAAAACAAAGCCCCAGGGGCCAGATACAAAGGCATGCCAGGAGGAGGGAAATGCACCTCGACAGAAGGAAATTCGAGAGGTCTCCAGAAGGAAATTCGAGGGATCTCCAGAAGGAAATTCGAGGGGTCTCCAGAAGGAAATTCGAGGGGTCTCCAGAAGGAAATTCGAGGGGTCTCCAGAAGGAAATTCGAGGGGTCTCCGACACTGGGAAGGAAGGATGTTTTGACTGACTGCGTTGGCTCATTTCAAGTATACAGACAATAAAGTAGATCACAGGATGTTTATTGTCTCCCGGAAGTGACTAAAGGATGTGACTTGAATGATTGGTGACCCAAGAACTGAGGTTAGGAAAGAGGACTTATATGAATATGCCAAGAAAACATTATCTGGCATAAATAAAAGCTAATTTTAAGAAGTCTAAAAACTCAGGAGAAAGTAATAAATAATTTGTTTTGCTTAACAGGAAAAGAAAGGAAATGAATACATTATTTACAGAGGTTATTGACAAATTAACACAAAATTATTCAAATTTGATGGTAATTAAGTGGAGAGTTTATCACAAAGTAATATACTCATTACTTATTAAATTAGGAAAAAATCTAAATAAAGAGAATCATCGTTGCCCACTAGGGAAAAGGAAGCAGGCAAGCTCTGCTTCTGCTGGACCGTCAACTGGCTCATAGCTTCTTGACATTTGCATTTTGATTCAAAAATCCCTTTTCTTAGAATCTATTTTAAGAAAACAGCAATATTAACCATCAAAGACTTCTTGCAACGATACTCATGACAGTATTATCCATAATAGTGAAAAAAATGCAAAAAATCGTTCAACAATAGGGAGTAATTAAATAGTACTCTATCACATAATAGATAATTACAAAGCCATTAAGATGCTTCTCTCAAATCATCAACGACTGGTAGAAAATTTTACAACACTATATTAAGTAAAAAAAAGTCAGGATATAAAATTGCACATGCAGTATAATCTCAATTATGTAAATATATGTGCATAGACTATAGGAAAATGCAGATGGATCTAGCAGCGCTTACCCCTGGGTTATGGCAGGGCGGTCTGATACAATGTTTCTTCTTTATATTTTCACATAAGTATGCATCACTCTCCGAAAATAATAGTAATGACAAGGAAAACCAATAAGACAACTCAAAAATGAAGAGCTGAACTGGGCCTTGCGTACCAAACCCCACATCACCCTACCATTGCCAGGCTCCATCCGCTTCTGCAAAATCCCATATTTCTAAGCACATTCATAGATCTTGACCCATTTCTTCAGTCTAGTGTATTTTCCTTTCTTGGTTTATTGTTATTCGGTTGGTTTTATCCTTTGATGGAATCACAGGTTAGGTTTCTTTAGTTTTCTCCTTAGAAATTAAACATATCTGCCACTGGAGCTGGGGAGCCCAGCCTCTCCAGGAGCAGCTGTGGAAGTAAGGGACCACTGTGTCCCCACCAGGGCTTTTGCCCTGTCCCTCTCTGGGGCTGGATTGTGCTCTCTAAGATATGGGATGCTGGTCATCTTAGAAGGAGGTGGTGCCCTGGGCCTCCCTGAGTGGCCCCTCTGGGCAGGACCCTCAGCTCCTGGGAGGCAGAAGCACGTGGACAGATACCAGGAAGGAGGCGCCTCAGCACCAGATCTGGATCTGGGGCTCACCAGCTATATGGGCTAGCAGCCTACAGTATCGCCTCCTGCAGCCTCCTAATGGGCAGGGCCACCGCAGATTAACTCAGGCCCTGGGCAGGCCTCTGGCATGTGGCACTGGGACAACAGAGGGTAGCCTTGCAACTCCAGCAGAGGACGGAATGAGGCCACTCTGGGCACGTCTGACCCCACCCACAGCCCACGCCTCACAGAAGGGCCTGTCCTGCCCCACCCAGGAAGCCTGGCCTTTGAGCAGGAGGCTCCTCAATGGAACCTGGAGCAGAACACCTCTCAGGAGAAGGGTCCTGGGTGCCAAGTTCTGAATGGGCTGCCCCTTGTCATTAAGGCTGTGTCAATTATTTTATAAGAACAGGGAATGCATTGCTGCATGAGAAAACGAAAGTTGAACTTTAACAGTCATTCTGTCTTCATGGAAGGTACGCATTTCTAATGCAATAAAGCACAACTATGCACGCTGCTGTGAGAACGACCAGCAGATTCCAGCTCTCTCCCCCTTCATTCTGGAATGGCTGAGCTTCCTGCTGCCATCTTCCTTCAGCCCTGCCCTGGGAAGACATCCAGTCTGTCCTGTGTTCGGGGCTTGAACGCAGTGTGCTTGGGGCCAGGCATGGCCTCAGAGACGGGCTGTCCCTGGTGGACAGGCAGATGGAGGGAGGACAGTTTCTATGGGCTTCCACGAGGGAGACCCACTGGTCAGTAGTGGCATCTGACTCCTCTGCCACTAAGAATGTGACCCGTTTCCACGGCAGGGGGACAGGTGGCATCGGAGACAGGGCAGACATGGCTTCCAGTCCTCTGGGCCAGGCCCATCTTCTCAGGGCACTTGGTGCTGCTGCCTGGTTCGCTCCAGGCCTCCCCATCAAGGGGCAGAGTCACCTCGGTCGTGGTCAGAGCCAAGGTCTGATGTTGCTTAGCGAGCTGGAGGACTCCTGGCCCCTGCTCAGAAACACCATCACGCCCTGGGCTTGGAGGCCTTGGTCATTGCCCGTTCCCGCCCCTCCTTTTCCAGTCGAGGAAACAAAGGTCCTGATCTCACGCCTTCAGGGGTGGGAATGGTCACCCAGAGTTAAAGCTTTCTGTTTTTCATGTTTGCCTGCCAGGTCGTTCTCAAAGAGCGCCTGGTCAGCCTGCTGGGACAGGAGTGTCCCACCAGGCTCTGGCAGGTGCCGGGGTGAAGGCTCAGACATGCTTTGCCCCAAACCCAAACCCGAGGACAGCAGCCACGTCCCTCTTTTTAAAAGCACATAATGTGTAGACGATATAAAATATGCTCTTCGAAAAATTCCTTTTGGGAAAGTCATTAATACAATTATGAGTCTAGAAGTTCAGGGGCTCTTAACCTTTTTGTTAAAAAATCATGGATCTGTGAGATTCTTCAAAAAGCTGTAATTTACCTCGTCATGCTTACAGCAATTTGTATAGCTGAGCTTTATTGCATGAGAAATAAATATCTCTGATGCATGACTGTAACCCCAGGTGCTCAGGAGGCTGAGGCAGTAGGATAAAGAATTCAAAGCCAGTCTTAGCAACTTAGCAGGGCCCTAAGCAACTCAGTGAGACCCTCTTCCTAAATAAAATATAGCAAAGGGCTGGGGATGTGGCTTAGTAGTTAAGCACCTTTGGGTTCAATCCCCAGTACCTCCCCACAGCAAATAATAAATAAAATAAATAAATAAATATCATCCATAAAGACCCGTGACTACATTTAGTGGGAAGTATCATTCAACTTTCATTTTCTTATGCAACAATTGATTCCGGCTCTTTTAAAATAGTTGACACAACTCTTAACTAGGACAAGAAAAAACTGAACTTTAATAACATACTGGAGGAAACATGCACCAGGAGTCTCTAAAAGCTGGGCTTAAATTTGAGGTCAAATGCAAGAAGGGGGCCCGGCTTGGCAATGGTCTCTCTGGACATCTAATTGATACTGACTTCCATTTTTGTGGCCATAAATGCCAGAAACACCGATTTGCTTACTTTTCCGTTTGCAGTGGACTTAGAGCCCGTAGGATCTGATTCGCCTGGCAAGGGTCTGTTCTGTGAAGGGGAGGAGGCTCCCTGGGCTCAGCTGGGCCAGCTGCTCGCTCCCCCTGCCTCCCCAGGCTCCCTTGGGTAAGTGCTCCCCACGGACTCCTGGGAATTCCCCTTCCTGAAAGTCCTGACTCAGTGTTGTCACGTGAGCAAATGGCTCATCACGGGCGCCTGCAGAGATTCCGGGCATCTGCAGATTCTCTTTGCTGGCAAATGAATGGAGTTGGAGAATATTATGCTAAGTGGAGTAAGCCAAACCCAAAAATCCCAAGGACAGTTGTGTTCTCTGATATGTGGAGGCTAATTCACAATAAGGGGCGGGGTGCGGATGGGAAGAATAGAGATACTTTAGGTAGAGGGTAGTGATGGGAGGGAAGGGTCATGAGGACAGAAGGATCGTAGAGTGGAACAGACATTATCACCTCATGAACATACACGACTGCATGACCAAGGAGATCCTGCAACATGTACAATCAGACAAATCAGAGATTACACTCCATTTATGTATGATCTCTCAAAACATAAGAATGTATTCTACTGTCATGTGCAACTAATTAGGACAAATAAAATTAATAAAAACAATAGGTAAAAAATTTTAATTAAACTTTCAATTTTGAGATAGCTGTAGATTCACATGCAATTTTGAGAAGTAATATGAAACGATCCTGAGTGCCATAGCTGGTTTCTCTCAGTGGTAGCATGTCACGTAACCCTACTACAATGTCATGACCAGATGTCCCCGTTGATGCAGTTGAAACAGAACAGTTGTATCTTGTGTGGACACAACTGAGGTCACCTGCTACGGCAAGGCCCACCTTTTGTCCCGCCACACCCCTCCTCCCACCCCTTCCTTAGCCCTGGTCCCTCGCAGACTAATCCGTCATTTTTCCCTTTAAGTATGTTAGATAAATGAAGTCATGCCTCATGCAAACTTCTGGGATTGACTTTTTAGATGTCTTCGCCGCTTTCTCTCTGGAGAGTGACTTGGGTTGTCCAGTGGCTCAGTTGTCACTCTTCCTCACTGTGGAGTAGTGCTCTGTGGTGGGGGTGCAGCCAGCCCGCTCAGCGTCCCCCCATCAAGGTCACCAGCGTCCTTTCTAGTTTCAGCAACTGCACACGAAGCTGCCAGCAGCATGGGGTTTGGGGCTGTGAGCGCCTGAGATGCCGTAGCTTCGGAATGAATGCTGGAGTGTGCTCTGCCCCCGGGGTGGCCATGTCCAGCTGCTCTGCCTGAGTCAGGAAGCCACCGCCGTCCTACTGTGCCCATCCTCTCTGGCTTCCTTCCTCCTTGGTCCAGCTTCTGTCTGGAGAAGCTCCTTGACCCATTCTTCTGCAGCAGGTCCCCTGACGGCCAGCTGTCAGCGTTCCCTCGTCCGTGAGTGCCCTGGTCGCTCCCCAGGAGAGCCATGCGTTGCTGACCCAGATTCGGGACGCTGGCTCTTCCAACAGGGAGGCACCTGGGGGCTTTTCCTCGTGGCCCTAGGACTCCTATGGAAACGACTCCCTCCACTTTTTCCCCATAGACAAGGGTGTGTTTTCTCTTGCTGCTTTTAGAACATTCTCTTTGTTCTTATTGTCCTCCGTCTGACACAACATGGCTAGGCTTTTGTTGTCCATCTGCTGTCTTGGGATTTGCTCAGCTTCCTTGTCCCACAGTTCTATTCCCACCTTCAGCCACGTTTCCCCTGCCCCCTTGCAGGACGCTGGCACACCTTTCCCCTGCCCCCTTGCAGGACGCTGGCACACCTTTCCCCTGCCCCCTTGCAGGACGCTGGCACACCTTTCCCCTGCCCCCTTGCAGGACGCTGGCACACCTTTCCCCTGCCCCCTTGCAGGACGCTGGCACACCTTTCCCCTGCCCCCTTGCAGGACGCTGGCACACCTTTCCCCTGCCCCCTTGCAGGACGCTGGCACACCTTTCCCCTGCCCCCTTGCAGGACGCTGGCACACCTTTCCCCTGCCCCCTTGCAGGACGCTGGCACACCTTTCCCCTGCCCCCTTGCAGGACGCTGGCACACCTTTCCCCTGCCCCCTTGCAGGACGCTGGCACACCTTTCCCCTGCCCCCTTGCAGGACGCTGGCACACCTTTCCCCTGCCCCCTTGCAGGACGCTGGCACACCTTTCCCCTGCCCCCTTGCAGGACGCTGGCACACCTTTCCCCTGCCCCCTTGCAGGACGCTGGCACACCTTTCCCCTGCCCCCTTGCAGGACGCTGGCACACCTTTCCCCTGCCCCCTTGCAGGACGCTGGCACACCTTTCCCCTGCCCCCTTGCAGGACGCTGGCACACTTTTCCCCTGCCCCCTTGCAGGACGCTGGCACAGACGTTAGCTTTTTTATTCTTGCCCTATAGGCCCCCGGGTCTGTTCCTTCCCCATTTTCTGTTGTTTGGACTGGACGACTCTGTTTCCATGTTCACCTTGCACAGGATCCTCCAGGTGCAGTGTAATGTGGTTCCCTCTTTGGTCCTCTCCATTGTTCACTGTAGTGATGTATTTTGCCAGTGATATATTTTTCAGTCCTAAGATATCCTCTTGTTTGTTCTATAAATCTTCTATTTCTGCACCCATAACTTCCGTTTTTTAGCATGTTTATAATTGCTCACGAAGCCTTTACGTGAGGCCTGACTTAAGCCTTTGCTCAGCTCTCACGTCACGGTCATCTCAAACTTGGCACCATCTGATTTTCCTGAGTTCAGTTTGAAAAATCTTTGGTTCTTAGAATACGTGGCTTTCCATTAACACCTAGCGATTGGAGTGTGATGAGATGCTGGTCTTGGTTTACATCTTCTGTTGGGCTGGTCCGGCTCCATGGAGAAGGTGGAGGGGGCCCTCCCTTCAGCCAGGTTGGGGTAGAAATCCATTTTCCCACCAAGCCCGGTGACCACAGCTTCTGACCACGGCGTCCACCCTGGGCAGCCTCAGCAAGGCTCCCTGGCAGCCAGGCCAGCCACTACACCCTCCCTGGGGGCCAGGGGTCTCATTCTTCTAAAGCCAGCTCCTCTTTTGCCCCCTGAGAGCGAAGTTCATATACAAGGTTCAAGCCAGCTTTTGAGAAGCTATGCAGAAGCAAAAGGGCTTCTGAGGAGAAAACCTGATCCTCCCATTTCTTGACAAAAATCTCCAGAGAAGCAGTAATTGGAAATGGTCTCTTGAGAATTTGGGGTCTCCAGGGTGGTGGGGAGACACCTCTGGCTGGGCGTCCTTGAGCAGGATCTGAGAGCGAGCTCAGAGGACACCGTGGAGTGTGGAGCTCGTCACGCCAAAGCCGCCGCCAGACGCGTTCCTGGTGGCGCGGGGCACTCTCCGCACGCTGACACAGAGACCTCTGACGGAGCTGCTCTCTGAAAAGAAGGGCCTGTGATTTCAGAGACATGAGTGTCCTTTAAAGTCAGAAAGCAGCAGAGGGACAGGAGGGGCAGGGAGTGCAGGGCTCTGCGATGGGGAAGCTGGGCCACGGGAAGCAGTGCCAGCCGAGGCAGAGAGGGCGAGAACCCGCTGGGCTCAGGACAGACACACGCCTGCCTGGGGATGCCCGTGGTCCCGGAGAGCTGCGTCAGTGCACAGGAGCGGCTGCTAACCTCTGCCCAGGCTGCACACCCGGCACTTCCTCCTGGGATCCGGGACCAGGTGGTCCCTGGCTTGCAGGAAGTCTCGAGGGAAGTGTGATCTTGGCCTTCAGCCCCTCTCAGTGCTGTCTGATCCAGTCTCCAGAGGGGCAGAGGAGCCAGGCTCTGCAACCCCTGCTCCTGCAGGGAGGGGTGCTGCCCCCGACACCCCATCACCTCCCTTCACCAGCTCGCCTGCTCCCTGGGTGCCTGCTGCACGGGGCAAAAGTGAGTCCAACAGACCCTGAGCACGCGGGTCCGTCCTTGTGACCACACGGGTCCGTCCTCCTGCACCTCGGCTATGTTACAATAGGTCATCACAGGGCGGAGCAACCTTCTTTAATCCCACCCAGTCCAAAGATCGCAGAGGCTGCAACGTGACAGTAATGACTCTTCCACCAGGGTTCCTGGGCGTGGGAAGGGCACCACACATTAATGAGACCGTGTGACACTGTGCTGTGTAAAGCCTCCAAGTGCAATGGTGCCTGTAACCCCGGAAACCTCCTCAGGAAGAGCTAACCGTTTCCTGTGTGAATGTCCATTCACCAAGAGAATCTTCCTTTAGAATGAACGTCAAGTGAACTGGACCCTCAGGAAGCCGATCGGTTGATTTTCTCTCAAATGCCAAAATTACCATAATTTTTATCAACTTTCCATCTTAATGGCAAAACTTAAAACTGCGGCGGTTCTGAGGGAAAAGCCTGAGGCTTCTGGCTCTGTGTCCCTCCACAGCCCTCCTGGCAATGTGGCTCTGGAAATGAACTGTTGATGGGTCACATGACACCCAGCCTCATCCACTAACGTGGGGACAGCAATCTGGCCCGAAGCTGTGGCTCACTTTCTAGATATTGGTTTGGACAATTGTGGAAAACTATTATCTTTAGGCTTCAAAATAAACCCATCACCAGGATGCTCTTTATCCAATGACCTCCTGTTTGAAGAGGTGTGACATCATTCTCTCTTGTGGCCTTCCGGGGACTGATCTCTCCAAGTGACTTTGGGATTATTACTGCCAACAGCAGACAGTAAAATGTGTGTGCAAATTTTCCTTCATAATTTTAGAGAGAACTGAGGACTTAATAATTCTTGATGTACTAGCAATGACAGTGAACATGAACCCAATTTTCTATACATCTTGAAAAACTGCTGCGTAATAAATAATGAAACTGGTTTTATCTTTGTTTCCTGCAGGGAGCATCGAAACTCTGGGCTTCCTGATTTTTGTGATTTAGATGTCCCTGAAATTTTCATGTGTGAGACAGTGCAAGAATGCACAGAGGTGAAATGATTAGAATATGAGAACTGTAACCTAATTGGTGGATTAATCCACTCGAATGGACTAACTGGGTGGTGATTGTGGCTGGAGGAGGTTGGTCACTGGGTGTGGGCTTTGTCCATGGTGAAGGAAGCTCTCTCTGCTTCCTGTCCATCATGTCCTGAGTTGCTTTCCTCCACTCGATCCTTCCACCATGATGTTCTGCCTCACCTCGGGCCCAGAGTTACAGAATTGGCTGACCGTGGACTGAACCTCTGAAATCATGAATCAAAATAAGCTTTTCTTCCTCTGTGTTGTTCTTGCTAGGGCTTTTGGCCAGCAATGCAAACCAGTGAAGGCTGACTCTGGATTTTCAGGGTGAGTCTTGAGGTTCACCTTTGAGTTCATGCTGACTGGTGACCTGTGAAGAGGCACTGCTAGGCTCACTGTGGGCTGGCACTGCTGCAAAGACCAGGTGAGCAGATGGACGGAAGTACGTGACGGTGGCTTCAGACAGGCCTTCCTGGGTGCTCCAGGCCACTTAAAGGCAGCTGCAGTGCTGTGTAGTTTCACATGTCCAGCACTTGGCCTGTTCACCCCAATGCTTGCTCCCCAGCATCTGCTGGACCATTGGGACCCCCAGTAAGTAACTGCTGGAGGAGGTGAAGTCGTGTCCATGGAAACACTGTGCACACAGCCCTTAGCCTAGGATGGCGGGTCCTGACTGCTGCTGTGGAGCCTCAGCCTCGTGGTCCCCTGTCCTCACCTTAGCCAGGGTCCACCTAGGAGATGCCAGACTAAACCTCAACAAGTCGAGGAAGAGGCCAGCAAGGCTGCTGTCTTCACAGGATGCTGTCAAATGTGGCTCTCGTGCCTGCTAATCATGGTGAGTTGACCAAATAACAAGCTGTGAGGTGCCAGCTCCTTCCCACAGGCAGTGTGCAGGGACCGCTGAACCCAGGGGACACACAGAGAGGCAGGCAGTGCACCCTGGGCGGAGGTGGCTGCGGGGTCGTGATCCAGCACCTGCAGCCTGGCAGTGGCAGCGGCTGGGGCCGAAGGCCACACCCTCCCTGGTCGGTGAGCAGGTCAAGCCTCACAGGCCCGTGGGCCCTCAGCACGGCGCACACTGCCCCTTCCTCCAAGGCCTCTGCACCACGCCCTTCTCCTCCTGCTGCCAGGTCTCTGGGCAGCCCTCTCACCCCTTGCCCTTCTCTGCATTTCTCTCCCGGCCCCGGTCATTGAGGATGGAGGCCCCGTGCTGGCTTCATACCAATCCGGCTGTAGTGTGTGGGGGACATTCAGACCCTGTGCCAGGAGACGCTGGGAGCCCCACCCTGCCACCTCTGCCCTGGCAAGAGGACAAGGCTTCAGGGGAGCCGGGGGCCACCTGGGCCACCTGCATGCTCCAGGTCACCACTGTTCCCTCAGGTGCAGCCTGAAGAGCGCTCGGACGGGCTCCTGGGTTCCACCTCCTCCTGAGACCCAGGAGTCCAGTGAGGGTCCTTACAGTTGCGACAGGGACCAGCTGATGTCGAAGTGTTCACAGAGGCAGCCAAAAGGTGGAGGGGGGGGGTGAGCAGGTGGGCATAGTTATTCAGAGGCATGTGGGTTGTCTCCCTCTCCCCCTCCCTCCCTCTCCCTCTCCCTCCCTCTCCCTCTCCCTCTCTCTCCCTCTCCCCCTCCCTCCCTCTCCCTCTCCCTCTCCCTCTCTCTCCCTCTCCCTTTCCCTCCCTCTCCCTCTCCCTCTCTCTCCCTCTCCCCCTCCCTCCCTCTCCCCCTCCCTCTCCCTCTCCGTCTCCCTCTCCCTCCCTCTCCCTCTCCCTCTCCTTCTCTCTCTCTCTCTCTTTCCCTCTCTCTCTCTCTTTCTTGTTTTGCAAAAGGGTCTTTGGGGAGGCTGCCCATATTGGGAGATTGTGGGAGACCAACAGCAAAGAGAACCGGGGCGCTTGGCTCTGCGTGTGGTGTGCCTCCTCCTCACAAGCCCTGGGAAGCTGTCGGTGGACACTCGCTGGCCCTCCGAGGCTCTGGGAACCACACTTACTTTCCTTGGGTGTGTAACGAGCGCCACGGGCCCCACAGCAAGGAGGAAAGCCACTCGGAGGTGCTTGGGTTTCACGGTAACTTGAGACTCACCTATCTTGGTCTTTAGCAGGAAAACATTGAATAAGCAGAAAATCTGTGTCCTTTGCATAACCGCAGGAAGCTGCTAATTAACTGAATGTGTCCCTACGGGCTGAGTCCTCTCTTCTGCAGGAGTTCACAGATGTGGAGGGCCGGGCTGTGCTGAGCCAGCACTGCTGGGGTTCTCCCCCGAGTCTGCACACAGGTCCCCCAGGCACGGCTCTCGCCTGCCCACCAAACAGCAGGAATGCTGGAGTCTCTCCAGTTTGCTCCTGAGGTGATGGACCCTCCCATTTTCCCCACTGACCAGCCATTTACAGATCTTCCTAGCGGGTCAAGCTTTCTTCTCGAGGCACGTGACCAGGATGCCATGGGGCAGGCCCACGGCGCCCGTCCAGCAAGGGGCCTCCCTCCTCCCTCCCTCGCGCCTCTCTCCGTCCTCCCTCTGTCCCCCTCTCCCTCCTTGCCTCCCTCCTCCCTCCTCCCTGTGTCCTGCCTCTCTCCCTAAAGGGACCCTGCAGGAGGAAGGTGGTGGCCTTTGTCTGCTAAGCCCCGGGGGTGTGGGCAGCATCGTCCCCGCCCACAGCACTCTCCAGCCTGGGGTAAGCCCTGGCCAGTGTGGATCAGCCTGCCTGCCTTCCCGAGCCTGGCCCTGCCTGCTGGGGACTTGGGCTGTCTCCCTAGGATCCCCTCACCTGCTGTGGATCCAGCACTCAGCTGCCACCAGTGCCAGGCAGTGGCCTGGCTCACGGCTGAGGCTGGCTTTCCCCGGCCCTGTGCCCCTGTCCCATGGTCATATGTGATCAACAGGACCTCAGGAATCAGTGCTCAAAAGGGTTCAGGCCCACCCTGCCCGGTGCTCTGAGAGGTGAAGGCGGAGGCGCAGCCTCTGCTTCTGTTGTCATGGCAACAGCCAGAGCCAGAGAGAGGAGGGGGTGGGAGAATCCCGCTGTGCCTCATGGGCGTCCCGTGTAACCCAGAACGTGCCTGTGGCCTCCTCACCTGGTGAGCAGGGCACATGTGCAGGTCTGCATGGCCCTCACCTGCACCAGCAGAAGCCCAGAGAGGCTGCAGGTAAGGGGCTCGAGGAAGCTGAGGCCACTCCTGACCACCCCCTTGGCTCTTCCTCGCCCCTAGAGACAAGGAAATGAACACCCAGGGACCAGGGCACTGGCCTTTCCACGGAGCGTGGACCTTGAAGGCCCAGGTGAGCAGGAAGGACCTGGTGCCTCTCCTGCAGGGCTCCCGAATGCTGTGACATTACTTGCAGGTGGTGTCAGGCCCCGGGAGCAGGTCGACAGGCTACGGGTCTGGGAGTCACAGGGTCCCCCCGGGTGCTGGGGACTCCCACGGTTCTGCTCTCAGCTTGGGGTAGGTGTGAGGCTTGCCCCCGGGTCCGGAAACCAGCCGCTGAGGGGGTGCTGTGAGCAATTCCTCTCCCCGGGAGGCAGGGGTTCCCTCTGCTCCAGTCACGGGGAGACTCAGAGCCCGAGCAGAGTCCAGCCCCTTCCTCCACGAGACCCTACCCAGGTGGAAGGGCGGAGCTGGCTTTGCTGAGACCCGGCCAGCGTTTCCCTTGCTGGGGAAGGGACCTCCTCCTCCCTTACGTGTCACATGGCCACCGGGAAAGAAGCAGCAGTGGCACTGAGGCGGGGGTTCATCAGCGTCCCCGCTTCCAGAATTCTCACTCAGCTCCAGTCCAGTCACTGTGTTCGCCTGACGGAGGGGCAGCCGCCCTCAGAACACCCAAGGAGCCTCCCTTCAGGTGTGAGGCTGTGGCCGTGCTGGCCCCGTGCCAGCGTGCTGCTGGCCTTGTCACCGATGGTCGTGACAGGCCGCGCCCACCTTCCCAGCCTGCTGACCCTCTGGCACCTGGCTTGCGCATCGCTCAGAATTCCTCACTAGCTCCTCAGGAACTAGATCAGCAGAGGGAAATGGACTCCCATCACCTGTCCCGCCCGGGCGAGAGGCATCACCCTGGGACCCTGGAAGGACACGTGCTTCCGGGGCAGGAGGGTGGCCCCTGCCCGGTGTTGGGTGCTGCCTGCCCAGGCCTGAGCTGCATCTGATGGAGCCTGGCTCAGCGGCTCCTCTAGGCGCCCTCAGCTCACCTCTGGCCCTGCCCGGGCCGCCTCCCCTCTGCCCAGCAGAGCCCACACTCCTCTGAGGCTTGGGGCAGAGAGGCCTCCTTCCCAGGCCGTGGCGCACTGTGCCCTGCCCGGGAAGAACGTGAGCAGGGAGACGCTCTTCTCCCACCTCTCTCCAGACACAGAGGGGACACTGGCTTTTCACTGCTGATCCTGCAGGGTGAGGATTGTCTTGCCAACCTCTTTGTCCTTCACCCACCCTGTGAGGGGCACCCTCCACCTCTGCTGCCGCTTGCCCACTCTGCAGGTGAGCACTGCACGCCATGCTCCAGCGTCGGTAGGGTTAGGTGGGGTTCCGCTCCCCTGCTGGTGCCCAGAGCCTGCAGTGGAGACAGGGAAAAGCGTGGGCAGTCAGGTAGGCCCTGGAGGCCCTGGCCACCCATGCCCCGTTGTCACCCTAAAGGCACAAGAGCACCTCAGAGCCTATGTCCCAAGAGCATGGTATGCCAGGGCTCTGAGCCCTCAGAAGTTGGTGACCTCACCAGACAAACCACAGGGACCAGGAAAAGTGCCAGCCAAGGAGAGGGGTGACCAGAGCAGGTGGTGAAGAGGGAGCTGTAAGGCCTCTGGTCAGCCACAGCTGCAGGGGCCTGGCCTCTTTCAGACAGGGTGGGCGCACTGTGAGGGGAAGTGGCTGGGCAGGTGCTCAGGTACCCTGCCCAGTGCCTGGCTGCTGCACGTGTCCCCAGACGCTGGGGCCTGGCAGGGAAGGACGCCAGGCTCCAGGAAGCCCCACCTGTGCTCACTCGCTGCCCTCATCCTCTTGCTTCGCCCCCATTTCTCGGGAGCGGTCCACACAATGCATCAGTGCTGTGTGAGCCTTCTCCCCAGCTCTGCTTCAGGAACCATGCGGGGTAGCTACACAGATTTTGCAAACTCTGGTTCTTGGGGGATTTGTTAGACTGCTTCTTTCGCATTTCAGGATCTTACATCCTAATGCTCATACAAAGCCCTCCGGCTGCCAGCAGAGGTGAACAACTGAGCTGTTAGCCCCCTGCCAGGATGGTTTCCAAGGCCCTCACAACCTGCTCCTTCAGAGACACACCGCTGGGTCTAAATTTAGGAGTGAGGAGTCTGATTACAAACCTGCGACACCATTAACATTAATATTCAAAATTTATTTCCATCCAACCTGCAAAGCAGTCTAAATTGCTCTGTGAAAGCAGGCCCCTAGTCTTTGGACAACGGCCATTCTGAGCTGAAGTCCCCAGGGCACAGTCCCTGGGCAGGTTTGCTATCTGCATAAATATTGGCATATGTCCACTACTTTCCAGTTAGCCACAATTAACCACTCAGCAAACTCAGGTCTGTGTCTCCAGAGCTGCAGCCTGATTTGAGTTCACGCTGGATCCTTTAAAGATCCATTACAATCATGCCGATGAGAGGGATGCTGGGTCCCACAGTGGCCTCCTCTGGAAGTTTGTGTTAGCCCTGCTGGATGTCTGTTGGCCTTGGCCAAGCTCAACCCCAAGCACGACCTTAAACATCTAAAGAGCTCACATTGCAATAGAACAGGGGCTCTTAGGTCGGGAGCTGGGCCACCTTGAGCTGTGGTCCTTTCCCTCATCTGCACAGTGGGGGCTGGCGGCCAAGGTTGGCTTTTTGGGGGAAATGCATGAGAGAAGTTCCTCTTTTCCCTGCTGGGTTTGTGAATCTGGACTCTTGGATGGACGGTATGTCTGAGCACAGCGTGGGCCTCTGAGTATGCACTGACCTGCAGGGAGGAGGACCCCCAGGAGTGTCCCAAATCACACAGCACTTGACACTTCGCAGGAGACCTGCAGGCCCCAGGCCTCAGGTGCTGTAGCGACCCCTACAACATCTGTGCTGTCACGTTTCTCACAGGATGCTGCTGTTGGGGCAGCTGGAGAGGGTGGCCAGGAACTCCTGTGCCAGTTGGCCACTCTCGGGAGTCTTAGGGATTTAAAATATGAAACATGTGGCAGAAAACACGTTTGCATATATTTTACAAAGTACCCTCTGACTTCTGCTTCTCCTGTCAAGCTGGGACCCGTCTGCCTCAGGCCCACTGCAGAAAGGAGAGAGCGGCTCCAGTCCTCGGTGAGCCGGGGCTCTGATTCCCCCCGGCTGTGCGTGCTGCCGTGCAAACCCAAGCAGGGTGCCCTGGCGATGGCTGTGGCAGCACCTCAGTGACTGCAGGGCTGCGTGGACTCCTGGGAGGGCCTGAGATGGACATTGACACAGGAAGGCGAGTCCAGTGCTAGTCGGGGGAACCTGAGTGCCTTCTGGAGGGAGCAGAGTTCCCAGGGAGCACGGCTGCGAGTTCCTTCAGCAGAAGGCAGCATCCTGTGGAGCTGCGATTCTCCTGTGTGGGGGCAGGTGGGTGCTTTTTGAGGTTTGGCTCTCTGGTGCCCAAGACCAGGCGCCCTGCAACCCCCAGCACGCTGAGGTGCAAGAGCCGGACCCTCCAGCAAGAGGCAAGGTGTCTGACATGTGGGTCCCTGGGATCACGCTCACGGCCTGTCCAGAGTTCACCAGGGAGCGTTGGCGAGGAGAAAAACAGAAAGGCGCTATGGGTTCCATGGGTCTGAAGGGCTAGAAGGGGTGTGGGAAGCCGCAACTGGGTGGAGGCTTCTGGGAAGACATCACAGGAGGCAGGGAGGGCCCAGCGGAGGGAAGCGATCCCAGCAGTGGCCGCCACATGTGTAGAATGAGGTCTAAAGGTCAAATTTCACCAGCCCTGGAAGAGGGGCCACCACTGTCCAGGGCCTGAGGCCCTGGAAGCACCTAAGTTTGCGTTTGAGAGACGGTTACCTCTGAGTATAGCGTGCTTCCTGCTCTGGCCGCTCCTGTCTTCTGCGCTAACCTGTGAGAGGAATCAGGTCTTCTGAACCAGCATTTGTGGAGGAGAGTTCAGAGGGAATACGCCATGCTGGACAAAGTGACCCCTGCTCTGCCAGTGCCTCATCTGTCATACCGTCCCTGCAGGCGGTTCCTGGGGACAGCACAGAGCCAGGGTGTGGGCCGTGTGCAGACACAGAATCCACTGCTTGTCTGTGATGGGCGGTGCCAGTGTCTGAGCACAGGATTCAGCCCGAGGACACAGGCAGCGAGTCCAGTGTGCCCGAGCCAGGAAGAGGGCAAGTGGCCAAAGCGCAGGAGAGCTCGAGGGAAGGACATCTTCCTCACACCACCCAGCCCACCTTCGTGCCTGGGGCTTCCTCTTAAAGAGGCGACTGCTGAGGACAGGAGGAGTTGCTACAGCGAATCCTACATCCTGATAGAGCTGCCCTTCTCCAGCAAGAGAGGGTCAGGGGACTGGGAGGCCAGCTGGAGGGTCCAACACCCCACGCCCATGAGCACACGGGCAGGGGGCATGTGCCCTGGCAGAATCCATGCTGCCTCTGCTGACCTTGGGAGTGACAGCGGAGGCCGGGGACCTGAGCTGTGGAGTTGGGTTCCCCTCAGAGGCCGAGGGCAGCCCTCCTCCGCCTCCCCACCTGCACTGCCACCAAGAACCTGTGTCCTCTGGCCCGTCCCAAGGGCCGAGGCCTGGAGCCGACTTCTGTACAGGAGGGGCTGCGGGCTGGCGCTCTGAAGCACTCCATCAGCTCCACATGCAGATGGATGACACATAAAATATAGAAGAGGAAGCAAGGAGACACAGCCAGGCACAAACATGTCCTAAGACACTTCTGTGTGTCAGCAGTAGAACCCAAAGATCGAAGTAAAAGAAACAGATTTACAGAGGTCTCAGAATAATTTTAGGAATGAATCTTTGACTATGAGGGTGGGGAAATGTTTCTTAGCCAGAAAATATAAAGAAAAAGTCATCGAAGAAGAGGTAAGAGTGGAGAGGCTGAACTTTACATTCCAACAACAGAGGACACCTCAGATAAAATGGAGTGGGGCACAGAGAGGGGACATCGAGGCGTGTGCCGTCAGTGCCTCAGGTCAATAACAGCCACCAGCGGGACAAAGGTGGGACCTGAGCAGATGAGGAGCCGTGCACAGCAGGAACTCGGAATGCCCACAGGCCTGACTTCCGGGCCTCTTCCGTCACCAGGGAAATGCCGAGGACAGGGGAGCTGCCCACGCAGCCCATGGAGTCCCGCGTGGTGAGAAAGGGCAGTGACAGAAGCCACCATTCAGGGAGGGAGAGGAGCCAGCCGTTCAACCACTTCTGAGCACAACTTGGGAAAAGCCGGAGGACTGCAGAGTCCCAGGCCGGATTACGAGGCAGCACCTCCTAGTGCACCCGGTGACCTGTGTCAGAACCCGGGCTGCAGCGTCGTTATGACGAGGGACACAGAGCAGTCGACTCTCCATGAGTAAGAGAGCTTAGATGGAGCCTGGCCCCCTCCAGGACTCACCGCTACACACACTGAAGCAGGATGCGCGTCCCACGGTGAGTCTCCAGAACAAGGGGAGCACAGACAGCGCTGAGGGGCATTTGTGTAGACGCCAGAACCTGCGGCGGCTGCTGGATTTATATGTGAGTCCCAGCTCCCCCTGGACCTGTGCAGCAGGCTGAGTCACAGGGACCGGGGTTCCTCTGGGCACTCAGACTCCTGTGGCCCCACTCCAGCCTGGACAGGCACCTTGTGCAGGACACAGCCTGCTGGCCCCAGGTGGCAGACCTGACAGGACCCTGGCCCAGGGCCACTGGTGCATGGAAGAACAGGTGACGCAGGCAGGATCTCTGTGGAGGGTCCAGAGAGGAGCCCAGAGCAGTCTCTTAAATCCATACCACTTTACACCCTAAAAGCCTGTGGACTGTGGCCAAAGTGCTCAGGTCTGTTAAAGCGGCTGGACAGCCCGAGTGTTTTCATCACGACATTTGCCATGGCCACTGGTGTTCAGAACCCTGCGTACCCTAGTAGGACAAACTCTGAGGCCAAAGCCTGTTCCCCATGCCTCCTGCTGGGCCTGTCCATTCTCCGTCTCATCTCCACCATGTCCCCAGCACAGGGCCAGGGTCCCCTGGGCTTTGCTTTCCCTGGAGCCCAGCGGATCCCAGCCCAGCCTCCTGGGTAGCCCCAGCCTCCCTGGCACTGCCTGTCTCCCGGGAGGACTTGCACAGGGGCCGAGTGTGGGTGTCCAGCATGGTCACTGCTGCAGGTTGCCTGTGGCTCCACCTGTCTGCATACTTTGCCAGGTGGGGGGACCTGCTGGGCACAGTGCAGGGGTCACTGGGGGAACGTGTCTGCCTTTGCTGTCCTGCAGATCTTCTTCACACCTGTGAATCTCAGGGAGTAGGGAGGCAGCTGTCACCTGCCCCCAGCTTCTCCAGGCCCCTCAGGTGCACAGATAGCCTGTCCCTCTGCCTGTCACCCCTCACTGCTGGCTCTCACTGCAGCTGTTAAACAGGCCACGGTGTTCCCAGGAGAGAGCGAGCCCTCTGCCCTTGTGGACTACGTCCTCCCCATTCACAGTCAATGGGACCATGCATCTCTGTCCTTAGAGGACATTCCTGGACATTCGGGGCTCAGCAATGTCAACAACGCCTCCTGGCTTTGTCCTTACACGGCTGCTCTTGCTGGTTGGTCGTTTCTTCCTGGTGAGACCCTGATCTCTGGGGACAGTCTCTTTGGGAATCAGCCCAGTGACGCCATCATGCCATGTGCCAGGTTGTGCCATGAAGGGAACAGACTTGGGGTGGGGGACCCAAGCCTGTGTCAGTGTCTGAGTTGCAAATATCAACCGAGTGTCTTGGGTGAGCTGCCATTGTCCCTGTGTCCCTGAAAAAGGGGATGAGGACCTACTTTCAAGGGTCTTTGAGAGGCAAATGAGTATTATGGAATCAAGGACATACGAAACGTTTACTCTCTTCCACTGGACGAGCTGGCAGGAGGGCCGCTGGCGACGAAGCCCGTGTCAGGCAGGCGCTGATGGACTATAGATCATGTTGTTTTTGGTGGCAATGAACAAGCATGAAGCAAATTGCCACTGAGCACTGGCGGGGACACTGGAGAGGACTCCTGTCCACACCCTTGGCTCTTTCCTTTCTCCTCACGCAGGCTCCTGGCTTAACTCGGGCTGCGTGTGCGACGTGAAGCCAGTCAGAAGAGAGACACGGCCAACTGCACTCCACCAGAGCAGAGGACAGAAAGATACAAGCACAACCACAAACACCTGCTGCTGCTGAATGAGAACGCATGTTTTTAGATGATCTTCAGCTATGAATTTTAAAATAACAGGAATGAAGGTACAGTGAGGCATCCAGGTGTGAGGAGAGAGCACCACCTGGCCCACTCCCTGCCCTGGTGACCTGTCCTCAGCTGGGTGAGTGCTAATCCAGACTCCTCTAGGCAACCAGGACAGGTCCAGGGGCACGGACAGGTGGACACTCCAGTGCTGCTCCTCTGCCACCTCCCTGCCCTGAGTCCACTTTCAGGTGGCCCAACAGCCTGACTGGTCACCTTGTGAGCCATGGGCACACACAACAGAGGCCAGGCATGGACGAGTTCCAGGTGACTGGTGAACCCCGGGAAGCACTTGGCTTCCCATGAGGAGAGATTGACTCAAGTGGCCCCGGCTGTGTCCCCGACTGCAGGAACCAGCCGGCATGTGCTCAGCTAGGGTCTCACCCACCTGTGCTCAAGGTCACACAGATGCTTCTCATGCCTCTACGGCTAGCATTTCAGATGTGACTAACTGGTCCACATTTGCAGGAACTCAGTGACCAGGGGAAGGTGGCCCTTCACAGGGACACCCACTAGCCACCTCTGTGGGTCAGTCATGAGTCCTAATCGTGAGTTCCCCCTCATGGCTGAACTCAGTTTCGAGGTTCAAGACCATGTTTGCTGCCTGGCCGGGGTGGAGCTAAGCTGCATGTGGTCGGCCTCAGGGCTGTGCACGCCAGCTGCTTCTCCACTGTCTCAGCCAATGGCGGCTCACGCCTCACTGGCCCATCTGCCCTGCCTCCTGGAGGAGGGAAGGTAAATGTGTCTACTAGTGACCACCAAATGCTGGGTCACAGAGGGTGACAGGAGCAGGGGGCGTGTGATCCTGGGAAGGTGAGCACCGCTTGGCTCAGTTGTCGGCCTCCAGGAGAACATCACTGGACCTGATTCAGAGAGGCAGTGATCTGGGGGAGAGTCGCCCTGAAGCCAGCTGGGTGTGCACACCGCCCGGAACTCACCAGACCAGCAGAACAGCAGGGCTCAGCTCAGCCTGTCCCACAGATCTCATGGGGCTCTGCTGGTCACAGGTGGGCAAGGCCACTGGACTCAGCCTCCCGAGACTCTCCACACGGATGTTCTGCGACACCCAACCAGCTCGGAGCTATCCTTTATCCTAACAGGCTACTTCCAGGGGTACTTGATTTCATCACTCACACGGATGGTAAGTCCCAAAGCGCGTATTCCTCTTTTAATAAAGTGGATTCAGATCTCTTCTCCACCAGTTTCAATCTTTCAGAGTGTGTCTCCTCTCTGGGGCACTGGGACCTGCAGCCTGATGAGCCCTGGAGCGGCTCCTTCCCAGGTGGGCCAGCAGCCTCCCCGTGCCCGGCGTCAGGCGCTCCTGGAGTCCCAGAGACAGGCCGTGGCCCTGGCCGTGGCTCGCTATGTCCCTGTTTGGTCTCCCTGCCACACCCTCCTTGCACGGGTGGCCTCCTGACCCCCATGCTGCAGCTGCTGACCTGCGTGCAGACGCCGTCTGAGGACAGGCAAGAGGGCAGCTTCCCTGCAGCCCCTGGTGCTCCCCCCACCCCGTGGCCCTGGCCTCCACTTTGGGGATGACCTCCCACCCCAACCTGCCCTGGCTCCTGGCTCCCCTTTCTCTGCACCTGGAGTCTGTCCTCCCAGTAGCAGGCAGGTGGCTGTGGCCTCTGTGCCCTCAGCTCCTCATGACCCAGGAGTAGAACAGGAGGGGAAAATAGTCACACTGTGGTGACTTTCAGCAGATTGTCACCCTCTGACTGGCCTCACCTGGCCACGCTCCTGCTCTGGTCCTGGGGAGAGGTCCCAGTGAGGAGCCCGCGTGTCTGCATCCAGCACTGTTTTGGGAAGGAGGGGAGAATGAACCCCCCTCAGTCCTCCAGCCCAGGCCTGCAAGAGAGGAGTGGGCTGCCAGGAGCCCACAGGGCCTGGCCCCAGCCGGCTCTGAGGACACCCACAGCCTTGCTTCACCGTAGCTCAGGACACTGTGTGCCCCTCCTAGGCAGTGACGTTGGATGGCTGGTGTGGGGCAGAGCCTGCCGGGACACGCTGCTTCACGACGTCATTTGCCACTGAAATTGCTTTCTTTAGAGTCCATCGCCCTGAAACTGTAAAGGGAGGATCATATTGATAGCTGCGATACTCGCTCTTCACCTACAGAGAACCCCAATTTCAGTGCTCTTGACTCCCAAATCAATTCATAGGATTGCCTTGTAGCAGGCAGACATTCCGGTGGTGACCAATTTTTCTGTCCTACCAACCAAGGCTGCCTCAATGGTGCCTTGGTCTGAATGTGACCCCCAAGGTCATGTGTCTGAAATTTGAACAGTGTTGGTAGGTGGGACCTTTAGGTGACTCAGTCAGCAGGGCTCTGCCCTTGGGAAGGGATCAAAGTCATGGCCTCGGAGTGGCTTCTGCAGCACGAGTCCATTTTCAAGGTGAGATTGGATGCCTCTTGCAGTGTTCCCCACACCTTCACCCTGGGGGATGCGGGAAGGGGGCTGGAGTGTTCTGCCCTCGGAGGCCCTGTGTGCCTGCCTTGGTCCTCTGATGGGGGTCCTGATGTCTCCCACCCCGTCCTGCCTGCATGGCTCTGGGGGCCCCGACTTCTGGACAGAGGCTCACTGGGGGCAGAGCTGTGTGGATCCCTCCTCTGCTCACCTGGGGGCTGCACATGTTGACACAATGGAACATGCCCTCTGTCCACCTTTGTCTCGGGCCTACCCCACAACTGCAGCCCTCACCCCTGGACTCCAGAGGGCTCCCCTATAGCAGAGTGTACCTGCGTGGGGTTGGCCTGGGGAGCAGGACTTGCCAAAGGGACAGCTTAGGGTCTGAGGGCCCCACACAGCTGCATTGATCCACTTACAGAACCTACCACAGCCCCACAAAGAGGATGGGCAGGGGTCCCCAGGAAACCAGGCATCTGGTTTGTCCTGACACCCTGCCCTCCCCTCTGACCCTGAGGGGTGAACATAAACACACTCCAGGACAGGAAGACGCGGATGGAGACCTGGAGACCTGGGTTCTCAGGGAGAGTTTTCAGATGGCCCAGGCCAAGCTGCTTTCTGCAAGGAAGCGTCAGGGCAGCCAGACAAGCCTTGAGGATCGTGTGCCCCTGTCACTCAAGACCCTGCCGGGAGGGCATCGCTCCTCACAGCCACCCACCCCCACCCTCGCAGGCGAGCAGAGAGAGGGTGTCTCCCTGCCCCAGGAGCTCTCGTCCCGCATGGTGCAGCTGCAGCTGCAAGGGGTCCTCAGAGGAACGTTCCAGAGCAGCAGTGGGCACACCTGGAGGCAGACATGGACATCACGGTTTGCAGGAGCATGTGTTCCTGTTCCAGAGAGGTATGTTCCCAGCAGCAGGATCAGGACAGAGCAGGCCAGAGCCCTGAGGCTTCTCGTACTGCATGGGGTGTGGTATGGCCAGGGACCAAGGACAGAGGGGCAGCAGGGAGGTTGAACAGAGAGGCCTGCAACTGTCCTAGCAGAGTGGATGAGCCCTTGGGTACTGGAGCCTGCAGGCGATGATGGGAGGCAAGACCATACTTGACTCACTCAGATAAGACTAGGAGAAGGACTAGATTGAGGTCCAGGGAGCACTGGTCCACAGGAGGAGGAGTAGCTGATGTCCAGAGATCTAAGGGAGAGAAGAGGCCAAGGACAGCAAGAGGCCAGGCTGCTGGACAGATGCCTGCTGGCCCCTCTGCCCTCACACCGTCTCCGTTCTCTGCCTGCCCTGTCCTTCCCTTTGCCCCGGAAGGATGGCTGTTGTCAACCAAAAACTCTGGATTCCCCTGAGCTTGTCCAGGAGAGCCCCCAGGAAATGCCCAGGGCAAAAGAGACCCAGGTGTTTGTCTCCATCATTGCTGGTCCATCCCACTGAGCTGTGGTTCCCACAATGTTCAGTCTTTCCATGGTCTCCATGCCTTCGGGGACTGTCTCCAGAGACTCTGGCTCTTTTAGTGGTGGTCACACCACCGCCTCATTTGTACCTTCATGAGAGGGACCACTGTGTCCTGATGTCCTGCCCTCGGGGCTTCCCTAGGCTTTACTCTGTCCACATCCCTCCAAACAGACTATTGATTAAACTGCCTTTGGCCCAGTTGTACATCTCAGCAAAGATAATGGGTGACAAAAACTGATTTCTGGAAGGCATAAAGTTCTTACTCTTCTTACATATCTAACAAGGATATGTATATAGCACTTAAGTGGATATATGGGGTATCTGATCTTAACATGTCATGGGGAATAAGTTCAGAAAAATGTCTGCAAGATTCCAGAAGGGATGATAATAATAGAAAAGAAATTGAGAAGCTCTTTGCATTAGTCTGTTTTCCATTACTATAATGAAATACCTGAGGCTTGGTGACTTTCTAAAGAAAAGAGGTTTACTCAACTGACAGATCTGGAGGGTAAAAGGCACTGGGCCAGCACCAACTTAGCCGGGCCTGGACCTCATGGCAGATGACATCATGGTGGGTGTGTGTGAGAGGGAGAGAGCTAGTGTGAGGCTGAGAGCCAAGGTGGCAGGGAGGGGTTCGTCTTGTTCTTTGGTAACATCCCCTCTGAGAACCAGCTCAGGGTCCCAGAAGAACTGCGTAAACCCCCTCCGAGGGCAGTGTCTCCCAAAGGACTCACTGCCTCTCAGGACCAAGTCTCCAGCGTGGAGATAATCAAACCACGTCCACACGACAGCCCTTCAGGAGGCCAGAACCTGCAGCTTTGGCTTCAGGCCGAAGTAGAGGGAGCAAGAGGATAGGAGGCTCCTGATAGGCTCGGAGGCAGATGGAGGACCACCCCAGAGTCAAGTGAAGCAACAGAAAGAGACGGGACACCAAAGGGTGACCCAGGACAGTGAGAGGCAAAGGAAAGGACCAGCGGGAAGATTAAGTTGACCAGCCTTGGTGGAGGGGAGGGTTGCATGGCCTCTTCCTGTTTCTCCTGGGAGCCTGTCCCAGGGCCACCACTGAGATCCAGAGTATCAAGGAGCAAAGCCACCATACTCCAATGTCCCTGCCCAAGGCTGCAGGTGACACTCAGGGCAGGTGCACCTGAGAGCCTGGACTCAGGGCTGGGCAGTGAAGAGGCTCCGCACTGTGGAGGACTGAGCACAGGCCTGCTATCCAGCCCACGATGCGTCCAGAGAGAGCATTTAGGCTGCCCTTATGGGTGCCCAGCTGCTGGGGCACGTCGCAGACAAGTGACTGCTCCTGTCAGACAGGAGAGCTGACTGGTTCCCTAATGGTCACTTTAAACGGAAACTAGACGTTCCCTCCTGGACTCCAATCCCCAGTCTCAGCAGCACCTCGGGAAGATAGTGTGAGAGTGAATTACCTCTCAAATGATAAAGAGGCGGCTGAGGCTATTTGAAAAATGACAAAGCCACAATTCAGGGCCTTTTACAGAGAACAGCTAGCACAGTGGAGCTGGCCTGAGAGAGAGGAGAGAGCTGAGCCCACGGAGGAGCTGGACTGAGGGATGGAGGAGAGGCTGGGCCCATGGTGGAGCTGGCCTGAGAGATGGAGGAGAGCTGGGTCCATAGTGGAACTGGCCTTAGAGATGGAGGAGAGCTGGGCCCACAGTGGAGCTGGCCCGAGAGAACAAGGAGAGCTGGGACCACCATGGAGCTGGCCTGAGAGATGGAGGAGAGCTGGGTCCAGAGTGGAGCTGGCCTGTGAGATGGAGGAGAGGCTGGGCCCACCATGGAGCTGGCCTGTGAGATGGAGGACAGCTGGGTTCACAGTGGAGTTGGCCTGAAAGATGGCGGAGAACTGGGAGAGCTGGGCCCACGGTGGAGATAATCTGAGAGATGGAGGAGAGCTGGGCCCACGGTGATGATCTGAGAGATGG
Source organism: Sciurus vulgaris (assembly GCF_902686455.1). Lineage (NCBI taxonomy): Eukaryota > Metazoa > Chordata > Mammalia > Rodentia > Sciuridae > Sciurus > Sciurus vulgaris. The sequence goes on from NC_136464.1 coordinate 2,278,346, forward strand.
CGCAGAGTTGGGTCCACAGTGGAGATAGCCTGTGAGATGGCAGAGAGCTGGGTCCACACTGGACCTGGACTGAGAGAAGGCGGAGAGCTGGATCCACATTGGAACTAGCATGAGAGATGGAGGAGAGCTGGGCCCAAGGTGGAGCCGGACTGAGCGATGGTGGAGCGCTGGGCCGCCCTCTGGCTCCGGTCAGGGAGGCGAGCAGCTGCTCTGCTGGCCTAGTGCTCTCCACCACCACCTCCTTCCCTCAGTGGTAGCACCAGCTGTCCTCCATCACTCCGCAAAGACTACTCCAGGAGGGCAGGCTGCATCTGCAGGCCTCCCTGGCCCCCACAGAGGGAGCGCTGTGGTCTGTCACAGCCACAGTGACAGGCAGGGTGGCCCCGCCCCACCCCATCCCAGGATGGCCCCAGGGCCCAATCCCAGAGCGCAGGGGGCTCTGGGCGGTGGCCTGTGCCTGGGCTGACCTGTGTGGAGCTGGGACCTGGAGGGGGCTTCCTCTGGGCCCACCTGGCCTCTGCGGGAGGCGATGCAGATGGTACTCTGAGGAGGGGCACCAGGAGCCCCTCAGTCACGCACCTGCTCACTTTCAAAGCCTTTTCATCTCATTGGTGAAAAGAACTTGTCAGCTGTGAACTGGCTTGAGGGACAGTCCCTGCACATAGAAACTGGCAACGATTTGCAGCCTGTGGTGCTGGATAAATACTTAATTTGGAGGGGTTCTGGCCACCATCACATCTGCAATGGTGTCTTTCACAGAGATTTGATGTCCCATGGGGCTGAGGAAGCAGGGGCTGGGCATGGAACACCAGGGCTGTGGTGTAGACCATGCTGGAGCTGCTAGGTGTCTGCTCCAAAAGTCTCCCTCCCTCACTGGCCTGCCCTTGACCTCCAGCCACTCCTGAAGATCAGACATTCACGAGGAACGTTGCGCATCCTTGGAGGCACTGCTGGCAGGTGGTCTCGTCTGACCTCCACGTCCCCTTGTCTGGAGGCCCTGGGCACGCCTGGCGGTGTACAGAGACCCCAGCCATTGTGCTGACTCCTCATGCACAACCCTGAGACCTGCGAGGTACCAGCTGTGTCATCCACTGCCGGGCACCCTGTGTCCATGCTCGGTGCTTGAGAGAGCACGCAGTACTGCCTCAGGTCCCGCGGGTCAGGAGCACAGCACGGCAGGTGGTCTGCAGGCCTGCCGCAAGGTGGCCTGGGCAGGACTCTCACCCGGCACCTCCACGCTCTTGTTCTTGTCAGCGGAATTCAGCTCCTTGGTTGGAGGTTGAGAGCATCCACTTCTCACTGACTGATGACCGGAGGTCACTCCTGGGGCAGCTCACAGCCTCCCAACATGGTGGCTTGTTCCCTGAAAATGTCAAGGGACAGTCTTTGAGTGGGGCAGGTGTCTGGTCATCAGAACACATCCCTCACCTTTGCTGGGTTGTGCTGGTTAGGAGCAAGCCTTACCCCATCTGCACCCCAAGGTAGGGACCATGAGGGGAATAGGGGCACCCTCCACTCTGTCCCCCCACTCTGTCTTTTAAAGGAACATGACATTTGCTTGAAATCAGGTTCAAAATTTGGTTTATCAGCACCTGAGAGCTTTTGGGTTCCAGTCGTGGTGGGGCTGGCCCAGGGGCCTGGGAAGGTGCTCAGAGTTTCCAGTTGCTCAAACTGACGTTGCATACCTGTCCCTTTCTGGCTCTCTGAAACGCCTGTCACCTCAGCACAGTGCTGACCATCTTTGGGAGCCCTCCAGAGGGGAGTCTTATTGGAGAGGGACTTTGTCTGTGCAGTGCTGTCAGCCACCAGGAAAACGGACAGCTGGAAGGGCCTCCCCAGACAGCTCACCTTGGCCACTGGACACCTCGCACCTTAGGCAGGGACCAGAGCCACTGGCACAAGGACATGAGAAAGAACTGGTGGTCAGTCAGCAAATGGAGGGTGCTCACCCACGCCTCCTGCCAGGAGGGGATGGCTGTGTCCTGTGCGAAGCCTGCAGGACATCCCCAGACCCACTGGGAACCCTAAGCCCAGCTCCCCGGTCTGCAGTAGGTGTTCTGTGTCCCTCAGTTCCTGCCTATAAGTCACATTTCTCTCAAGGTAGCCATGTCTTAGCTCTGCACTGGAAACCAAAGCACGTCACGGAGGACACATGGCTGGGTGACCTGGGTGCCGCTGGCCCTGTGGACTTGGGCACTTGGGCCTGAGCATGGCACGAGTGTCAGTGTCATGTGAAGTGAGGACGGTGGTCAGAACTGGCAGCACTGTATGAAGGCAGCCCGTGGACCTCGGGTAGCAGTGGGGCCCTGCCCTCTGCCAGCCTCAGCCGGGACAGCAAAGGAGGGGTTCACTTCACGAACAGAGGGCAGGTCCAGCCCCTGGTGGGGGAGCACTGACTCTTGGTCCTTGGTGGGGCCACTTCCTCTTGTAGCTGTTGGAGACTGTCACACTTGGACCTGTGCTAAGGCTCGGCTGCCAGCCTGTGGCCACTGGAGGTGGTGGACACCTCAGAGGTGGGGGGAAACAGGCTGCTGGGTCATGTCCTTGAAGGGGATGTCTGGTCTCCAATGCCACCCTCCCTTCCTGCCTCCCGGCCACCCTCAGGCGAGCAGCTCTGTCAACCACGACCCCCACCATGTTGCTCTGCCTCACCTAAGGCCCAAACTGATGGGGCCAAGTGCCCATGGAAGAAACCTCTGAAACTATGACCCGAAGGAGTCTCCCCTCCAGTAAGTTGTTTTCCTTTCACTTCATCACAGTGACGGAAAGAAAGCTGAGCGGCACAGGGATCTCCCCTTCCCAGCTCTTTCCTGGCCTCCTCAGCCCAGCGAGCACTGCCCCGGCAGGTCCTCCGAGGCATCGGCCAGGGACAGCCTCACGCAGCACCCTGCTCCTCCACGGGCCCCTCCCACTGCCCTGCTAGAGCCACGGGTTTCTGCAGCAGCTCCAGCCCTCAGGACTTCCTGGCTCGCAGTGTCTGCCCGGTGTCCCGGGGGCCTGAGACCGTCTTCTGTTTGCGCTGGACGGGAAGCCACTCAACCATCCAAGTGCACGATCTCTGGACCTCAGGCAGTCGGCCTGGGAGCGTCGTGCAGGCAGGAAGCAGAAAGTAGGTGGGTAGATAATTGAGAGGGATATGTGCAGATGTTTCTAAAGCTCCCCTCAATTCCGCGCATGGAGGAGCTGAGACAACCCCTGTCCACTGCGTAGTTGGATATCTCAAGGGTGAGAAGAACTGCTCTCAGAGAATCTTTCTAGGTACATTTTCACGACATTTATCTCCCGACTTCTAAACGCTGTGTTGTATATTTCTTAATTTTTCTTCTAATCTAAGTTTCAGATTACCCAGTTGACAGTTTAGGGATGGAGATGGGACTCCACTCAGATCACACCGCCAAGAGAACTGCCCCTCCTGAGGCGCGTTTTACCCTAAATGCGCTCGCAGGTGGTTCTGCTGCCACATCCTAGCCGACTGGCGATCTCGTGACTGAAACTGCCAGAGTGCCGGGTGCTCGCAATCAGCCCAGGCCCCCGTGGCCGAAGCACCTGCCCCACAGGCCACCTGCCCCTGCCCTTCCTCCTCCAGTGTGGCTTTCTGGCTTCCTCTGGGGACCGCCCTGCTCCACCCTGGGGTCTGTGAGGCTGTCGGCCCAGGCCCACACCCTGGGAGCAGGGGTGGCCTGGTTCCCGCCCTGGGGCCTGCCCACCCTCGGGAGGGGCCGTCGCCTCCCTCCAGTGGGTGAGCTGCCCGACTCTCCTAGGCAGTCCCCCTTTTCTAAACCGAGTCAAAGGATGTTTCCGCTGTTTTCCCTCAAGGAAGCCACAGCCATCAACAGCATTCCCCACCACCCAAGCTCCCTTGAGCTGAGGAGAAGGAGTCCCTGTCTAGGTACCTGTGTCGGGTCCAGGATAATAAGCCTGGTAAAGGAAGAAAAGTGTCCGTGGGCCACGTCCCTGCACACCTGCAAATCATGAACTCCTCATCATACATTTATGAGTAATTTTAAAGTTGACATAATTTTAGAGGGTTTTTTCTTTTCTTTTCTTTTCTTTTTTTTTGTCAAGTAATCTCTACACATAAAATAAAACTGAGGCTGAGGCTGAGGCAGGAGGATCACAAGTTTAGGGCCAGCCTGGGCACCTTAAAGAGATCCTGTCTTAAAAATAAAAAGAGCTGGGGTGTGGCTCAGTGGTACAGCACCCTGGGTCCAATCCCCTGTAACATAAAATAAGAGCAAGCAAGTAAAAAAAAGAACGGATGAATAAAATTGCCTGTGATCAAATTATAGAACTTAGGTGATTGCATGATTTAAGATATAAAATTATCTTTTGTGAGTGAGAAGAAAACTGAATCCTGCATTTGCTTTTGGAATAAATTAGATTAAAATATTCACACTCCAACCTGCTCAGGACAGCAGCTGACCTCGGATCATCACATATTAATGGCCACACAGAGGTTGGTGACTCTCTGAGAGTGGTTGAGATCTGTGTGGCTCCCAGACCCAGAAGCAGCCTGTGCTGAGTCACAGGGAACAGGAGAGGTGGGAGAGGAGCAGTTAGGAACGGCTGACTGAGAGGTGGGAAGACATGCAGAGGCATCAGGTGCGCAGGGTCCATGATTCCCGAACCTCATCCTGGGTCTGGGTCACTAGGATTCCCAGGCCTGGCTCTGCCTGAACAGCCTGCTCAGAGTTGCAGCACCATCAGCCTGCACCCACCACAGTTCCTGGTCACACCCAGAACCCTGACCGTGAACAGGCCAACTGGCCAAGCTGCTGTGCCCCTGAACAGGATGCCTTCAGGCTCTGTCTGCACCCCGGAGTCCCTGGCAGCAACCTCTACCCTCATGGCAGCTTCCTGAGGCTGCTCACTCTGGACTGGTCCTAACTGGCCATCTGCAGCCCTGACCTCCAGGTTGTCTTTCCATGAGATCATGGGGTGCGGACAACCCTCCCCTGAAGCATGACTCAACCTGGTGGACGCCACGCAAGTAAGAAGCCTTTCTCTGCCCGACACAGTGCAGGCAAATCTCAGAGGCTCCTGGCAGGGGAAGGCGGAAGAGGTAGCAAGCAGCTGTGTGACAGCGCTGTCCCTGGGACCTTGAGCACAGGGCCCCAGGAGGAGCACAGGGCCAGCCTGAGGCAAAGCTGGGTGGGAGCCCCTTCCGTGAAGCCAGGACCTGGAAGGCAATCCTCTCAGGAGCACAGGAAGCCTTGCCCTGGGCGGCTGGGTGCCCTGGGAGCCCCTGCAGCCACCATCTCCCCAGAGTTCCTATCCTGAATTCACACTCCACACGGGCTCACAAGAATCTCAAGCGAAGACTTGGAGATTAGCAGCAGGATAATCCATGCCCAAGTGCCTGTCAAAAAGAACGATTCCTCCAGAGCAAAGTGCCTTCCTTCCACCAGGCCTCAAGGGTCCTCCTGGTAGAGCCCCCTCAGGCCCGAGCTCCTGACAAATGACTGAATTAAATATGGAACAGCTCCAAATGGTGGAAGGAAGTGGGATCCCAGGAGTAAGAGCTGACTAGCAAAGACAGGGGGATTGGATTTGCGTAGCTCACTCATCTTAGAATCAGAAAAGAATATACAGCCACGCTTTGTGGTTCGATTAGGAAAGGAAGGGAAGTGTGAGCACGGGAGCAGGACCTGCAGGCTGGGCTGGCGAGGCACCCCCACGCCGGCCACCTCGCTGCGCCTCAGACAGCAGTCCTCAGCACCAGGGAACCGCCTGCGTCTGAGACGCTCTTCTCTGACAGTCAAGCTGCTGAGCACCTTTCCATCAGCCCTGGTCACTGACGCACCTCTGGAAACATCAGTCCATTCAGGTCTTCTGCCCTTTTGTCAGTTTGTTGTTCAGTCATTCCCTTTGCATCCGGTGGATGCCAATCCTCATCAGGTTTTCTACCGCTTCTCCCCCCACAGGGGGCCTTCGCATACCGCTGCTCGCTTCCTCTGCTGCCCAGGGTTTTCTCGTTTGATGCATTTCTGTTATCAGGGGAGAAACACAAATACGCCCTGGAGCCTCACTTGCCCTTAGCTGACTTACACTCGCTGACTTTGGAGGTCAGGGGCAGGCAAGGCATTATCAGTCACCCACTGGCTCGGCTGTAGACCCCTCCGATGACAGGGTCATGAGAATAATGGTGGCCTGGGTTACTCTCCAGGGACCTGAGGCCACTTCTGCTGAAAACCCCAACACCCCGCTTGGGCCGCAGATGTCCCATAATGGCTGGAGAGGGGTGCAGAGGCTTGGCCTCTCTGCCTTCGTGTCATTCTGTCTCTGTGGCCTTCACCTGTGGGGCAGATTCTACGCAGTTCTGCACTTAGACCATCGATCAGCTGAGACGTGTCTTGTCAGAACTGTAATGTGGGGTTAACTTGACCTGGGCCTGCCTAGTCTCTCTCCCTCCTGAGGCTAGCGACCCCCACCAGCCACCTTGACGGGAACACCAGAGTGTGAGAGGAGTGAGAGAGGGGGCCCCACGTTCCTGGAAGAGCCTCCTGTTCCCAGGGAGGACGGGCTGTCCCTCTGTCGCTCTGCCCTCCCTGGTTCCTCCTGTGCTGTGTCTGCAGCCCTCCACCTGCAGTGAGAGGCTGATCTGTGAGCAGCCCCTGCTTCTCCATTCTTCTCCCTGAACAAGCCTTTCTCCCCAGCACTGGGCTCTGGGACGCTGGTTTTCCCATGAGATGAGCCTCCGTCTGGACTTGGTGACTGTGCCCCTGTCCAGGTCCACTTCTGTTGCTTGTGCTTCTGGGTCAAATCTACACAACCTTTGCCAAGACCAATGTCTGGAAGATGGTCCCTGCTTCCGTCTGGCTGCAGTTCCAAGTCCCACACATGCTCATTTCATCCACCCCGTTCAGCGCATACACGGTCCGGTTCGTTCTCCTGTAGGTGGATGAGCAGCTTTCCAGGCAGAGACCGTCCTTTCTCCATTTGCTTTCTTGGCACTTTGGTAGATGGGTTGTCACGGTTGTGTGGGGCTTCGCTGCTCCCTCTTCTGCTGCGCTGGTCTGGGTGACCGTGTCAGGACGGGACGACTTTCCCTTCCTACAGCTTTGTGATGTGACTTGAGCTCAGGAACGCGACCCTCCCGCGTGGTTGTTCTTACTCAAGATTACGTTGGCTCTTTGGGCTCTTTGGAGGCTCCCTGTAAATTCTGGAATTTTCTTTTTCTATTTCTGTGAATCATGGCATTGGAATTTTGATAGGAATTGGATGGAATCTGTAGACTGCTTTGGGTACTATGGGCATTTAGCAAGTGACTTAATAGAACTTTGAGTGACCTAAAATAAACTGAATTTCAAAAACTCAACAAGTAGATGAATTAAGGTTTAAAGTGGGAACTACAGAAGAGAAAACTCAGTGAGCTAGAAAACATATCTTAAAAATCACCAAGAATGTGCTCAGGGGAGAAAAAAATGGAAAGTCAGAGAAAAGGGAAAGAAACAGGGAGAGCAGAGTGAGGGGCTGACCTGGATCCACGTAGGACAGAGACCTGAAGGACGAGGAGGAAGGGCACTTGAGGACAACAGCAGCCACTCTCTGATTTATCCAAGAGTGACCAGTAATAATAAGAGTAAGTCACAAGTGCTTTAAGGCAAGATAACTCAGAACAACACAACACGGTCCCTTCGAATCGCAGCATAGTTAAAATCACAGCACGTTAAGAAAAGGGAAATCCTAGGAGCAGCCAGAGAGGAGCAGCCTGAGAGGACCGCCTGCCCCGAGAAGCAGGAGGGGGACGGCGGCAGGTTTCAGGAACCTGGGGCCTCACCATGGGAATGCTGGACTGCTGGCCTGGGGGACAGGGTCTTGGAAGGTCTGAGATGTGTGCATGCTGTGTCAAGAGGTGACCATGGCGAAACCTGCATAGAGAGGACCAGGCCACCACGGCAGCCGTCTGGATTTCTAGTGGTCATTAGTTAAAACCAGGGCATCGCAGTAGCCTGTGAACAGGGAGGTAGGGGCCACTGACGCTCCTCACGGGCTTCCTGCTGTTTGGGCAGGAGATAAACGGCTGCCGAACTTCAGCCTTTGCTTAACATCAAGTTAACATTTCCAAGGTAACCATGATAATCGGCACTGGGTCCTGGAGGGGAAAGGCAAGGTGGCAGGAGGCCCGGTGGCTCTGAGGACCGACCACCAGGCTGTGGGGGCAGCCTGAGGGTCCAGAAGAAGTCCCCACCCGTGCGCAGCAGCTCAGGCGGGGCGCGCAGCCTCCACGCAGGCCCGCCCCGCTCAGATCTGAAGTGCCGTTTTTCTCATCTTGACACTGTGGCTGGATTTTCTCTTCTAATAACACAGTAATGGATTCACATTATTCTGTAGCACATCACCGTCCCCAGGCTGTTGGACAAAATGCTCTGAAATCGTGATTTCCGCTCTCACCCAGACACAGGCAGGCAAGTCCCGCTTCACCTGTATTGGTTTTGGATGTCATGAGGATGGAGCGGGCTTTGCATTCCAAGAGTTGGTGGACTTCAAGGGCAAATTCTCTCCTTTGTTCTCCGTTAGCATTGTCAGTGGTTAAGAAAGACAGTTTGATATAATAATAGTCTTTCACAGACCCTTGGTAGCGACTCTGAAAAGGATTTGTGTGTGTGTGTGCGCGTGTGTGTGTGTTATTCATATCACTGGAATTAGTCTTCTCCAGCTTTTGTGGCCCTGAAGTGAAATGTCAAACACTCAGGATGACATTCTGCAGAAACTAAACCTCCTTTGTATTCAACCAGGAGCTAATCATCTTTAATTATTTTCAAAATTAATTTTCTCCCTAGAAATGTTATTTATTTCTTCATACATCAAGCTGCCAATACAAGTGATTTGGAAACGGGAGGAGTCCAGGAGCCTTAGCTCGGGGGAGAAGAGAGATGGTATGACGTGAATACAGACTGATTTTTGTGTTTGAGTTATAATCCACACTGAGACTGCAAACAAAATGTGGACGGGTTTCTAGGGTTCGTCGCCACAGTTCGGTTATTCTCTCCACTGTTTTATCTTTGACCGGTAAGAAGCTCCATAGGAAACTTGTAGTTTTGAGAACACATTCCTCTCAGTGAAAAGGGAATGATACTGGCAATATCATAGAAGATTGTTATTGAGCTTACAAAAGCTAAGATAGAGGGAAAGATGTGCATAATTTAATTCTAAGTATCTAGTGGCACTTGTAAATCAATTTATTTTGACAATTTTTAACATGATCGCTTTTAGTATCCGAACTCGAGCCAGTTAAGTCTTTTATTTTAATCACTCCCACCGTCAAATCATCACGTGTTCGTTAGTAGTGTCTGACTTCTCAACCCCCAGAGCATCTCATGGGTGGACGCAGCAAATGGGTGAACTCAGAAGGACCCTCGGGTGCAGCTGGCAGTCAGTCCTGCCAAGGAGTGACCTCCAAAATGAGGTGAGGCCCTGGGCTTCTGCAGTCACCAGAGCAGCTGAGAAGCCAAGCTGCAGGGCCCCCACTCATGGGAAGAGCAAGAGGCCCCAGCTTACCAGGGACAGAGACCCTGCAGAGAGTAGGGGTGGGGCAGCAGGACACTGAGCAAGACAGCTGACCCCAGCACAGGGTGGTGGGCCAGAGAGCCCACACGCCACAGAGGAGCAACGGCTGAGGTTCCAAGGCCGGCAGCCCCTTCAGTACCCAGTGGCCAAGATGGAGGCGGTGGGGACGGAGCAAGTGCAGAGTTAGGGCGGGGCAGTACCTGCGATGCTCCAGGTGAGGCCAGCCCTCTACGCCATCTCTGCCTTAGTGGGTCAGAAACGGGGGTCTGTGAACACCCCTGTGTTCATATGGGACCATTTCTTCCTCCACCACCTTGCAAGGGAAAAGCTTTGGGACGGTCCAAGCACCAATGTCAGAATGAGGGACCCACGCCAGGGCACTGGCTGGCTAGGCCCTGGGGGTGGGGAAGAGTCCTGGTTGAACCATTCCACACGAGACCGCAGGACAGGGAAAGAGCCCCAGCCCCCGACGGAGCCCACCCGAGGCTGGGGAGCCAGCCTTCCTGCGCGGAGCTCCCGCCCTGGGGGAGTCGGTCTGGGGTCCTGGGCTGGGTCTGAGCTGAGCCGCTCAGGATGAGCACTGCCTGACCCCAGAGGCCCTTGGGTCCACGCCTTCTCCAGACTCACGGCCCCAGGACTGGGGCTGCCAGGCCCTGCCCAAGGGCTGCTCCGAAATCCCGGCACTGAGAGTGCCAGGCGATCCCTGCGTGGACGTCCCTGAGAGGGGAGGGCAGGGGAGCGTCCCGCCTGATCCACCCGCTCGTCTCTCCACGCCTCTCACGTGCTCCCGCGGAGCCAGGGCCCCTCCTCTTGTCAAGAGTGATGCGACAAGAGTGTGCCTCAGCCCAGCTGCTCCATCGAGCTTCCTACGTCCAGGGGCGGGAGGACAACGAAACAACCCCGCCTGGCCCACAAAACCCTGCTCGAGTCTTCAGGCGCAGGAGCCAGGGGGAGGCCGGGCGCACGGCTCCCCCACCGGCTGGCTCTGCTTTCAGCCCTCACTGACGGAGTCCTCGGCCGGGGCATCACCTGGGGGTGGCCGTCTGCACCCCAAACCAGGGGCACCGCAGCTTAGCCGGTGAGGCCATGAATTCTTGGGCCACTCTGCCCAGGTTCAAATTCCAGCTGTCACTTACTGCTGTGTGACCAAAGGAAAGTTGGTATCTCTGAGCCTGCATCAAACTCCACAGGTGCCTCCCCAGATCTGCTCAGCCTCCTGTGTGGCTGGATTTAACCAGGCCCAGATGGCACCCTGACCCAGGGCGTGGGTTCTTGGCTTCCTGGGCAGGGAGCAGCCCATGGGGTGGACTCTGGCCAGTGAGAGAGGGTAGACAGGAGGACACAGAGCCAATGTGTGTGTCAAAGGAGCCAAAGGACTGCCCTTTCCAATCCATGGGTCCACTTGGCCACACACTGTCTTTCATGTTCCTCCCTCCCTGTCCCCATATCCTTTGACCCTGTGCTTGCTGCCCTGGGGTCACATCCTCTCTCCGTCTGTGCAGGTCACCATGGCACTTACTGCAGCCTGGGGACCTTGAAGAGTGATGTGTCCTCACAGCCTGGAGACAGGAAGTCTGAGGTCAGCTGCCCCAGGTCAGGTCTGCGGAGGCCCTTCCTGGCCTGCAGATGCAACCTTCTCTCCATGTCCTCACAAATGGACGTGGAAAGCTTCCTCTTTTCCTCTTCTTCATAAGGCCACCAGTCTGATGGGCCTGGGACCCTCTGTGACTCCCCTTCACCTTCATTTCCCACCTTTGCCGTGTCTCCTGACGCAGTCACATGAGGTCCAGGGCTTCAACACCTCAAGAGCCAGGGGACAATCCTGGCCATGCAATGAGTTTTTACTAGAACATAATTTTTCTTTCGGCTCTATTTGTGCCTGGCACTTTATATTATAAGTACCAGTGAATCCATCATCCACAACAAAAATTAGGATCTTGACCAAAAATATCTCCTCCCCTGTGCTGGCCCAAAACACTCCTTCCCGACTCTCCCTTTACCAAAACAATCGCTTCCAAGTTAATCGTTCTTTTGTTTTTCTATTATAGTTTGCATATTTTTCCTAAAATATAATTTTTTTAATTTTATAAAAAAATGGTGCACTCCTGCCCGTGCCCTTGTGGGACTGGGCTGCCCTCCGGCGCTGCCGCCACTGTGTTGGTCCACTTGGCTGCTCTAAAGAGACTGCACCAAGTGCCCGGGCCGTCCTCGCTGGACCCACCCCACACCGATGGGCATTTGGTGACTCCAGGTCTAGCTCCTGCTGGCAGTGCTGCCGAGAGGTGATCTGTGTCTCTGATCGTTCATGTGCAAAACTTTCCTTTGGGTGTCTAACCAGCACCAGGCTGTGCGTGGCCTGAAGCAGGGGTATTTGACTTCAGGAACCTACGTAGGACTGTTTTCCAAAGCCGTTATGGTAATTACCGCCCTACAGCCCTGGGAACCCATCCCGAGGGCGCCTGCCCCAGCACCTGAGTTCTCCCTGGGCCCACCATCTCCACTGTCCACCAGCCGGGCAGGCCTCTCACCAGGGATCACTTCCCAGAGCACAATGCCCCTCCCTCTCTAGGTAAACAGCCCCCAGGGTCATCGGGATACTCAGGAGGAAGTTGAGCACAAGGCAAACATGAAGGTTTTTTAATGAGGTCTCTGCGACGCGGAGAGGGGATGCTTGTGTAGAATTTTTTAACAAAGCCTTGTGTTAGGGTTCAGCATTTAAAAATGAACACAATAGCCCGTACCCTTGGGGAACCAGCACCTCGTTCAGATTCATACCGTGTAAGGCCTGAGTCCATTCACAGGACTTAGTACAAATCCTCGGGCTTTCCCGTGTCCTTGGAAACGTGGCGCAGGCTCCGGCGGGGCCTCTGAGGTCCTGAGCAGCCCTCTGAGCAGCCCCAGCCTCAGGTTCTCCCCAGCCTGAGGACCGCTCTGCTGGGCTGCCTAGGGAACAGGCAAGGCCACAACAGCAAATACTGGTAAGCCGGCCCCACCTGGCCATTCCCCCCACCTCAGCTGGGCCAGCCTGGTTTGCAGGACACCGTTAATAGCACCTCATGAACACACTTGGTACAGCTGAAGTGACCGTTGGTCAGGTGAGCTGCTGCCCCCTTGCTGTGAAGAAGCCTTCAGGGTAGAGCAGACGCCCCTGGAGGCAGGCTCCAGGAGACACTGTCCCCCTGTCTGTCCACCTCCTGAGGCAGGGAGCCCAGAGTCCGCTGTCTTTGAGGCCTCCTCAGGGCTCAGCTCTTCTCTCCATCATAAACCTGATTTCTCCCCTGTGGCTGGCAACAAAGAACAGACTCATAATGGCAATAATATCAAATTAAGTTTGCTGTACTCATTTATCACAGAACTTTGATTTAGATGTGTCGCTTTGTGGGCCCCTGTGTTTCATTTCCAGTGTGAACAAACCGCTCTGTATTTTAGCACCTCAAGGTCAATGGACATGTAATTTAACATCCTAACATAATAACGTATTGATTAATGCAAAGAAAACAATCCTTCTCAGAAGAGGTTCTTATTTCATCCTGTATGGATGGCCAAATGCATAGAATTGCCTATTAGACTAGCCCAGAACAGGTTCAGCTGGAGCTGCTGGGGAAACACATTAACAAATGATCTCAGAGTGCACATTACCAGCCAGGAGTCCCAGCGGTTTGAGAGGAATAGTAGATACATGCACTCCCTGTAGTAACTTCAGGGACCTGAATGTGCTGAGAACCAGGGCTTCCAGCAGCAGTAAGTCCAGTGTCCTTAGTGACTACTCTCAAAGCCAGGGCCAGACTTATGTGACAAGATGGAGAGCACCTTAGGAACCAAGATGGTTGCTCTGGGAAACTCTTTGAAGTCACTTCCGGGTGGTGTGAACTGCAGTCCGCATCCTCGGTGGGTCTGCAACCAGACGCAAAGGGCAAGGCCGCGAGGTGTGCACTGGGGCTGTTTCTCACCATGTCCTGCATTGTTCAGAGTCCCCTGCAGGTTCCTAGCAGCAAATGGGGTCAGGAGAAACCCAGAGCTTGTGTGCACAGCACCTTGGTTCGGCAGCTGCAGAGGGTGCTGGTCCATCAGCAGGACCAGCAGCACTGACCACTTTGAGCATTCCCCAGACATGTCCACACTGGTGTGCTGCTCAAACAGGGTTTGCTGCAAAGGTTTGCAATTCAATGTGCTTCCTAGAGACTGGCCTGTGTGTCCAGATCATATCTGTATGTAAAGCCAGGATGCGCAGGCTGCCGGCTGCCAGGCCAGTTGGGGAACTTCCACAGGCATCCCGGGGAGAGTGCGAGAAGTCATCGTTAGAAATTTCTTGGACTCAAATAGCTCAACAGGTGGAGTCTGTGTTTCCATCAAATGCTTGGCCAGAATTCACTCCCTGCTGGTGTCTGCCTGTGCCTAATAAGTGAAAACAAGAGTGTTTGCAGGGCTTTCCTCTGACAGAGCTGGCAAGGATACAGCTGATTCTGTGCATGCCGAGTGCAACTTCACCCAGGACAGCCCGAGGAGCAGGGCCTCTCTCCCCAGAGCCGTCCTGCCGTTGCACCAGGGGCCCTCTGACAACCCCTGGGAAGTAGCTTGCAGCTGACAGGAGGAGGGTGCCCTGGTCCCTCTCCACCCATACAGATACCTCTGGCTGTTTCTGAGCCAGTCAGAGGGGGCTGCTGCACGGGCAGAAATCACAGGCCCAGGAGGGGACAGTGCGGGAGCTCTCCCGGAGCCTGTCATTGCAGGGGACCTTAACGGTGCAGGTGCTCAAAGCTGTGGCCCAATCCGATTGCCTCAGACACTCTGGGGTGGGTTTGGGGCATCAGTGTTTGTAAAGATCCTGGTGATTCCATGAACTGCCGAGACTGAGACACCAGGGCCAGAGCAGGTTCTGTTTAAATGTCAGCCAGCAGCAGGCGAGGTCACCTGAGCCACAGTGTGGATGAGGTGGCTCAAGAGCAGGTGACCTGGGATTGAGAGTGAGCGGGAGCACACAGGACTCGGTAGGGCATTGAGGAATTTTAGGTGCCACACAGTGGCGTAAAGGGATGCTCGGCGTCTTAGCTTATTTTGTGTTACTATAACAAAGTATCTGAGACAGATGACTTAAAACGAAGTTTATCCGATGATTCTTGTGGCTGGAGGATATAAGTAGCATGGTGCCAGTGATCTGGTGAGGGCCACCTGGCTGTGTCACACCTGGTAGAGAACTGGCTGTGTGCACCAAGGGCAAACATGGGGAGACTGCTTCGCCACAGTTGGCTCGCATGAGAACTCACTCACCCCTGTGAGACCTGCCATCCCTCCACCCATGAAGGCCAAGGCTCCAAGCCTCTGCACCTCTCACTGGGCCTGCCACCTCAATACCTCCACCCTGGGGACCCAGCCTCCAGCACATGAGTCACTGGGGACATGGTCAAACCACAGCAGGACTGCAGCAGCCAAGACCTGGTGTAGCACGACCTCTGCGTGTTTGGGAGATGCTCAGGAGAGGCCGCGATGGAGTCAGTGGCTCAGAGCTGCCCTCACCAATGTTGGCAGCACGGTTCAAAGCCCTGAGAATGAGCCCAGGACAGAGGTGGAGCGTGAGTCCTCCATGTTCCTCCCAAGCTAGGATGGCTGCCTCCTCCTGCACTAAGCCCTGCGGCTCCTGATTCTTGGCCTTCGCCTCAGGTTGGAATCCACAGCACTGGCACCCCCGACATCAGGCCTGGGACTCACATTGAGCCATTCCACCAGCACTTTGGGTCACAGGCAGCATATTGTGGATGTCTTGGCCTCCAAAATCCTGCAAGCGGGTTTTCACGACAACGTTTCTGGTGTGTGCGCGCGTGCGTGTGCGTGTGCGTGTGTGTGTCTGTGCGTGTGCGTGTGTGTATGTGCGTGTGTGTATGTGCGTGTGTGTGTGTGTGTGTGTGAAGTATGTCTTTCCTGCTGGTCCTGCTTCTCAGGAGCAGTGCTCCAGCAGAGCTTGGCCCCAGGGAGAAGACTCACAGGCACCAGAGGCCACCTCACCAGGCCCAGGGCAAGTCCTGGACATCGCTGGGCTGCCTGCTGGCGCTGCATCCAGTCAGGTTTCTGCCCTTCGTGTTTGATTCAGTTTGCCTGAGTGCAGGTTTCTTGGATCATCAGGTGTCTGGAGCGTGCTGTCAGGGACCCCACAGGCAGGGGCAGTGGCTCACCCTCAGGGACCCCCAAGGGCGGGGACAGTGGCAAGGCCTCAGGGACCCGCACAGGGGGGATGGTGGTAGGATTATTTTCTGGGCATTGCTTTGTTTCTTACTCATGCACAACATCATACTGGAAATCAGGGCGCTGGACACCGTAGCTTTGCTAAGAGTTTGGTAGAGTGTCTCCATTTCTGGCTTAGCACTGAAGAGTGGAGTCTGCAGCCTGCTGGCGGCTTGTTTCTTGACATTCGTGTCTTAATTCCTGTCTAAAGATTTGCGAATTTCTTTTCTTTTCTTTTCTTTTCACTCAAGAATCTTCCAGAGTGTGTCTATGTCCCAACTCTTTCTGTGAATTTTCTCTCAGCATGGAAGCCCATCTTCTTCCCGCATTCAGAAAATGCCGCTTGCCTGTGACGGTGACGATTTCCTCTGTCAGTAGAAGTGTCAGTCACAGATACTGGAAGACATGTCCTTCAAGGAGTTGCCAGCGAGCTGCATGATGTCTATCCATGGACACCTGGAGGGGCTTGGCCAGCAAAGGCCTCAGTCATCATGCCGTGCTGGCACCTCTGGAGGCCCTGCCTTGGCCCACATGGAGGCTCCTGGGAAAGCAGCCTCAGCTCAAGCAATCACGTGGCAGGACCCAGCAGGTCTTTGTCAGACGCGTGCTTGCACCACATCCCATGTCCGTGGGCGGTGTCTTCTTCACTTTGTCCTCTTTGTCCTCATGGTGTGTTTAAGCTGCCCGGACCCGACTCACACCTCCCTGATTGCTTTCCAGTAGTGTCGTAACTACGGTTCTAGGGCCACCAGCCTGGACACAACGCCGGGTGTGATTCATACCTCGTCTGTCTCCTCCCTGTGTCTCTGATTTCCTCCTCTCAAATTGGAAGCAGCTTCTTGTTTCCTCTAATTTTGTTTCAAAGATGTCTATCCTTTATTTTTCATCTAATGGAGGGTGTTGAACAGTTTTTAAGCTAGTTTCAGGTAGTTAATGATCTTTGATTTGTGGCCTGAGCCTTTTGGGTATTCTTTCCTTGGGCGTGGATGACTTTCCGAGGCAGGTGCTGGTGCATGCAGTACCATTTCCGGGGCTCGCTGGCTTCGGTCACGCTCGAGTGTGGGCCTGAGGGAGGTCCCGTCCACACTCTGCTCCTCTGCTCATTTGCTTCTGGTCACATCCTCTTTCAGGTCACGCCCGGGTGATGACAGATGTGCACAACTCCCAGGCGAGTCCCGCTTCTATTTGGACAGACCCTGATCCAGGACTCTTCCTGCTGGGGGAGGTGCCCGTTCTGCTCGTGCCTGGCTGTCCTGTCCCATCCTCACAGAGCTCACATCCTAAGGGCACCTCCGGAAGGTCCCAGGCAAGGGCCACCTCCGCCCACCTCAGCACTTCATTCTGGGGCATCCATCTACCAGCATGCCACGTCCTTCCCCGTCCCCCGGGAAGCACTTCTCTTCTGGCAGTTGATCATCTACCAATTCAAGAAGATTGGGGTGGTGGGGACACAGAGCCACCTGTGCACCCGAACATGGCACAGGCTGGGCAGCACCTTCCTTGGCCAGATCTTGGTTCTGTGGATCAGGAAGCTGAAAGAGCTGTAGACAGGTGGAGACGTGCCCCGTGTTCTGGCAAAAGGGCATTCATGGGTTTTGGTGGTTTTCCCCCAATTGGTCAGAATTGACAGCCATGCAATTTAAGACTTGCTGACAACTTTATTTTCAGAGTGAGCTTTAGATGGACCTGTCATAAGTGCCTGGCATTCTGGATTTCTCCAGTCTGTGGACTGGCCCGAGTACTTGACAAGACCTGGTCAGGAGAGCAGCTGGCCTTCTGCATGGTCGCATGCTGTGGTTGGATGTGCAGTACATCGCACACAAGGCCAGGGGCAGGGCCTGGGTTGCCAGCTCCCTGCACCCGCAGATGACTGCCTGCCCTGTGCCTGGGGCGTCTCCATCTACGTCCTGCATCTGGCTTTCTCAGTGGAACTGGGGAGTCTCCTTGGTGTCTGGCCATGGCCCTGAGCCAGACTGGCAGCCTGACAGGCCCCTGAAAGACACGGCAGCCCTGCCTGTGAGGACTTTGGGTGTTGTGGCAGGCTGGAGTGACAAGTCCAGGCGGAGTCCTGGGTGATGTAAGTCTGAGCTGGGGCACAGCTGGGGGACCTGGAGGCCCAGAGGCTGAGAGGGGTCAGAGCCGGGGAGAAAGGCCGTGTGTGTCCTGCAAAGCAGAAGGGTAATGCAGACCAGGAAATTAGGGCCAGGCCAGGAGGGTCTTCCTTACCTCCATACAGGCACATGGGACAAGGAACGGGACATGGGACAGAGATAGACATTCCCAGGCACAGATGTGGGTATCTCCTGGCAAGGAGCCTCCCAGACCCCCAGGCTGAGCTCAGTCTGCAGTGGCCACCAGCAGGCACAGGCAGATATCAGCACCTACCCAGGGCAGGGCAGGGTCTGCCGTTTCTCTGGGGACCCGTGGCTTCAACTCTGCACCAGCAGGTGCCCGGGCATCATCCAGCTCCTCCTCACAGCCCCAGCATCTGGCTCCTGGACCCCATGGCCTCCCAGGCCCGAGCACGGTCACTTCCAGAGTCCCTCATGGTGTCTCTGAGCACTGTGATGCCACCTGCTCTGTCACAGCGAAGAGGGAGAGAAGCCGTTCATTTGTCTCTCTGATGAGAACATTGATCTAAATAACTCAGGGAAAGACCTGCCAGTCGGCACCTGGGTCTGCACCCTTCGCTCCCACTCTGCCTCTGCCAAGGAGAGAGGTATCCCTCCCTGGCCCCAGCTCGGCCTCCACCCTGCCCCTCCCAGGCCCGCCCCAGGATTTCTCCTTATTAGAGCCTCTTCTCACGCCCTCCGCCTGCTCTGCACATGAAGAAGTATCTTTTCCATCCTTGAAAGAAGAAACTCAGAAAGTTAAAAAAAAAAAAAAAAAAAAAAAAAAAAAACCCAGCAAACCCCAACTCTCAACACCATCTGCTCCTAGCCACTGTGGGGATGGCGAGGGTCTCATGGTCCTCAGCACAAGACCCAGCTCCTGAGGCTGCAGTGGCACACACCTATAATCCCAGGGATGCGGGAGAAAGACAGGAGGATCACACGTTCCGAGCCAGCCTCAGCAACTTGATGAGACTCTGCCTCAAATAAAAAGTTAAAGGCCTGGGGTGCGGCTCAGTGTGCGAGGCCTGGGGTCAGTCCCCAGGAGAGCCAACCAGACCTGTGCTCAGCAGACTCGCCCCGAGCCACACACCTGGACCCTCCTCTGCAGTACCTTCTTGCCCTCGCCCTTGCTGCCCGAGGTGGCAGAACTGCTGTCCGCAAGCAGAGAGCGGCAGGTTTTCCAGAGGGCTCCCCAGAGCCCTGGTACTCAGCCTGGCCTTGCTCCAAGTTCTGCGAGGTTTCCGAAGCCTGTGCACAGCTCCTGGGGCAGCATGTCCGGGATTTAAGCACCATGATGGTTGGTGAGGGCTTCCCAGCTCTACAGAAACTGTCCCAGAGGTCTCTGAGAAACTGTCCCAGCAGACTCTGAGAAACTGTCCCAGAGGTCTCTGAGAGCCATGATCATACTCTGCTGCCGGCGCCTTGTGATGTAGTCACGGGTGTCTTTGGTTTTTCTTAGGTGACAGGTGCCATGAGTGATCAAGGCTGCTACTGTCTTCATCATGTTGAAGTGTCAGCTTTTGCATAGGCTGAAAATATGGCCTTCAAAATCATTTTTCTTAAGAAACCAGAGTCAGTATTATTCACCCAGATCTTTAGCAAAAGCTCAAAAGGGAATTTAATGGTAGGCAAGTTTGGGAAAACTCTCTCACTGATTACGGACAAAAGCTGGTCTAACAATGCCGCTTTCTTGACCCAGCTCTTCACAGGCACTGGAGGAAGACCCACGCAGGCCGAACCCGGCAGGGACAAAACCAGGATGACTGGAGCCCCAGGATGTGCAGGGCTTAGCTGGGGGGCTCCAGGTGCTGCCCTGGGTGGAAGCGCAGCCCCTCAAGGCAGCAAGCCCGCGACTGAGGGCAGAATGTGGAAGGGACCCCCAGCCAGAGGTCAGTGGGAGGCATGGTAGAGCGGGGTCACAATGAGCATGGGGGGCCAGAGCTGTGCACCCAGTTCGAAAGCCCCAGGCTGGTCACGGAGCTGGCAAGCATGGTGAGGATCATGGCAGCAAGAGATCAGGGCACAGACCCGGGTCACTGAGTGGAGGTGTCGGCTGCTCCCACAGAGGACACAGTATCCTGGGTTCCAAGGAAGTAAACCCACTTTTCATAGAAAGAGCAAAGGCCAGGGACTCTGCCTCACGGATCTCCCAAAGCTAAATCACAACACACTATTGCTAAAGCAAACTTGTAGCCAACCTAGGGCGACAAGCACCCATCGAAACCCACCCCGCAGGCTGGGGCTGGCACGGTCTCCCCCACACTCAGCCGCCTCCCTGGAGCGTGGGGAAGCCTCTCTTCCTGAGTATACCACGCTTCTTGGGTTCCCTCTCCAGCCTCCCTCTCGATGCTGATCCCAGCTTTCTTGATGGCAGCTGTGGCCTGATGTCCCTGGCTCCCACCAAGGCCCTTAGCCTGGCTGTGGAAAATTCCTAACTAGAAACCGCCACCTACTCCCAAGACTACTACTCCTTGCCTTGACTTTTAATATTCCAGGTTTATTTTCCTTCCAAGATGTTTAATTCTGAGCCCCATAAGCTGCCCTGCATTATTTGGTTTTTCAATGTAATAACATATTCTACTTTAATAATGAAGTGACACGGAGGAATGCAAATTTATGATCAGAAAAAGGGAATTGACTCATTTCTGGCATTATGTTCTCGTTCTAAAATTTAACAAATGGAACACGAACGCATGCTGAGATCCTGCGAGCCCACATTACCGCCCTGGCTCCCCCGTTCAGCTAGCGCCAGTACTCGGAGCTGCGCGCTTGGCTGCGGAGCGCTCCTCGAGACGCCCAGTGTCTCCACTTTGAGGAGAGCCTCCTCCGCATGCACATGGGGTGCCCTCCACAGGCCCGGCCTCCTGGCTTTGCTTCCCTGCGTCCACAGGGCTGGCAGGCGTGGCTGAGGTTTAAGCATCCTCCTGTCTAGCAAGGCCTCCAGTCTCTGTCCGCATCTGGGGCCTCCTCCACCCATGCCCTGGGGGGCAGCAGGGTGAGTCCTCTCCCTCACACCACAGCATTTTAGGAACCGAAGGGCCCAGGTACAAGGTGAATTGTCGGGCACCCCCACGTGATGGGCCCATGTCCTATCCCCAAGTCTCTGAATGCAACCTGATTTGGAAACAGGGTCTGTGCCATTGCAACTAAGTGAAGGGTCTAGAGACAAGTTTACCCTGGATTTAGAGTGAGCCCAAATCTGAGGACTCCTGTCCTTGAAAGAGGATCGAGAGGGAGATTGGAGACTCAGAGACCCCGAGGCCTCAGAAGATAGGGGAGATGAAAGCAAAACTGCGTCTACACACAGGGATGCCAAGGGTTGAAAGAAGCCACAGGAGCCAGAGGCCTGGAGCAAGCTCCCCTCAGCTTCCAGAAGCACACACTCTGCCAATGCCTTGGGATGGGACTTCTGGACTCCAGGGCTATGAGTGAATGAATTCCTGGTTTCTAACCCAGGCTGTGGTCCTTTGTTTGCAGCCACAGGAGGCCCATGCAGGCCACCGCAGTCCTGTGAACCTGTGAACAGGCTTCAGGCCACCAGGCCTCTCCTGGGAGAGCACTTGGCCCTCGTGCCCTGGTCACTTGTCACACCCCAAAACTCCTGGAAATAAGGAGCACCCCTGCTCAAGCACACCCAACACTCAGGGACAGACAGACACCTTGCCCCTTGCCTTTGTCCTCTGTCACTGGCAATCAGCTCAGCCACCCTGGGAGGAGAGGAATGCAGAGTGGGCCTGGGTGGCCCCCTTGTGGGGCTTCTGCCAGAGACTATGCTGGGATGCTGCCGAGTCCAGGTGGGGTAGGGGGCTTGCAAACCCCTGCCCAGGGCATCCTGGCCCTGGGGACTGCTCCTGGCTTGTGCTGACCTACTGGCCATGTTGGAGCCATCTGCCAAACTCCTGCTCATTTGTTTCTTGAGTGTCACATGGAGGGGTTGGGTTTGTCCATCCTGGAGAGTGGGGTTCTCCTGCAGCCTGTGCCCACCGCCTGGCAGTCCAGTGAGAAAGCTCTTCCGGGACCAGGCGGCCAATAAGTGCTGGCAGTTAGAGGTGCCTTCCAGCTGTGTGCTCCTCCTCCAGAATGATACTCATGCCTGCAGGAGCAGAGACCAGTGTCAGGGAGAAGGAGGAGAGGAAGCCACGTCCCTGTGGACAAAGGGGCAGCGTGGTAGAGCCTGCGGGAGGGTCTCTGAGGCCAGGGAACCCCTGCTTTGTCTCCTCCGCAGATGTCACCTGCCCTCCACGGAGAGGACAGCACAGAGAAGCACGCTGTCCACTCGCGGACACCTGTCAAGGGTACAATGCAGTGAGGTCTTGGTGGCAGCAGCCGTGTCACGGCCCCTGTGCCAGATGAGGAGGAGGGGCCCAGGCCTGAGGATTCTTCAGGGCTGGCGTGGCTGCTCAGGCTGGGGAGAAGCCGTTGCCTCCTGAGGTGCCATCCGCACCCAGTCTAAGGGAGAGTCTTGAGTAGTTCATTTTAGAGAGGATAAAAAGCATTTTCCAGGAGCTACAGAAGGAACTGGTGGGAGGAAACATCTTCCAGCATTTTGAGAAGTGTGAGCAACTTCTGCAGGTACAACCCACTTCCGACAGGGTCACATTCACAGGAGGCCCTCAGTGGAGCTCCGATGTCCACCGGTCACAAGCACCAATCCAGGGAAAGAATCGCCGAGTCTGACAGGGCTGGGTCAGATGAGCGAGTGCTGGCTTCTCTCTGCACAGTGGGGTTCTGTTGGGAGCTGCCTCGCCCGGCCTGTGCTCTCCGCAGGGTCAGGACCTGAGGGGGTTTGCCCTTTCCTCGTTCTTGACCACTTATAACCTAAGTAGAAGACAGCCTGGGCACGTGTCATCACTAACAAGTGCTCCGAGCTCACCCCGTGTCCACAAATGCCACAAGTTCCATTGAAAAGAAAGACACTTGAAGAGAGGGGACAGACATTGCCTGCAGTGCCCGCTCTGAGTGTGTGTCCAGGCTGCTCAGTGGCTGCAGCCTGACTTGCTCACTGACAGGGAAGCAGGGGCCCAGAGAGCTGAAGGGCACAGAGTGATGGTCCCGTGGCCTCTGGGCCTCCCAAGGGGGAGGTGTGGTTGTGTGTCTGTGCTTCACATTTGACAAGGGCTCTCTCTGTGCATCAAATAGACAATTAATACAGAGGCAAGTAACATACAAAACACAATATTTCCTCCAAATGTAGACAAAGAACCATCTCACTGAATTTACCTTGAAACATTGGGGAACATCACCCACGGAGACTCCAGCAGTCACCAAGCTCACGCCAGCTCTCAGGCGGGAGGTGCGCAGGAGCACGGAGAAGGGGGCTGTTGACTGGCCCCAGCTGTAGCTCCCATGGAGGCTTGCCTGTGCAGCACTGGGCAATCCAGGATTGGGATGCTTTTCTGTTTCTTTCAAGAGAAACCATCCCTCCGCCCAGCCACGGTGGATGGTTCACCCTGGGCGAAGCCGACCTGCTCTGGAAAGCACCCTGGGTCTCTGGCAGGTGTAATCGACCTGGCAGAACTGCAATCGATGCTCCCAGTACTGGTCTCTATCTGGATGACAGAAATCTTTTCCCTCCTGGGTAAGTGCCGAACAGAACGGGCTTCTCGCTGAGGCGTCATGAGCAGCCACATTCATCACACGCCCTTCCGGGGACTGGAATTGACGTCCCTCTGGTTCCTCTGTGGAGGACGCATCCCCAGGATGGGCTCTGCTCTTGCCATCATGGGATTTCTTGATTACCTCAAGGAGTTTTGATTTTGATTTTTTTCCTGTAAACTCTCTGTGTTTACCAGGAAGGTGTGATTCTGGAACTTTCTCCTAAATTGGCAAAGTTTTGAAGGTAGCCACTGTCGAGTCCAAACAATTCTGAGCAAGCAGCTGCTCTGGAATCACGCAGGACGACAGGATAATGAGCTCGCCTCATCCTCAAGGCCAAATGCACAAAAATTTGGAGGCACTTTGCTGGCCTGTTTATGAACCAGTGAGATGGCATAAAGCTGTCAGCAGAAAACAGGTGGCCTGCTGGAATTTGTGTTTTAAACGTGTCCTGAATTAAGCGGCATGCATGTTGGCCAGCACTGGGTCCTGATGGACGCAGCAAGGCACAGCTCTGGGGGACCCACGGTGCCCTCTGGAGAGAGCAGGAAGTATCCCTGCCCTCAAGGGTCCATGTGGTCCAATTTCCCATTAAACTCTAATTCCAGTCCCAGCTGAGAGTTCCAAAGCAGCTGCTTCCCAGTTATGTTTGGCTGACTGTCCTTTGTTCCTGTTTCGTAGACGGGAGTTTTGCAGCAATCCTTGGGTTGCTTACAAATGTCTTTAATTAGAGCCCAGGGAGTCTGGGACGCAGGTCTTCCAGTAAACAGCTTGCTGCGTGGATGGACATCCCCACATGTCCAAGGAAGAGTCGGTGTGGTCATTTTGTCCTGATAGGTGTAGAAGAGGGAAGAAAGGGGGAGCAACAGGGACGGAGGGGAGAGGACGGACAGGGTGGGGACTGCGCCGGGGCCTGCGGGGCTGCCCCTGCTCTGAGCACGCACATTCCCCTGCTGGCTCCACTGCCACTCCCTGGCAGTCCTACAGAGGCAACCTGCCCAGGTGGGCAGGCCGCAGCCCCCTTTCCTTCCAGATCCACAGCCTTGAAGCGAATGGCCTGGTCGCTCCCCAGGCTCACCTGGGGAGGCTGGCACCTGCTGGTCCGTCTGAAGAACAGCTTGCTATTTGGGTCTGGCTGGTCCAGAGCCCAGTCTGCGGCAGGGACTAGAGGCGGGGAGGTTGCTGGCCTCAGGGCCACACGGGCATGGTCCTGATGAAGACGTCTTGGCTGGCCCAAGGCTGTGGCAAGTCACCCTCAGTGACTGTTCTAGAAAGCATCCTTCTCCTGGACGACGCCTTGCTCGGGGGACGCCGTCATTTGCCCAACACCTACCAGTTCTGCACTGGGCGTGAGGGGATGCCAGGGGTAGCATCCCTTCCAGCTCCACAGGGTCTTCCTACTCGACTGAGGCCCAGCTCAGAACAGGACACGCAGGTGGAAGGAGAGTTGGGCTCCCACTGCCCAGGCAGCTGCCTGCGTGTCCTGACACAGCTTCACTGGCTCGTCTCTCCTGCCCTCCCCAGATGCCTGGCGAGCTCCGGGGTCTCCTTCAACCTCCCTCACCTGGACCAAGTCCCTCAGCAGAGGTGCCATTGGAGAAGCACCAGGAAACCTTGTTCTGGACACTGCTGGGCACGTGTTCCCTTCCTCCCCAGGTCCTCTCTTTCCAAAGACCTTGGGTGCCAACTCCTGGGGGCACCGTTGGGGCTCAGCATGGACACACAGCAGATGGCATTCTCCCTACACAGCCTGTCCTTGCTCCTGAATGGGCAGCACCCCTGGCTGTGCCTGCAGATAGTGGGCAGACGGTGGAGTGGCAGGTAAGACCTGGGGTCCGGCTGCAGGGAGCACTTCCCACTCACTCAGATCCCTCATGTTGTGGGGCTATTTTCTGACCTTGAATAGTATTCATGCATGCTAGATAACTTCAGTCACTAGAGAAATACAAGAGAAAGACCAGAGCAGGAGAAGCCCTCCCTGGAGCACTGACGTTTGGGGCACAGTCTGCACGCACACTCCGCAGCTTGCTTTGTACCTACTCAGCAACGCAGGTGCGTAATGGTCTGCGTCCGTGACCTCAGGAGCCTGGGGGCGGTTCCAGGGAGGAAGGCCGTGGGGCTCTGTGGTCGGCTCTGCCATGCACTGCCCAGCTCTCAGAGGGTCTCACCCACCCAGAGGCCACAGGGCCAAAAGGCCCATCACAGCAGAAGGTTAAGAAAGGGTGCTGCCCAGTGAGCTCGAGGCTGCCCCTCTAGGGCAGAAGCGTGGGGACTGCTGCGGGCAGCACAGCGTGTTGGTCCCTCTCTCACAGGAACGGAAGTTTGGATGTGAGGCAAGTGCTCTTGCCTGAGCAGGTGAGGAGCTGGTGGCATGTGACCAGCAGCAGAGGCAGCCTGGCCCTGCAGCCCAGGGAGGATCTTATGCCTGTAATAGGCAGGTGCTGCAGGACAGGAGCCCAGACTCTGGGGCCAGAGCGAAACCAAAGGGATGCTCAAGTGTCTGCTGCCAGGGACAGCCAGGAAGCAAGTCAGTCCCTACCTTCCAGAGCATTCTGGAGGCAAAACACCAACCCACTGAATCCTCAGAGCCCTGGTCAGTATGCTGGGTAGGACTGAACCTGTGTCACTGGAGCCGTGGAGACCAATCTGTGTGTCCAGCCCCTGGTGGCTTCCTTGCAGAGGCTTCTGGGGTGACTCGGCCAGCCTCACAGATCAGGGGTGGCCACATGTACTGAGGGTGGCCATGAGGGGCATCCTTAAGGGCAGGACCCCAGAGGGAGGTGAGTGTGGGATTAGGAAGGCCTGTCCACCAGGGCCTCCCTGGCCAGGGGCCAGAGGCACTTGTGGGCACTGCAGAAAAGCACACTTGGGATGCGCTGAGTGCCGGGGCAACCAGTTGTGCCATGCCCTGAAACGCAGGGCAGAGCTTGCAGGCCCTGGGTCCAGAGAGAACCCTGCTTGCAGTGTACAGGCAACTCTGGGCTCCTGGCAGGAAGCAGCAGCCCCTGGGCCTCAGAGCAGAGCTGGGGCCCAACTGTGCCCACCTCTGACTCAGGCAACCCTGCCAGCTGTCCTGTCACCTGCGAGATGGATCCCTGTGTGTAACCTTAGGAGTGGCCAATGGGTTCCTCTAGTCTCCATAGCAACGGGGCTGCTTCAGAGGTAAAGGAGAAACGCAGACGGAGGGAAAAAGGAGAGGAAGCCTGCTTCAGGAGCCGGGTGCCCTCGCCAGGCCCCCAACCCTGCTCTGCACCCACTGCACCCTGAAAGCACCAGGCCAGGAGCAAGCCGGACCCTTGCCAGAGGACGTGTCTGCTGATCTCTGAAGGGCATGGCATCCCAAACCGACTCCGGGACGTGCAAGTCATCATATAGGGTGTCCATGCATATTTTATGTTAAGAATTAGAGGAGTAGAAGGAGCCAGGAAGGAAGGGAGGGGGCAGCAAAACAATCCAGGCGTCACCCATGTCCTAGCAAAGAGGTCAGAGAGGCTGTGGCAGGAGAGACTCAGGGCCAGCCAAAGGGGACGGTCATGTGGGCCTGTGGACAGCTGCCTCAGCCACTCATAAACACGCTCTGCAGACACCCTCAGATCTGCCTCCACCACCTGCCAGTCTTCAGCAGCCACGGAGTTGGGGCGTCCAGTGCATTTACCCAAAGTGAAGGCAGCCAACTGCGCAGCACGTTCGCATCTTCTCCAGACAGGAAGAGCCCACCGTCTCAGGATCAACACAGAGGCAGTCCGAGGGTAGGAGCGTGGCCCACCTTACCTCCTATGAGGAGGAAGAAGATGGGCCCTGCCAGCTCCTTCCTGTGAGGAGGAAGAGGAGGGTGAGCTCCTGTCATCTCACCTCCTATGAGAAGGAAGATAAAGGACCCTGTCATCTCACTTCCTGTGAGGAGAACAGTGGGCCCTGTCATCTCATTTTGTGAGGAGGAGGAAGGTGGACCTGTTATCTCACCTCCCTGTGAGAAGGAAGACAATAGAACTGCCATCTCACCTTCTGTGAAGAGCAGAGTGGGTCCATCATTTACCTCCTATGAGGAGAAGGACTGTGGGGCCTGCCATATCACCTTCTGTGAGAAGGAGGGCGGGGCCCGTCATATCACCTCCTATGAGAAGGAGGGTGGGGCCTGTCATATCACCTCCTGTGAGAAGGAGGGTGGGTCCATCATCTCACTTCCTGTGAGGAGGAGGGTGGGGCCTGTCATATCACCTCCTGTGAGGAGAAGGAGGGTGGGGTCATCATCTCACCTCCAGTGAGAAGGAGGGTGGGGCCATCATCTCACCTCCAGTGAGAAGGAGGGTGGGTCCATCATCTCACCTCCAGTGAGAAGGAGGGTGGGGCCATCATCTCACCTCCAGTGAGAAGGAGGGTGGGGCCATCATCTCACCTCCAGTGAGAAGGAGGGTGGGTCCATCATCTCACCTCCAGTGAGAAGGAGGGTGGGTCCATCATCTCACCTCCTGTGAGGAGGAGGTGGGTCCATCATCTCACCTCCTGTGAGGAGGAGGGTGGGTCCATCATCTCACCTCCTGTGAGGAGGAGGGTGGGGCCATCATCTCACCTCCAATGAGAAGGAGGGTGGGGCCATCATCTCACCTCCTGTGAGGAGGAGGGTGGGTCCATCATCTCACCTCATGTGAAGAGGAGGGTGGGTCCATCATCTCACCTCCAGTGAGGAGGAGGGTGGGGCCATCATCTCACCTCATGTGAGAAGGAGGGTGGGTCCATCATCTCACCTCCTGTGAGGAGGAGGGTGGGTCCATCATCTCACCTCCAGTGAGAAGGGGGGTGGGTCCATCATCTCACCTCCTGTGAGGAGGAGGTGGGTCCATCATCTCACCTCCTGTGAGGAGGAGGGTGGGTCCATCATCTCACCTCCTGTGAGGAGGAGGGTGGGTCCATCATCTCACCTCATGTGAAGAGGAGGGTGGGTCCATCATCTCACCTCCAGTGAGGAGGAGGGTGGGGTCATCATCTCACCTCCAGTGAGAAGGAGGGTGGGGCCATCATCTCACCTCCAGTGAGAAGGAGGGTGGGTCCATCATCTCACCTCCAGTGAGAAGGAGGGTGGGGCCATCATCTCACCTCCAGTGAGAAGGAGGGTGGGGCCATCATCTCACCTCCAGTGAGAAGGAGGGTGGGTCCATCATCTCACCTCCAGTGAGAAGGAGGGTGGGTCCATCATCTCACCTCCTGTGAGGAGGAGGTGGGTCCATCATCTCACCTCCTGTGAGGAGGAGGGTGGGTCCATCATCTCACCTCCTGTGAGGAGGAGGGTGGGGCCATCATCTCACCTCCAATGAGAAGGAGGGTGGGGCCATCATCTCACCTCCTGTGAGGAGGAGGGTGGGTCCATCATCTCACCTCATGTGAAGAGGAGGGTGGGTCCATCATCTCACCTCCAGTGAGGAGGAGGGTGGGGCCATCATCTCACCTCATGTGAGAAGGAGGGTGGGTCCATCATCTCACCTCCTGTGAGGAGGAGGGTGGGTCCATCATCTCACCTCCAGTGAGAAGGGGGGTGGGTCCATCATCTCACCTCCTGTGAGGAGGAGGTGGGTCCATCATCTCACCTCCTGTGAGGAGGAGGGTGGGTCCATCATCTCACCTCCTGTGAGGAGGAGGGTGGGTCCATCATCTCACCTCATGTGAAGAGGAGGGTGGGTCCATCATCTCACCTCCAGTGAGGAGGAGGGTGGGGCCATCATCTCACCTCCTGTGAGGAGGAGGGTGGGTCCATCATCTCACCTCCAGTGAGAAGGGGGGTGGGTCCATCATCTCACCTCCTGTGAGGAGGAGGTGGGTCCATCATCTCACCTCCTGTGAGGAGGAGGGTGGGTCCATCATCTCACCTCCTGTGAGGAGGAGGGTGGGTCCATCATCTCACCTCATGTGAAGAGGAGGGTGGGGCCATCATCTCACCTCCTGTGAGAAGGAGGGTGGGTCCATCATCTCACCTCCTGTGAGGAGGAGGGTGGGTCCATCATCTCACCTCCAGTGAGAAGGAGGATGGGGCCATCATCTCACCTCCTGTGAGAAGGAGGGTGGGTCCATCATCTCACCTCCAGTGAGGAGAAGGAGGGTGGGGCCATCACCTCACCTCCAGTGAGGAGGAGGGTGGGGCCATCATCTCACCTCCTGTGAGAAGGAGGGTGGGTCCATCATATCACCTCCAGTGAGGAGGAGGGTGGGGCCATCATCTCACCTCCTGTGAGGAGGAGGGTGGGTCCATCATCTCACCTCCAGTGAGAAGGAGGGTGGGGCCATCATCTCACCTCCTGTGAGGAGGAGGTGGGTCCATCATCTCACCTCCTGTGAGGAGGAGGGTGGGTCCATCATCTCACCTCCTGTGAGGAGGAGGTGGGTCCATCATCTCACCTCCAGTGAGGAGGAGGGTGGGGCCATCATCTCACCTCCAGTGAGAAGGAGGGTGGGTCCATCATCTCACCTCCAGTGAGGAGGAGGGTGGGTCCATCATCTCACCTCCTGTGAGGAGGAGGTGGGTCCATCATCTCACCTCCTGTGAGGAGGAGGGTGGGTCCATCATCTCACCTCCAATGAGAAGGAGGGTGGGGCCATCATCTCACCTCATGTGAAGAGGAGGGTGGGTCCATCATCTCACCTCCAGTGAGGAGGAGGGTGGGGCCATCATCTCACCTCATGTGAAGAGGAGGGTGGGTCCATCATCTCACCTCCAGTGAGAAGGGGGGTGGGTCCATCATCTCACCTCCTGTGAGGAGGAGGTGGGTCCATCATCTCACCTCCTGTGAGGAGGAGGGTGGGTCCATCATCTCACCTCCTGTGAGGAGGAGGGTGGGGCCATCATCTCACCTCCTGTGAGGAGGAGGGTGGGGCCATCATCTCACCTCCAATGAGAAGGAGGGTGGGGCCATCATCTCACCTCCTGTGAGGAGGAGGATGGGGCCATCATCTCACCTCCTGTGAGGAGGAGGGTGGGGCCATCATCTCACCTCCTGTGAGGAGGAGGGTGGGGCCATCACCTCACCTCCAGTGAGGAGAAGGAGGGTGGGTCCATCACCTCACCTCCAGTGAGGAGGAGGGTGGGGCCATCATCTCACCTCCTGTGAGGAGGAGGGTGGGGTCTTCACCTCACCTCCTGTGAGGAGAAGGAGGGTGGGTCCATCACCTCACCTCCAGTGTGGAGGAGGGTGGGGCCATCATCTCACCTCCTGTGAGGAGGAGGGTGGGTCCATCATCTCACCTCCAGTGAGAAGGAGGGTCGGGCCATCATCTCACCTCCTGTGAGAAGGAGGGTGGGTCCATCATCTCACCTCCTGTGAGGAGGAGGGTGGGTCCATCATCTCACCTCCAGTGTGAAGGAGGTGGGTCCATCATCTCACCTCCAGTGTGAAGGAGGGTGGGTCCATCATCTCACCTCCTGTGAGGAGGAGGGTGGGTCCATCATCTCACCTCCAGTGAGAAGGAGGGTGGGTCCATCATTTCACCTCCAGTGAGAAGGAGGGTGGGGCCATCACCTCTCCTCCAGTGAGGAGGAGGGTGGGTCCATCATCTCACCTCCTGTGAGAAGGAGGGTGGGGCCATCATCTCACCTCCAGTGAGAAGGAGGGTGGGTCCATCATTTCACCTCCAGTGAGAAGGAGGGTGGGGCCATCACCTCACCTCCAGTGAGAAGGAGGGTGGGGCCATCACCTCACCTCCAGTGAGGAGGAGGGTCGGGCCATCATCTCACCTCCAGTGAGAAGGAGGGTCGGGCCATCATCTCACCTCCTGTGAGGAGGAGGGTGGGTCCATCATCTCACCTCCAGTGAGAAGGAGGGTGGGTCCATCATCTCACCTCCAGTGTGAAGGAGGGTGGGTCCATCATCTCACCTCCTGTGAGGAGGAGGGTGGGTCCATCATCTCACCTCCTGTGAGGAGGAGGGTTGCGCCATCATCTCACCTCCAGTGAGAAGGAGGGTCGGGCCATCATCTCACCTCCAGTGTGAAGGAGGGTGGGTCCATCATCTCACCTCCAGTGTGAAGGAGGGTGGGTCCATCATCTCACCTCCTGTGAGGAGGAGGGTGGGTCCATCATCTCACCTCCTGTGAGGAGGAGGGTGGCGCCATCATCTCACCTCCAGTGAGAAGGAGGGTCGGGCCATCATCTCACCTCCAGTGAGAAGGAGGGTGGGGCCATCATCTCACCTCCTGTGAGGAGAAGGAGGGTGGGGCTATCATCTCACCTCCTGTGAGAAGGAGGGTGGGGCCTGTCCTCCCACTTTTTGTGAGGAGGATGGTGGTCTTGGCAATCTCAGGGCAAGGCACCTCTCTTCCGTCAGGAGAGGCCCTCCTGGTGTCCTCCTCACGCTGAGCTTGGTTTGGGGCCCTGCAGGGAACCTTGGGTGGCCTCCTGTCTTGGAGAGAGGGAGAGCCGTCCTCTCCTTGAGCAGCAGCAGGGTTTAACCTGAGGAAGGCTTGA
Source organism: Sciurus vulgaris (assembly GCF_902686455.1). Classification (NCBI taxonomy): domain Eukaryota; kingdom Metazoa; phylum Chordata; class Mammalia; order Rodentia; family Sciuridae; genus Sciurus; species Sciurus vulgaris. Next base: position 2,310,230 of record NC_136464.1, read on the forward strand.
CGAGAGTCTGCAGTCCCAGGAACCAACTGATCCCAGCACACTAGGGAGTCAGGGCCTGCTCTGGGCTCACAGTCTGGTCAGTAGGCGGTTAAAAGCTGATGACCTTGGCAAGATGACCTTGACCCTAGAGGGGAAGGATCTGACGCAGCTCGTCCTCACCACAGCTCCAAACCAGGCCAGTAGATCCCCTTATCCGAGTGTCCAGAGGAGACACCCCCTGCCCCGTCAGTTCCAGCCATGAAAGACAGAAGACATTTGTTACGAACGTAAAATTGATGCCAGGTGCAGAGGAAACCAACCCGAGATTTAGGGAAGTGCCTCTCACACCATCACTCACCCTGCACGGGCTGTTCTGCCTGGCCATTCTCCAGGGGAGGGTGAGGAGAGACTTCACTTTGCAAATATCATGCCATAAGATTTTTTTATTGAGCAATCTTTTGCTTCTCACAGTATCACAGGCCTGAAGACAGCTAAAAAGTGATGTTCAGGAACGACTGAAATAATAAATTGATTTTTTTATCATGCTTGATTCCATACTACTGTGAATCATATTTTCTCCAGGTGTCCTGTAAATGACAAAATATGATCACCCCTCTTCCCCAGCGGATGCTAACACAGCCCATCCGTCACCAGGATGGAGGGTGGAATAGCATTAGAAACCCATCTCCTGGCTCTGCTGCCCCACTCCGTGGTCTTATGGGGCCCAAGCAACTTAGGAAGACCTTCTCCAAAATGAGATAATTCAGCTGAGCATGCCAACAGCCAGCCCATCATTTCAGGACCGAGGGAGGCAGGAGATAACTGATTAGCGTCTTCACTTTCCACCCATGCACTTTGGTGCAGTGTGGCCCAGCCTGCAGGTGAGAAAGCAGGCACAGATTTCTAGAACTTTACAAAGACAAGCCTGTCTGCCTGCTCAGCTCTGCAGTCCTGTCAGACTAGTCACAGAGTGCCAGCAGTGGGGTGGGCACTCACTGGAGTTCCCCAGGTAAGGCCAGGCACAGATGGACGCTGAGCCTCAGCCAAGCCACCCAATGCAGAGCCACCCTGGGGGGCATGCCTCACCCTGGCCACCCCACCAAGCTGACCATGCATGGCTGGTCCTTAGGGTAGGTCACCTCCCTCTGCCCAGCCCTTCTTTACATGCCATGATCCCTGATAGACACCTTTCACCCCAGGCTGTCTCAGCACCTATTCCAAGGAACCCAACCTGTGACACAACTAAGGAGGCATGGCAGCCACCAACCACCATGTGCAATGATCAGAAGTGCTCTCTTTTAGGTCAGGAGTGAAACAAGAGAGGCTTGTTCACCGGAGGCGAATGCTGCTCAGAGTTTCCAGACAGAAAGTAAAATGAGAAAAATTAAGTGGTAAGTCATGAAAAGCATGGAACGAAATTGTCAGCATAGCAGATAAAAGACCTTCTGTGGGTAAATTTTGCAAATGAGTTGGAGAGTTCACCGAGGTTGCTAGATACAAGATAAGACACAGAGATTCAAAACTCTCCCAGGCACAGCAACATCAATTAGGGACAATTTCAGAAGAGATCATGCCACATGGCAGTATACAGAGCACAGTACTTATGGCAAGCCTGACAGAAAGAACTGTCTTTGAAAAACATTTAGAGCTCCTTTTTAATAATAGAAAACTTAGCAGAGATGCCAATCTGGGCAAACTAATACTAAACGTTCATATGCAAGTTCAGGTGAGCAAAAACTGCCCCAGTGACTAAAAATAAAGAAAGAAGAGTGAGCGGGTCACTCCATCAGCCATCAGGGCTCATTATACAGTAGCAGGGATTAAAATTACAAGGTGCTGACAACGGTACGTAGACCATACATCCACATTTGAGGTCCAAAAGATGGACTTGAAAACTAACGAGAAAAAATGTACTCTTCAATTAATGGTGCAGAGACAATTGGTAAGATAAACTCCAGAGAACTTAAAAGCCAAATATGAAAACAAAACTTTAAAATTTTTGCTATAAAATGTAGAATCCCATTATAATTTGGGAGTAGTAATGATTTTTTAAAAATAAAGCCTAAAGACAAAGAAAAACTTTCAGAAAGTTTAAAGTCATAACTGTAAAATGCTTGCATTGGAGGAAATGATATATAAAATGTCTTTTCAGCACATATAACAACACAGAATGCATATAATCCATAACTTACATAAAATAATGATTGTTCATAAAAGAATAACAACCCAACAGAAAAATGGACAAAAATATGTCAAGAAAATTAATATAAAAAGAAATCCACAGACCCAGGTATGTGAGGAGAGTCTCAATATTATTAGTAATCAGAGAAGAAGAGGAGCAAAACCAAAAGAAGAAAACGATCCTCAGATTGCGGGCTCCGAAGCCTGAATGCGAGGATTGCTGATAAAACCGAGCGGCAGGCCTGGGGCTTGGAGCTGGTGCTGGGGAAACCGGCTGGGTGATACCTGACAAGGTTGCAAACCCCCATACTGAGATGTCATTCCACGGAAGTTCAGATGTGCATTCACCAGTCACACACGAGGGCACGCACGGCACCGTGGTATGGAGAAGTGACACATCTCAGTGTTTCTCAACGAGGTCGCGTGTACCTGAAATGATGGACTACTGTGTGGTATGAAGGAACAGAGCGGCATGACCAACATGGAAGCAGACTCTCACGAGGAGAGGCATTCATCTTCTGCAGTCTGCAAGGAGCCTCTCCATGAAGCTGCCATTTAGCTGCAGACAATTAGAAACGAGACAGAAGGAGCAATGGGGACACTGCGAATGGAGAAGCATCGTGGGGGCCACTGCCGAGTCTCAGGAAGAGAGCGAGGCCTGTCATGCGAGTCACGCTTGCCTCTGTGGCTACCTTCTCTGTTCCTGTTGAGCTCAACTGAAGCTCAGCTTTGAGTGTGCAAGCAAGGAGACACGGGAATAGACCCTGTCAGACCTACTAAAAGGGATGATAAGGAAACTCAAAATTTATGCCACAGACTAGATGTGAATCAGATGGGCACAGTCTAGAGAGACTCACTGGAAAGAAAGAGAAGATCGTTTACAATAAGGCCAGCAACTGAATTCATGCTAGGAACTTTCTACAAACAAAAGCAGAGGCCCACATGACCTCACTGCTGATTTATGTCAATCAATTAAGAGGAATTGTCAATCCTTCACAAACTTTTCCAAAAACTAGAAAATAGGAACCACTTCCCAAGTCATTATTGAAGCCAATATTATCCTGACAATCATTTGCCAAGAAATAAAAAATACTGAGTAACATGCCTTATGGACAATAATGCAAAAATAGTCAATTAAAAATAGAAATAAAACTCCAAAAATAGTCCATAGCAAAGACTATATACCATGACTAAGTGGAATTTATCTCTAGAATTTAAGGTTAGTTTAATGTATTATAAACAATCAATCACTGTAATACTCCATAAAGAAAGAATAAAAAACAAAAACCTAATTATTTCAATCATGTATTAAAATTTAATACCCATTTTGATGAAAATACTCAACAAAGTAGGAATAGAAGAGAATATACTCAACATGATTTAAAAAACATAAAAGCAAGAACAAACTAATTCCAAAATCAGAAGATAGGCAATAATTAAGATAACAGCGAAATTAATACATTCGAGGCTAAAGAAATACAAAGAATCAATGGAACAAAGAATTTATTGTTTGAAAAGATAGGCAAGCTTGATAAACCCTTAGCCAAACTAACCAAAAGAAAGAGCACAAAGACCCAAATTAACAAAATTAGAGATGAAAAAGGAGATATCACTACAGACATTTCTAAAATGCAGAGAATCATTAGAAACTATTTTGAAAATGTATACCCAATATACTGGAAAATCTAGATGATATCGACAAATTTCTAGAAATGTATGACCTACCAAAATCAAACCAAAAGGATATAGAAAAACTTAAACACAGCAATATCAAGTAATGAGATTGAAGAAATGATTTAAAACCTTCCAACAGAGAAAAGTCCAGGAACAAATGGATTCTCATTTGAGTTCTACCTGACCTTTAAAAAGAACTAATGCCAATCTTCCTCAGATTATTGCATGAAATAGAAAGAAGGGAAACACTGTCAGACTCATTCTATGAAGGCAATATCGCTCTGATACCAGAACCACAGACACATCAAGGAAAGAAAACTACAAACCAATATCCCTGATGAGAATAGACTCAAAAATCCTTAATATAATATTAGTTAACCACATTCAAAAACATGTTAAAAAGACTACACATCATGATCAAGTGGGTTTCATCACAGGGATGCAAGTTGGGTTCAACCTACGTAAATCAATAAATGTGATTCACCACATAAATAGAATTAAGGACAAGAATTAGATTGAACTTTCACCAAAATCCAGCACCATTCATGTTAAAAACACTGAAGAAACTAGGTATAGAAGGGATTTATCTCAATGGCTATACGTGACAAACCCAAAGCCAACATCATACTGAACCAAGAAAAATGGAAAGCATTTCCTCTACAGTTAGGAATAAAACAAGGATGTCCATGCTCACTACTCCTTTTCAACATGGTTCTTGAGACTCTCACCAAATCAATCAGATAAGAAAAGGAAATTAAAAACTTACAAATAGGAAAAGAAGAAGTCAATTTGTCTTTATTTGTTGATGGCATGATTAAAGGTCTCTACAATTAAAACTATCCAACACTGAAGAAAGAAATTTAAGAACTTAGAAGATGAAAAGAACTCCCATGTTCTTGTATTGACAGGATTAACTTTTTTTTCAAAATGGTCATGTAACCAAAAGTGATATACAGATTCAATGCAATCCCCATCAAAATACCATTGACGTTCTTGACATATCTAAAAAAAGAAAAAGTCCTACAATTCATATGGGAGAATAAAAGACCTGGAATAGCCAATGGAATGCTGAGCAAGAAGAACAATGCTGGAGGCACCACAATACCTGACGTCAAATTGTACTAGAGAGTTATAGTAACAAAAACATTGCTGTGTTGGCATCAAACAGACATGAAAACCAGTGTAATAGAATGGAAGACACAGAGACAAACTCACATAGATAGAATCATCTGATCCTCCATAAAGGTATGAAAAACAGATTGTAGTAAAGATAACCTTCTTAACAAATGGTGCTGGGAAAACTGGATATCCATATATAGAAGAATGAAAATTGACCCCTATTTCTCACCCCGCACAAAAGTCAACTCAAAGTGGATCAAAGACCTAGGAATTATACCAGAAACTCTGCAACTGCTAGAAGAAAATTTAAGCACAACATTCTAACACACTGGCACAGATACCAACATTATTAACAAAATAACAATAAACAAATAAACAAAACTAAGAATCAATAGTGGTATGGCATGAAATTCAAAAGCTTCTCATAGCAAAGGAAACAAGAGAGTAAAGAGAGAGACTACAGATGGGAGATGATCTTTGCCATCTGCTCCTCAGGGGATCAATATCCAGAATATATAAAGAACTCAAAAAACTTAACACCAAACAGATAGACAAAAATCCAACTAACCCAAGCAACAAATGTGCAAAAAGAATTAAACAGACACCTCTTGAAAGAAGAGATACAAATGATGAGCAAGTGTGTGAAAAAAATGATGAACATCCCTGGCAATCAAGGAAAGGCAAATCAAACTACACTGAGATTTCATCTCAGTCCAGTCAGAATGGCAAACAGGAAGAAGACAAATAATAAATTCTGGTGGGATAGGGGGAAAGCTATACTCATACATTGTTGGTGGAACTGCAAATTAGTACAATGACTCTGGAAAGTAGTATGGAGACTCCTCAAAAGAACAAGGAATGGGACCACCATATTACTATCCCATCCTCAATATTTATTTCAAAAAGTATGCAACATGCATATTTCAACATGCTCTAGTGATATAGTCACATCAGTGATTATAGCAGTGCAATTCACAATAGCCAAGTTATGGGAGCAGCCCAGGTGTCCTTCAAAAGATGAATGGATCAAGAAAAGTAGTACATAGTCATAATGAAGTTTTACTCACCACAAAGAAGAATGAAAAATGTAAAATGGATGGAACTGGAGAGCATTATTCTAAGTGAGGTAAGCCAGAATCAAATGTCAAGGGTGGAATGCTTTCTGTCACAGGTGGCAGCTAGAGCAAGGTAAGGGAAACAAAGGGGAGGGTCCCATGAAAATAGGAAAAAGATTAGTGGAGTAGAGGAAGGGGGCCAAGGAGGAGGAGGGGACGGGAAAGAGGAGCTGTGCGATGAGGTGGGCCAAGGAAGCCAAGTAGGCACAAGACCACGCCACCATGAACAGTGAATAGATAGAGGAAGGGCTGGAGAAGGGAGGGAGGCAGCCATGGTGGAGGGTGGCAGGGAACCAAAGTGAAGCAAATGGTATCACACACAGGTCAGATCATGTCAGAATGAGCGCCCTCCACGCGCAGCCACAGGGCACTAATAAACACGGTTTTAAAAATCCAGTAGAGAGGAGATCCAAGATGGTGGACTAGAGGGAGGCTGCGTTCTGTCGCTCTGTATCTCGGGTTTCAAGCAGAGGAAAACCTGTTTCTCCGTGAGGCAGTCTTTACTGCTCATCAATCCCCTGCTGTTTACTCCATTTGTCCACCTTGATCACCCACTGTCCGCCAGCATATCCACTACTTTTTGAGTGCAAATTGCTCACTGACTGCTGCCTATCATCCGCCATTTGCTCATTTGCCTGCTTCTTGCCTGCTCATCGCCTGCCTTTCACCTACTCATCACCTGCCACCAGAGGCTCACCTGCTGATCATCCACCGGATGCCTATAGACTGCCCACAGACCGCCAGTGGATCATCAGCTGCCTGCTATTGCCTGGAAGTCCACTGTCACAGTACCCGCAGGTTTGGTTACAGGTAGCTGTCGCCATTTTGGGACAACAGCCAGGACCTGCAGGACCCCCAGCCCAACTGACTGTGCCCCACCTCCAGGACTCCTTTACTCAGTTGACCGCACCCCATATGGACTCAGTGTCCACACCCTGCTCTGCAGCTCCCCATTTGCCAAAATGTTTGGAAGGCAGTGTAGCCATCTTGGATAATCCTGGAAGCAGAAGCTGCCATCTTTAGGTGGGGCAAATCCCATCCTGAGATGCCTGCTGCTCATTGTCAGGTACCTCTCATGCATCAGGCTACCAAAGACTGGGAGGTTTGAATAGTATATGACTGTTATAGTGTAGATTTTTTTCTTCTTTTTTGAAAATTTTCAAGTTTTTATTTCTTTACTCTTCTTGCTCTATTTTCCTTTTGTTTACCTGTTTTCTCAGTCTCTCTCTCCCTTTTCTCATGCTAACCACCAACTTCTTTTGATTCCACTTTCATTCATCCTACAATCTAGAACTTCTATATACACTTTTCTTATCCCATTAACAGTTACATCCTACACCTCTCCCCATCCTCTTTGTCCTCCATTAGAAACTGCAGACCTTATTGCAAATCTATTTGTTATACTGTAGATAATAATTGAAATCATCTTCTCTGTTTATTATGACAATATTGTTAACGTCTTCATAGGGCTATTTGGATTAGAGCTGCATATTGTCTGTACTGGTGCTGCTAATATTGATCTCCCCCTTAAAGAAGAGGTTTTGGAAACCTGCATGGTCACTATAAGCCTATAGGGGGGAAACTGCAATACCCCAGATCTGCACTGCTAGAGGGGAAGATACACGAACAACGTGAAAAAGCAAGGGAAGAAAGTGATCCAAACAAACCAAGATTCTATAATAATAGAATCCAATGACAGCATGGTAGAAGAAATGTCAGAAAAGGAGTTCAGAATATACATAATTAAAATGATTTGTGAAGCAGAGGATGAGATAAGAGAGCAAATGCAGGCTATGAATGATCACTCCAATAAGCAGTTGAAAGAGCAACTGCAGGAAGCAAGAGATCATTTCAACAAAGATATAGAGATTCTCAAAAAAAAAAAAAAAAAAAAAAAAAGCAGAAATCCTTGAAACAAAGGAAGGAAACAATAAACCAAATAAAAAACTCAATGGAAAGCATCACCAGCAGACTAGATAGCTTGGAAGACAGAACCTCAGACAATGAAGACAAAATATTTAATCTTGAAAATAAAGTTGACCAGAGAAGATGGTAAGAAGTCATGAACAGACTCTCCAAGAACTATGGGACAGCATGAAAAGACCAAATTTAAGAATTTCTGGGATTGAGGAAGGCATAGAGATACAAACCAAAGGAATGAGCAACTTGTTCAATAACATAATATCAGAAAATTTCCCAAATCTGAAGAATGAAATGGAAAATCAACTACAAGAGGCTTACAGAACACCAAATATACAAAATTACAACTGATCCACACCAGGGCACATTAAAAATCAGTAAAAGAAAGAATAACATACATAAACTTATAGAGTTCTTCATATTATACATTTTATTTATCATTTCTATTTCTCTTCATTTGTGCCTGATTTTTAAGTGAACATTAGATATAACATATTTCAGTAAATCCAGATGCTGGCCACCAAAATAATACCTACAGCTAACATCAAAATTTAAAGATTAAATGTTTTCCCCTAAGGTAAAGAACAAGTCAGGAGCGTCTGCTTCTGCCACTTCTAAGCTACCTATGGTACTGGAATGTCCAGTCAGGGCAATGATGTAAGAAAAAAGAAATAAAGCCCATCCATATTGGAAATGAAATAAATCTAACTTTATAGCATATAAGATGATGGCTATTGAAAATTCAAGGAATTCACAAATAAAATCTAATAGAACATTGCAGATGTAAGATCAATACACAAAACCCATACTTCTTGTCAGTATTATCAGGCAATTAAAATGAATTTAATAAAACAATTCCATTTGTAATAGCATTAAAAACAATAAAATGCTTACAGAAATAAATTTCATAAAAAGATGTACATACTTATACTCTGAAAACTGTAAAATATCACTGAAGTAAACCAGAGGTCTTGGTAAGTGGAGAGACACCTTACGTCACTGTGGGAAGACTGACGTTGTCAGAGTGCACTACCCCACGGCTGGGCTGTGCACTGAGGAGGCTCTGCCAAGGTTCAGCAGTTTGGTTTTTGCTTTTGTTTGCTCAATTTGCAGAAACTGAACAATCGTTTCCTATAAAATCTATGTAGAATGCTAGAGACCCTGACCACATGCAGTAAAGAAAAAGAACAAACTGGACTTAATCAAAATTTAAAAATTCTGAAGATTATACCTTCAGGAAAGTGAAATGACAACTCATGAAATGGGAATTTGTAAATTACACCTCTGATAAAAGATCTATAGGCAGAATATGTAAAGAGCTCTTACAATCCAATTATAAGAAAAAAATAACACAATTTAAAAATGGGCTCATAATCTGAATAAATATTTTCCAAACCAGACAAGGAAATGGCTAATAAGTAATTAAAAGTTTCTGAACAACATTCATCATTATGAAAGTGCAAATCCAAACCTTGATGTACAGTACTCCATCCCAACCAGAGTGGCTACAGAGGAAAGCCTGGGAGCCAGCACTGGGAGGATGGGAAGAAATCAGAGCCCTCATCTGTTGCTGGTGGCCATGTGGACTGTCACCGCTGCTTTGGAAAACGGTTTGGCACTTCCTCAGGATGCTGGACAGAGTCACCATGTGACCAGCAGACCAGCAATTCTCACGGGCACACAAACACACACAGCAGCACTGTTGGCAGAGCATCCCAGGGACAGTGGCGTGCCTGTCCTCTCCCTGGCAGGGGGGAAGGAGGAGGGCAGATGCCCCTTGCGCACCATGCTCCCTGGGGAGCCTGAAAGACCAGCTGAGAGGATAAGGAAGCTCCACAGACCACCCTGAGAGAAGTAGCATAGACCGTAACTCTGTCCCTGGTCCCCGAGGGTCCCTGGCACACGCAGGTGTCTAGTAAGCACAGACTGAAATGGAGCATGGATGATGGGCTGGGGACATCCCCCAATCCCCTCCGGGGTGAGTTCATGAGCACAGAAGCGGCAGAGTCCAGGCGCTGGGGAGTTGGGCGGCACAGACGTGGGCGTGCAGAGCTTAAGCGCTGCTGTTCTCCGACACAGGCCTTAATCTCTCACACTGAAGGAGGACCCGTTAAACAGAGGTGGTTAAACAGCAGCTGAGCTGCCCGGGGTTAGACACACTTTATTCAGGATGGAAACGGCTTAGTCCCCTGGCTTCTTGTTTGAGGAAGCTTAGAATGTGCTTTTGCAAAATTGAGAACTACTGTAGTGGTTAAATGCTAGATCTTTGATCAATTCTATTTTATCTAGAAGCAAATGCATAAATATAATCATTACTTTGTTCTTGGATGAGTGTTTTAGTAGGATTCTGTTCACACGGGTGTTCTGGTCCCAGAAGCCTTTGCAGCAGGAAAGAGCATGTGTGTGCGCCTTCCCGGGTCACCATGTACGCAGCCCCCAAGGCAGGACCCCCATGGCAGGACCCCGCCTTGGGATGCAGTGAGCCTGAAAGGGCATCGTCACTGCCATCTATCCCCATGTGTCCAAAATGTGGAGAACAGGTCTCTGCTACACAAGCCAGCAATGTGCCTAGTGTCTCATTTCATAAAACGATAAGACAGGATTCAGGTCTTCCAAATGCATGAGCCTAAGGGCTATGTGGCCAGAAAAGATACTTTACCACAGAGAGAAAAAATCATATGAGCAAGTTGCAACTGCCATTTGGTGTCCGCAACATCTGGAGGAGTCTGCAAGATGATCCAGGCTCACTATCTTCCCGTGCAGCCACTCACACATGACTCAGTGGATGATCTCTGTAGGGTGGCTTTTCACCCCACCCTTTTCTGCCACCTGCATGTGTCTTGGCTGTAGACGGGCATCCATAAAACCCACCCCTCTGCCACTAGGCTGCTCTGTCTCCTGCAGCCCTCACTGTGGGCCGACTTAGGGAACTTGACTGAAACCATGACGTGATACACCGTGTCCTCAAGGGGCGCTTTGAGACAGGTCCTGAGCTCTCTCCGCAGCAACCTGAGAGAGTGCAGAGGCGGTAAGGCAGGGGTGGCTCCCCCAGCTCTGGTCCGCTGAGGGCACCTCCAAGGCTCACGCTGAGGCTTCTCCCTGGCGTGAAGGGCAGGCCACCTGGCTGCTGCATGGCGCTGCAACCCTGTAGCAAGCCTGATCCTCACCCCAGCCCAAGGCTGCTACAGAGACCAGGAGGGAGGTGTCCCCTGCCCTGTCATCATCAGAGACCAGGCCAGCGGCCAGCTTTGCCCAGACTAAGTCCTCCCAGTCTAGCAGGGAGATCTCCCAGAGCAGCTCTTGCTGGTCAAGCCGGCCAGAATGCCCAGGTGGGGTGCTTAGAAGCTCCAATTCCACCCCAGAAAGACCCAGAGGAGGTGGGTATTACCAAACCATCCCCTTTTGAGAGTGCAGGAGCTTCCAGAAGCCAGGCTGGGAAGCAGGTGTCAGCTGGGCCTGGGGAATAGCAGCTCCCTGCCCAGAAGGGGCCTGGCCTGGTGCCCTTCTGCCAGAACCCTGACCACATATGTGCAGAGGAGCAAGGGGCACATGATGCCTGTGGTTCCAAGTGACAATCACCACATCACCAAGTACCCTCAAGGCATAGTTGCTGAAGGCACCCTGCCTTTACCACTGTTCCTGGATTTTGAGGTTGGGAGTCCAGACAGGCCAGTGTTGGGCAGGGCTCTCCTCTGTTGAGACACCCAAGGGTGCTCTACGGCCCACGCTCCTGGGATGCTTCCCTGGCATGACACCCTCAGCAGGAGAGCATGGACAGCCTCTGCTGGACTTCTGACCAGACACCTGGAATCCCTACATCTTCCAGGATCCCAGGAACAATGTTCTAGGAAACAGGAAGTGGAAGCCAGCACAGCCTCACATCCTCCACAGTCCATTGCCCACCAGCCTCTCTGCGGCAGCCCAGGGGACCTGTCCTCAGCTGCACAGCGCACAGGCGGAGAGCTGGATGCGCTGCCGCTGGTCTATGGGTGTTCCATGTTCAAGTCGGGTTAATGGAGTCAGTTCACACACTGCACAACCCCCGCTCCGGGAGACTGTTGCCTGGTCCATTTGGACATAGCACATGGCAGCACAGCCACCACATTGAGCCAGATGCAGAATGTCCCCAAGTCCCCAGAGCCCTGTGCCCTTCAGTGTCGGGACCCTGACTGCTGCAGCACAGCGCGTCTTGTCCAGGTCACCTTCAGGGGCACCCACGCTGCGTGACTGTGTGCGGTGATCCCTCAGTCGGTGGCTTCTTGAGGTCTAACCACCTCATGTCACATGCTGCAGTTTGTTCCTTTTATGGCAGAACAGTATTCCACCCTGTGGCTGTACTGCCACTTGCTCGTCCCTTTAGCGAGTGGTGCCATTTGTGCTATTTCTGATATTTTGGCAATCGTGTAAAAGGGCTTTTACAAGTGTTCAGAAACAGCTCTTGTTATTTCCTCTGGAGAAACACATAGGAGCCAGATGGATGGCGTTTACAGGTTTACTGAGGTATCTGTTACCCACAGGAAAATGCACCTAGTGGAGGAGTACACGCCAACTCTATGCTATTTGAAGCTCTGGAGTCATGCAACCATCACTACAATGTGAGTTCAGCATATTTTCACCCCAACGAGCTCCCTCTCGCCCATTTACAGTCTGGAGACCAACCTCTGCTCCATGCCCAGCCTTAGGCAAACGCTGGTCTGCCTCCTGTGTCTATAAATTCTCCCTCTCTGGACATTTCTTACAGGAAGAAAACAGAGCATGGATTTTGGCTGCTCGCACCTCTCGGCACGTTCCAAGGCCGTCCACGCTGCCATGTGTACCAGAGCTTGAGCAGTGCTACGTGGCACCCAGGAGGTACGAGTCAGCTGTCTGGTGCCAGCTTGGACCTCCAGGGTGTCTCTGGGACTGAGCCCTAATGAGTAAAGCTGCTGAGGTGTCTTGCGTGCGTCTTCACTGGAAATGCATTTTGAGACTTCTCTAGGTCGGGGCGGATGTTGGTTGAGTGGCCAGCTGGCATTTGATGGCTCAGCAACTCTGCTGTGTGCAGCCGAAGTCCACTGGGTTAGGTGGCAGAACAAGCAAGCATCCATCCCTGATGACCTGTCCCAGAGAAAAGGGCAGTGAGTCTCGGGACACCAGTTCTGCTGCCCAGATCAGAGTCCTGGTAGCTTTCCAGGGGAGTCCCGCCCCAGCCCCAGATCCCCAGGGGCGTAGATGGGCATATCTGGGCGAGCCCTCCCTAGGCCCTGGCCCCAGGCTTCTCACCAGGGTCTCATCGGGGTCCAGTCACAGCCTTGGGGCAGAGGCTCACTCCTCCTCGCTGGTCCATCCCTTCCCAGTGCCCGTTTCCCTTCCCACCTCTGTGCCTCAGGGGCCTCAGAGAAGCTCAGTGTGGGAAGCCCGCGGAAGCCCTGCGCACGCTGCACTGGACGGAAGCCCTGCGCACGCTGCACTGGACGGAAGCCCCTGCGCACGCTGCACTGGACGGAAGCCCTACGCACGCTGCACTGGACAGAAGCCCTGTGTCTAGCGGCACATCCAGAACTCAATGCTCTAGCTACGCAACAGTGAGGATCTGAGCAGGAAGAAGCAACGCACCAGCACGACAGAACATTCCAGAATAAGACCCCACCTGCATGGCACTCCCTGCAGCACCCAGCGGCTCTGCAGCAGAAAAGACAAGAAGGGCCCTCGAATTCAGCACTCCTGAGGCAACAGATCCACATTTAGAAGAAAAATGGAATTGGCTCTCAGCCCTTCCAGAGAACTTATCTATGTTTTTATTTGATGCTGTAATTTTAAACCATTGAATTATCAATACCATTTTATTTATAACATGTACAGAGAAAGCCAAGGGCGGAATGAGGAACACCAGATGCAGGGGGCAGGGAGGGAAGGAGCCTGCCAAGCACCGGTACCTGGGCCGCACTCCTTTCTAACCCATGAGCCCGGTGGGGGCGTGTCTGTTGGTTACAGTGTTGTTTACATCTCAGGTGCTTTAGCTTTATCTTCTTGCATGTGTGAAGCATTTAAAAACAAATTTTAAAAGACACTCACCTACCCAGTCTCCTGGTAGGAGAAGGGTGGGCAGGAGAAGCCAGTTCCAGGGAGAGGAGGTGGCCTGGAGTTCTTCAGAGGACTCTGTGGCAAATGCTGAAGATGGGAGAAAGTGTTCTTAATTAGTGTCTGTTTACCCACAGTTGTATTTCTGCAATTAGCAAATTCAAAAATTGCTTTGGAACATTATTAAATGATACGAAGCCTTCTGTCATGAGTGAGTGCCTGTCCGGGCCTCTGTGCCTCTTATCACGGCTGCTTTCCCATGATCTCTATGATTTGAAGTTCTCCACCTTGGGCACGGAAGGCAGACAGTGACCTTGAGCCCTGTTGATGGTGGGTGCTGGAGATGGTGCTGGGCGGGGCATGAGGCTACTGTGTGATATCTGCAGGGCCCCAGGCAGCCACTCAAAGGCTGTCATTGGTTTACTGCAACGTCAAGCTAGAGGTGAACCAGCTAGGCTATGCACAAAGGAAGTGGTTCAAAGAAGGGCAAGATGGCGCCACTTCCCCGGGCCAGCAGGATGCTTTTCTTTGTGGTGGACAGACTTGGGCTCAGAGCCTTCTTTAGTCCAGAACAACAACTATAAAACACAGAATAATTGAGTTCCCAGCAGCCCTGGGTGGAAAGCCCAGGAGAGACAAAGCATATCAACCGGGACGTTGCGAGTCACTTTTCCAGCTCTCAGGTGATTTCCACTGTGGGGACGAGAGCGAGACATTCAATGCAATATAAAGTAGAAGATTCTTCAACCCAACAAACACAGATCCTGCCTCCATAGTTTGTGGGATGTAGTCAAACCGTGCTCTGTTTCCATCTGTAGCTCCAGATCTTAAAGGAGGGCAGGTCAGTGCTTCCACACACGCTGTGCCAGTGAATCCACTGAGCCAGGACATCGCCAGCCAGATGGGTCTCTGGTTTCCATGGTCTGGTTGGCATCTTGCTGCCCATGTCTGGGTGGCCACCCAAGGGGTGCCAGTCCCCTTCACAGAAGACGCATTTCAGCACCTCATACCAAGATTCAAAGAGGAAGAGCTGCATCAAGACAATGAGTAACGGTGGGTGCAGAGAAAGGCCCTCACGTGGAAATCTGGTTTACGGGGAGGGAAGGAGGAGGCTGGGATCCCTGAGGTGAGATGTGAAGCTGGACACAGCCGGGATGGGAAGGCTCCAGAACTCTCATGCCTAGTTGAGGCATGTGCTGCATTTCCTCAGAGTTCTCCAGGAGGGGCACTGCACCAAGGAATGGAGGGAAAGGTGCTCCTTGACTGGAGGCTCAGGACCAGGAGGCTACATCTCCCCCGAGTCCTAGTCCCCATGGGGGACCTCAGGAGATGCACTCATCATCCTGCTGCTTGGAAAAGGAGGCGACTCAGTCGCCTTCCTCCTCTGCGATGGGGAACATTGCTCCACACTGAAGCAAACACATAATGTTCCGCTGATTTACTTCTCTCTCCTTCGGGGCCTGGCCAGCGTGGGGAAGCAGAGATGAACCCACTCAAATGACAAACACATCACAAAGGCAACACACCACATCACCACATCGGCATTTCCAGCATCCCAGAGCACAGGCTGGGCTTCTGAAATAAATTCTGCCTGAGGTCATGCTGGCTCGTGGTATCCACGTGGCTATTATCCCCAAGAGTGTGTGGGTACAGTGTCTCCTCTGCCTCGCAGGCTGACACCAATGAGTCCCTGGTGCAGGGAGCAGCCAGGGAAGGAGAGATGGAGAAGGGGTGGTAGCTCACTGCTGCGCGGGCCTCCAGGCCTCTCTGCTCCTGGCATGAGTTAGCAGGAGGCACTGCAAGTGCACAGCCCTTGCTGGGGGACCTTGCTGCCTCCCATACACCCCTCTCTGGCTGCTCCTCCTCCTGCAGTCTCCAACCTGCTCACCCCTCCTCTGCAGCCCTCCTCCTCAGCACTGGGAGAATCTGAGGAGCATGAGGTGGCTCCTTACTGTACAAATACACTCCCCACCTGGAACCCAACCACCCAACCTCTTCTGATCCTCAAAGCTTCCAACTGACTAGCTGCAACCAAAGTCACATTGCCTACACATCTACAGGACTCATAACCCCGTGGGGGTTCATCTGCAGGAGCATGGCAATCACCAGGGAATGGCTGGAGATAGATGAGCACAGCAAGTCAGCCAGGAAAGGCATGGAGCAAAGGTGTGCTGGGTGGAGGAGCCACAGAAAGAAGAGGTGCAGAAGAGGGAGTCAGGGAAGGTGTCTTTGCTCCTGTTGTCTAATGCAGAGGCCCAACCTCTGACAATCACAAGCTCAGTGGGAGGCCTACAGATGTTTTCCAAAATCCTTGGCACTGCATAGCCTGAAACCTGAAGATTGTCCCCATGGCTCTCCTGGACTATTCTAACTGCTCACTGCCTATGGAGGAAAGCTAGATGGATGGCTGAGGACAGCACTGGAGCAGATGCACTTCAAACCAGATCACATGGCTTCAGGTCAGCACCAGGGTTGAGGCAGGAATCTGGTCTGGCTACCCAGGTTGATCACCATGGAGAAAAGTTGATGCCAACTCAGTCTCACATCTGCTGAGTGGAATGTAGAGAGGAATGTCCGACAAACCAGATGTCTTTATGGACAGTTGTCTGGGTGCCCTGGGAAACACAAAGTGCATCCTGACTTCATGGACATTAAAATATCGATTACAAAATTCATCATGCATTCCCTACAAATGGCAGGCTACGGGGTGAGGCAGACAGTTTTTGTGTGAACTGCCCAGAGATGAAGACCCAGGTGAGGTTCCTGAGGAGCAGGTGGTGGCTGCAGAGGGAGCAGAGACCTTGGCAGGAGCTTGGATCAGACAGTGCTGCCAGGAGACCACGCAGCGAGTGGAGATGCAGGCGTTCTGCTCCCTGCACCTGGCAGCAGGGCAGCATGTTAGGGTTGGCTGTGAGAGCCCCAGCACGCCTGTCAGTGCAGGGAAGTTCAGAGGTGGGAGCATGGGTTGTAAGAGCTGTGGCCTAACCAGTCCATCCCAGCTGGAGTGAATTGAGACTGGAAGGTAGCTGTGGCCAGTGGGGCGTGGCGGGAGGGGGCGGTCACGGGATGTGCCCTGGAAGTGTGACTTCCCTGTGTGCTTCCGGACCTACCATGAGCTGAGCAGCTCCTCCTCCGTGCCCTTCCGTCAAGTGTGCCGCCTCACTTGGACCCAGGGCAGCGGAGTCAGTCATCTGTGCACCGAGACCTCTGAAACCGTGGGCCTCCAAACCCTTTACCTCCTCTGAGTTGCTCCTGCTGTTTTGGTGTTCTGGTCGCAGCAGTGCACAAGCCGACTGAAACAACACTTCGCATCCTCCCTCCCCCCACAAAGCCTGCGCCCTTGGACAGAGCCCAGGGATGCCGCATCCAGGGTGCGCCACACAGCAGGACTCAGCCCAGGGAAGGAAGCTGCTCTACTGAGCTTCCACCCACACACGGGCAGGTCCCACCGCTGCTCCTCCTCCCCAGAGCCTCTGGGGGAAGGTGACCCAGCCACAGCACGGCCACCAGGCCACCACGCCCAGTCTGCAGCCCCGGGCTTTAAGCAGAGGAAATGCTTCCGGAAGCAGGACGCGAGGGCTCCCCTCATGACAGCACCCAGCTGCCCCACCTGACCTACATGGACGTCACTGAAGCCCAGGTTTTTGCCATTCATCACATTCAGGCATCAACCGCCAGTTGAGCTCTGATGAAAAATAAGTAAATGACAACACAAAGGGGCGGTCCTGGTCCCCACGCACCTGAGCCCGCACAGGAGGCAGATGAGTCCCACTGAGCAGGGCCCATTCTGCGTTGGCAAAGGCCAGGCAGCTGTGGGGGCAGGTAGGGGCCACAGGGCCTGGCTGGGAGATGGAGGGTGAACGTGAGTTCTCTACACAAATGGAGGCCAGCAGCAGAGCTCGAGACCAAGGCTCCAGGGCCCAGGTGTGAGGCATGAAGTGGGCAGGAAAGGGCTGAGGCTGGAGGAGGAGAGCAGGTGTGGGGCTGTGTGGTGGGAGGATGGCCTTTGGGTCCATCAGGGGGATGTGTCTGGTATGCACTGACCTCCCTGAGCCTGAGGCTCCTGACCTGCAAACCACAACAGGAGCAGCTCCCATCTACCTAGGGTCACCCAGGGACACTGCCCCTCCCCTTATTCCCACCAGGTGGACACCAGGGCCGCCTCCCCGACAGCGTCAGCTGCTGTGGGCTCCAAGAGCCCACGTGTAGGAATTGTGATCTTCTTTACAACACATGGAGAAGCCCCTGGAGGGGTCACAAGACCAGACCCGTGTTTCCATGTGACCCTACTGGTTCCCGCATGAACAGACTGCTGGGACAGAGAAGAGCCCGTCTAGACGGGGGTGGCTCACAACAGAGAGGTTTTGGTTCCAAACTGATAGGACTTGGCAAGTGGCCAAGCTTGGGAGGATGAGGGAGGGGACTAGCCAAAGCTCTCATCAAAACTTGGGTCCAGAATGACTTGGTGGGCGGTGGGCGCCCTCAGGTGAGGAACCCCGAGAGGGAGGGAGCCCACAGCAGTGGTGGGAAGGCGGGGCTGCCAGGAGGGCGTGGGAAGGGCAGAGGTGCAGATGGACCAGGCCTCCGGCTCGGGCCCGGTGGCTAAGGTGCTTGCAGGCTGACAGCGAGGGTCACCAGCTCTGCCTGGACAGGTCTGATCATCAGCATTCCCAGCAGCAGGCGCCTGACACTGGCAGCAGTGGGGCTTGCCACTCCCCACGGCCCACGCTGACAGCATTCAGATGCCATGGAGCTCACTCAAGCCCGGCTGCCCACAGCACCCCTGCCTGCCAGCGCCCACCTTGGCCTGCCCCACCACCAGGAGTGCAGACAGGGTGGGGTCTTTCCACCCCCGGCAGCCTGTTTGTGTGGGGAGAGGCACACGCACATGCACACGCGTGGCTCGCCACATGTCTGCGAGCGCTCCTGCTGTCGCAGGCCTTGCATTTCCCTCTCCTGCTTTAATTAGGTCTTAGCTACAATCACTGTCCTTCATTCTCAGCTCACAGCATGAATGATTCCTACAGCACCATTTGCTGGAAGCCCCCAATAACTGTGAGGGCACGGACTCTATCCATCTCCAAAGAAAATTACTAAGTGCTTATTTATTGTCAGTCCAGACAGGCCCACAAGATATCACCCCCAGAGCATGCCCCAGGAAAGAAGATGAGTCCCTGGGAGGACTTCTATCCGTCACGCCCAGCTCTCTGCTCCTGATCTGCTGGGAAGTCAGCAGGCACAGGCTGGTGGGAGCTGCGGGTCCCCTGCTAATGACCTCGTTAGCAGCTCAGTGAAGAAATGCAGGGCTTGAATCGGAGGGAGGAACCCTTGCCTGGTGCACTCAGCTGTTCCCTGGATTGATGGGGCTGGAATCACTAACCTTTTGTAAAACAGTCATTGTTCTTATTACAGAAAACAGTCTATTTTTAAAAGCTGCAGAAGACTCTTTGAATACAAAACAGCTTTGGCAATTCTTTCGACTACTTAATTTATAATGGAGCAATTTTTTCTTCTGTTGTTGTGCTGGGTCTGGCTGTGGAGCATCCTTGCAGCTCCAGGAAGCTGAACTGATATACGGTAGGGCCTGCGGCTGCATGGTCCAACGTAGATCCCCAAACTGACCCAGTTATTTCAAGGAAACAGTACATGACATTGCATTGTGTGATGTTTATTTCAGAACATCAAATAGCTAGTGCATAACATCAAATAGTTAGTGCATTTGAAGTTTTCTTTAATAACGTGCTGTTTTGACCTGTCATCACTTAGAGAAACTTAAGAAAAATTTTGCACGTATGCTGGTCCTCACTGTTCTCTAACTGAATGACGGCTTGAAATCCCACAGCCCTGGAGTGGAGAGTGGAGGCAGCACTTCTCTGACCCCTTGGCCTGGGGTGTGCCTTCTCGGCGCCTCTGCAGAGCTCCACCTTGCTCATGTGTCCCGGAGCTGTCCCCTCCTCAATGCTGAAAGTGGCCCTGTGGAGTAACCTCTTCCCCCTCCTGCAGGCCAGCCTCACCTCACGCAGGACCACCCTGGGCAAGGAATTGTCACACGCTAGTCTCGCAGCCCCTATCCTTGCCCAGCTGGCCTGACAGTGTTGCTCAAAAACCCTTCCCTGGAAACATGTGGGTCTGCCATGTTTATAATGAAGGTCAGCTTATCTGGTTGTCAGGAACGCTTCTGCTTTACCTTATCCATTTGTGTGATTTTCAAGTTTTATTAGGCTCGACAAGGTGGTAATCATAGAAAAATAAGCTTTAAACATGTGAACACTATAAGAGAAATCATCTATATCTAAGTGACTCAGGGTTAATTCCCCCAAATTCCACATGAACGGTCTAAGCTCTGGGCTTTCCCTTGCTCCTATACTCTGTTAAAAATGTAAATAGCGGAGACTGAAATGAGAGACCACACACCCACCAGAAAAGACAACGTGGAAGAGATCGGCAGTGGCAAGTGGTGGAAAAGACATGGAGCAATTAGAACAATTAGAACTCATGTGTCACTT
Source organism: Sciurus vulgaris (assembly GCF_902686455.1). Lineage (NCBI taxonomy): Eukaryota > Metazoa > Chordata > Mammalia > Rodentia > Sciuridae > Sciurus > Sciurus vulgaris. The sequence continues at coordinate 2,330,784 of NC_136464.1, forward strand.
GTGGGGACACAACACGGCCCAGTCACTTAGGAAATCATGGTCAGTCACCTCCGAGCCAAGGAGCACTTCTCACCCAGCCAAGCAGATCTGCTCCTATTTGCCAACGAGAAATAAAAACACGAACCCAGACAAAAACCTGCGTGAAGATGTGCGCAGCCGCTTTAACCCTGGTATTCCTATTGGGAACTCCTGCCTCTTCAGCCTCATCACAGAAGACAAGACATCCAAGATGCAGCTTCATTAATGATCACACGTTCTTCATTAAATATATTTCTATGATTTGTTGTCAGATATTTATTTTTAATTATTAGCTTTATAAATAAGACTTTTATCTTCCCTGCTCTGTGAATAGACGGCTTTGATGAAAAGCTCCTGACTCAGCCTGCAGTCTCTTTTCCAGAGGAAGATAATTGCTCCTCTCCCCTCTCCCCAGGTGTGGAAGCCAGTTCTGCCATGTGCCCGGCACAGCTGTAGGTTCTTCATGACGAGAGCCCCAGACTGGTGTGGCTCCTGGCTGTGCTGTGCTCACCCTCCCTCAGCCTGGGAGAAACCTGCTGGGTCTTCTTCCGTGTCACTGCCCATGTGACCATCCCCCTCTGCGTGGCTTTCCAGCCAAGCCGTGTGTGCCTGGGCTGCAGAATTAACAAGAGGAGACAGAAGCACTGCCTCCTGGCCTCTAGCAAGAAAATGAGAGGTTAAAAGATACATTTTTCAGAGAGTGTTCTTGGTGATGTGGATGTAAAAGTTCAATTTTAACTACCATTTATTTTACTTTTACAGCAATTAATCACTTGACAGCCTTTGAAGTAAAATATGAACATTTTCCACTAAAACAGTGAGCTCCTGCAGGACTTAGGGCTCTTTGAGACCTGCAGCATCTATGCGTCTGCCCAGGCCACTGACCAGGGCTGCTGCTGGTGAGGTGGGTGTGCTCCTAGGAGACCTTCAAGTGGCATTGAACAGTGCCAAGTCCAAGGCAGCTCTCGAAGGCGAAAGCATCAGGGAATGTCACCTCAAGTCCTGGTCAGAAGCTGGGGAAGGCAGGGAGCCCCTGGTGAGGGCTGCAGTGTGGGCTGGGCTTTGACCCCTCCCCGCCCTGCACCACCTCCTTGACCGTCTTTAGGCAGCAAGTCCAGAGGTCCCAGGTGTCTCCTCTCCTGTCACCCACCTCCATTCCCCCAGGACGCTCCCAAGATCCTTCTGTTAAGTGGAGGCTGCAGAGACAGGAGCGGCGGGGTGGAGCTGGCTCCCTCAGTGGTGAGGCCCGGGCTGGCCTGTGCAAGAAGAGCCACATGGACTGCCCAGCTCCAGCTCATTCCGGCACGCTGAGTTGTTAAATATACTATAATTGTGTGTTGGGAGAAGCGTTCTAAGATGTAATTTTCTTATCATGGGCTCAAGCTGACTATCCAGCTGCTCATTAGCCAGAGGGTCCCTCTGTGCAGGCGTGGCGGTCTCCACTGCGTGCTTCGTGTTGGCTGGGAACCGAGGGCGGTATCCATCCAGCCTGATTCAGGCCGGCATCCATCACAGTTATGCATTCTGCACCCGCCTAGGCCTCCCCAGGGAGCAGACAGACTCTCATGGAGTTGCAGAGTCACAGAAGCGCGTCCGAGTGGGGAGGAGCAGACGCCACTCTTAAGCATGCGGTGGGGTCCCCTCGGCATCTTCCTCAGGGCCTCCACAGTGACATTGCAGCCATGGAAGTCCTGTGACATGGGCTGTGCCACTGTCTCCAGGACAAGCTGCCCACTCAGGACAAGCTCTGAGGGCCGCCAGTGCCCTTGGGGAGCAAGAGCAGCCCCTCAGTAGTATGCAGGCCTCTGTCCTCCCTAGCTCCTTGGGACTTGCTGAGCCAGGTGTGCTAGCAGCTCCCAGGTGATGCGCCTGTCTCCTGCAATCTGAGAAGCTCTTCCTTAGATCTTGGTGGTCAATGCTCACTGCACAGCGGTATTTAAATTTTCATTCCTGGAACTCTTGGGAAAGGTTTTGCTTTGTCGTTGGGGCATGGGGATCAGTCACTGGGTTTTAAAGTCCCACAGTATGCAGCCAGGTGTGAGATCCCATTGCCTCCCTGCAGCTGTCCCTAGGGCCTATCCTAGGGACATCCTTTACTTCTGTCCAGGCCAGAGAAACATGCCCAAGTCAAGGAAAGGTTGTACCATCAAATAATAATTCCAAATCACTCTGGAATAATGGTCGAAGCTAACTGGTGGCCAGACAGAAGGAAGATAAGCATATATTCTGGCATAGTTAGGAAATGGGGGCCATTTAATTTCCCAATGTATGGCGATAAGATAAAACCAACAAATGTGACTCATCCCCTCCCTAACACTCTGTCTTGTAGCGTGGATAAATTTAATGTCACGGTGCTTTCAAGCCCTGATAGGGTTTATAACTATGATAAAATTCTGACATGAAATAAATTCTGATCCAGGTTTGGTTTTATTTGGAGGTTATAACTGAGAGCACCTTAAATGCTGAGACCGTGGCGTAATAGAGTATGTGGGTGGCATCCGCAGTACTCACACAAACGGCACAGGGACGCCTGGTGGCCAGGCAGGACCCACTGAGTGCACCTCACAGAGCATGGTGTGTGCAGGGGACACCGCCCAGCTTCCCAGCGCACCATGATGGGCCCCAAGAGTGGCATTCCAGAAGGCCCCACACACCTTTCCATACAAGTCTCTATGTGCTTCACAGCCACAACCAGGAAGCAGATTCTGACTGACCCCCGTCCTCGAGTCAGCAGCCTGCTGTTGCTTTAGGCAGTGCAGCGTGTTAGAGCTGTTGGTCAAGACTGCACGGGATCCAAGCAGCTGTTAGCTCATCCGTCAGCAGCCACTTATTTCCCCAAAACAAGATTTGTTCTTTCCATTGAACAGTGTGTTCAGCTTGTGTTCAGGACATGGTCATGGTATGATCTTCCATGTCTGGCCCCTCGCCTGTGGTCTGTGAGGAGGTGCCGGGGCCTTCAGGAGGTGGGGATCCCAGGTCCTTCCTCTCTGTTTCCCAGCTGCCATGACGTAAGCAACCTTCTGTCCCACCTGCTTCCTACCATGTTGCTCGGCATCACCAAAGGCCCAAAGCAACATGAGTACGGACTGAAACCTCTGATCCAAATGAAGCTTTTTCTCCCTTTAAATTGATTTTGTCAGGGTATTTTGGTATAGTGACTAATGGTGGCTAGCACAGTAATAGACTCATGGTCCCCAAAGTCAAAACTCAGAAGGATAAATAGGTTGAGTATTCCTTGCCCCAAATACTTGGAAACAGAAGCATTCTGATTTCACACTTGTTTTAATTTTTGAATATTTGCATATTCTTAATGAGATATAATTTTGTCACATATTTTGTTAACACAAAATTTGTTTCGTATTGACCTTATACACATGGCTTAAAGATAATTTTATACAAGGTTCTGATTATGCCTATATTTGGACTGTGACCCGTCACATGAGATCCAGGGTGTAATTTTCCATTCATGTATGCCAATGCTGAAAATGTTTCAGATTCTGGAGTATTTGTATTTTGGATTCTGGAGTATTTGGATTTTCAGATTCTGGAGTATTTGCATTTTGGATTCTGGAGTATTTGGATTTTCAGATTCTGGAGTATTTTGGATTTTCATATTAGGGATGCTCAACCCATTGATGAGAAGTCTCCCTCCCAACCCCTGTCCCTGGCCTGAGTCTCCCCTGGCTCCTATGCAGGTACTACTGCTATGAAATCTTGAGAACACTTCCAGGATCTCATGTATATTCAAGAAAATATTAAAATTCCACCTTCGGTTTGCAGAACTAGAGGTGTCTCACACCCACCAGGACATACTTGGCCCTCCCCAGGCTGCACTGTCCATCTGTTGGTTGATTGTGCACCCACTGTGCCCCAGGGGCAGCTGTAGGCACCAGGGTCACAACAGAGCAGCAGAGCCCTGCCCTGGGAGAGTGTATGCACCCCTGCACAAAGCAGTAATGAGAGGTGAATGGAAGATTAAGTCAGTTTCGTGTGACTTGAAACAGCCCAGTGACAGGAGAGAGTGATGATCGCAGCTGGCCAGTGAGAATTGAGGGCCAGGACTAAGGCACCAGAGGGTCGAGCAGTTCTGCAAAGCACCCACAACCCAGCCCCAGCCACCTGAGTGCACCTCGGCCGTCCAGGCCACAGTGCTGTCACACACAAGTCCAAGCAGGGCTCCCAGGGGCGGGAGGGAGACACTCTCCTGTCGATAGCTCATCGACCTAACCCAGCCAATGCTTTCGCAGGAGCCGTTTCCATCCTGCACTGAGCAAATGCAGGGTCTGGCCTCTTCCAAGACCCTTGAAGCCACCTTGAGATCTCCTGGGCCATGCCCTGATAGGCCCAGAAAGAGAGTGGTGGAAGTTGCTGGGCAGCAGCAGGTGCCAGGCTGGGGCACAGAGGGTCTCAGAGGAGCGTCCAGGCAGAGCTCAGAGGACAGTCAAGTCTGGCAGGATGACCAGGAGAGGACAAGTCCAGGAAGGCTTTTAACCTTTGATGGAAGGAGGAGGGCCCAGGACCCTGGCAGCCCTGGGAAAAGAGGCTGCCATCACACTGGCCCAGGGCTCCAGCTTGGGCTCTTCTCTGCTCATTTTGGTAAGTCCTGCCTTGGTCCCCCTTGTCCAGCTGGGCAGTGTTGGGTCTGTGGGTGTCAGGTGTTGCCTGGGGAAGCCTCCATTTGTTGTCTGAGGATTCATAGAATCTTTGAAGTCAGCAAACTGCTATTGATCCACCAAATTGCATAGTGAATATTCTAGCAGACCAGATGCTCCTGAGCAGTAAGGGGAAGATTAGCTGGGAAGAAAGAGGTTCTGACTCATGGGCTCAAGTCGGTCAGCAGGGCAGACTCTTCTCAAGTCGGGCATTGCATGCCCACAAGGCAATGCTTCCAGAGACAGTCCTGCCCAGGCTGAGATGTGTCCATCGCAGCACCCCAAGATCCTGGAAGTCAGGAGGGTCGGTTGCTGAGCCCAGCAGGCCATGCGCAGGCAGACAGAAGACCTTGTGCAGGGTTGTGGCTGGATAGAGAGGTGAACGCAACTAGCCACTTCATCATGCTAGGCACAGGGTGATCAGCCCGTGCCACTCAGCTGATGGTGGCAAGGGCACCGATGACTTGACTCTTTTTTAAAAAGACAGTCATTTGAATTCTATTGGTTTTAATTAAGGTGCACGGGATGCTATTTTCATATACACACACAGTGAAATGAACGCTAGAGTCAAGCAAATCAGCACATCCACCCCTCCACAAAGTAATTCCAAAAGTAATTTCTTTTTGTGTAAAACCCCACTTGGAAAGGACTTCTTGAGGTTGATTAAACCACCTTCCCATCAAAGCTTTGGCTCCCTCGTGACCACCCCAGTAGCCAAAGGTCCTCATGCCTGCTAGAGCAGGAATCTATGCTAGCAAGAAAAGACTCTGACACTTGTCAGAAAATGCATCCTTAGCTGAAGCAGAAATCTGTTTCCCTGTCAGTTCCACCATTAATCAACTGGCTTTGAATTGCAAATCCATCGATTTCCCCTCCTTCAGGTATCTGGAGTCAGGTCTTTGGTTTGCTCCTTGTCTCTTCGCTGAACTTACATCTTGGTCCCTTTGACTTTCCTTCTCAGAGAAAAGAAGTTGTGGTCATCCTGGGGCTCCATGCCTGGCCAAGTGGAGGTGGACTTCCACGGTGCCCTTGGTGACCCAGGGTTTCAGTGGCTGTTTCCTCAATGAAACAAATCGCATCAGTGGGGCTGAAGCCTTGCGAACTCCTTCCGCCCCATCCACAAGGAGCGCAGCCCAGCTTTCCAGAGTCGCCGCGGACTGGATGGGGCAGGTCTGAGTGAATGGCAGCACCGGCCCCGCCCCCCGGCCCAGGCACAGCAGCTTCTTGCCAGGCAGTCCCCTCCGGGTTCCCGCGGGCGAGGAGGTCTTCCCGGTACTGAGACTGGCGCTCCCTGGGAAGAGCTGCGTCCCCGGCTCACTCAGCGCGGGCTCTGGTTCTTCCGAGCTCTGTAGTTTCCTGGTTGTCATCCTCACAGTGGAGGAGGGACAGGGCGTGGACCCCCGTGTCCCCCTACGCGCAGCCCAGACCCCTCTCGTGTGAAGCTTCCTGCAGTCCAAGAGGTGCCTCCCGCCCGGGAGGAGCAGGCCCCAGCTTGCCGCTGCTCTTTCCCCATCAGAATGAGGAGCCCGGTGGTGCTCATCCTACCACCTGCCGCCCTGCCGGCACCCAGCCAGATGCAGGGACAGGAAGAGCACAGGGCCTCACCTCTCCCCTGGCGGCAGCTGCCAGCTAAGACTGCAGGGGGCGGAGCCTGAGGCTGCGAAGGGCGGAACCTGTGCAGGCTCCGCCCACCCGGGTTTCCAGGCAGCACAGGTGTGAGGAGCCCTCCCTAGCAGTTACCAGGACAAACAAAGACCCTGCTCACGCCAGGCTCTTCCCCTTAAATGTAAATAAGGCATTTTTCTTTTAAGAAGCAGCGTATAAGTGGAAGCTGCGGGGCTGGAGGTATAAACTGGCCTCTCCAATGCTCACCCGCAGGGCTGCCCTCGCCCCGAGCTTCTCCGTGAATAAAGCACAGGACAGAAGCAGCTGCACGCACAGGTTCTGGGGTTTCTCAGACATTCAATTTTGGAGTTCAGGGTTATTAAAAACCCTTTTGATAGAAAAGTGCCAGGTGCAAGAGAATGTTTTTGCTCAAATATCATGACAAAGCCAGGGTGCCATAGGACCTGCCCCAGGGAGGGCACTCAGCAAGATCAGCTCAGGTCAGCAGGCACGGCCGGAGCCAGGCTCCTCCCTCACCCAGATCCACGCCGGTCTTCTGCTTGTGTCACACTTGGCCCCGAGGCTCTGGCTTCCCCAAACACCACACATAGGCCACAGGGTGCTCCAGGATGCCACTGTGCCCACAGCGGCTGCCTCCTGGAGCCAAGGTTTGGGGCTGTTGCTTCTGGCGGAGCTCTGCTCTGGAGTCTGCAGGCCGTCTGTACTGCTAACGGATGTGTTGGGTTGAGAGTGGAGCATTCCTAAGATGCTTTTCATGAAGTCACCCATGTAGGTTGCTGCTTTCCAAATATCTGGGTGAAGAAAGGACTGCCAAGAATATGCTGGCATTAGCTAAGCTCTGCATCAGGCGCAGCAGGATCCTGCACAGCCAAAGCTCATGATGGGAACAAGTCCCACTGGGGTCAGGGATGTCCCAGATCCCATCCTGGCCCTCCCATCACTGGAAAGGTGAGCTGGGGGATGGAGAGAAGTGCATCTTCCCTGAGCATGCCCCAGCCCTGCTCCTCTCTGTATTTCCAGGCTTGACTCTACCGAGAGAAACAAGTGCCAGGCCTCCACTGCCAGAGGGGTACTAGGATGCACAGTGGGCCCACAGAGTGCAGGGATCTGGTGTGACATCAGTGAGCATCTGCAAGTGCATGACAGCAACTGTGGGTGGTTGGGGAGGCTGTGGGGGCTGCGTTTCCGCAGCAGAAGAAACCCATGCTCTTTCAGTAAAGAAGATAGCAGCAAAATCTGTGCTGTACCCCCAACCTCCCATCTGGGACAAGGACATCCCCCAGCTTCGCTGCACTGCAGCCAGGCACCGGCAAGTCCGAGGATGAGCCTTGTGCAACTGGGACAGGACCTGACTCGTCCTTGAAGAAAGCAAGGAAATCCCTCCAGTTTTGACAACATGGATGGACCTGAGAACACTGTGCTCAGCAAAATAAGCCATGTGCAGAAAGACATGTCCCTCACCGCAGAACAGAGGGGAAGGGTGGTCGCCAGGGGACGAGGGTGGAGAAAGGTGACGCACTGTTCAAATGTGCAAAACACCAGTCAAGATGTGTGGGTCCTGGAGACCACAGTTACTAACAATGTATCATTTACTTGAACTTTGCTAAAAAGAAAGATCTGTGATCTCCAATGTTCTCCCCAGGGAAAAAAGTAACTGTGAGATGGTGTGTGTGTGTGTGTGTGAGAGAGAGAAAGAGAAAGAGAAAGAGAGAGAGAGAGAGAGAGAGAGAGAGAGAGAGAGAGAGAGAGAGAGAGAGAGAGAGAGAGAGAGAGAGATAACTTGATTGTGGACATCATTTCACAATATGAACACATCAGTATATCACATATATGATTTTTCCTTCAGAAAAATTTTAGAACAGAAGATAGCAGTGAATGCTCTGCTGTGTCCCCAACCCCCCCCCATCTGGGACAAGGACATCCCCCAGCTGCTGGGGGTACTTCCAGAGCACCTGCTCCATTCTCAATCGGAGGTCGTTGGGCTGGGAGCAAGCAGCCTTGTGCAGATCTTTCTCCACTCTTTGTGAGCAGTGATGTTTGAAGCAGCAGGGAATTCGGAAGCCGGAAACACAGCTGCACCCCTTATTTGCAACTGCAGTGCCATGGAGAGTTTCCACGAGTTCCCTCGCACACTTGACTAGACGCAGCTGCACTGGATGCTGGTCCCCTGGTTTCGGGTCCCCCATGGCACTTCTATAAGCCCACCCTACTGCTTCCCCGAGGGGCACTCGGAGCTCTGGTGGCCAGAACACAAGACAGAACACTGCCTACAGAACCCCGTAGAACACCTGCCATTAGGGCGGGTTAATTGTTTCTTTTGTAGAAAGATGATCGTCTGTGGTTACCAGGCAACTAGTTATAATTGCAGTGCCTCTTTCCATGATCCTACAAAATTCAAGGAAATATTAAAAGATGATTTACTAAATAGTCTTCCCACGTGCATACCCACCCAGCACGTGTGCTAGCGCCATGTACCCTACGAAGGAGCCAGTCCCAAAACTACCGTAAGATTTTAAAAGGGCAGAGGAAAGTAGTCCATGATCAAAGCCTGGAAACTGCACTTGACTGCCAGGTTTGCAGAGAGGCTTCCCTCCTGCCGCCCGGCTGCTGGTGGCTGGGCACGTGCGGAGCGGAGGCCAGGCCTCGCAGCTTGGGCTGCCTGGGCTTTCGCCAGCTCCCTGGCCACCGGACCCAGGCTCCCAGCGCCACGCCCTGGGGCTGCCGAGGACCCTGGGGTTGGAGAGCTGTTTCAAGGCTACAGAAGTCCTCACAGCAGGTTCATCAGTTCTTCACGTTTGACCAGATTTTCCTCCCTCCTCCTTTCTCCCTTTCCTCCCCCTCTCTTAGTCCTTATTTCTCAGTTTTCTGCTAAGAACAAGAAGCTCTGCTCCTTAACCTCAGGGCCTCTGAGTGTGACCAGACACACTGTCTGCGTTGCTCTTTCTCTGGTGGGCTTAGTAGTCTTCTTCAGAGCTGTGCCCTTGGATTTGGGGTCTGAATTTCCCTGTCAGGTGTCCCGTCCCCACTAGGACAGCCCTGGAACTTCTCATGGCTTCCCACTGCTGCTTTGGCTCTGGTGCCGCCAAGTCCTGGGGTCCCTGCTGGCCACCTGAAGAGTGCCCAGTGCTCTGGACTCTGATTCTAGGCAGACTCGAGTGGCACGTTTTAGCAAGAAATGGGGACCCTGGGTCCTTCTGGGGTCTCCTGTGGGGAAGCCCTCATTTCATCACCATTATAAGTGATGTTGGTTTGATAACTGAGTTTAGGGATGCCATCATATTTCTCTAAGAGCACTTTTGTGTCACTTAAAATTAATAAGTAATTTGGGGCCTCCCCAAAATTGTGTGCCTGGGCTTTCTCGCCCTCTGCAGTTCCGACCTGAGTGCCATGCAGAGTGGTGTGTGATGCAGAGTTAATCCCACTCTTCATTCTGTACCCGGAAGCTGGCAACCCTCTGTGGGAAGGTCGTCCCCACTCCCTCCCTAAGTGTCACTCAGGACTCACTGTTCCCTTCAGGCTCCCTCGGGTCCAGCCATGGTGGTCAGCCTCACCCTTGTGATGCTCAAACGGTCCCCAGCCCACCAGGTTCTGAGCTCCTCCTTCCCTGGCGTCTCTCTCCCAGGAACACATGGCGTGCCCACTTCTCTGCAGAGTCTGGTCCTTCTGGAAACACGGTGGCCTGAAATTTGCCCTGCGGATTCCCAGGACTGCCATGCCTGCTCCCCTGTGTCTTTCCATTAGCGGGAAACCCTGGTCAGTGTGTTATGCTTCCTGCTTTTGTTTTGACTTTTCTGAGTCACGTCGGTGTTTGTGCCACATGGAGCCAGGTGGCTCCTCTGGTGGGAGATCCGCAAGCCTTCCAGCAGGAGCAACATGCTGCTGGGCATGCTGTCGAAATGACCCAAGAGTCTGGCCTCTGGAGTGCGGGTCGCATTCCACAGCCGGCCGGGAGACCTGCTGGGCTCAGCCTGCTCTTTCACGTACACATGCTCTGGTGTCCAGGCCCTCCGGTCTGTGCCCGATCGCCCTGCTCGCCTCTTCCTGCCCCAGCCTCACCAGGCTGCAGGCGCTTGTTCAGCAGTGCTCCAAGCCAGGCCCTTGACTCCTGCCTCCTGCCTCTCTGACTCTTTCCTCTCCTTTCTCCTCCTCTCTCGTTAGCTGCCTCTCTTCTAGCTGTTCCAGAACAAACAACAGGGCATGCTGTTGTTCCACTGTGGCTCCTGAGGTGTCCTGGTCTCTGGATGCGGAGCCCCATGGTCACCTCCAGCCCTCTTGCTCCGGTTTGCGCCCCCCTCTCTGTTGTGGGCATTGGTCTAAGCCATTGGTCATTGGTAAGACCGTGTCCTGTGTCCTTGCTGGAGTGGCATGGGCTCTGTGGGGCTGGCACCTGAAGTGAGGCTTGGCCCGCTGGGGACGTGGCCCCCACAGTCTTCCCTGTGCACCATGAAGGCAGCAGGTCCCGGGGCATCTGGCTGTCAGGGGTCTCCTGCCCTCCTTGTAACTTTCACTCATAAGACCCCCGTCTTCGAGTCTGGGGCTTTGGAAGACTTTCTTCCTTCTCTTTTTATCTCCATTTTCCTTCATTTTATTTTCTATGGTCAAGATTTCAATTGGTGCTCCTTATTTCAGCCTAAAAGATCTTTCCTTGGGGACTTTGTGACGTCCCTGTCCTTGGGAAGATCCTCCTTTGTTTCAATCCTGAAGAGTGCCCAGTGCTCTGGACTCTGATTCTAGGCAGACTCGAGTGGCACATTTTAGCAAGAAGGCTCCATGTCTGTCTCCACACCAGCCCAGCTCCATACAGAGCCTGCAAAAAGCTGCTGCAGGGTCAATGTCGACTCCCTGCGGGAACCTTGGCTCTTAGCCCTTCTGCCTCAACCTCCCTCTCCTCACCCTAAAGTTACCCTGAGATCTGTGCAATGTTCTTTGCTTGCTTGAATTGAGCAGAGAAATGCCCACCATGGCTGGTCTTTCAGCTATAACGAAACACCTGCGTGCCCCAGCCCAGTAGGGACCCTCAGACAGTGAGCTGGTAATGCACCCCGCACGGTCACCGTACAGGTCAGCACCACTGCCGACTTCCCTACAGCACCATTCCCACTTGCAGATGTGGTGCTAGGTCATGGGCCAATGGAGCGTGCCTCTGGCATGGGGATCAAGTGAGCAGGGATTTTGCAATCGGAACAGTTGTGCCTGCCATGGCAGCAGGTAGGGGCTGAGTCATCCACCTTCATTCCAAACGTGGAGGTGGACGGGGGGAGCACCTGCTCTGCACCAGTTCCTGAATTGCGGAACTGGATTTTGCTCAAATCTGTTCAGTGACTAAGTCACTTTCTTTGACTTGTGTAAGGAAGTCCCCACCTGCTCTCAACAGTGGGGCAGGGCCAGCGGCAGAGCACTGTCCTCAGACTGTCTCTGGGCTGCTTTCCTGGGTGTCTTCTGCTCCTCTGCAAAGGTCAGAAGAAAAGAGAGCTTGGAGGGCATTATCCAGGGCCTCTGGAAGCTGGGAGAGCCGACAGGTTGGTCTCTCCTCTCTCCCCAGGGAGCCAGTCTCTGTGCTCTGAGGCAGGGACCCAGGAAGGAAAGGGAGGCCTATGGCAGACTGGCATCAGCTGGGCTGCATTGGAGGCTTTGGATGAGGCAGACGTGGGTTTAAGTCCAGCATCTCTCTGTGTGAGACCTTAGACAAGTCATGTAACCACCCCGGTCTCGGCCTTCTCTCCTGCAAAGTGAGACTCTCCTGGCAGACTCAGCCGGTCCCCAGTGTGTTGGGGTGGAGCTCCGGGGGTGAGACCCACGGCCCAGGTGAGCACATGAGGGTGGGGGGCTCCAATAGCCGTTCCTCCAGGGGTGACAACCACACTCCAGGTGGGCATGGGGCGTAGGCCCTCCAGGTGCTGCTCCAGAGGCGTAGGGGAGGAAGGCAGGGGCCCATGTGGCTCGGTGCTTAGCAGAGCCATCACTCACTAAGTGACCTCTTTATATTCCTAAAGTGTTTAAACCCCATCTGCTTGTTTGGCCTGTGGAAGAAATTTGTTTTTTATAGTTAATATCAATATACGGAAGCGATGTAGGCAGAGAAAATGATTTTCATATTTCAATCACATAACAAATGAGACCCTGCATCAGGCGCTGCGTCCCTGGAGGTGTGGCACTCTGCATAGCAAACAGTAATCTATTTTGCTCGTGAGCATTTGTCAGAGCGCTGGAGGACCTCCCTGCTGAAGCCTTGTCACTGCAGCATCCTGCCAGGGAGCTTCCTGTCCACACTCACTGGCTCCTCGGGGCCTTCTTCCCGACAGACCCCCCAGGACAAACCTCAGACGGGAGCCCCAGAGCCCACTTCTGCTTCACCTCACCTTGGCTGCCCCTGCAGTGCAGATGTGGTTTGTCCCATAAGGTTTCACAGGCTGGAGACCCATCCCCCCAGGGTGGTGATGTAGCAGGTGGTGGGTCCTTTAAAAGGCAGGACCTAGTGGGAGGCAATTAGGTCTTGGGGAGTCCGCCCTCAGAAGGGAGATATGCCCCACACTCAGGAGTGAGTTAGGTCCTGCAGGACTGGATCAGGACCAAGGAAGCAGGATGTCATAAAGCAAGTTCACCTTTCTACATGCTTTCTTGCCTCCCTTTATGCCTGTGGCCTCTTCTGGCTGTGCTTCCACTCATGATGTCATCCACTGTGTGACAGTCAAAAACTCTCCCCAGATACTGACCAGATGGGCCAATTAATCTTGGACTTTGAACTTTCAAAACTGTGAGCTACATAAACCTCTTTGATTGATAAAGTATCCAGTCTCAGGTCTTTTGTTCTAGCAGTACAGAATGGGCAAGGATACCTGCACTGCCCAATTTGGGCAAGAATCCTATGAGACCAGTGTAGCAAGAATCCCCTACTCTTAAAGCTTCCTCTGGGTCATTTTGAAAAAACTAGCTCTGATCCTCGCTGCCTTTGCTGTTGTGTGTTTGAGCTCATTTCCCTGAAGCTGTTCTCCACTGTGACAGTGGTGCTAAATCAATCTCTTTCTCCCTTGACAGGTATCGGTGCTATTTCTCTTTAACATCCACTTCTGCCTCCACCTGTGATGTGCTGAGGACACCACGTCTGTGACACTGCAAGATGAGCCCTCAGCCCCGACCCTGCGCCCGAGGCCTAGGAAACCCTGGCACCAGGAGAACAGAAGAAGAGGAGAGCTGCCCTGGCCAGGAGCTGCAGTTCCCTGGGCGGCTCGCTCGGGGTGTGCTCACGGTTTCACACCTCGACCCGAGGCCCAGTGTAGTAAGGAGCGTTCCCCAAACCCTAGCGCAAGAATGCATGAGGATTCGTTCTAGCTGAAGTCACCATCCAGTGGGTGACACAGGCCTGACCACCTCCAGAGCCCCTGGGGATTCCACCCAGGCTTGTGCCCACCAGCAAGGACAGGTGAAAAGCACACATGTCCCTGTGCTGAGCTCCTCTGTGCAGATGAGACCACCTCCATTCCACTTGCTCCCCACAGACAGCCAGTCCTGCAGAGCACGGGCCCCGCTCTGCTATCAGGAGGGGGGCGGGCACATGGTCACCGAGGGACCTCCCAGCCCTGCTCAGTGGCCCCAGCACACGGAGGTGCTCTAGCAGTGAGATGTGGCCTGGCGGTGCCCAGCTGGGCTCAGGAGGCAGCCCTGCCGAGACCTGGGCCAGGTCCATCCTGAGAGGCCCACAGCCCCTGTGACGGTGGCTCCCCCTCCCCGAGTCTCCTGGCACCCTAACGTGCACCTGTGGTCTGTCCTTGATGGGGACTCCGACCCCGCAGCCTTCGGGGTCACCCTTCTCCAGCAGCCTCCCTTCTGACCTGTCACGCACTCCTGGGAAGACCGGGCTAGTCCTGCTTCGAGGTCAGCATCTTCAAGCCCCGTCTGCCTCCTGGCCCTGTGGGAGTCGTAGGCTCACAGCCCTACTCAGCACAGGCCCTCAGGTGTGGACACCGGCCTCCTGCCTTGGCTGGTGCCCCAGCTTGGTCTCCCTCCCAGCTGCCCTGCTGTTCCCCCCCAGGGCTCTCCTGGCCATGTTCGGTGGCCCACACCCCTCGGAACCCATCGCTGGGGCTGTGGGAGTCAACCCTCTGATAAGACTCCACCTCGTTCACTGACTTCATGCAGACTCTGCCTCTGCTTTAAACACTGGCATGGCTGCCCTGGAACGGCACCTCCAAGGCGGCCGCCAGCTACCTTGGCCTGTGCACTGGCAACGTGCCAGGATGCGCGGTGCTCCACAGAATTCTCCTGGAAAGGCACCTGAGGACGGGACAGCACCTGAGAGCCGAGCGCACTCGGATGCTGGCTGCCGTCTCTCACCTGGTGGCTTGGCTCTGGGTTCCTTCGGTCAGAACCCACCATGCCAGATGGGAACTGGTGTGGCCGAGGATTTGGTTGTGGGCCATGACCTGAGTTGGTTCCTGCCTGAGTTGACAGCTGCTGGGTGCCCTTGCTGGCTTTCCAGGGGCAGGGAAGCCGCACCCACCCCTTTGCATTTGAGAGCGTGGGTGTGGACTCCGGGGTCCACTGCGTCTTGTGGAGAGCACTAGGGAAGCATGGGCACTGGGAGGCCCAGGTGACCAGGCAGAACGCAGAGCTGGCCATGAGGAGCAGGACCTGGGTGGGGTGCTACAGCTGCCGGGGCCCAGGAAGCCTTGACGAGAGCGAGGCAATCCCTGCCCCTTCCTCCTCTCTGGGCTACGTGGGGCCTCTGACACCCTGGGGGCCTCACACACTGTGTCTTTCCTGGTTTCCAAAAGCAAATGAGCACATTGGAAGTTCCTACAAAAAAATAGCACTTTGATCTTCTGTGGGGCTTCACGTTCTCAAAGCAGTTTCACACACCGAGCTATAAAAATGAATGCAAACTTATCAAAATAACTCTATAAAGATGCCTGGAATTATGAATGTGCCATGAGTAAAATTAAATCGTAGTGATAGTAGAGGCATTATTTTTATGCTAGAAAATCTTAGTTACAGATTAACGATAGAAAGTACAGTGAATCTCACATACTAGAAGTCTATATTAAAACAACTGTCAGCTGAGCATGCGTCCCAGTCTGGCATCCAGAAAGAAACTGGCCAAGGTGTTTGGTGGCCTTGGGTGCCACCGAGGCTCCTCAGACAGAGTGCCCAGCCTCCCCTGCATTGCTGAGGTTGTGCTTTAGTCCCCAGGCTTCCCCTCTGGGCTGTGAGCAGACACCCGTCTCAGAGCAGAGACTGGCTCTCGCACGCGGGAGGTGTCCTGGGCCAGCAGGGAGCTGGATCTGCCCCTGCAGGGCAGCACCCTCTGCCTCCCTCCTGAGGCTTTTGGGAAGCCACAGCTGCACCTGCTTTGCAGATGCTGAGGGTTAGCCAGGCTTCTCCTGGGGCCTCGTCCCGCGAGCCTCTCATGTCTTCGGTTGTCAGCTCTCAGAAGTGGATGGGGCCAGCAATGACCTGACTTCCTCCTCACCTGAGGGTCGGAGCCCTCCCACAGCACCCTGAACACAGCCATGGCCGGCCCCCCATGGCAGAGCAGGCACAGGCTTCCTGAATGGTCCTTCCTTTGAACTGTCCCCAATCCACTTCGCCACAGGGGCTGGAGCCATAGACGCTGTCTTCACTGTCTTCCGTTGTTCAATCTCCCCCATCTTTTGTTAGAGTCAGAAGTGAATCTCTGTGTCTCGTATTTCAGAAAGGGTTATGGCTGACCTAGAATAGTTCCCACCCCAGCAGAGCCAATGGGTCACGGGCTGTGGGAGTTCTGGTCAGGACCTGGCTTTCCTCTCCCAGACCACCCTCCGGGGCTAAGGACTTGTGGACACTGTGGGTGGCCCTGCCCCTGGAAAGGCCCATGGCTCCCATGTTCCCTGAGAATGTCCATCATGGCACTCCCAGGAAGGCTGGGCCACGCTGGGGGCATTTTCAGGCAGGGGAACAGTGCCCAGCATAAGCCTCGTGCCTGCAGCATGCTCAGTAGAGCAGCAAAGAGGAGCTGATGTCGGCTGAGCCGCTGCCAGGACCCGGTGCCCAGCTCCAGCCCTGTCGGCTCCATCCCGCCAACGCCACACATGGGCCCTGAGACAGTTTCTGCCCGCCTTGGCGGGGGCGGGAGGACTGCAGAGTATTACTCAGTGCTGGGCCACATTAGTGGAGAGAATCCATGTGTACTTCTGTTTCCAGGGAAGTGGAACAGGTCTCCATGTCTGTGGGCAAGGACAGCCCCATCTGCACGTGCTGAAGCTACCCAGGGGTCCAACACTGGCCCCTCTGGAAAGCAAGCAGGTATCTGTCCTGCCACACAGAGCTGCCAGTTGTCTACACAAGTGCACATCAGGGGCAGCTGCCACGCGGGAGCGGTGAGTTGTCAGGCCTGGGCATTGACCCAGAAGCTGCCTGCTGCCTATGGCCCTGGGAGAATCCCCAGGTCAGCCATCCAGCCCTGCCCTTAGTGCCCAGGGTTGGGCCACTCACACCTCTCTGCAGCCCACTCAGGACAGGGCAGCCACCAGGCCTGGGCACCACTGGCCCCTTCCATCTGGAAGCACCTCAGAGCACCTCAGTGCTGTGTTGGGCGCAGGGGCTCCTCCTGGGACATGAAGCACAGTTGTCCCCGAGGCAGAGGTGGCCAGGCCCTTCCTCAGGTCCATGTCACAGAGAGGCCCAGGAAGTTCCCCAGACCTGCCTCCTAGAACTCGTCACAAGGCTCCCGTGTGTCCCCAGTGCTCACCTCTGCCCACCAGAGAAGAGCGAGGCTGGAGAACCAGGACAGGAAGTGTGAGGTGCACTCGCACGTACCCTGCACACCCACACACGAGCTCTCACACCCACACCCACGTGTCTGCCTCACACGTGGACCTGCACAGGCACTACCCTCTCACGCTCACGCACACTCCCACCAGGGCCCCCTGAAAAGGCTGCCTCCTTTGATCTGGGTCGGGATGGGGAGAACTGTCCCGGGCTCACGGGTCACCCTGGTCAGGGTGGCGGCCCCGGCAGTGTTGGGACACCACCTCCAGTCCCTTCCGATGCACCCGTCTCCCGAGCCATGGCCCTTGGTGTTCTACAGCTGATCCCTTCCCTGCTTGGAGGTGCAGCCTCACCAGGGCTGGGGCCAAAGGGTGAGGTGGAGTCCCTGACTCTTGGGAGTGCCCCTGGCTGAGGACTCGGGGCCCCGTGTGGCCCCCAACTGGCTTCTCAGAATGTGCAGTAGCAGAAGGAGCTGCACACACAGGCAGGGAAGCTTCTCCTCAGGGGCCTCCGCTGGCAGCTGTCCGTGGTGCTGGCCCAGCCTGCGTTTCCCAGTAAGCAAAGGCTTGCACCTGCACAGGAGGGAGAGGGTTGAGGCCCATAGACAAACCCCAGCATGACTTCTGTCTGAGGAACAGGCAGGCAGAAGAGCAGCTTGAAAGGCCAACACTGCAGCTCTCCCTGGAGAAGCAGCAGGCGAGGGCCCCAGGTGGACCAGGAAGGAGCCGGACACCAGCCTGGAGCAGGGAGTCCGGGCCTTGGAACTGCACGTGCTCTCTGAAGATCCCTATCCTGCCTCTTCCCACAGTACTCAACCAAGTCTGAGAGAGGTTTCAGAAGCCCCCCAGAAGTTTTGGGAGGGTCCCTGCTTATGAGCGCAGGCGCAGCTGTGGGAATGGAGGCAAAGGGCGTGTGGAAACCAGGGCAGGAACGTGCTTCCTCCCACTGCTGACACCTGGCCCCGCCTGGCACATGTCGACAAGCTGGGACCCACTGCAGGAACCAGTGCCAAACCAAAGAACCCCAGCCGGGGACGGGGCGAGGAGGTCATCCCAGTGATGACGGGCTGCAGGGGAGAGGTCCTTGTGGATGTGCTCTGTGTACTCCAGGGGAGGCCAAGTGGCACATGGAGAAGACCAAGCTCCACCCACCCTAGGATGCATTAAATATGTCCTACCTATGTTCTGAAGGGTGGAGTCCTGGCTGTGCTGGAAACTGTAGGATACTTAACTCAGAAACCTCTAAAGAACCGCTGTGGTTCAGGCAGCTGAGCTCCAGGGTTCAAGGGCCTTCCCTGGGCATAACCCCCACTTTGGCGCCTGGGTCCCTGCTTCGCCCTGCGGCCTTGGCAAGCGTCAGCAGTGACTGGCACCCAGGTATGGGGCTCCTGCTTGGTTCAGTCCCACCACAACTGGACAAAGTCTCAGTGCCCCAGGCTGCCAGGGTCAAAGCACATTTTAAAAGTCCTGCTGATGCAGATCCTGTGTGTGACACGTGTAAAGCTTTGCAGTGTGCCGTGTGGCAGGCACACCGCAGAGCTGAGCCCACGGGGAACAGGCCACCCCCTGCTGGCACAGAACAAGACCATGAGCCTCCCTGACATGGGACGCTCTCAGCGGCGCGTTCCTGGGACATCTGCACTGACCTGACATGGGACACTCCCAGCAGAGTTTTCCTGGGACATCTGCACTGACCTGAGCCTTAGCTCTGTCACATTCTGAGCTAAGAGGGAGACAACAGGATGTGCCCTCCGTGGCCCCTCTCTGGGGACTGCACACACCAGCAGCTTTCCAGGGGTCTCACCTGGGCCCACGCTCCACCTTGCAGGTTGGCCTGCTTGGCGGGTGTCTCTGGAGCCAGGGCAGAGACCTTGCATCGGTGAGTCTTTGCAGTCAGACGGCAGGTGCTGAGGGCAGGAGAACTTGCTCCAAGAACTTGAACAGCTTTGTCCACCTTTTGGGTATTTGTTACTGATATTATTAATTCAATTTTAAGTACTTTGCAGCCAGGTTAGATTAAAAAAAAAAAAAACCCACAACTTACCATATTTTACCAAAAATAAATCAAAACAAAATCAACAAAAAGAGATAGATCCACAAACAGAGGAACATTTTCTCTTTATTTCTGAGAATGTTAGTACTTTCCAAGGAGAATAGGAAAAAAAAAATCACTGCTTCTTCAGAAAATGGAATGGTCTAGTAGTTTGGATAACTTTACATAGACTCTGCCTGTGATATACTTGACTTTCAGTAAGAATTTTCAGAGGGAAAGTCTTGCCAGTAAAGATGACTCTTCTCATATAGTGTGAAAAGTCACCGCCCAGCCTTTCCTGAGGAGCAGGCTGGGGGAGATAGGCTACCCTCTCCACCTGCACAGATCTAGCCTGGCTTCCTGTCCATGGCATCTCTCCTTGCAAGTGATCTGTGTGCGTTTCAGCAGGCACCATCTGGAGACAGGTCTGGTTTAGAGAAGGACTAACGTGGAACCAGATCCCTTGTTCACGAGACACCGCTGCCTCCAGTTCCACAGAGTCATGGTACCTTTGCCAAAAGAAGTCCATATCTACCTGGATTTCTCCTAGGCCCCTCTCCACACAGTGCTGGGGTAGAGCCACCAAGGAGAGACGTTTGCCGAGGTCCTCAAGGTGCACTGAAAGGAAGGGCATCTTTCTGCAAAGGCAGCTGTGGTCAGGACTCGGCTGCTCTGAGCTTCTCAGTGGCTCTAGTGGTTGGTATCCTATACTGCCTCTTTGGGGTCCTGCAGCCTGAGATGGAGGCAGTTTTCAAAGGCTCTTAAGATTTGCAGAGGGCAGGGTGAATCAAAACTCTCTGCAAGATGCCGTTTGTCCCTGGCAACAGGGAAATGGGCATGAGAAAGTCACTCTTTTCAGAGAGCCCAAGGCTGTCATTGAGATGGACATCATCATGAGATGCTTGCCACAAAGAGGCCTGGGTCGCCCTGCAGGGTCACCTAGTGCCCTGAAGATGGCTCGGGCTCTTTGGGAGCATGATGGCAGGGCAGCTGTCACTCTTTGAAAGTCCCTGCAACAAGCATGGTGAAGCACTCACAGCATCTATCTGCAGAAAACCACAAAGCCCCGGTGAAACAACCTAAGGAGAGCTATGAAGTTAGGAAGAGTCCTTGCTGGTGGGCTGGAAGACTCCTGGTGTTAGGACGCCCGGTTCCTCCATGTCCAAACCTTGAACAACTGAGAAAGCAAACCACTCGGTCGTGGTGACTTAGCTCATGGTACACAGTGCAGGTGCAGGGTGCTCGCTGGTGTGGACAGGGAGGGCCACGTGCAGGGTGCTCGCTGGTGTGGACAGGGAGGGCCACGTGCAGGGTGCTCGCTGGTGTGGACAGGGAGGGCCACGTGCAGGGTGCTCGCTGGTGTGGACAGGGAGGGCCACGTGCAGGGTGCTCGGTGGTGTGGACAGGGAGGGCCAGGTGCAGGGTGCTCGCTGGTGTGGACAGGGAGGGCCAGGTGCAGGGTGCTCGCTGGTGTGGACAGGGAGGGCCAGGTGCAGGGTGCTCGCTGGTGTGGACAGGGAGGGCCAGGTGCAGGGTGCTCGCTGGTGTGGACAGGGAGGGCCACGTGCAGGGTGCTCAGTGCTGTGGACAGCGTGCCACATGCAGGGTGCTCGCTGGTGTGGACAGGAAGGGCCACATGCAGGGTGCTCGCTGGTGTGGACAGGGAGGGCCACGTGCAGGGTGCTCGGTGCTGTGGACAGAGCGGGCCAGGTGCAGGGTGCTCGCTGGTGTGGACAGGGAGGGCCACGTGCAGGGTGCTCGCTGGTGTGGACAGGGAGGGCCACGTGCAGGGTGCTCGCTGGTGTGGACAGGGAGGGCCACATGCAGGGTGCTCAGTGCTGTGGACAGGGAGGGCCACGTGCAGGGTGCTCAGTGCTGTGGACAGGGAGGGCCACGTGCAGGGTGCTCGCTGGTGTGGATAGGGAGGGCCAGGTGCAGGGTGCTCAGTGCTGTGGACAGGGAGGGACAAGTGCAGGGTGCTCGCTGGTGTGGACAGGGAGGGCCAGGTGCAGGGTGCTCGCTGGTGAGGACAGGGAGGGCCACGTGCAGGGTGCTCGCTGGTGTGGACAGGGAGGGCCACGTGCAGGGTGCTCGCTGGTGTGGACAGGGAGGGCCACGTGCAGGGTGCTCGGTGCTGTGGACAGAGTGGGCCACGTGCAGGGTGCTTGGTGGTGTGGACAGGGAGGGCCACGTGCAGGGTGCTCGGTGCTGTGGACAGAGTGGGCCACGTGCAGGGTGCTCGGTGCTGTGGACAGAGTGGGCCACGTGCAGGGTGCTCGGTGGTGTGGACAGAGAGGGCCAGGTGCAGGATGCTCGGTGGTGTGGACAGGGTTCACGGTAACTGCTGTGACTAATTACCACAAACTTGGTGGCTCAGAACAAAACGAGGTTTGCTCTCCCACAGTCCTGGAGGCGGGAAGGCTGCGGTCAGTGTTGCTGGGCTGCCGCGAGGTGTTGTTGGGCTGCACCCTCAGAGCTGGGTCTGGGTAATCAGGTGGAGACCACTGTGACACAAGGCTTAGATGGTTCAAGAAATTTTGACAGTTTTTCAAACAGGCCAAAGTCATTAAAAATACTCCTTAACTCCTAAAGTCCTAAAAATGTGGCTGCCTAGGTCTGTTGCGAGAAGGCAGAAGATCTGCGGAAGCTCGTGGAAACCAAGACTGGCGTGGGATTCCGAGTTGAACCCTGCAGAACGTAGGAGGAATACAGGAGCCCCCACGGGAGAAGGGCCTCGCCCAGCCGCTGGGGCGGCGGCCACTCCTGGCACCCCTCTGCCCCCTCTGCCGGCTGCCCCATCGCAGCAGCACCCTCCCAGCGCTCCTCCATGGCTCCCCCCAGGCTGCCTCCAGGGACTTCCTTCCTAAGAGCCCAGCGGGAAGGAGGGAGGAGTGCTGGATGTAAGAGGAGGCTGACAGAGGAGCCTCGGCCTGGGGCCCTTCAGCATCCACAGGCCTCAGGCAGACAGGACGGGCGGAGGTGCTGAGGGAGGGGCTCGGGCCCTGCCCCCTCACCCAAGCCCATCGCTGGAGCTGGGCAGAAACTCAGACAACCCACCGTCATCTTGCTGCTTTCGAGACTCAGGACGCTGCTGCACCGTCCCGTCACGAGGAGCCTGGGGCGGTGGGAGGGCTAGCGGCATATGGGACTGCTGGTGGCATCTGCACGTGGAAAGGGACATGAGGCCAAAGCCCGGGATACCTGGGTAGCTACGGAAACGGGCTAGCTTGAGTTTTTGTTACTCTTCCCTGATTGCAATGAATACAAGATGTCCGTAGTAGGCAAAGCTGGGTACGGGGCACACGGGACTCAGCCCCACCTTCTCGTTTTTCTTTAAATAAAAAACTGTTCTTAAAATTATCTATTTTAAAGGTCAGAATGAAAACAGGAAGCAAGGGGATCCCCTTCCATATGCATTTCCCATGCAGGGGGACTCATCATTCCGGAGGGATGACGGCGAGGGACAGATGGCCGTCCTCCAGAGCTCATCAGAGGCCAGTCCTTCTTTGGATGTGGTGTGTCCCCAGGAAAATCTGGGCCTGGTCCCCAGGGTAAAGTTGATGTGGGGAAGGGGTCTTCCAGAGGTGTGTGGGCCATGAGGGATCTTCCCTCTGAAGGGATCGATGTCATCTCCTGCTCATAAGTGCTCTGTCCACCTGCACCCGTTTCTCCATTCCACATCTTGACCTTGAAGCGACGTAGCATGTGTCCCTCACCGGAAGCCAAGCAGTTGCTGACACAATGCTCTTGAGTTTCCCTGCCTCCAAACCTGTGAGCCACCTTAAATCTTAGTGTATGAAGTGCCCATCATCCGGCATTTTGTGATAGCAATACAAAACGGACTGAAATATTCCCCAGCTCCAGGTTTTGACGTGGATTCTGGAAGGGATGGAATTTTTTTCTGAAACCTTCACATTACTAGAAAAGAAGCCATTGTTAAGTCACTGAAAAACTTAGCTAACTCCTTACCCTGAGTAGATCCAACAGCTTGTTATGAGGAATAAGAAGCCCTTCCTGCTCCCGCTCTCCCGAGGGTGTTCTGCCAGCTCATGGCTGTGCTCTGCAGCCGTCTCCATCCAGATACTCCAGAAGACGACCCTCCGCCTGCTATCAGGGACACCCTCTGCGCTAGCTGCTGACTTCTCCACCCATTTGTCGCTCACTTACTGAGAGCTCAGAGACTTCCAGGCCCAGGCTAGGGGGAAACAGCAGTGATGGCTCATGGGTTTCCTTGTCTTGCTGGGAGCAGAGCTGGGGCCCCTGAGGAGCACGGACCCACTGACTCTACCCAGCTGTCAGTGGAGGCAGGGGAGTGGCACCCATCTGGAGCAGCACATGTGGAGGGGTCGATGCCAGCAGAGTCCTCACAGGTCTGGTCCACAGGCACCTCCCAGCGGCCCACGCAGATGCCACCTCGAGGACAAGATGGCAGCGTGTTTGGTGAGCGTCAGCAAGGCCAAGGCACAGCTTCCCCTGGTGAGGAACGCAGAATATGTCCAGGTGCTGTGGAGCACCTGGAGGGGTGGGGGACGTGCCTGTGGTGTTGCAGGTACGTTGCAATTGACCAGAGAAGCCCTTTCTGCGTGGAGAGCACTCAGGCCCAGCATAAATCACATTGATTGTGTCTCGTGCCCATGCTGAGCAGGAATGTATTGATGGATTCGCTCACTTTCCCTCAAGTCTCTGAGGAGCCTTGGCACTGTGCCTGGGCAGTACTCACGCGTTGCACCCAGGAAGGGCAGGCCGGCTCAGGAGCAGCTCCCCGGGTCCGGAGGGCCTGACGACACAAGTGAGCACTCGGGGACATGCAGAGGAATGTGGCCCTGCTCCTGCACCTGCCTGCCAGGCCCCCAGACCACTTGTTCACACAGGTTCTGCCCAGGAAGGTGACACAGCCTCTTCACTGGATTCGGCTCTGGCATCTGCATGGCAGACGGTCCTTCCCCTAGAGAAAAGCACAAAGGTGACTCTGCAGGCCCCTTGCCCAGTGTCCTCCCTGGGCCGAGTGTCCTGAGAGCCCAGAGCTGGGGCTAGAGGTGACTCCAGCCTTTGCCACATGTGTGGTTGGAGTGTTTCTGGGCCTCCACATTTCCTGTTGAGATTGAACCCCAGCGCAGCAGTATCAAGCAGTGAGCTTTAGGGGGTGATTAGGTCTCAAGGGCTCTGTTCCCGGGTGGGATTTGGACCCCAACAGGAGCACACTCTTCATCCATGGCTCCTGCCACGTGAAGACGCACCAGTGAGGCACCGTCTTAAAAGCTGAAGCCAAGCCTTCCCCAGACGCCACCTCTGCCGTGCCAGAGTGTGAACTCCTGGCCTCCAGGTGTGCGCAGGGCAGTCCTGTTGTCCATACGCCACCCAGTCCCAGGAAGCCGTTACAGCAGGACGGGCTAAGACCGTCACCTAGAGGGGTTCCTCCCTTCTCTCATGGCCTTGAGGCCTCCACCATCTCAGGAAGGGAAGGAAGATTCAGGAAGGCTCCTCATGGGCCACTACCAAGCATCAGCGCTGCCTCCGGGCCCTGTGCCCTGACCACAGCTTACTCCCCACCCCAGGTCCCTGTGAAAGCCCACCCTGGGATAGTTAGAGATGCCGGCATTTCTGAAATACCTTCTGCAGAGGCGTTCCTGATGTTTTAGGGTCTATACCCCCACTTAACCTAAGTTTTAAATGCTCCCCACAGTCCACCAGGAGACTTGAAGCCCCTCTGCCTCCCCCACCAGCAGCCAGCCACAATGTTTGTGCTGCTGTGATTAATCAGCTCGTCACTCACTTGACACCTACGGTGTGAGCCCAGCCCTGCACGGGGTGCCACCAGGGAACCAGGGGAGGGAGAAGGTTCAGACCAGGGTATGTCTCCAACCTCACCCGTATGAAGGTAATTTGCTTCACTGGCACGTGAACCAAACACATGCACCGTGAACAACACACCCTTAATTTTGAGCAATCTCTACACAGCATCAATCAGGAAGAGAAAACAGTAAAAGAAAATTAAACTATGTATTTTAATCAGTTTTTGCATTGCTGTAACCAAAAGACCTGGCAAGAACAATGTAGAGGAGGAAGTTTATTTTTGGCTCATGGCTTCAGAGGTTCAGTTCACAGTTGGCCGACTTCACTGCTCTGGACCCAAGGTGAGGCAGAACATCATGGTGGAAGGTGTGTCAGAGGAAAGCAGCTCAGGAGTGTCAGCAGGAAACAGAGAGAACTCTGCCCATCGGGGACAAAATATAACCTGGAAAGACACCCTTCAGTGACCTTGCTCCTTCGGCCACACCCCACATGTTTACAGTTACCACCCAGTTAACCCATCTCAGTGTATTAATCCACTCATCAGGTTTCAACCCTCATAATCTAATCTCCTCATCTCTGAACTTTCCTGACTTGGCTCACACGTGACATTTTGGGGGACTCCTCATATCTAAATCTACAAGCGGGTAAAGGCAATTAAAGAGAGGCTGGGGCTTAGCAGATAGAAAGGGACGTGCAGAGGCTGTTTGAGAAGAAACTGACCTTCTGGCAGGCTTCCGCTTCATCCCAGGAGAAACTCAGTGCCTCTCACTCCAACTCTCTTGTAGGGTGCCTGGGAACCTGTGGTACAAGGGGCAACGCGGTGACTGCCCTGGCACCCTGCGTGGGTGAGAACCAGAGGGGCAGCTCAGGGGCCTCCTCACACGAAGCCCACAGCAGTTCCTCTGCGGTGTCTAGAAGCATCTGCAGAATTTCACGTTAGTGTCCCACTTCTGCTCCCCGGAATGCCTAGGAGCCTTCTGTCATGTCACTCACCTTGCTGCAGGAAAGGAGAAGCATCCAGGAGAGGGGGCGGGGAATAAGGAGCAGAAAGCCCAGCACGGGGCAGCCTGCCTGTCCCCCAGTTTTTGCAGACCTCGTCCTGTGTTTGCCCATGTCAGAGGCCTTCTTCCCTGGTGGCAGGAACTGGAAGTGACGGCCTTGCTCTTGGGAGGTCACTAGCATAGCAGGGGATGCCCCCAGGTTGAGAACAGGGATCCAAGTTTGAGGTCTCGAGCTGCCACTTCCCTGGGAGTGACAAGAGGTTCTCAGATTCCTAGGCAGCAGAAGGGCACGAGGTTGGAGTAAAACTGCCCATGAGAGTCGAGTTTTGCCAGGGTAGGCACCATGACAATGAGCCACAATGTCTGTGCCACATGCCAACAGTCACCGGTCAGGGACACCACTGAGTAGCTTCAGAAAGCAGCAGTAAACCCAGCAGGCGAACCCCAGCCCTGCTGGATTCACACCCCTGTGACGAGGAGAGGCTCGAGGGATACGTGCTCACAGGTAGAAGCCCTGGGACGAGGGTCCAGCATTCAAGTGCCAACTGCGTGTCCTCTCCTCCCTGCAGGGCTGCCTGGACAGCACACTTAGGAAATAAATGACACAGGAAACAGCAGCACTAGCAGGCCAGATACACTGCACAGCCCCAGGAAAATCGGGGCCTTCCTTACAGTCTGCCAGGAGGTAGGACTGACCCCACAGCACACAGCAGCACTAACCCTGAGCGAGTGGCAGATATTGAGCCCCAGGGACTCAGAATCGAGGGAGCAGAGTACAATCAGCAAAGCGCCTGAAGCCCAGCTAAGATCTTCATAGTTAACAGGGAGCTGGGGAAGGCTTTAAGCCAAGGGTGACTAATGAAACTGAAGAACGTGGAGTTCCTCGGAATGTTCTACGTGGGCTCCCCACTGCACCTGGAATCCACCTCACACGTCTGCCGGAGTTGGGACGTGTACCCACACACCCCACTTACACACCAGGGTCCAGAGCAGCATTATCATAGTGGCCTAAGGGAGACAGCCTAGAGCCCATCAGCTGACGGACAGACAAGGCAGAGGCTGGGCAGCCAAGCAGGGAGTATTGCTGGAGTGGAAGGAGCAGGGCTGGGACAGGCCACGGGGCAGATGAACTGAAAACGTTGAGCAGATGAAAGAAGCCGGCCACAAAAAACCACATGTTTTTGATTTCTCAACATAAAATGTCCCTCACAAGCAAATCTGTTAGAAAGCAGAAGGCATTTGCTCCCGGTTCAGGTTGGGGTGGGGATCGAAAGAAGCAGGTTTCTTCTTGGGGTGACAAAATGATGGTTCTAAACCTGGATTGTGATGAAGGTCGTGCCATTCCGTGGCGGTGCGAGAAGCCCTGTGAACCATGCCCTGTGAACAGGGAGCTGTGCCCTAGGGGACTGCATCTGGGCACAGCAGTGACCATGAGTGTAAAGGTCACGATGGTCACGGAAAACAAAGTTGTCACGAACGAGCTCACTGCCATAAAGAAGGCAGCCAGGAGAGATGTCCTGTGGGTCCACGCTGTGCTGATCCTCATCCACAGAAACCTCAGCCATCTGTGACCTCAGTCACTGGAGCATGCCATATGCAAGAGAGAGCGAGACCCACATGAGGCAGTTCCCCGGAACACAGGGCAGGGCTTCAGGCGGGGCAGGCACCGGAGGCAGAACCTGGGTGACTCTCAGGCCTGCGTCTATCTCCCCACATCCAATATTTCAGGGACAAATTATCTAACTGATTGCATAGGAATGTGCATCTAATGCTTTAAATTTGCATGAATGCTAGAATAATAAAGAACTTGATGGCAGTTTCTTACACGGTGAACCATACTCTTACCATGTGACCCAGAATCCCACTCGCAGATGTTCACCCAAGAGGAACAAAAATCCATGTTCGCGAACTCTTTTACGTGAATATTGATGGCAGCTCTATTCTAATCCTCCCGATCAGGAAGCAACACAAATGCTCATTAAATGTTCAGCATATGACTGATGACTCGTCCCCACAAGGAGATGCCACTTACAGTACAGGGGACCGACTGCGGATCTCCTGTGGCACCGAGGGGTCACTAGCACTTTACTGGGCGAAATAAGCCAGACCCCAAAGCATGCTCTCATACGTAGGACGCTGGGTGGAGGGGAGACTGGCAGTGGAAGTCAGGCCAGCAGCTTCCAGCAGCAGGGCCGGGGCACCGAGTCCAGAGGGATGCAGGAGGGACTCGTGGCCGACTGGCTGTGTTCTCACCGAGGGGACACCCTGTGGGCACTTGTGCAGCCTTGTGCAACCGTCTGCTAGAAAGCGAGCATCGCTACCTGTGAAGTGGGCCTCAGTAAGTCAGACTAAATCAAAGAGAACCAAAGACAGGCAAAGCAACGCCTCCTTTAGAGCACCTTCCTTCACCCGTCAGACTGGCGGAAATGAAAGATGGTTCACACAGAGGGAAACCAGCAAGGAGTGGAAAGGAAGTACCAGCAGCTGGCTGCGTCTCAGGGTCAGGCTTCTAGAAAATGTGTTTCCTGAAATGCTGCGTGCAGCCTGCCCAGCCACGTGGCCACCCGCACCTCCACCGGCCCTGAGGGAGGCTCAGACTGACTCTCCAGTCAGGCCCAGAAGGGTCTCATTAGAAAGGCAAATCCTCAGAACTTCACAGGCGGACCCTGGGGCACCTTTGTCCTGAAAATGAAACCTGAAAGTATCCGACCCTCATTAAGATGCACCATTCGGGCTCTCCAGGACAGCCAGGCCGCCTGAGGAGTGCCTGGGGCTGGGCGCTCCTGCTCTGGCCTCCCACGCTGCTCGGTTGTAGGAGGGATGGAATCACTTGGCTCTAGGCCTGCTCCGTCCCTGAGCTGGCGGCCAATCTGCACGATAGAGAGCGGGTTGCCACGTTGCTGCACTGGTTATAATAGGGACATGAAATCACCTGCCCATGGCACATGCTAAATGGGGAGGGGTAAGGCACTGAGGTCGGGCCTTTCTGTCCCAAGTCCCTGCTCTTATCACCTCCCTGCCCCACCATCCCAGTGAGAGAGGAGGAGGACAGGAAGGGAAATCTCCAAGCCAGGCCCTGTACTGCTGGCTCAGGGTCCTGTCAGACCCACAGGCCCCGAACCTCCGGGAGAGAGCAGCTGACAGAGGACGCTTGGACAACCAGGCCAATTCTCAGCCAATGAACGGCTTTGCAGGGCCACCCCAAGTGGGTCCAGTCAGGGAGGACGGGACTCTTCTGACATAGGATTCGAGCAGCTGCAGAGAGCGTCATGGCTCACGGAGGCATTGCTGGGAGCTGCCAGAGCAGACACATGCTTATCAAAAGTGTCCCAGAAGTGTTGCTGGTGGCAGGTCCCCAAAGACCGTGCAGCGTATGAAGGCTTCACCCCCCTCTGCTCACTTGCTCGTGTTTTCAGCTAGTGAAGGCCTGCCACTCACAAGCTCCGGGAAGGAGGCAGCCTCTGCTGGGCCAGGGCACCCTCCAGGGCTGGGCGTCTGCTCTGCCAGGACGGAGTGGGTGCCAGTCCTGCAGCAGACATCTTCTGCCCCTGGTTTTCAACGTTCTACTTTGAAACTCCGAAGAGGCTAATAAAATTCCTCCAGCTTCGGGCTGAAATGCCTTGAAGTGGTCCGGGAGGATTTGGCGGCAGCAGAGCAGGAAACAGAGGCCTGAGCCTGGTTTTAAAGGATGTGAGAGGCTGGGCAGAGCTCCTGACCTGAAATGCCGCCTGTCATCTCCTTCAGTGATGCCTCTCACAGCAGAGTGAGCCTTGGAGACTCGCCCTCCCTGCTGCGCTCAGTGAGGCACTGAGGTTCTCTCGGACCCCCTGGTGGAACCCACCTGTGGAGGAACGTGCCTGTGTCCACTGGGGAGGGGCTGGAGGAGCCATTTCTTACTTAAGAGGATGGATCAGCCTACAAAGCCCTGGTGCTCTGTAAGCTGTCACTTCAAAAGCTTCTTTAACAGACAAATGTCGTCCCACTCAGTTGCCTGAAAGATTAGAGAAGGCTAATGCCACAGTTCATCTTAACCAGCCGTGCCCCGCAGCCGAGGTGTAACAGCAGCACTGACGCAACATCAGAGAAGCAGCCGTGGGGAGGGCGAAGCCACCCTGAGCACTAGGCACCTGCTGGCCAGCTGGGCGGAGTTGGTGGGTGGCGCAGCCGTCTGACCACGAACGCTCAGCCCCACTACAGTCCAGCTCTCAGGGGCTTCTGGTGGGTTCAGGACCCCATGATCTCATTAGAGCAGGGCCAAAGGTCCTCCCTCTAGTTCCGACTGCGCTGGGTCCTAGCAGGTGGTCTGGGGAGAGATGTGTGGACTGGGCCTCAGGTGGGCCTCCTCTGGCCCAGGCGCCATTGCTGCCTTCCAGGCAGGCTGCACGTCTTTTCTCCAGGACTGCAGCCCAGAGGGCTGAGTCCACCTGCCCACCTCCCGTACCGGCAGCCACGCCTTCACACAAAGGCGTCTCAGTCTTCCATCATTTCCGCCAGGCTAGAGAAATCACAGAGACCTGGAAAGTGCCCATTTTAAAATCACGTTCTTCTCTCCCTCTTGCGTGCAGCGCCTGACAGAAGACTTGAGAGACCCCGGAGCACTCTCAGCCAGAGAGAAACTGCCCCACTGACACCTGGGGCTTGGCCACCTGTGGTCAGTGTCCTTGGCCACGTCTCTCCCAGAGCCCTGGCCAGGCCCTCTGCCTCTCGGCCTCTGCTGCCCTCAGGCCTCCCAGCAGTGAAATCCCAGCTCAGCTCAGAGCACAGCCACGCTCCTCCCAGGGGCTCCCTAGGCAGCAGCTAGGCTCCGTCCTCACTCTCGGAAGACCCCAGGCCTGCGGGGACGACAGTCGTCAATAATACATTACTGCCAGCGTTCTCTCTGATCTGCCAGGACGAGAGCCGAGTCACTCCCCAGGCAAGGGCAGGGCCCCCTCTTGATCTCAATCACACAGCAAGGAAGTCCTGCAGGCAACTTCTGCATGCTTCCTGCTGACAGACAGCATTTAAAGGAGCCTGAAGAGGCCGAAAGAGGGAAAAGAGCACCCCCTGCACAGCCCTTCAGACGGTGGCTGAGGACCGCTGGCTTGACAGCGGCTTGCAGGTTTGAAGAGCAGCGTGCACTCTGCACAGTTACATGAGACCAGGAACTCGGGGCTTGGGGGGCGGTGGAGAGACTCGCTTTGTAACACCCAAGTCAGGACGCTTAGCTCGCTCATGTGCTGGCTGCAGAGTGGACCCTAAGACCTCCTGGCTCACAGCAGTTGGCCCCAAGTCCCCTCAGAATGACTTTGATGGTCCCTGGAGATCAGTGGCAGGCAAGACAGGAAGCCATGGACTGAGACACCCCCATGGAAGCCATTAGCCACTGTGAAGGTGGAGAGGGACCTATTCCCACTCAGGAGTGAGGGACAGTTGAGGTTCTCGTCTATCAGTCCAGCACATGGGGAATGGTTTTTACTTGGGAGAACCAGCACTTTGTAGGAGAAATTTTAGCCAAATTAGTTCTATTGGGCATTCAGACAGGTATTTGGGGATCACATTAAAATGAAGCATATTTCCAGGAAAAAAAATAAAATAAATTATTCTCTACAACTGTGCTTTGCTCTAAATAAAATTCAAAATGACAAGAGCCCTCCCCGAAGACTTCCAGCCCCACCAGTGAATTCACAATGGAGTCTTGTTTGGGCGGTGGCTCCTGTGAATGCACTGCAGCCCCTGGGGCGCTGTCCTCGACCTCCTCAGGAGCTGGAGTGCTACAGGTCCTCAACTTACCCACGTTGGGTCATCAGCAAGTTGGACTCAATTCATCAGACGGTGGGTGCAACGTGAGTATGATGCCAACCTGGAGCCCGAGGGAATGAGTGATAGGTCAACCCACAGGTGAAAGGCCAGGCAAGGGGAGGTGACAAAGACATGCTCAGTGTCCCTTGAGCTGCTGGATGTTCCCAGGCGGCGTGATCTCCACCACACACCAAAGGCTTCAAGCTGAACCATATGGAAACTTGGGGATGAGGCCAGTCTTCAGTGCCAGCAGCAGCCAGGCCGTAGCAGGGCACACACCATGGCCCTGCAGTGGCTGGTAGACCTTGTTTGGGGACATTGACCATTCAGTGCACATGGTCAACTAAAGTTTTCCCAATAAAACAATCCCTGAAATTGTTTCAAAAGATTGCTATGAACCAGAGCTAGTGTCTGAGCACTGTGACCCCAAACACCTCATTGATGTCCTCCCAGAAAGTACCTCCGGGCCCTTCTTCCAGTGCCCGGTCCTGCCACAGCACAGAGCCCAGGGCTGTGACTCAGAGCTGCACTTCCAGCCCTGCTCACGGGAGCTCAGCCCAGCCTCCTGCACCGACGGCCTGCCCCCAACCAGGCTTTCACAGGTCTGCCCAGACCTCGCAGAGATGTGGGTCCTCCAGGCAGGACACCCTGCCCTCCTCCCTGTTTGCTTCCAACATGGAAGCACATCTCTCCTGCGGACAAACACAGGGGTAGAACATTCTAGCCTGCATTCCTAGCACTTCTCCCAGACTCCAGGCAGCCAACATAACTGCTCTTAAATCATCACCAAGACTGAAGGTGGAGGATGCAGCAAAGCTGAGATCCCTCGCTCTGCGTGACAGTGATTCAGCAGAGACAGTTCTTCCCAGTACCACCGTGATCAGCAGCACAGCGTCCCGCACACATTCTCTGGCAAGCATGCCTCCTTAGCCTGCCCTTGGCCTCCCTATGAGGACTCCTCAGCCTTTACTCACAGGAACAAGCCGCACCAGGTGCAAACCCCACCTGCAGGGGCTGCAAGCACAGAAGCAAACTCAAGAGCCCTTAACCCAGTTTGCTCACTCACAAGCAGGAGGTGTGGTGAAGGAGCTTGGCCAAGACCTTGCTCCTGACGCCCTCTGAGGGCCCTATGCCAGTCTGGAAGCCATACGCACTGATATGATTCAGCATCTCTCTAGTCTTATCTTTTACAAGGACTGTCCCCAAAATTTGGTATCACGATCAGCTCCCAGCATGGAGCTCATGGTGCTTTGGAGCAGGCTATCGAGGTGTGGTCTGCACACCCTCATTCCAGGCCCCAACCCGTCACATCAGAGCCGGCACTTGCCAGGATCCACTTGGGAACCCCTGCCCCGTGTGCCTCCCAGGCCGGAGCTCGTCTGTCGCAGCTATTTAGACTTGCCGTCTGTCCCCAGATGGGCAGGGTCTCAGTGGCCTCTCTTCCCCCGGACTGGTGCCTCTGGGTGGCCAGTACCCTGTGTACCCTGGCATCAGTGTGCCGTCCAGCAGCCTCTCCTCCTGCAGGCCTCATAGCCAGCTTCCAGGTCTTCTCATACTGGCCAGGTGTGGAGCAGGAATGGCTATTTGCCCCTCGGGGCCGTGGAACCTGGGTATGGAGAGGTGACAACCCCATACCTGAGCGGGTGTACGCAGTAGCCTACATCTGCAGGTCCACGAACTTCTCTAAGGAGGTCACCATGTCCCAGACCAGCCCCTGGGAAGTGTAGACCCACTTGCCAACCAATCCAGCCACTCTACCCTCCACTGCCCCACCACCTCCAGGGAGCCAGGACCCCGAGTCTGAATCTGTCCTCTTTCCCCAGACCTCCTTGCCCACCCACCCCAGCTTCCTCAGCCAAGGCCACTTCCTGGAGGTGGAGGTTGGTCCTTACGTCACGGTTCCATACCGGGCTGCAATCAGAATGAATTGCGAGTCTTTGAACCACCGGATGCCTGGGCCGCCCCCTGGGGATTGATTTAAGTAGGTCATGGGCCAGCAGATTTCCTCACAGCCTGGCGCGCAGACATGCCCAGCAGCCAGTCTCCTTTCATTTGGAGGAAGCCTCTGTGCCTGGGGCTCCTGCCCTCGCCCTTTGATGGACCTGAAGCTGACTGGAATTTGGAAATCCTTGGAGAGGCCTCGCTCAGGATGACTATAACTCTAAAAAATGTTTTTAAAAAATCTAACAGCCTGTCAAAGGTCCTCCTTGTCTCGAGTGTTTAGCCTGTAAGCCTGGGAACTTCATTGTCCTGGCCTGCGGAGGGCCCAGGAGCCGTTATTCAGAGGAAATGCATCCGCGGGTTGATGGAGACTCCCTCTGGTCAGGACCACGTCCCACTCTGGGGACAGAGGGCTCTGGAGAACCTGGAATGGGAGTGTGGGGGAGCTGGTCAGAGGAACCCCTGCCCTGTCCACTCAGCTGGGCTGAGGGCTCCCCTGCACAAGGTACCTTGGGGGGCCTGGAGTCTGAGGCGGACAAGACAGGACACCAGTCAGTCAGAGGGAAGACCTGGTGCCCAAGGGTGTCCCTGGACACCTGATTGTGCTTTCTTCAAACCTCAGCCTCCTAGAGCAAACCATGGACAGAGAAACCCAGGGACTTCCGGGACCTTGGCACCCCATGGGCCAGGAAGGGAAACCCCTGTGCCAACAGCAGTTGAGCAGATGGCAGAACCTCAGCAGGACCCAGCAGGACCCTGGTGGGGCTGATGCACCCCAAAGACAAGGAGAGGGGATGACACAGGACTGAGCCTGGCTTGGTGCAGGGCCAGCGGACCTTGGGGCTGGCCACTCGCACGGCCAGGCCTGCCAAGGTGAGAAGGCGCCAGGTGAGACAGGCAGAGTCCTTGCCATCCACCTGGGAGCCTAAAGCTTTGAGAACTTAGGCAGCTGTCAGAGGACAGGCTGCTTCCTCCCTTATCAGATCTGGGGGACTGGCTAGACCTCAGAGACACTCCCTGCACGATCCCCAGGGAAGGCCGAGGTTAAACTCTCCATTAACCCAGCTAGATCGAAGTTTAGGGGAAATGAAGTAGTTCCAAGAAGCAAGGCCTCCATCCCACACCACCCAGGGTGCTTGTCCTCGAAGGCTCGGCTGGGGAGGGGAGGACAGGGTCGACGTGACATCAGCAGATTTCAGATTTTGTCCTGAGAAGTCCAGCTCAGCTGCCAGAGCAGATGGCAGGCATGCTGTGTGAGCTCACCGCAGGGTCTGAGACCGAGACCTCCAGGCTGCCCCTATGCCCGCTCCTGCCAATGCCCCCATTAGAGTCCCATCGTGCCTCCCATCATTGCTGCTCCTGAAACTTCCACCCTCAGCCCTCCACCAACCACCAGCCGTGTGGAGTCAGCACCCTGCATGACGTGGCCAGGACAGCCGATGGGGTGGGCTGAGCCTGGGCCCTGCTCCCTGAAGCTGCCCTGGGTTCCTGACATGCAATGGCGGGCTCTCTGTGGGACAGCTTGGCCCCTCCTCCACAGATGGCTCCCACCTCTCCGCGCTACGTGCCCGAGCTGGGCAAAGCCACACTCCTCCCAAGTGCTATCCGCTGCTACCTTCTCGCGTCCCTGCAGTTGTTCTCTGGCTGTGTTGGACCTGAAATGTTCCCACCGCTGCCCATGGTCAGAGTCCCAGGTCCTCTCTGCTCTCGGCAGAGGCTGTGGTGCTGAGGTGCAGGGCTGCTCAGAGGCCCTCCAGGCACCACAGTGGACAGAGCAGGGTGTGGGTGCCAGTGCAGGGAGACGGGCAGGGGAGCGAGGGTTCGCACACTTCAGAAAGCATCTCAAACCCCCCACGGCTAAACCCTCATCGCCACGGAGGCAGGAAGAGTCTTGGTCTCTACATTACTTGCCCAATATACGCTGCTCTGTCGAGTGCCTGTCTTCAGAGGCAGGCCGGACCCAAGTCAGACCATGGACAAATGGAAGGAGGGCAAGACTTTCAGAGGCAGGGGCGGGCGTCTTTCCTCGCCATGCTCCCGGAAGAGCCAGTCCCCCCAGTTGGCAGAACCTGACTCGTTTCTGATCGGCCTTCCTGCTCATGTCCTCGCCCTCCCAGTACAGCCCTGTGGGTTCCTCACAGGGTCACATGACAGGCCGCAGTGCACCCGACACCCGTGGCCCTAGGCGTATTCAGGGCTGTGTGCTTTCTGCTTACTTTCTTTTCTTTTCTTTTTTTTTTTTTTAACCATGAATTGATGATGAAAAACTTATGTTGAATTGAAAGTTGTAAGTCAAAGAAGTCATTTTGAGAACATGCAGAAACTTTGGTTTATGTTTACAGAGAACAAAGGCTCGTCGCCAAGAGTTGAGTTGTAGGTTGGCTCTACATAATCCAATAATTTTTTCCTAGCAAATTGGTTCTCCATGTTAAGCTACTGAAAACACAGTATCAATCTCCTTCCCCCTCGCTGCTTCTCTGCTGCCTGATCTTTTTGCTTCTCCAATAGCCTCAATTAATCACCCGCAGTTTACTCCTTGTCAGCAGAGATTCCCCCCAAGGGGAGAGAAATGCAAATGGCGCAAAGCTCACGGGCCAAACCCGAGGTCGGCAGTGGGTTTCAAATTCCACCCGGGAATAATTCAATCTTGCAAAGTGCAAGTCATACTTTCAATACTTTTTTCTCCAAAGTGCAGTCAGATTTTCAATCTTGCCATTCTGTATGCTATGCACTCTTTATCTTAGATTAACTTTTAAAACACATTCTCTTTCCAGGAAATACAAAGCAACTTTTGCATTGCTTGTGCACAGCCTACACAAGAGAAGATGAGCCACGCGTCAGACCTCGGCAGAGGGCTTGTTCTCTGCAGCAGCTGTGTCAGAAGGCACAGCTGAGACTGGGAACAGTAAAAGCCACCTGTTCCCTGTACTCTGTGACGCCCAGTAGGATCCGGGCAAAGACCCACAATCACGTCATCAGTATTCTGCAAAGAAACGCATCAAGAGTCACACTGTAGGAATGGATAGCAGGTATAAATGGTTCTGCGTCAGGTCAGAGAATATTTTGCAGCTGCATGAATTTTAGGCTCTAATGAAGTAAAAGCAAATACCAGCTTTTTGAATTTTAGAATTGCAGATAGGAGACTGTGACCCTCTGTTGCCTCCCTGTGTTCTCGTGGGTGCCGGTGACCAGCCAGGGACCCAGGGAGAAGACTCAAGGCTCAGCAGGGCATGGAGAGCACCGCTGGGTGCAGGTCCAGGGCCCACAGCGACTGCAGAGAGCCTGCAGCCCCTCAGAAGTCCCAGACGTCGGATAAGGAGGAGGAGAGGCCTCCCCTCGAGCTCAGGGAGGGGCAGCCAGGGACATGAGCAGGTCCTGTCTCAGCGATTTTGAGGCCCCCTCAAAATCACGTGTGAGGCTGCCTCTGGCTCCCCTTGAAGTGCCAACAGCCCCGCAGACCAGACCAAGACCGCAAATGCGACGAGTCCAACCAGCACGGAACCTTGGGTCCCTCCTCGCATGGGGTGAGTGCTCTGCTACGTTTGTCTCCCTTCCTCTTTCTTGCCAGCTGCTTAGTTGGGTGGAGACCACTTGTTCTCCCCAGGATCTGGTGTGTGGGCAGAGAAGGTATGCCTTCTGGGAGGGACACCAGCCCCTCCTGCTGATCCCCAAAGGGGAAACCAGTATCCTCAGGGACTCCTGACCCAACCCTGGACTCCTTCCCTCCTCCTGTGAGGGAGGGAAGAAAGAAGGGTGGCTTCTGTCACCTTCTGGCTGAGGAAAGTACTCTCGCACCCATTCCTGCCCATTTCTTCTCCTGGTAAGAGCCAAGGCACACCAGTGGCATCAGAGAAGGCTGATGCAGAGAGGACAGACAGGTGCCTGGGGTAGCATCTCTTTGTGGATTGTGAGATACAGTTTCTAACTTAGTCTGCAGAAAAGCCAGAACATGCAAATATTGACTTGGTTCTCGATATCACCTGGCATCTGCCCAGTGTAAGAATAAAGCTACAAAAATGTCCCCATATGTAAACACAGCCATTCTTCCGCAAGCGAGCAGCTCTATAAGAAAAATATGAAATGTTTAAAATTCTTTATTTAATCAGTGGAGGAGATGAGAAGTAATGCTCAGTCTAGAATCCTCCAGGGCAGAAGCCGGGCTTACTCAGAGCAGCAGCATTCTGCATTGCCTGGGGTTTGGCGGTGCGACCTCTGCGCGCGTAGGCTGGGCATTAGGTTCCACGGTCTGTGCCGCTGGCTTCCGCAGCCCTTGGCAGCTGCATCAGCGTGACGGCCTCTCCTCAGGTCCTCAGCTGAGGGTATAAAGGCCGCCCGCTTCCTGGAGACAGCTTCAGTAAGATGTGCGTGGCCACGGGGGCCGTGGGTGATCCACCACGGACCCGGGAACATGCAGCTTCTTCATGTCCCTAGCACTGCGTCAACACCGTCCCCACCAGCCAGTCCCGGGAGACCTGAGACAGAAGTCCGCATGTGTGCACGTCCACTTGTGCCGGGCTATGGGCCAGAGCACTGCTGGCCCAGTGAGGACAGCAGGCAGCGTGTGTGGCTGAAGCTGCAGGCGTCACTGCACGGGAGGTGGTGTGGCGACACCGTCTTCTAGAAAAGGAGTGGCAGACAGAACCCTCCCGTCCCGCCTCAGGCTGCCTGAGCGTGTTCGCTACTTTGGGGTCACTCTAGACTCAGCAAATGCTGCAGAGTCAGGGCAGACTTCCGCGTTCCCTTCCCGGCTCCCCGACGTGACATCCCACAGGACGGCGACGGCAGTGCGTTGATGGACGCAGGTGTTAGTGTGTGTCCGCTGCTATTTGAAAACCTGAAATTGCCCTGCTTTCTCTGTTCCAGGCCTCCACCCCGCACTGAGGACGACTTGACTGTCACTCTGAACACATCTGCAGCGCGGGGCTCCCTGGTCACGGGCCCGAGAGGGACCGGAGACAGGACTGAGCCCTCCCAGCTGACACAGCCGGCCTTCCTCCCCAGCCTCCGTCAGTCAGGTTTCCCTACACAAAGGCCGATAGGCAGAGAGGTCACAGCTGCCACTGCCCTGCTGTGATAAAGGCTCCCGAGCTTGGCTGCTGCCTCTGGCCACCCGTCCACCTGAGCCGCCCATGGGTGCCGGCCTGGACCTCACACTCAGGGGTCACACGCCGGTTCTTTATGGAGTCAGGCAGTGGGGTCCTTGTGCTCTGGCTGTCCCTGGGTGGTCACCAGGAGGGGAACGCAGGAGGAAGACAGGGATGAGGACTGGGGAGCAGCCCTCCAGCACCAGGCCCCGGGGCTTCGCCTCCACAGTGCCCAGGCCAGGCATCCCAGGATGGCCAGTCCTGCCCACCACAAAGGCCACCTTGTCAGAAGGCAAAGCCGGGGCAGGAGAGCCCCTGCTCCACTAGGCCACGGGCTGTGCCGTGACCATTCCCAGAGGGTCTCAGGTGCTGCCCTCTGTTTGGCATAGACTTGACGGCATCTCCAACAGCTCAGGGCCACCAAGGGCCCTGCAAGTGGGCAGGGAAGGGAGGCCCTGAGAGCTGCTCCAGCCCACAGCCCAGCCCACAGCCCACTGGACCCATCTTTGCTGGACTCACAAATGGCACCTGTTGTGTGTCCCTTCATCATCCATGTGGATGCTGTCCACTTGTTCACTTCCCCTTCCCTCAGTCACCTGCCAGGCACTAAGCGTAGCTTAGGAACCAGGGCAGCAGGGGGACTGTGCAGGGTCCTGCCCTCAGGGAGCATGTCCCTGGAACTAGGCTATGGGGACATCCACTGGGCACGGCTGCAGTGGAAGCCAGGAGGGTGCAGGTGGCCCACAGGGGCCTGGGCCCAGGTCAGACAGGAGCAGGGGCACCTGTGCTGGGCATGACAGCCAAGAACCAGGTCTGAGCCCCAGCTGGGCAGGCACACTGGGACCTGGAACCAAGGTCAGAGCACCTCATTCAGAATGAGACAGAAGACCCCGTGCCAAGGAGACCCAAACCGTGCAGGAAAATTCCAGGTTAGAGAATGAGCAGCTCATCCCCAGTCCAGGAGACCTGACTTCCGGATCCAGGGGCAGAGGGCAAGGGAGGGCAGGACTCTGCTGGCCATTTGGATTTCAGTGGCCCCGCGGTTGGGGCCATGACGTTCACAGCAGTGTGTGCATGTGCTCGGTGCCCTCCTCCCTGCCCTGCCCCACCTGCCCTGCTGGCCGGGGACCACAGAGGGCTTCCCTCTACATCCAGCCCAGCCTGGAGCAATTCCGAGGGAGTGTTCTGGACTTGCTGTGTCCTGTCGGGGGCCTGATGAGTCACATGAAACAGCAACTGCACGCGATGGGCCCTTCATCCTCTCTTTCAACCTGAGGTCCCTGGGCTCCATGGGAGGATTCCTGGAGCAGCCCCGGTGATCGCCACCTGGTGTGGGCAGGCTCCTCTTTAGAGCTCCCCTCTGGGGACCAGGCACAGCAGAGGTCCTGGGACAGAACCTGCCACAACACTCAGGGAATCACTGGTCCACGAAGCAGATAACAGGAAAGATGGCAGGCATCGCCGGCCACTAGCGGTGGGATTGTCGTTTCCCATCAGCACAGAATGTACAGTTATTGCTTTGTTATAATGGCTGGAGAATCATTTAGATACGTCTTCCTTAGCTTGATTTTTAGTCTGTTATTTAGACAGATGTTTAAGTTGAAGGCTGGCTTATATTTTCATTGTGAAGCCCCAGACACCCTCAGGCATCAGGGCGAGCTGCCTGAGTAGGAAGACCTCCTCCCTCCTGTCCTGCAGCTCCCGTGGGTGCCCACCCAGGGAAGCAGCCAGCTGGCTTACTCCCCTGGCCCAGCTCTCCGCAGGCGCAGAAGGGCCGGACATGCCCTAATTCCCGGGAGGCAGCAGAGGGGCTGGAGGGGCCATTGTTCCAATCCCAGCTGTTTTGGAGGCTGCTTGTGACCTTCTGGCCAATACCCAGCTCCATTTCTCCTATGCACAAGGAGCAGGGCCTCCCCATACCCAGCACTTGTGCTGTCATGGGGCCTCCCGAGGACACCAACCAGAGATGAGCCTCAGGCCTTGGGAGGGAGGCATGCACTAAGGCAGGGTCCAGCTCTCTGCCCATCATAGGTCCTCGGGAGAATCCCGTTCCTCTGGGACCTCTGCTCTCCTCCTGCTGCAGCTCCAGCTGGGGTGTGGGTGGAAGCCCCAAGCCTTCGCTCCCATGAGCTCTCCCACCCCTACCCTTTGTGTCATGGTCTCCTAGCAGCCTCCTGAGCTCCCTGGCTACCGCTCTGGGGGCTCCCCTATCCCCCTGCCCCTATGTTTCTGTGCCGACCATGGTGATCCAAATCGGGCATCTGCCTGCAGACCCCATCCCGTCCCCTGCCTGCCTCCTCCTCTGCACGGGTGAGTATTCAGGCAGGGAGCGCCTGGTTTGCATCTCGATTGTCCAACTTCCTCATGAGTTGCACACAGTAGGCCCTGAGTATTTCATTCACAACCCGCAGAAGCCGCTGTCTGGATCCACCATTCCCATCTGAGTCGTTCTTCCAACTTATCTGCCCATGACACAGGCCTTGGCCCTCCCTCCTGGGCACAGCCATGGCTCCCAGCCTCTTCCTCCTTAGAGCTCTCATGGGGCCCCTGCGCCCCTTTCACGGGTGAGATTTCATCAAAGCTGCCTTTTCCTCAAGAAAGCAGAAATAGGGCTAAGCTGAGACGGATAAAAAAGCGAGATGTGTGCCACAGGCCCTGGGCCCCGGCAGCAGCAGGGGCTCTGTCCACTGGCGTCCCCCCCGGGCTCACTCTCCCCCAACCCCGTGCGCTGTTTGAAGGAGCAGCACCCAGCATCTGCGGAGACGGAGTCAGGCTGGGGTGGTGCAGGACCATACTCTGGTGGCTGGAGGGTCCCAGCAGGCCTGCCCAAGGAGGGAAGGGTCCACGTGGGTGCTGGAAGTCCCTCTCCCATTCCTCCACCGAAGGACCAGTCGTCCATCCCTTCACACACACGTGCGCACACACAGAGGCCGCCGCCTACTGACAGGCCGCCCTCCTGATGCTGACAGGGCCATGGCCCTCGTTCCCGCTGATGGATGAGGCTGTCCTGTGCCAGCCTCCCCCAGACTTCCAAAAAGGAGAGGCTGCTCCTGCCGGGCTCTGCGGAGCTCCTGGCCGGGCTCCTTGCGGGCTGATTGATGGGCCGTTCAAGTCACGGGGGATCATGTGCCGTAAGTACTGGCTCTCTGGCTCCTGAGCTGCGGCAGGGCCATCTGTATATCAGAAGCAATTTTAACACTGGGATTCTTCCTGTCAGGCTGAGGGCAGCAGGGTTTCTGGGAGTTTCTGGGACCTCCATCTTTGGAATGTTCTGTTTTAATTTAACTTAAGGATGATGAATTGAGATGTGGACGTGATTCCCACTGATGTGGAAATTTGTGATATTTTATAAAGAGAGCCAATAGATGCTCAGCTCTCCATGAGTATGTACCCTGAGAGAAAGGACCTGGGAGCTGGCCCCCTGTCACAGGTGAATCACAAAGGCGGCTTGTAGAAGGGTGTGTGTGCAACGGGTCTGGTCCCTAATAAACACCAATGGTTAATTTTATCACCAGCAGCAACGTGAGTCACCAGTTAGTCCACGTGAGCTCTTCATCACGGGCCACGAAGGAGAAGCCAGCTTAAGACCACTCCATCTGAGATGTTATCTTCCATAAAGGAACACCCAGCTGAGAGTGGTCAGGAGGGCCAGGGTTTCAACTGGCCCCTCGCTCCCAGCCTGACCCTGACCACCACTCACCCGTGTCCTCCCAGAACACACCAGATCTTTGGGCTGCCCAGGAATTTGGTGAAAAATGGAAAGCGACGTTTACTCCACCTGCCTCTGCTGCTTCCTCACAAAGAAACAGAGATAAGATAAAAAGAGCCCCAAGATCATGACAGTGCACATTTAGCTGGTCCTTACCTTCTAAAATGAAATGCCAAGCCAGGGAAGGATCAGGGTCGAGAACAAATAAGGAACTCCCTGAATCTGTGAGGAAAGCACACACAGCCTGGTAGACCAGCCAGCAGAGCGGCTAGTTAGCCAAGAGGAAACACACGTGCCCAACAGGCAGTAAGGGCGAGCCCCGGTCACCAGGGGCCAGGGGACAAGGGGCCACGGGAATCTGATGAGCCTGACAGAGACTTAGGCCCAGTGACTGCACGGGGCAGGTGTCAGATCACACTGAGTGCTGGACAGACGTGGCCCCCATGCCAGGGCACAAATCTGCTCTCCTACTCAGCCTGCGCCACTGTTGGAAGCCCAGGGGATGCAATCGCTTTGGAAAATCCCATCATTTTC
Source organism: Sciurus vulgaris (assembly GCF_902686455.1). Taxonomy (NCBI): domain Eukaryota; kingdom Metazoa; phylum Chordata; class Mammalia; order Rodentia; family Sciuridae; genus Sciurus; species Sciurus vulgaris. The sequence continues at coordinate 2,373,697 of NC_136464.1, forward strand.
TCCTAACAGTGAAGACACATGTCCTGGCCCCACAGTGCTGCTGGTAAGTGGCCCTGGGAAATTCTTGAACGTGCAGGGAGACTTGGTCAAGCTTGGTCATCTGAGCATCGTGGATGATGAACATGACCGAATGACCCCAAGGAGAAAGACCGATGGGGACAGGCAAGGCAGAGCGTCACACAGGGCTGGAAGGAAAGCCGCAGAGACAGAACTCTGGCCAGAGTGCACCACAACTGCAGGTTAAAGAAGGAATCCCAGATGGTTCCAACGATCTCCGCAGAGGAAAAGCAAGGTAATTCAAGTGTGCTCCAGGTATACAAGCAGAGGCAATAAACTTGCCTAAAGGGGCCAGCTCTGGGCTGATGAGCAGGGACCTTGCAGGACGTCCGCTGGTACTGGAGAGGGGTGGAGAGGCTGAGATGGACCACAGCACTTCGTGCCGCTCGTCATCAAGAACCTCCTTCGCCCAGGAGGAGAGTTCGCAGCGTGGTGCTGAGACCTTCCACCCCTCTCAGCCCCAGCCCCACTCCTCCTCCTTCCTCCCTCTCGCCCTCTGCTACTTCTTCTAGCCAAAAGAGAAATAAAGGGAACCTTAACACCAAGAAAACGTCAAGGCAAGCCTAGCCATGCTAACTGGAATTGTTTGAGGCCATCAGCCCGACCCTGTGCTAAGCATTGACACATGAGCCACAGGCTGGCCTGGATGGGAACCCCCACCCCCAGTGTCCTGCTCTGCAGCACCAGGCTGGGCCTCCTGCTCATGGTCACAGCGAGGGAGTTTTCCAGAAACCCAGCCATGTCCCCTGAGCACCAAATGCCAAACTGGAAAGGGCTGGGAGGAAGGAAGAGCCCTGGGTGGCTCTTCCTGAGTGACCCAGTTAGGTGGCATGTGGGGACACACAGCCCGGGGTCTTCTGAGAAGGCCATGCACGGACATTGCACTCTGCCCCTTTCATGCATCACAGCTGGGTGCCCTGATGACCTGGAAACTCAGAAGGTAAAGCAGCCACTGTCCAGAAGACATCTCCTTGGAGGATGGAGGACCCAGGTAAGGGACACCCTGGTGGAGACCAGAGAGAGAAGCCCAGGGTAAGACTGAGCCTGGAGTCTCAGACTGGGCCCCTTCGGTGTCCTGTGAGCTGGCCCAGCTGCCCTTTCTCCTCTGACCTCCAGTTCCTCAGGGTCATGATCAAGGCATGTCTGGGCAAAGCGTGAGGCTCCAGCTAGCACCCTCCTGGTCAG